>NW_022111368.1:13291714-13314213 GCF_000313985.2 Echinops telfairi
TATCTGCATGTGGGCAGGACTGCCTGGAGACGCATAGAGGAGCAGTGTCTCGGTGCCTAAGACCATCGGAAATTCTCATGTTTTCTGATGGTCTTGGGTGACCCCTCTGAAAGGGTCATTTGCCCCTCCCCACCAAAGGGGTTGCGACCCACAGGTTGAGAACCGCTGAACTAAGATGTACTCCCTGCGTAGATCCAGGTACTGTGCTGCACCAAGTACTTTAGGTGGCTTGTTCCATTTTATCCTCTAGCCAGTTCTGTTTTCTTGACCCCTTGCTAACCCAAATTCGCAGAGGAGGAAATGAAGACTCATCCTGGCCAAATAATCTGCTCCATTTGTCTCCAGGTGATGATGGAGCGAGTCTTGACTTGCGGCTGGGTGACTCCAGAGCCTGAGTGCTGCAGCCCCACATGAATCAGGCCCCAAAGGACGCAGGATCCAGAGGAGTAACCCTTGGGAGTGACCCGTGGACCAGCATGGGGAACGGGAAGAATGTCTACGATTAATGATGGGCACGTGTTTTTGAAATGTTGAAATTATGAAGAAGATGGGTTCCCTATCCTACATATCAACTGGAAAATTCTTGAATGGATTACTAAGCAAGTACATTACGAATGTTTAGAAAGAAAAACCATTTTTTTAAAACTGGCATTAAATAGATAGATCATCATAAACAAATGGTTATTTCCCTTTTGAGTAAACTCTCTACAGCTCAGGTTCAGTTGTAAGGATTTTTTTTTTTAATATTGCGGTGTAACCCACCCTGAAGGCTGTGGTCTTTGACCTTCATCAGTAAAGACTCTGTCATGCTTGCTTTCGTCAGCAAGGTTGGGTCATCTGCATGTTCCAGGCTGCGAATGAATTTTCCTCTAATCCCGAGGCGACACTGTTCACGCGACCCAGCTTCTTGGAGTGTCGACTCAGGATACAGGTTGCATAAGGATGGTGAAAGGATACAACCCTGCCACACTCCTTCTCGGGTTTATACCATCCCGCATCGTGGTCCATACACAGCTTTCACATGAACACAACGGAGAGAGCTAGGATGCCCACTCTTCATGATGTTATCCATTCTTCGTTGTGACCCACAGTCAAGTACATGACTTTGCATGGCCAATAAAGCTCTGTACACATCTGTCTGCGATTCTCTACTTTCAGCGACGACAGATCTGATGTCAGCAACGATATTCCCCTTTCCACGTCCTCTTCTGAATCGGCTGGGATTTCTGGCACTTCTCCCTTGACATACGGCTGCAGCTGTTTTTGCAGTATCTTCGGCTAAGACATATTTCATTGATTAGATGATGACGTGAGGCACTGTGCTCTTCGGTGATCCAGACAAGACTTCATGTCACATTACCCAAAACTTTCCTAAATGGGCAGTGACACCTTCTCTAAAGGAGACCTGGTGGTGCCACACAGCTAAGTGCCTAGCTGCTAGGAAAGGTTGGGGGTTCAAGCCCACGCAGAAGCTCTGTGGAAGAAAGGTCTGCCAATTGGCTCCCAGAAAGATTATAGCCCAGAAAATCGTATGTGGTGTTTCTCTGGGGTCACCTGTGGCTACATTGCACCCATGAACACCACCAGGCTTCATGCTTATTTTATACAGGAGGAAATTTTCAACTTGTCCCACGTACTATCTCCAACACTAGAGGGCTTCAAAGAGTTCTTGGGAAAAGAATTAAAAGAGAATGGCATTTTTCCCAGGAACTTTGGAAGACTCCTCATAATTGTGGACTAGACCTCCCCTTTGCAGGTTAAGATGAACATCTTTCTGATAGTTTCTGCTTTTAGGTAAGATTCCACTGATGCCACTAATGATAGTCCTCATTTCATGTCCTCCTTTGAAGCTTGTGCCATACCAGCCGTATGCGCCTTCACGTACACACACTCAAACAAACGAGTACACACACACGTCCCTCTGGTAAACTCAGCAGAATGCATGCTTAGCTGGGCAGTGTGGAGGGCTATGCAATATTAGGACTGGCTCGGTCATTCGGCAGCTGAGACGATGCACATTGAATTCCATCTTCAAGCTTAGCAGAACCTGCCATCCAAGGCACCTTCCCCCAAGGAGCTGCCTCATAAAAGAAGACTCCTGCAGAGTGGACCAGCAAGGCACCTGCAGGGGGAGCATTTTCACTTTTTCCAGTGCCTCTGGAGAACGCTCCACCTGTGGTACCCAGGGCCTCAGCCGGGTGTCACCAACACTGCCGCTGGGCATTGCTGGCCAGGGGACTTACCTTGCATTTTCTCCATCTTGTTCATGTACAGGTTAAAGAGCGAGTAGATGCGCTCCGTCTCCCGGTCCCCATCGATGTCAAGCTGGATGTTCGCCGGAAGGCCGCTGTCCAAGTAGGAGAGCCAAACACGACAGTGAAAACGGGTATCCACACAGTGCTGTCTCTGTCTACTCAGTCCACCAGCCCGTCAGTCACCTGTCATACAGTCGGCAGTGACTGTTCAGCAGAGCGGTGCACTCATCACCACAGTTTTAGAACATGTCCTCCTTTCTTGTCCTTCCTGTTCTTACCTCCCCATTTTCCCCTAACCTTCCCTATCCTGCCCCGAGGCAATCGATAATCCAGTCACTGTCTCTGTAGACTTACCCTGGATTTCAAATACACAACAAAATCAAGAATCAAACCAACAATGTAAAAAACAAAAAGACGAAATAAAACAGAGAAACCTCAATCGGAAAAAAAGCAGAAAATAATCAAAACTAGAACCACTTTAAAATGGGTCAAAAGGTAGATCACATGATATATGGTGTTACATTTTAACCAAACCGCATCTACCATAACAGAGTCTACAACATTCTGGTGGCAAGGCTACTCCCATCCCTGGACTATGGTCAGAGGGGAGTCACCAGGGGTTTCATCCACGTGCAGACCCTGCACATGGGTCCGGGGCTTCCCCTGTCATCCGTAGGCCTCTGCAAACTGGGTATTCAGGATTTATGGATTGTGATAAGAGTTGTATGAGCCCCTAACAAAATGATTAAAAAAAAAAAAGAATTTAAGCTCCCATACCATTCCCTCCTCCAGATTTGGATTTTATTATTTCTAATTTTTGTATCACACAGACCAGTGTACTTCTTCCAGTGTTACTATTTTAAAATCACTAAAGAAAGAAGGCCAAGTGGCCCAGCCTTAAAAACCGATCTCAGACGTAGGGGAGACTTGACAAGGGGAGTCGAGGCTCAGGTCCGGTCTTTTGTGTTTGGTGTGGAAGTGCTTGCACAGCATTAGAACCGGCTGTCCACAGCCTCGGGACACAGCAAGCTTTTGTTACCCACAGGCCTCCCCAAAGCACCACACAGACAATGCAGGCTTGCTTTGCCCAGGAAAGAACTGATGCTGAATCAAAAATATCCTCTACGGAGGCCAAGGGTGCTGTGTGGTTAGACTTCCACCTTCCACGCGGGAGGAAGACCAAGATTTGATTCCCAGCCACTGCACCTCAATGCAGCCCTCACCAAAATCTACCTCGGAGGGGTGCATGCTGCTATGAGGCTGAACAGGCTTGCACAGAGCTTCAAGACTAAGATGGGCTAGGAAGAGAGGCCTGGAGAACTGCTCCTGACCATCAGCCAGTGAAAACCCCATGGATCACACGGGGCTGATCTACCCATCGTGGGCAATGGTGCCTCATGTCCCCACAAGGCGGCAGCTAAAACAATGACTCAGATGGCCCTTGGGCACTGTGTTCCATCACCAGGAAGACACCCCAGGTGGGAAGAGCTGGGGTTGCTTCCCCCCTGAAGCTGATGTGACTTCTGTGGAGACGGTGTCAGAGCTATGCAAAGGGGGTGGGGTGGGCTGGCAGACACCCACTTCCTTCCTTCCTTCCCTGCCTCAGCCTCGGAGCAGCCCGGCAGGCGGGTCCAGGAGAAAGGCTCCAGTGTTTTGATAACATCCACTCCGGAGCTTAGGCCCTGCTCCACCACAGGGAACCGGACCAGTTTCCACTTCTTCAGCTCTAAAACAGGACCATCAAGTTCCCACCGCTAAGGCTTTTGTGAGGCTGACACGAAAGGTGCACACACACCTAGTCCGCTGCAGGACACCCTAGCTGTCATCATTGTCATGTGCAGGGGTCACCATGAACACAACCATGGGGCTAGCCGGTGGGCTGGGGGCAGCCGCTAGCTTCAGGGCTAGCCCAGGTGTCCTGGATGGAGCCTCTTAGGAGCCACAGAAAGCCCAGATGAAGAAGCAGCTGAGGAGAATGAGCCAAGGGAGCGTGTGCACTAGATTTCCGTAGCAGAAATCCTCGTGGGCGGTTTCCTCTACCAGCAGGACTGGTGGGACATTTGCAGACTCTTTTCAGAGAGGTGCTGGCACACTGCCTTAGAGTGCCTTCGCAGACACCTGTTCCCACCCTGTGCCCTGCCCTACGCCTCCTCCCCCACAGGAAGCACCCACCCCACTTTGCTCCGGTTTGTGATCGCTGAATGCTTTTAAGAGTTCATGAAAGCCAGTCCTGGGAGGAGGAGGTCAGCACTCTGGGCCAGTCGACAGAGAGCCAGGAGAAAGGTGCCCCTCACTCTGGGGGGAAGGCTTAGGAAAAGGTGCATCGGCTCTGCCTCTGGGAGACACCGACACCTGGGGGCGTGGGGGCGCTTGCTCAGTGGTGGTAGGATTTGTGCCCGTGTCTTGTGCAGTGCACAGACTAGACAATGGTCCTCGGCAGCCCTGGGTAGCTGGGTGTGGCAGTGTGAGGACGGCTGTCCAGCATCCTTGCCGCCCCCAGGCACTGGCTTGAGGTAACACTTCCCAGAGGCAGCGGGGCTCCAGCGGGGTGGTGAGCGGCCCACTTACCCGGTGCAGGGGGTGCAGCCGGGGGCAGAATCGGAGGAGGCCTTGCAGCACAGCCAGTGGCCGTTCAGGTAGGCAGAGGGGTGGTACACGGTGAGACGCTTTTTGTTGCACTGGCTGACTTTGGTGAGGATGTCGATCCAGTCCTTGGCCTCCACGCAGTTGTTGGCCTGGATGTACAGTGCTCTCTCGGGCTGAATGACCTGGAACATCTGAGGAGATCCCCAGCACAAGTTTAGGAGGGGCAGGGCAGCAACACCTCGGACAGAGGGCGGGGGCGGGGTGGGAGGAACAGGCTCTGGTTAATTCTGGCTACCAACCTCCTCGGGGCCTTTGCTCCCAGCATACTGAGGGCCAGCAGGTGCTTGGCTGCTACCCCTGGTGCCTGGAGGACACAGAGGTCTCAGACAAAAGCCCAGGGCTGCTGGCCTGAGGCTGTGACGCTCTGAGCACCAGGAAGGGTCTGAGTGTATGTGCAGAAGCAGACGTTCCGCTGCTCTTGGACTTGATGTTCCCAGAAACCACAGCCCTTCCCCTGGAAGCAAATGGACTGAGAGGCAGGCAGTGGGTCTGGGGAAACCAAGGAAGTGAGATAGCGAGGAGGGGTGGTCCCCTAGAGCCACAGCCTGGATTCTGATGTCCAGCCTTCTGAATGTTGAAAAACATAACTCCCTACTCTTTAAAGCTATCCACCTGTTAATCCACACAGTCTTGTTACAGGCAGTGCCTTTGTTAAAGGCAGCACCAGCTGACTAAGTCAGGGGCACCGAGAGTGTTTCAGGCAGGAGGCACATTTCAGTGCAAAGGTCCAGGGATGGGCACTCTCAGAAGGGAACAGACCAGCCTACACACAGAGTGAGAAAAGGGCAGGAAAGGGGGAGGGGATCCTTGAGGGTGTAGGCTGGACTGATCTGAGGACAGTGAGTGGGACAATCAGAGGACATCTGGGGACACCAAGAAGGAGGTTATAGCAAGAACCAGGGCCGGTGATGGCTGTCACCAACAGGGAAACACAGAAGGTAAGAATGGGATAGACAGGCTCTCTGGGGACCATCCAGGGTCAAGCCCATGGCATTTCTGCAGATTGGATATTGAGGGAGGGCTAGGAAGCAGTTTAAAGGTGCTGGTCATTTCCTGGGTAAATAGCTGGGGGCTCATCTACAGAGACAAGAGGCTCTTTCCTCTACCCACAACCCCCTGGGCGTGCGCATGCACGCGCACATAACACACACACACACACACACACACACACACACACACACACACACACACACACACACACACACACACACACACACACACACACACACACGGCAAACTTTGCATGCGGTTGTATGAGTGGCTGTGATCCCCAGTCAAGGCCGAGCCTCCCTGTAGAAGAACCATGCTCGGTCCATCAGGATGGAGAGATCTGACTTCTCCCACAGGGACAGGCATCTAGAATCTCACCATCCCAGCTGTCATCAATCCCGATTCAAGACGACCCATGCATGTGTGCACAGGGGGACTGAGCTCCAAAGGGTCTTCCTGGCTGTGAGCTTTGGGAAGCAGATTACTGGCCCTTTCGTTCAAGGCATCACTGGGTGGATCGGAGCTGCCAGCCTAGCAGTTATAAGCCAAGTGCTCAACCGTGCGTGCCAACCAGCGACTCTCCGTTGGCACACAGCAGGTCTTCAGGAGCCCCTCTCCTATGGAACAGCACATTGGCCCACCAGTTCCGGCCGGGCCCGCGGCCGAGTTGGGGAGCTGTTTTGGGGGAAGGCAGCAGGAAAAGAAAACAAAGCCACTGAAAAGATGCTGCTACCACGAGGGAATTGCCTGACCCCTAAGCCAAGGACCCGGCAGGTGCTTCCAGAACGGTCTCCACACTTGCTTCCTTCCAGGGGACAGTGCGGGAACACCACAGGCCTTAAGGGCCAGCATTTCCCGGGCCTCGCTCACTGCTGGTTCTGAGTGAGACCCACAGCAGGTGGCGGCCACATGAGTCATTGCTGCCGTGCCGCTCCCTGGCTGTGGAGAGAGCCTGGTTCTGAATCACAGCCCAGTGCGTGAGGAGGTGGGGTACCACAGGGAAGTCCTGTTCTGCCCATTAAAAAAAGAACTCTAAGGGAGAGAGGGAGAGAGAGAGAGAGAGACTCAAGGTCCGGGATAGCTCATTCTCCTGGAAAAGGAACCAAACCCAAACCAAACAGCCTGAGCCCCTGCTGTCGCTCAGTTGACCCTGACTCATCGGTCCCGTGTGGGCACAGGAGGACTGCATGCCAGGGAGCTTCCTGAGGGGAGTCACCAGGCCTGTCTTCTGAGCTGAGCGCGGCCCACTCACTTTTCCGGTCATGGTCTAGCACTTACCCAAAGACTTGGAAAAGGTACCAGGGACAAAGCCACAGTCCCGGTGTCTCGCTAGGCGATCTGCTTGCCCACAGCATCATTCCCAAATAACCCCAGGGAGGGGGTGCTGGATGGCCTCACGCTGACCGGCAACCGCATGAAGAACAGGCACGCCTGACATAGGTGCAGGGCGCCTACTGTCTGTGACCGGCCCGGCCCCACCCTTCCTCTTCTCCAAGCAAACAGAGCAGCTGCCGCAGACAAGCCCCCACAGAGAACTCTCCAACAACAGGGACCAGCTGCCTGACAAGGCCCTCAGGAGTCTTTGACGTTCATTGCTTCTGCGGGGGTGGGGGTGGGGTTGTGACTGAGGAGACCCCCTGTGACAGGGGGGGAGTGCCCTCTGGGTTTCCTTGGCTGGACTCTATGAAAGGAGAGAGCCAGGCCCTTCTTCCACAGGCTGCTGGGGGTGGGGGTGGGGGTTGAACCGGCCAGTCTTGAGGTTACTAACAAAGGACCAATTGTGTGTGCCACTCAGGGAGGGGCCTGGGTTGTCCCCCAGCCACAGTTAAAACAGGTCATGGACTTTGGATCCCTTCTAGTTTTCAGTATTTCGTGGTTGGTTTGTTTTTTCCGAGAAAGGGTTTTCCTTTGGTTTAATATTGTCATGGGTCTTTTCTTCCTCTGTTTTAAATAAATATATACATTGCTGTTTTCTTTTTGGTACATTTTCCAGAATATAAAGCACAGGATGGGAGGATGTATAGAGACAACAATTGGTCTATAGGGCTTATGGGGATGGGGGACTTGGGGGAGAGGTTGGAGAGAAATGGGGAGCAAATAAGGAACGGAGGGGAAGGGTGCTCTCGAACTGACTGTGGTGATGTATACACAATTCTCTCTAAATATGACTGGACATGGAAGTGTATGCCATGTGATATGTGTCTCAATAAAACGATCTACTGGATGATGGAAGGGTGTGCTACGTGATATGTATCTCAAAAGATTGACTGGACATGGAAGTGTATGCTATGTGACACATATCTCAATAAAGCCATGGACTGGACGATGGGAGGATGTGCTGTGTGATACGTATCTCAATAAAAGATCGACTGGACGATGGGAGGATGTGCTATGTGATACGTATTTCAATAAAATGATGGGGGAAAAGAGGGCCAACTGTGCATAGCTTTTCGGATCTGGTCAGACATAGTCTTGATGGGGTGTCAGCCCATCTCCCATTTCTCTTTGATGCATATGTGCCAAATAAAATTTTGTTTTCTCTTCAAAAAAAACAAAAGAGGAGAAAATGTCCTTTCTTCAAATCAAGTGCAGTACCGGTCTGCCTTTTACTTCCTTTCTCTTATCTCTTCCAAATTGACCCTTTCTTTTGGTCAACAGCATTTATCATAACCTCTGAATGGCACACAGACTTCTTCTCTCCTACCTCATCCACCAGGCCACCTCCAAACCCCACTGCTTGTCTAAATGGGAAAGAGAGGCCCTGAAAACTGGACATGTTACTTTAATTCTGAATATAAACGTTTCATCAAAGCAAACTAACAAAACCCAGGTCATTGTGCCGACCACAGTCCTAGTATGATCTTAGACACCTGCTGAGTCCCGGACAGCCAAGCTTGCCTCTTGAACGAGGATTTGACTGTGATGAAGAGAAGTCAGAAGGAAGACTCGGGGAAAGAGTGAATCCGAGAGGAGGCGGGCCAGACAGAGCTCAGAAAGTGTTCTTCCGCTACTAGTCACCCAGGAAGCGTAACTTGATGCTCTCTCTCCCCTTGGGCTTCTTTCGGATAAAACACAAGCCGGAACATCTCCTGCAGAACACTGGGCCCAGCCGGCAATGACACATGGGCTCTGTTTGCGAGCGCCAGGGATGCCATGGGTCTTTCATGCATTTCTGTTCCATAGAAAAACAATTCACGGTTGACATGCTAACCGACCCCTTCTCTGGAGAGGCTAGAAGCCCCTCACGACTGACTGCCGATCCAATAGTGAGCTGGCTGGCGAGCTTGGAGGGCTGTGGAACTCACAGTTCTCTAGTGGCGGGCCAAGGTCCCAGCTCTCCAGGGGCGCCCCCAAAGACCAACATGCGATGGTGATGATGACACAAGGTCCAATAAAGGAGCAAACAGCTGGGGCTGTCCAGGAAGGGAGGCATGAAGGACCGGTGGACTGAGGGCCGAGTGGCAACAGTACTTTATTCCCAACCCTGTTTCAAACTGCCAACACACGCTCTTAAGACCTCACACTGACTTTCCCTCTGTTTGCTTTTAAAGGGTCTTTGGACAGTGCATGCCTTTGTACCTATGCCTGGCGTGGCCGGCTCTCAAAACTCCCACGCCCAGATGTCCCCAGTAATAGCCTGAGAGCAAACAGAAAAGGGGGATTCCCAGAGCCGTTTCTGGAGTGTTTACACCGTTAATAGAAACTGACACAGTGCTGGTGGTTTTATTAGGCTTTTTATACTTGAGCACACAGCCACTTGCTGGCCTTCCATAGCATCATTTCAAACTGTGACTTTGAGACAACAGAAAGTAACTTGCTGTTGCTCTCTGCAGATGTGAGTTCCAGGTTGGCAGAATCCCCAGGAAAATCCAGTCTGTGCTCACAGACCCTCAGGAGAGGCTGCGTGTTATGCCATCCACCAGCCTCCTCAGAACCGTTCCAGTTCCTACAGCCCAACCTGGGGCAATGTGAGCATCAAAATGAACAATGCCCTGGTGGGTGGTGGGTTATATGTTGTGGTAGTTACATACTCAGGTGTCAATTTGAGGATTCAGAGTGAAGGGGTGGAGTCTGGCCTGTCAATCAGATCATAGCCAATGAGGCTTCTGTATGGGCATGTCCTTCTCCTGAGGATTCTGGGAATGCATGTATTTCCTCCTTGGAGGCAGGAGACATTCATTCATTCATTCTCTCTCTCTCTCCTCACTCCCTGCAAGACATCCCTGTGGAAAAGACACAAGGCGAGAAACTGATGGAGCCAGACCTCTGGAGCCGGAGAAGCCACTTGGAGACCCCCGCCAGCGCTGATATGTTTACAACGCCACTGGATCCACAAGACTTCCTACCCACTGGCCTGTGATCTTCCTGCACTTGACATCATTACATGTGTTTTGTGAGTCTGAAGAGGGCTTTATAGATTGGTATCAGAGATGTGAGCTAATATTGGACTTATGGAGTTGATCTGGACTGGACTGGGATGTTTTCTCAATGTTCAACTGCTCTTGTATATAGAGCTCTTTCCTACACACCTATGAGTGTCTATGGATGTGTTTCTCTAGTCAACCTAAACTAACACATGTGTTGGGCTGCTAACTGCAAGGTCATTGGTTTGAAACCACTATATGCTCTGCTGGTGAGACTTTCTGATCCCATAAGGAGTTACAGTCTTGGAAACCCAGGAGACAGTAGTTCTGTATCCTGTCCTAGAGGACCATTATGAATCAGAACCAACTTGAAGGCAGTGAGTTTGTTTGCTTTTTGTTTTGTTTTTAATAAGTAAACGGAGAAGAGAAAGCTTTCAGCCTAGCCAAGAAAAACACGGAAGGGATAATAGAGCTAGGAAACCATTGTGGATATTGAAATGAGTGAGGGACGTGAGGAGGCACAGGATATTTACAGAGTTCAGTGCCTCTCCCCACACGTTATTTACAAACTATATGGGAGATACAGTAAGCTTACAGAAGGTCAGACACTCTGACCTAACGTCAGCGAGGAGGGCAGGCCCTCGTGATAAGGTGCATTATGAAGGACACAGGGCAGGCCTCTGACTCTACCCACAGCCAGCCCCCAGAGGAACCCCAACCAAGAGTCAAAAGTAAACACCTGGCTGTACGCTGCAAAGGCCAAGGCCAAAAAACAGAGGAAGGAGCCAAGAAAGACAACCCAAAGTAGGTGATCCTGGGCTCCTGCCTAGTCTAAGCAAACACCCCCCAAACAACAAATAACCCCAGTAGCTTTAATGCTGCTGGACCATTGGCAACAGTTCACATAGGCTGTGAGGGAGGTGTATTGTATCAAAGTTAGATTTTCTGATGTTGGTAACTATATTGTCGTTAGATAAAAGAATATCTGTGCTTTTAAGAATGCACCCTAAAACACATGGTTTGGGGGAAAATTCATGATACATACGAGGAGAGAGGATGAATAGGATTAAGCAAATGGGACAAATGCAACTACGAGTAAATCCACATAAGGCTGCTGTAGGAGTTGCCTTGTTCTATGTTTCTAATTCTTTTTTGTTAAGTCCAAAGTTTTATTAAAGTAGAGTTTTTAGTAAGCTCATCAGTGGACTTGAACTCTGTGTTTGGGTGTCCTGTAAAAGGGGATCATGTGTGTTCCCCAGCCACCCGAGGAAGCCCAGGGGGTGAATTTCTGGTCCCACTCAACCTTGGATGTGGTTTTGGGTATAATTACACGGCTCTTCGTGAATCCCCCAGGGAACATGGAGAGCTAGAGAGGATGGGCAATGCTCAGGGCTTGTGGGGGAACCGGAGTCACAGCCATTTTTAAAGAGGACAGACGGAGGGCAGGTTACACTGGGAAGAATCTTGGACAAGCACTCACGTTTTTCATCTTGAAGGATTCTTCCTCCAGTTTCTCCACTGCCAGAATGTTCTCGAGGGGAATGCTGTAGAGGGGCTGGTCGCCTGCAGGAGGCCGGCAGGGAGAGATGTTAGCAGCCAGAACTGGGCCACCCTGCACCCCATTCAATGACAATGGCCCGACTTCCCTGTAATATTCAGCAAGGAAAGACCGGCGTGGCTTCCCCTGGCAGGCTGTGAAGTTTCAGGGTGCTATCGGGCTGCAGGGTGGGGAGGTGAGGAGACATCCAGTCCCATCCACCCTTGTTTCTCATCAAAGCACGTGGCCCCAGGTGAGAAGACTAATAAAATGACAGGCCAAGAGCAGGTTCAGAGGGTCGAGATGGCAGGAGACAGAAGGGACTTTGGGATCCGGGGGCCTCTGTGAGGCATGTCCACAGACTGACTGTGTTACCAAGTTGGCCTTTTGTATACTCCTATGTACCACTGGGTTCGTGCAAGGTCAGCAGTTTGAAACCCACCAACCCCTCCTCTGGAGAAAGAAGAGGTTTTCTATTCCCGTAAAGATGAATAGTCTCAGAAACCAACAGGGATGGTCTGTCCTGTCCCACAGGGTCCCCATCAAGGGCAATACTTCATGGATGTTCCTCTCATGCTCCCTCCTAACTCTAAACATGTCCCCCCAATACGTGTGTAATGGGGTTAATAGTTCTCTGTATGCACTATGGCCAGGGATTCCACTACTCAATATTTTTCCTGAGGAGAAATGACTTTCTCAACATATTTATAATTTAAGCTGGAGGTGCATTTAAATGCTGGGGTGGGGGGGGGGCGGGGAACCCAGCAGGCAAAATCAGGCCGAGGACGATCACCGACCTATTAGATCATAACTTCTCTATTGCATGCTGAGCGAGGTGAGCCTCCTCTTTCCTCTCACTACCACCTGCCTTGCCAACACCAGTCCCACCACAGCAACGGTACCACAGCCTGGACCTCGCTGGCACACACTGCCACAACAGTCACTCACCCACTGGGACAACTGGCCAGGACACTGACTACCTTAAAAAGAAACGTTGTTTACTGTTCAAAGCTTTCCCTGGTAAGAGGATACATAGCTTTAACAGCAACAATAAGAATGTATTTTTTTCTTCCTCCTGAGACGGTCTGAGGCTAAGTAAAAAAGTATTGCTATCAACCAAACATCAGAAATGCCAAGCTCCTGTTTTGCCCCACCGAGCTTCCCTCGGGGTGCAGAGGCTTCAGGGTGAAGTGTTCCCATCGCTCTCCCCAGGGCCGATGAAGTTTATGCGACCTGATTTCACACTGCGGCAAAATGGCAGGTCGGCATCCTGAAGGGACTCAAGCCCTGCTCTTTGAGTCTGCGGGGGCAGGGCCAATGCTCTAGGGTGGATGGCCTCACGTGTCTCAGGGGAATGAGCTTAGGACAGGCCCTGCTACCCTGCAGGAATGAACAGGTACATTGTCATGTCGGGGACTCCTTGGTGCAACTACCCCGAACTGCTTCTCCTAAATGGAGTTTTCAATTTTCTGGAAACTTCTAAGAAGCCCCTGTGATCATCTGTGTCCTTAGAGAAAATGGATCAAGATTACCCCTTTGGAGTGCCCAAAGGCTGTCCCCATGACCTTCTGAGCTGACCTCGCTGCACTGAATTTCAATGGCCCAACAGACTCCCCCGCAGACGCCACTGGTTTAAATGCCCCCCCTTTCCTAAAGGCACCCCAATGAGACTGACAAGTGGCTGCTGCAGGAACTTGCTTGACAAGTTTAAGCACATTTCGGTCTGGAGAAAGCCAGGGCACGCACGAACTGGAACCCTGGTAGCAATCCTTTTGCGGGGGGCTGGGGGTGGGTGGGTGGGTGGGGGTGTTTTTTAAACTTCCTCTCGTATTTAAATGACAGCATTGGGTTATTCTATTTATTCACTGCAGCATATGTCCTAACGATTAGAAGGGCTTATATCTCTTTTTACGAGTACGGAACAATGGACGGGAAGAGGGCAGTAGAATGGTGCCAGCTCAGGGTCCGGGACTGAGCAGAGAGTGATAATGCTGGAGTCTCTGGTTCAGTAGTAGACTTTCTCTCCCACGTGGGAGGCCGGCGTTCAGTTCCTGGTGAATGTCCCCCCGCCCCGCCTGTACAGCTACCGCTCATTGGTCAGTGGACACTCGCCTGTGGCTATAATGCGGAACACGTTTCAGTGAAGCTTCAACACTAGGAAGAAAAACCAACTGGCTTATTTCCAAAAATCAGCCCACCCAAACTCTAGGGACCACAATAGTCCCTTCATGTCCACTCAGAGGGATGGCATGCAGTCAGGCAGTGCTGTGTTCCATCGTGCCTGAGGTTAGCCTTGGGTCAAGAGCCAACTTGACCACAGCTAACACCAACGACAGGGAAACTAAAGGAGAACAGATTCTTGGAAAAGGGAGAAAAGACCCTATTCAGGACACCCAGGTTTGCATTTATTGATCTAATTAGGAATTAGCTTCCCCTAAAGGTTGATTTCCCCCTTACCTTTCTCTCTCTCTTTTTTTAAGCAAAAGGGAAGAAACTGATTGGAGCCCATACGGGGAAACCCTAGAGGGGCCCAGCATCCCCTACTGTGTCGGCATGCCCAGCAAAGGGTCACACCATTCACTGCACCCCATGTCCCAGAGGGACTCCCCTTGAGCACCTTACCTTTCAAAGGAGCAGAGAACTCAAAGGATACCAAACCCATAGTCGTCCAGCTCATTCCAACCCACAGCAATCCCTTAGGACATCGTAGAACTGTCCCATAGGATTGGTGGCGTAGTGGTTGTGCATTGGGCTACTAACCGTAAGGTCAGCAGTTCAAAACCACCAGCCACTCTTTGGAAGAAAGACAGGCCTTTCTCCTCCCATAGAGTTACCGTCTCAGAAACTCACCGGCCAGTTCTACTCTGTCCTACAGTTGGAACCAACTGGATGGCAGGGAGTATGGTAATACCTGTAGAGAAGCACAGCGGCACATGGCTCTCCTGCCGAGGAACTGATACCTTTCGGCTAGTCACTGAGTGCCAATCACGGCGCCGCCAGGGCTCCTAAATACAGTATAGGAGATCTAACCAAGAAAACAAAATCCTTGGTAAAGTAGAGCGCTGTTCCTATTCAACTAGTGTGGACCACAGAAATCAGACCAAGCTCACTGCTGATTCTGACTCACAGTGGCCCTAGAAGGCAGGATAGAGCTGTCCCTGTCAGCTTGCAAAGCTGTGAGTCTTGATGGACACAGAGAACGGTGGGTTTGAACTGCTGACTTGGAGGTTACCAGCCCAATGCTTAGCCCACTATGCCGCCAAGGCTCCTCATGGGCCACAGAGAACTGTGCAGAGGGAGCTTTAGATTCCCTTGGAATCCACTTCCTTCACAAATGTCCCCCCTTTTCAGCCCACTGTCTGCTGGTGAGAGGACTGCGTACCTTTTCACTGGTCAATTCAACAGCGAAGGGACACGCCTTCTCCATTTCCCAGCTTTCCCTTCGGAAGATTCACAGCTAAGCCCCACAGAAGCATGAACAAAGCTCTTGGTGTCTTTGGATGAAGGCATGTGAAAATAAATCAAAAGCAAACCTTTCTCGTTACCTTTGCTTTTCTGATAGGTGAATTCGTGGTTTGTCAGGCGGAACCATCTTTTCTTAAAATTCTTCATTCCAAAGCGCTTTCTTCCTTGTGCCCGCTTAATCATGAACCTAGCACACACAGGACACACTACTTGCATGAATGCTCTCACACCTCACTCGGCCCGTCCCATTCCCACCCAGCCCAGGGCCCACCGGGGAGCCGGTCGGCTCAGATTTGCACAATCAGCATGCTTCGTGACTTCCCTGTGAATGACAGCAAAGCAGACTAAGGGCTGGGGGAGACTTTATAACTTTTCTTTTCTAGGGATCAGATGTAAAAACAAAATGAAACAAAACTTAAATCAAATAAATGCCTTTGCTTTTGAAAAACGTAGCCCCTGGAATGATGTCAACTTTAAACGACGAATTGGTGACAGCAGTGATGTATTTTGATGACTGCCCATAAAATAGTTGGGCCCTCCCTCCCCATTCCCCTCGCGGAATCTGACCACCACAGCAGATCCTACTACCAATACCAACCAAAACACGGCTCCTGGGCAATATGTGTGACAACAGCCTCACAGAGCTGTGAGTCTTGCTTGGGAAAAGCAACCCATTGTAACAAACGCTTCGCCGACTGCCTGGTGGGCCTTCCATGGCTCAGTGTAGCCAGAAATTGGAGCGCACGGGATTTCCCATTCCTTTCACAAGCGAGCCCTCAAGTGTGAATGTTTCCGGTGGGCCCCCAACTCCCATCAACAGAAAGTGCACATGAGCCTTCTCCGTCGGAGGAGCTGCAATTGCGAGACGTGTCAAGAACAACAGATGAAAAGCTGCCAACTCCACTCCTGGCTTCCCATCTCCCATATGAAGAATCAGACAGGAGGAGAGAGACACAACTGGGCAGCAGGGAGTTGGAGGCTGACGCTGTGGGCGTGCGGTCGGCGAGCCCAGGGTCCTCCACACCGAGTCGCGGGAAGCACTGATGCCTCCCTGCCGTCGACTGGGGAGACTGGGGAACTTGGGAGAAGTGGAGATGGTGCCCCTTTCCTCCAGCCCCTGGCTGACATCATTAAGATTGCCTTTGCAGGTAGCCGCAACGTGCTGCGGGTCTCCCGGTGTCAGAGCACTTAAGGAGGATGTCCTTTCTTCCCTACCACCCAGTCGCGGTTTGTGCAGTGCACAGGATGTCTGGTTACAAGGGTGCAGGCACAGGGCTCCCCTGAGGCTCGCCAGGGGGTGAGGCAGGCTTGCCATCGAAGCGGCCAGCCCACGCCATCGTTGTCCTTCAGAGCGTCAGGAAGAGCAGGTGGATGTTTCGGTGTAGCGACACACAGGCCACGGTGATACCACAAATCCACAGGCGGATGGTGGTGAGATTGCAAAAAGCAGATGTTCGGCTGGTCGTCAAAATGATGGAATGGATGAAAAAACACACGGGAAGTCAACCACACAAGACTCTCCGGTAACAGATCAAAGCCGGCACGAGGGATCACAAGGTCTTCTCTTCCAGTTTGAAAAGCTTCCCCAACTGAGTTGAGAGCAAAACCCCACAGCGGCTCTCCTTTAGACTTGTTACACAGTTCTACATACACACACACACATGAAGTCGAGAAACTGCACCATAAGTAGGGTTTGTCTTTGACCATGTTTCTTGACACACAAGTGCTGACGCTCCAAGAAATACTCTGCCCCTTCAGTACTGTGATGATGACTGTTTCTTAAATCAATAGCTCAGGATGTCCCTGGGTTGTTCCCAAATTGCAAGGGGGAAAGGAGACGGGTAGGTTTGTGAATGGCATTTCAGAGGAACCACAAGCTCCCTTCCCAGGTGCTGACAACCCCATCTGTAGCTGCTTCTCTACCCCTGCAGATCTACCGCAAGTTCAAGGGACTTGCTGCTGACTCCAAACAGCTTACCTGAGTGAACTATTCCCAGAAACCGATTTCATGGTGAGTTTAAGAGTCCGTAGCTCGGCAATCAGTAGGCCGAGCAAGAAGGGACAGGAAAACAATCAGAATGAAGCAAATAAAAGACCCGAACCCCCAAACCGAACTCACTGTCATGGAGTCGATGTCTACTCATAGCGACCCAACAGGGCAGGGTGGAACTGCCTCTGTGGGTTTCTGAGACCTTTTGAATCATGTTATCGTGGGCTCTTAAAGCTCTTATCACAATCCATACATCCATTGTGTCAAGCACATTTGTACATGTGTTGCCATCATCTTTTTCAAAAGAAAGCCCCATCTTTCCCAATGAAAGACAGACGTAGGAAAATTATGTAAGAAAATCAAAGCTGAAGCCGATGGTGTTGGGGCAAATGGACACAAAAGGACTGAATGAAAAGACATTTTTCTTTAACAGACTGTGAAAGTGTGTAATCACAGCAAGGAACTGACACAGGGCAGATTATGGAATAGTCACAATACATCGAAAGTGGGATCAGAGAACTATTCTCCCAGATGCAGTTCAGATACAGAGGGTGTGGTTCACTGCGACAACGTTTGCAGGAGCAAAGATCTCATGGTAACCATGTGGCCACCACCAGGGGACTAGAAAAATAAACATAATAAACATTCAAAACAAGTACACACAGAAAAGGCACTCACGTTTCCCATCGACACACATGCATGCCAATAAGCACATGAAGGTGGGCTAGAGGAACACCCAAGCACTATGCCACAGTGGGTGCCCACAGGAGAGGCTTTGCATGGACCACCGAGGATGCCGCTGGTGCAATACACTAAATATGGGGAGCTCAAATCTGTGCCACCGGGGGCACAGCATTAAATCTGAATTAATCAGAGACACTGGACCACTCAATAGCTAAATTAGAAAGGGAAAGTTGTTCTTATCGTCATTGTTGCACCACAAGATGAACAAAAGTGCACTGAACTGTTCATGCAAAAAAATGTTGAAATGGCCAATGATGTGTTATTTCCCTCCTACCCTCACTAGTTGACTATCTTCAGCTCTGACAGTCTGCAGTGATGACTGCAGTAAAAGCTCTACTCTCCGTTTTTGCATCCACATCTGGTCATAGCGCATACTCAGGTGTGAGGTGCGAATGTGATGTCTGAGGTTGCGTGCCAACTCGGCTGGGCCGTGATTTTCTGTGGTTTGGCCAGTTGTGTTATAATGCAGTCACCTTCCACTTGGTGATCTGATGTAGTCATCCTCCATTTTCACCTAATTTGAATTTTTTAAAAATCCATTAAGTAGGTCTTTGGAAACGAACTATGTGGATCCGTGAGGAGAGGTATGAATTCCCACCGCCACCTCAACAAAAACTTTATTGCTAAAAGGATCTCTTATATGCACAATTTTCTTAGACCTTAAATATATAAGAAGGATCCCTGTGGTGCTGTAGGATAAGCAACTGACTGCTAACCATAAGGACAACAGTTCACACCCACCAGTGGTTCCGTAAAAATGAGGTTATCTGCTTCCACAAAGATTGACAACCTCAGAAACCCTCCATAGGGTTGCTCTGAGCCGGAACTGATTCCATGGTGGGGGTTGTGGGTGGTGGTGTAAATATCCATGGTTACTGTTGTTGCTAGGTGCTGTTGAGTCCGTCCCAACACAGCAACCCGTGAACAGCAGAAGGAAACACTGCCCAGTATATATTGAAGAGGCTTTATAGAAATGGTATTTAGATACATTTTCAAGTCATTACTTTTCTACCTAAGGTGAAATATATATAGAGAGTCCTTAGCTCTGCAGTCAGCAGGCCGAGCAAGAAGGGACAGAAAAATAATCAGAATTATATATATATATAAATCACCCCAACATTGACTGCCAAGTTCTTTTACTTAAAAAAAAAAGTTCTTGTTGAAGATCAACTAGACTGCCACATTTTGTCACAGATAATTCATTCGGTGACTACTTATAACTGGAGTTAAATTTAATAGAGGGGGTTTGGGAGACAAGAAATTCAGGACTGACTGGTGCATGGAAACTGAGATTCAAAACAAACTAGCGTGGTCCGGTGTACGCATGGTTTATGCTAGCACTCAAAGTGCAAATATATGTAAGTATCAGGGGCATCGAATCAACTTGAGTCTCCTGGCAGGTGTCAAAATAAGGAACATCATTGGGGTGCCATAGAGTTTAAAAACAAACAAACACCTCAAGGGTTTTAGTGGACCCAAACCTCAGCATGCATCAAAACTGCGCCAGAGCTGCAGGATAAATGTGCATACAATCTGTGGCTGCGTCAGCCTGAGCCCAGTCAGAAGTGGAAGGAAGCGGGGCTCCCACTGTGCTCTTGCATGACTAGACAGCTGTGGTTGGTGTAGTTTCTCTATGTACGGGATGTAGTTCTCATGAGCATTCAAGTGATTGTGGGAGGCACTGAACGGAGATTTCCACCTGTGACAGTTGAGAGTTTATTTAATGTAAAGTAGAAAGACATGTACCTAGCACGTCACTCCTGACAGTAGCAGATCTGATTGCTAAGACCCGGCTAACTTCAGAGCAGTCGGCTCAAAGGAGGACGATGACAGCAGTGTCGCCGCCATGACACAGGCCAACGATGGTGCATGGATGAGGCTCCAACATGCTCTCCAAGGGTACGGGGAGCTCAGAGCGACGAGAGGCAGTGACGAGGGGTCTAGGGAGGCGTCAGAGGACAAACGGAGGAAGGAACTAGGTACACTGTGGGGATGTCAGGTCAACATTGGTCAACATTCACACGGAGGAGGAAACTTATTCTGTGATTCTCCAGGGGCCCTGTGAGTGTGTAAGATCTGCGAGGACCTTATTCTCAATTCAATAGAAGATGAGCGGAGACACAGGGCGTTCTGCTGTGCTCATAAAAAGTGCATAAACAAAGGTTATGAAGAATATTCAAGCGGGAACTAATCCCCAGGCTAAAGTTCCATTATTCCCGGGTTCTCTGGTCTGTTGACACGGTGCTGTTTGAGAGATGCGGAATGCAATGGCTGGTTGACCTCTGTCTTCCATAAGGGAAAGAGCGGGCATGGCCTGGATCCACAGAAAACTTGGTCAGGGCTTCTTGATTCCTCAGTAGTTCCGTTAGCCTCCTCTCTCCTCTCCCTTCCCTCCCACTGATGGGCGCAGCTCCACTCTTTGAAAAGTTAAATAAACATGGGTGGGAGTGAAATAAAGATAAGCAATGCCCAAATCGTCTAACAGCTTCTTAGGTCTGTAGGTGGATGCTGAGGTGAACAGCAGTGGGTACAAAAGGCCCCATTTCTCTGAGGTCGATGACCCACAGCGTGTTGGTGACGGGAGGCCGGGGCTCCCAGGGGTCAGGTAGAGTCCTGCTTATTGATCTCAGAGAATTGTGTTACACTATTTTAAAATATGCAGTGAATGACTCCCACTTCTGTAGGCAAAAACCAACCAACAGACACAAAGACATTTTTTTGCAATAAAGCTATTAAAACAATCTCCGTCCATGAAAGGTAGCAGTCCACAAACCGGAGAAGAGAAATCCAAGAGGGAGTGGCAGGTGAAGCGTTGGTTTAAACTGCTGAATACAGAGTGGATCTGAAATGCAAACCCTCAGCTAATACATGATAAGAAGTTATTAACAAGAAACGTGGACATCGATCGTCCCGGAAACCAGCCGGAAGCCCCACGGCCTTGTCCGTCTGGCGTGCACCCTGACTGTCATGGCACCCTTACCCTTCTTTAAGCAGGATGGGCTGCTCAATGCTCTTGTGGTCTCGTCTCCCCGAGGACGAAATCAAATCCAGGAACTGCAGTGGGAAGGAAACCAGAGGGTTAGCCGGGAAAGGGCACAGCCCACACGTGTTCTCACCTTACCAGTGATGGGGTCAGAAGACTATGCGTAAACCAAGGACCAAACTCACTGCCGTGAGTGGGTTCCGATTCACAGTGTCGCTGTAGGACAGGGTGGAACTGCCCCTGTGAGTTTCCCAGACTAGCTCTATATGGGAGTAGAAAGTTTTGTCTTTCATTGAGAGGCTGCTGGTTTCAAACTGCTGACCTTATACTTAGCAGCCCCCCAGCGTAACCACTATGGCCCTGTGCACGTAAAGGCGGGAGGATTTGGGCAGGGAGACATGGGGTAGGGCTGGTCATCAGCTCTTCGGTGGGAGCTCTGTGCTTGCTTCTACTACAGTGCCGGGGCCGGCCCCAGCTTGTCTCCTGTACTCTCACCCTGTCTCCACTATCCCACCTTGAAGCAAGAGGCTGCCATTAGCTGATTGTGGCCGTGTGACCAGCATTTTAACAAGTGGTCAAGAATGCCTCTCTAATGGAGGGATTCCAGGCATCCTGGCAGTGGAGCGAGGCGCAGGGACAACCCACGGCCCTGCCAGCTCTCTGTGCCCACAGCAGCCTTCTCCTCCATCCCCACCTCACTCACACCCCTAAAAGCCAATTGCCTGCCTATATTATGGCAGGGTGGGGCCTCTCTTCTCAACTGAACATCATTTATTTAGCTTACAGCTAAAAGGCCAAAATGGTAGCTGGCCTGAGCCCCAGCCCCTCCCCTCCCCTCCCACATCCAAGCTTTGGGAACAAGGCTGAGAGAGAAATGCTTGCTCCTGAGCAGCAGAAAGGAAGTTAAGCTTTAGGATCCAGGAGGCTTTCTTCCCGAGCCCTTGGGTCTGTAATTTTGGGCCTGGGCTGCTGAGGTATATTCCTGGCTCCGTCAAACATTTGGGGGCCCGGGCAGGTGAGGCAGGCAGGCTGGGCTGGGGGTGAGCAACCAGGAGATAGAAACCCAGAACACCTGTGGGCGTGGAGCGTGGGCCCAGGGGCCACACAGCCATCTAGGAAGCTAGAACGTACAGGTTTCAGCTCCACAGGTGAAGGGTGCATGCCTCGAGGGGCGAGCCAGGACAGGGAAAGCCAGAGCACTGCTCTGCTTCTCGGAACAGAACACGATGCCGGGGAAGGCGTGCACCAAGGGGCCGCACCGCGTCTCCGGGAAATTCCTTGATCCTCCCAGGCTAACTTCCAGGGACTCTCAGATAGCATAGCGACACTTACATTTTTCACGGCGTCAGCATATTTCTGCTCGTTGAAGAATTCATAAAACGTAGCCATGTAGGACTCCTTAAAGTTGGCCTGGAACAAACGAGGTTGCATAATGAGGTCCTAAAAATATCCTGGCTCCTGGCTGGCACTCGAAAAATCTAAAGGCCTGAGTGAAGATCGGCGTCAATCACGACCATGAAACCAA
>NW_022111368.1:13315093-13316578 GCF_000313985.2 Echinops telfairi
GGCCAGCCTTCGTGTTGGGCTTTCAAATCACTGTGCAGCCACGGAGGCCCCGCCTCCTACAGCACAGCTGTCCTCAGAGGCTCAAGGTCAAGGTGATCCACGCTGCAGCACATGGGCCAGTGGGGAAGATCCAGCTGGCAGCACAGCTGGCTGGAAGAAAGGCATTGTGTCACCGAGTCAGAAGACAGGCTTTCTACCTCGGACTAAGAGGCCAGCATGGAACTGATGCCCCTCAGTCAGCTCCCTCACAGTATAAGCAAGATGTGCACAGCCAACCACTCAGGTTATGGGTAAGTAGTCATGGGCCAGCACAATTTTCTGCCCCAAATTACCATTTAGCGAGACAGAGGCACCTGGAAGATCCTGCCCTCCACTCAGTGCCATCGAGTTGATGCCGACTCATAGTGACCCCATAGGACAGGGTAGAACTGCCCCTGTGGGTGTACGAGACTGAAACTGTTTACGGGAGTCGAAAGCCCCGTCTTTCTCCCACTAGATAATATTAGAGATACACTATTTATTAAAATAGTTGGGCAGGGGTGGCGGTAGGGGCGCTAATCTTCTTACAGTTATTTTATCCTATGAAAACATCGCCTTGTAAACGATGCACTCCTGTAAATGATGCCTTGTAAAATGTGCAATGTTCCATTTATACTTTCAAAAGTGATTCAAAAGAATCAAAGCGTTCTCCCAAAGCACAAGCAGACGAAAACAAAAGACTTACAGATTTGGATTTGGACAAGCTGCCGAGAGTTTGGATCGTCTTTGAGATGAGTGTCAGGGTTCTAGACGTCTGCGGGTCCTGTGGGAGGCGGGAGACAGGAGCGTTAGCTTTGTCCCCGGCTGGGACCCACTGTGGGAATGAGCCTGAAATGCCCACAGGACGAAGGGCATGTCCAGAGAGCTGCAGCAGGAGTGTGCATCCACCCTGCGGGTCCACAAACGTGAGGAAGTGAACGGGGCCGCACACATGTGGGGTGTGGCTCATTCAAATCCTTCTACTCAGCTCTGGCAGCTCTGTCTGGTAAGACTTACAGCCTCGGAAACTCCATCGGGTCTCTGCATGGGAATCAACCTGATGGCTGTGGGCTGGACTTGGAGTCTGGTAGTGGGTGTCTTACATGGGCCATTGTCAATGGCATCATCTAGGAGCTTACTAAAAATGCAACTTCTTAGGAGTCAGACCCACTGAGTCTACACGTCCACAAGCCTCCCTGGTGGCCCCGGTGTACGCATAAGTTTGAGAAGTGCTGCCTTACACCAGCCCTTCCAACCAAGGTGGAATACCAAAAACCCACTGCCGTCGAGTGGACCCCGACCCAGGACTACACGATGGCGGGCTTCTGAGGCTGTATACCTTTGTTTTTTCAATCATTTTATTGGGGCTCCTACAACTCTTATCACAATCCATCCATCCATCCATTGTGTCACGCACATTTGTACATTTGTTGCCATCGTCATTCTCAAAACATTGGCCTTCTACTT
>NW_022111368.1:13320452-13328800 GCF_000313985.2 Echinops telfairi
AAAAAATCCCTACTGGTTAAAAAAACCTCGGCCAAGTTATCCAAATATGTTTTTCATACAATTTGTACCCTTCCAAATGAATAGTTATGCAAGCTGCAGTGCTTAAGTAAAATGCCGGCAAAACCTGCATGTGGATGAAGAAAGTCACAGGTACAAAGTGTGTTTATGTTGCTTTTTTTTTAACAACCCAACAGCCCCAAGCACACGGCCGCAGCTTCCACTAGTCAGCACAGTGCTCTGGGAAGCTGGCGCCGAGTCCAAGATCGGCTGCTAACTCACGAAAACTCTGACAGCACGGGAGTGGGGCTCCCCTGCTCACTTACCGTGTGGTGAGGGGTGAGCTGGAAGAGGTTGGGGGAGAGGATGGCAGGCGCGAAGAACCTCAAGAAAATGAAGCTGCTCACTGCAGTGTACCTCACATCCAGGTCATCTGCAACCGGGAAAAAGGAAAGGGCCATTTCTCCTGGCTTCTGGGGGGCGCAGGGGGGAGGGAGGGGCAGAGGGTGTGTGGGGTGTGTGTGTGTGCGTGACGTTTCTATCTGGGAACACCTCTGGACAGAATGCTTCAGCCCAATGTCTGCAGTTCCCGAGCCCTCCCCACTCTCCCACTCTGACCGCGATAGAAGAAATTGTTTCCTTTGGGGCAGGGTTTGGTGTCTCGTGCACAGCCTCCGTTGGGGATCTGGGGCTATAAGCAGGCATTTGATCCATTCACTCAGCTCTAATGGTGGGACAGGGGAGGTCTGCCCATTCTGTGATCATCTACTCACATCTAGGATGTGAGAATATGTCTCATTTTTTATCATTGTATTCCAAAAATAGGGTTGACGGCCTGCTCCGAGGCATCTGGGAATTGTCCTTCCGAGAAGACTGAAAGTGGCCTGTCCCCTGCTCCTAACAGGCCAGCTCAGGAGTGTCTCAGCCTGCAGACAACCAGGCCCCCAGCAGCGGTGGGGGGGAGACGGAAAGCTGATGTTTCCAGCGGGTGTGGACAAAAGGGCCTGGGGTTTGGAAGACCACTGTCCCTGTCTGGACCCCAGGGATTGTTCTGAATGATGACTTAATAAAAACAACAAAAACTTTTCATTGCAAATTGGCTAAGGTTTATAGAGCAGAGCAGTTTTCCATTTGATGATTTCCGCACCTTGTGTTTCATCTCCTTGACTGCGATCCTCACAACCTCCCATCCCTCCCCTGTTTCTTTTTTCCATCCTTCCTCCTTTCTGCACCCTTCTGCACTTGGTCCTTGGAGCCATGCTGCCCTTTTGACCTCCCAAGGTTGACTGTTCTAAGGTGTGGGGACCTCCTATGGTTCTTGTTCCCCTTCTTGACCTGTCTAGTTTGCAACTAACGTGAGCGCAAAGGTTCTCCAGGGTCAGGTTGATATAATCCACTCCATCCCTCAGGCCAATCTGGGGAGGGACAGAGTGGAATTGTCCCATGGTCTCGCCCTGCAGGGGGAGGCGAGGGAGGGGGCCACTGCTCTCCTCTCGAAGCCATTCTCTGGCCTCGGCCTGTGAGACTCTGGCCTCCAAGCACTCCTCTGACTGTGCGTGGACTGTGCCCCGGTCCCTGGTCATCACAGTCATGACAAACCCTGCTCCTCCAGCCCAAGCAAGGACTTTGCCGGGCCTGGCTCCCGGGACACTCTGTGCAGGGTGGTTGAGGGCGACACCCTGTAGCACCCAGCACAGAGAACAAAGCAGGTGTTCTACAGAACTGCACTCAGATCTCCGGGACAGGCCTCACTTCCCCTGCCCCACATACTTCCCCAACACTCTCGTGCAGGTGTCTATTTGGTTGGACGCAGGGGAAAAGGCTTGCTATGTCCACAGCATGGGCCAATGCCTCACAACTCACTACAAGGAAAAAAAATAAGCGGGGAAAATTTTAGGGGGCGGTGCATGTTCTCCAGAGGGGTAGCACCGGCATTCAGAAATGCTCACACGCAATGGCCGCCGCGCTGACTCAGAGTGACGCGGGGCGGCCCTCGGGTGTATCAGGGCAGGGCTCTGCTCCCCAAGGTTTTCAGGGGCTGATTGTTTGGAATAAGATCGCCAGGCCTTTCTTTCGAGGCCCCTCCGGGTGGACTTGAACCTCTAATCCTTTCAGTCAGCAGCCAAGTGCGTCCCCTGGTTGCCACATCCGGAGTCTCTGCCCGGAAGACCGTCCTGAGGTGGCTGGAGGCCCTGGCATTGGGAAAGCTCACCCACTAGAAGACGACAGGACAGACGAGACGGAACACATTCGCTGAGAAGCTAATGACTGGTAGCAAACAAAACGAAACAAAACAGAAACAGAAAAACACACCAGGAACGTAACCACGGAGGAATGGCCAGCGAGGGCTTGTCGGTGCTGACACCACCTGGAGGCCCATTGCAGCAAGCTATGGGTTAAAACGGTTTTTGTTTGATGTTGCCGTGCAGACTCTAAAATGCCCCCGTTTCTGGTTTTGCTTTGAAGCCAGCCCAAAGGCTGTGAGGCACATGGCAGGTGGGAGGATAATTCCCGAGTGAGGGGCTGTGGTTATTTCTAGCACCGGTAAGCATATGCTGAGGAGGAGCGACTCACCTTGGAAGCGCTTGGCGGCCGACTCCCTCAGGGAGAAGAAAATATCGCACATGACAGTGGGGCAGCTCACCCCAGACTTGGAGATCCCAGTGAAGATGCGGTCCACATACTGCCTCAGGTTCTCCTGTGACAGTGGGGGGATATGTCATGCAGGCCCGGCCAACGCTGGGAGGCAGAGGGTACAGCCGGGATCTGTGCTTTGCCCTGGAGTGCAGCCCCCAGCTGGGGTATCTGGGGGCTGAGGGACCCACTCTCAGAGCAGACCTAGACACTGGGCAGGTGCAGACCAGTGGCCAGACTCTAGGCCAGGGATGCTGACAGAGCACGCCCAGCAGGTCTTTTCCATGGAGGCCACTTTCTCAAATGTCACCTTCTCGGGGAGACCACCTTCCCTGGTGACCTGAGACCCTGCTTGTTTTATTTCTCCCCATCAGAACAACAACAACAAGCAAACATCCCTGCCATGAAGTCAGTTCTGACTCACAGCGACCCGATCTCTCTTGAAATGGCCAGTGAGTTTGAACGCATGACCTTGCTGTTAGTAGGCCAATGTATAATCCACCACTGGGGCCTCTTCTCTCGATAGTGCTGGTCCATTTCTGACACACCACACAATTCTTTGCAGCCCGTTCCACTGGAATGGAAGGAGAGTTTTGTCTCTTGTTCAAGACTGTCTCCCAAGTTCCCAAACAGCGGCTGGCACACGGGAGGTACAAAGGAAGCATTGCCGGGGGGCAGCTGGCTGGATGAATAGACGATGGATTGATGGATGGATGGATGGATGGAAGGATGGATGATGGCTGCAATGAAGGAATGATGGATGGATGAATAGATGGTGGATGGAATGAAGGAAGGAAGGGTGGAATGAAGGAATGATGGACGATGGATTGATGGATGGATGGATGATGGAAGGTCAGAGTGATGAGTGGATAGAGCAATGGGGAATGGATTGATGGAGGTGGAAAAAGAAGAGAAGGTAGCATGATGGAAAGGGACGTAGGGGAACAGAGAGAGGAAGACATGGAGGAGGGCTTCAACTTCTAGCGGGCCCTGATTGGGCCTCACTGGGCCGACTCCATGGTCTCTGAATTCCCTAATCAGTCTTCTCAGGATAATCCGTGGGTACCCAGCCATACATCCATGCCCAAAGTTGCCCATGCAGTCCCCAGAGAGAGCTTCCTCACAGGCGAGTGACTGCCCTGCCTTGAGTTTTCTGCTGCTTCTCGCCTTTAGGAGCAAAGCCCAACTTTCCACCCTCTCACGAGGCCAGCTAAGGCCCAGCCCCTCCCTGCCTCCTCTCTGTCCAGGGTATACCCAGCTCTAACCCTTCTCAGACACTTAGCCCATTGTTCCCTTCCTCCACACCCTGGGCCAGACTTCCTCTCTCCTTCCTGACCTCCACCCCAGATTCATTTTATCAATGAATGTTGACACTGTTGCCATTGAGTCCGCGCCAACTCACGGCGGCCCATGTGTGTCAGAGCAGAACTGCGCTTGATCGAGCTTTCAGCGGCTGATGTTTCAGAAGCGGACCACCAGGCCTTTCTTCCAGGGTGCTTTCAACGAGCGCTTAACGCTTAACCACTTCAGACCTTTCTGTACAGCTTGCTGTATAGAAGACATGCTTCCTAATACCCATCTCCTCTTAAAACACATCCTAAAAATTATAATGCTATATAGCACTGAAACTAATTGTTCCTTGGTGTTCTGGGGAATAGAGAAGAAATAAAACAAAACAAACAAAAACACCACTGTCTCCTTCTTCTCTACCACAATTCCATAGAGTATGGAATTAAAACCCATTAAAATATAGCTTCCTGAAGTAAAAGGAAATAGAGGAAAGAACTAGGAGGCAAAGGGCATTGATAGAGGTCTAAATATAGCCATGTACATCTGTAAATATATTTATATATGTGATGGGGAAATGGATCTATGTTTTTGGGTTTAGTATTAAGGTAGCAGATGGACACTGGGCCTCCACTCAAGTATTCCCTCAATGCAAGAACACTTTGTTCTAGTACAAAAGAAGAACACTTTGTTCTAGTAAATTGGCATTCCATGAGCCTCACATTCCCAACAGGATCACTGAAGACAAAGTGGGTGCATAAGTAAATGTGGTGAAGAAAGCTGATGGTGCCCGACTATCAAAATATATAGCCTCTGGGGTCTTAAAGGTTTGAAGATAAATAAGTGGCCATCTAACTGAGAAGCAACAAAGTCCACATGGAAGAAGCACACCAGCCTGTGTGATCATGAGGTGTCGATGGGATCAGGTATCAGGCATCAAAGAACGCAAAAACCCTACCATTGTGAAGGAGGGGGAGTGCAGAGTGGAGACCCAAAGCCCATCTGTAGGCAACTGGACATCCCCTTACAGAAGGTTCCCGGGTAGAAGACAAACCAGTCAGGGTGCAGTGTAGCAAAGATGAAACACACAACTTTTCTCTAATTCTTTAATGCTTCTCTACCCCCCACACTAACATGATCCCAATTCTATCTTACAAATCCGACTAGACAAGAGGATGTACACTGGTATAGATAAGAGCTGGAAACACAGGGAATCCAGGGCAGATGATCCCTTCAGGACCAGTGCCGAGAGTGGGGATACCGGGAGAGTGGAGGGAAGGTAGAGTAGAAAGGGGGAACCGATTATAAGGATCTACATATAAGCACCCCCCACCAGGGACAGAACAGAAAAGTGGGTGAAAATAATAATAATTTATAAATTATCAAGGGTTCATGAGGGAGGGGGGTGGGAAGGAGGGGATAAATGAGGAGCTGATACTGGGGGCTCAAGTAGAGGGAGAATGTTTTGAGAATGGTGATGGCAGCAGGTGTACAAGTGTGCTTGACACATGGATGGGTGTATGGATTGTGATAAGAGTTGTACGAGCCCCAATAAAATGATGTAACAAAAAAAGAAAAAAAAATTATAGTTATGTGTTGTTAAATGAAAACACTGAAAGAGTGAAGATTACGTGACATTACTATCCTAAGATTATTCTCAACTACTAAATGAATAAAAAATTTTAAAAACTGAAAAAAAGAGAAAGCATATGGCTTCCTGAAAGCAGGCACTTTGCCTCAGGCATGACCTGACGTGAGGAAATCACAGGAAAAGACGAACACGTTAAGGTGAAGTGTCAAAATCAGGGAGGTTTGCTTTTCCCCCTTGCAGAACCTAGCTCCCAGGGGCATCATGTGGTACTCAAGTTCTGGGCATGTCAGCTTGCTGAGGTGCAGGTTCAAGGCCAGGCGAGGCAGCCTGAAAAGGCATGGGAGGCCATCTCTAATGAGAGGACTCCCAGGAAGTCCAGGACGGGAGGGAAAGAGCAGGAGAGTCCAAGAAGCCCGGTGGGCAGTGGAGCTGAGCAGGGACGTGAACAAACAGAGAGCCATGGCTGGTGTGGATCCATAGGTGGTCGTCCGCCTGGACCGACAGCTTCATATGTGCTGAACCACAACGGCCTACACTAAAGGCAGACAGTACTTACAAACCTCTCCATTCCAGACTCTCCTACTCAGCCTGCTTCCCAGCCCCGTCCTGAAAGCTTATGGTCAGAGATGCCCTCGCTCCACCAACTAATCCCTGCCATTGAGTTGATACTGACTCCTAGCAACCCTGTAAGACAGGGTAGAACTGCCCCTGTGGGTCTCTGAGACTATACCTCTTTATGGGAGTAGAAAGCCTTGTCTTTCCCCCGTGACTGGTGGTTTTGAACGGCAGACCTGGCGTTAGCCAAGGCATAACCACTATGCCACCAGGGCTCCTAGAGACGCCCCATGGAGCTGCGATACTGAAAAACCTCAAGAGCAGGTGGCTGGTGGTGGAAACATGCCCATGAACGGAACAGGGGAAGTTCTTACCATGTTGTTTTCGAGGTTTTCGCCATCTTTTAACTTCACGGGGTCAATTTCACAAGACTTGTGGCTTTGGCATATCTGGAAAGAGCATTGAGAACAAGGATGAGAGCGGGCAGGGCCCAGGGCACAGGAGGAGAGCGGGGGCCGGGGCAGCAGGCCTCACTGAGCTCAGGTATCCTGAGCTGGATTCAGAGAACAGCTCCGAACGAGGGCTTCTGCAGCCCTGTCGGTGGACACAGAAGCCGGGAACTGGGGAGCCAGGAGGCAGTGGGGACTCAGACCCAGCCCCAGCACCCTGTGGGGTAAGGAATGAGCTCCTCCTGGCTGCAGCTGCACCAGCTGGAAGGGCAAGCATGCAGGGTCTCTGGAGGGGCGAGTCCGTGGGTAGCAGTGCAGGAGATGGCGGGCATGCGCACAGTGTGCCATCAGGATTCGGTCTAGAGCAGCTTTCTGAAGACCGTTTTCTCGGAGGGGTCACCGGGCATTGCGTTTCATCAGGCTGGAATAACGATTTCTGACTGCAAAACGCGAACATGATTTCTTCCCCTATTTTGATTATTATTATTATGTTTTTGGTTCACAGCTCAAACCTGAATGCTATTTAAAAGTTTCTCTCTCATTTACCTGTTTTTTATGAAACGGTCCTTGGGGTGGGTGGGGACAGGGCCTGACAAGGTATCACTTGTAACAGGTTAGGGTAGAAAGCGCTGAGTCATTTGGGGCGGAAGCGTGTGGTTTCCATGTGCTACTCAAGGTCCAGTCTGGAAGGAAGGGGGGGGCGACTGCAGGGGAGCGATAACGAGACAGGCTCTCGGAGCTGCAGGAGGGCTCTAGAGAAAACAGAAAACTAGTCCTTCGTGGCTGTAGGAAGGTGGGGGACCAGGACATCATCGCGAAGAACCACCTCATCCTTGCATGGCCTGCGGTTTCTAGGTGGATGAGGGGATGATTAAGGTTTTCTTTTTTTAATTAAAAATAAATGCAGCGGGCAATGGAATATCAATCAAGGCACCTCTCTATACAAGCAAGGAAGACAGGGTTCCTGGGGTGAAATCAACAAGAGGGCTGGAGTTAAAGTGGTCGCTCTCGGTGAAGCGGTAGGCCTCTGCAGGCTTCCCTATGTGTGTTAGCATTCCCAATGAGCAGAAGAGCTCTCCCAGGGCAGGGAAGCTTGGCTCCCTCTTCAGGGCTATTGCGAGGGCCCGGGCGCTGGCCGCGGGGGTCTGCCGGGGGCTCACCTCCTCGATGATGGGCTTCAGGGTGTCATGGAGGTAGTGCATCCCTGCCAGCTTCATTGTCTCATCGATGCACTTGGAAGTCAGGGAGTTCCCTCGGAAGATGGTATTTGGGTCTCTGGAAAATAGTCGGGGGCCCGATTTTTGTCACCAGGACACACTGACACACGTCCACGAAGCACAGCCTGCTTTGGGGGGGGCACCCTATTGTCTGATCCAGAAGTAGCAGGCCACCCCCTCCCCCATGAGTCTGTTTTCAGATGTTTTTAGGTGGTCGAGAAGACCCAGGCCCCTCATGGGCACACTTGGTGTGATGTTGGACCGAGCCAGCAGTGCCGCGGAGGAAAGACCTGGGGGTCGGCTCTGCGTCAATGAAAACGGAGCACAGCCTTGGGAGGAGTTCTGCTCTGTAAGGGATCCACCGAGCAGCCACGGGAGGCTGTCTTTGGAGAGGATGCAGACCGGACATTCTGAAACCCACCCCTCTGGGTCTCGCTCCTCCATCAACCTCCTACCCCTGGGTTCTCAGCCAGAGGGTAACACCCTGGGTCCATCTCTGCAGCCCTTCACCTTTTCCCTTGGGGCCACAGTTGTTAAGCAGCGAGCTGCTAACCTGAAGGTCTGGACCCACCAGCTGCTGCTCCTTGGGAGAATGAGGAGGCTGGCTGATCCAGGAAA
>NW_022111368.1:13329537-13348518 GCF_000313985.2 Echinops telfairi
ATGACTCCATTGATATAAACTAAAACACCATATTCACTGCCATCGAGCTGATGCTGACTCATAGCAACCCTACAGAACCGGGCAGAACTGGCCCTGTGGGTTTCTGAAACAGTAACTCTTCACAGGGGTAGAAAGCCTTGTCTTTGCCCCATGGAGCTGGCTGGGGGTTGCAAACGCCTGACCTTTCAGTTAGCTGCCCAACGCGTAACCACTATGCCAGGAGGGCTCCTGCTGACTCATATAGAGCTCTTAAAATGTAACCCGAGGGGGCCTCACACCGACTGTGCAAGGTCACAAGGTACCATGAGCTTTCACGGTGCCCACATTCACCCCAAGGCTCTGCATCCTTACTTCGAGATACCCTAAAGAAAGGGTGAAGTGTTTTTGTTGTTTTTTAAACAGCAACCAAAAAAAACCCCAAACAAAACTAAAAACCAGTAGGCCTGCCTCTGAAAGAGAAATCAGAATTTAGATCATTAACTTAGAGAGCCTGCTTATTCCTATATTTCTTTAACACCCTGTACTTCAAAGTGGTTTTTGAGGGTGACCCGTACCGCCATTCAATTACTCGAATCCTTTACTGTCTGTGTTCTCACTTATGGGGGAGAGTAACTTTAATCCAAGAAAACCCATTACTGTCAGGTGGCTCCCAGCGTACGATATGACCTCCTGTCTGTCAGACTGGAACCATGCTCCTTAGGGTTTTCAAAGGCTGATGCTGCACAAACCAATCTCCAGGCCTTTCTTCCGAGTTACTTCCAGATGGGCCGAACCACCAACCTTGCGATTAATTGTCGAGCACACCAGTGTTTGCACTTCCCAAGGACCCCAAAGGAACCTTAAAGGTCCCCACACATGTTTAGATGTGCCTGCAGAGACCCGAGGTGGGAAGGCAGGAAAAGAAAGGGACAAGGGAGGGAGGGTGCGGTGGGGAAGGGAGGGGGGCCCTGGGTACTCACTGCGTCCTCTCCACCTCCGCATTTGCGATGGCGCTGATGAAAGGCACGATCTTGCCGTAGTGCAGGAAGAGTCGCACCAGAGGAATCGCAGCCTCCTGCTTTTCTCGACAAACTTCACCCAAAATATGGGCCGCAGACGCAGACACAGGCTGAGCAAAGAGAGAGACAGCATGAACGTTCAGAGAGACGTGCTGGAACAACTGAGTGAGCCTCAGACCCAAGGGCCTGGGGGGCAGGCTTCCAACGCCCATGCCGTGGCGTGATACAGGGCATTTCCATTTCCTCGCCCGTGGTGTCAGTCTTTTCCGGTCACTGTGGCGAGCTGCTGCCAAGTGAGTTGTGACTCCTGGTGACCCTAGTACAACCGAATGCATGAAACATGCATGACGTCCTCCAATCCTTACTTTGTATGAGCCCACGGTTGCGTGTCAACCGGTCTCATTGAGGACCGTGCTCTTTCTGCCGACTCTCTTGGTCTTTCTACGTGGGGTCTTTCTTCAGGGGCTGGTCCTTCCTGATGACCTGTCCAAGGGGCCACCAACCTCACTTCTACGAAGCACTTCTTCCCAAACAGACTTGTATGTCCTCCTGGCAGTCCCTGGTATAGTCGATATTCTCCCATCAACAGTATAATTCAGATGTGCCTGTTTTCTCCGGTCTCCTTGGTCTAGCTTCCCATCTAGATGCCGCGATTGAAAATACCATGGCTCGGGTCAAGCGCACCTGGGCCTCAGAGTGGCATCTTTGCTCTTTCATACTTGAATGAGGTATCTTACAGCAGATTGCCAATTTGGAAGGCGCTCTGGTGGCCTAGTGGTTACACAAGGGGCTGTGAGCCCTAAGGCTGGCAGTTCAAAACCACAAGCTGCTCAAGGAAAGAGTTACAGTCTCAGAAACTCACAGCGGCATTCGACCCTGTCCTGTGGGGTCACGATGAGTCAGCATCGACTTCAGGGTAGTGAGTTTGGGTTTTCGGTTTTGCCAATGAAGAGGCCATCTAATTTCTTGACTGCCGATTCCCTGGGCATTGACTGTAAACCGAAATCTTTGACCACTTCGATATTGTGTCATTTGTCACGTTACTGACTGGTCCTGTTGAGGGCTGTTTCTTCTACTTTGAGATGTAAGCCCTGCTAAAAGTCTAAGTGCTGGATCCTCATCAGTAAGTGCTTCATGTTCTCCTCACTGTTAGAAGGCAAGGTTTTGTATCTGAATATTACAGGTTGTTAAGGAGCCTTCTCCAATCCTGGTTAGCATGTTCTTCTTCGCATATCCCCGTTTCTCGGGGTTTTTCGCTCAGCGTTCACATTGACTAAGGATGGTGAAAGGCTGGATCGGCGATACCTTTCCTGATGGTAAACCATGAAGTGTTCCTTCGCTCCGCTGTGCCCTAACAACTGCTCTCGGTCTCGATCTAGGCTTAACACGTGTGCAATTAAGAGCTCTGGAATTCCCGTTCTTTGCAATGCTATCCATAATTTGCTAGAAGCCACACAGTCGGATGCTTTTGTGTAGTCAGTAACACACAATCTTTCTGGTATCCTCTGCTTTCCACCAAGATCCACCTGACGTTGACAAGGGCTCTTGTGAATCCAGCTTGGAGATCTGCCGGCTCCCTGTGGACGTACTGCTGCAACTGACTTTGAACGATCCCCCGCCCCCGCACAATTTTACTCCCATGTGATATTCATGCTATGTGGTAATTTCAATCACTAGGGGGCAGTGATCTAAAACCCAAGCCCTCCAGAGAAACCATTCTCCCATTAATCATTAATATGCCTGCCTGAGTGTGTGTGTGTGTGTGTGACACAAGGTTGCTCCAGAAAGAAGGGTGAATTGTGTCTCTGCCTTTTCTCCTTTCTCTTGTTACCTGATCTCTTCAAGCCATGATGGTAAATGCAGCTTCTGGCTGAGGCAGAAAAATATAAGTCACAGGGGGGCAATCGCAGGAAGGCCTCTAATTTACAAATGCCTTGCGTCCCCTCGCAGGATCACCTCAGAACAGAGCCCTACACGTTCTCCCTCGTCTCCCCACAAGCCGCTCAATGCACCCAGAACAGGGGTCTGAGAGCAAAGGAAACCAAAGCCATATATGGATGAAAGTCAAAGGCAAGAATTAGGAAGTTGTACACCCTGCCTGCGGTTCCCACAACGGTTCTAACAGCAGAGGGGCTGGGTGTGTCCCCCCTTGCAGACAGCAAGAAGGAGATAAGGATCTGCTGGTGGCAGGCAGGGCACAAAAACAAGCTGGAGGTGCCCTGGGGCCACTCGCTGCTGAAGCTCACCAAAATAAGGAGAGGAAGCAGCTGAGGTGGGGAGGCCTGTCCTCCCCACCCGTCCCTCATCTGAGAAATGTTTATGCTCAATTTGACAAAGGTCATCGGTGGGTAAACCAAAAAGGGGCCACAGGCGAGTTACCTCCACGTCCGAGGACTTCAGCAGGAGGTCCCGGAGAGGGCTGTAGTAGTCTGATGAGAAAACGTGGTCTTCTGTGTACACCACGTTCAACCTCAAGGACCCCAGGTCACCTGGCTTCAGGCTCTTACTGCCGTTATCCCGGGGCTGAAGGAAATACCTGGGAAGGAGGACATAGAGGAGCACGTCAGTGGGAGCCAACAGCACCCTTGAAGGGCTGGTTCTCATCACACTCAAGCCCAGCACCCTGCTCAGCTCCACACCCAGCTCTTGGTGCGTCGGGGTCCGAAGCAGGTGACAGGTGGAGACACGAGGGTGATTCTGCAGGGTCTGTGGTGGGGGGTAGGGCCTTTGGACAGCCTGGGAGGATGGCTGTGTCTCACTAAAGGAGGCTTACTGCTGAAGCTGCTTAAAAAGAGGCCCCACTGGAGAGGTGAAGGGACAAAGGCAGGAAAGGGTGGCAGGAATGAGGAGGCATAGGGGAAGGGGAAGCAGACAGGAGCTGCAGGAGGCAGTGGATGGTGCAAGAGTCAGCCTGAAAGTGCACGTCAGGAGTTGGGGTTGACTTTACAGTTCAATCATTTATTTACCCGTGAAGACTGACACCTGACAAGGAACCAAGCACACTGCCATCAAGTCGATTATTCCAACTCAAAGCAACTAATAGGACAGAATAGAACTGTCCCCGTGGGTTGGCAAGACTGTAAATCTTTACAGTAGACTGTCCCCTATTTCTCCCACAGAGCAGCTGGTTTCGAACTGCTGACCTTGTGGTTCATAGTCCAATGCCTTCACTTCACCACCAGGGCTCCTTACCTTTGACAATGGGCTAGCCTTAAGCAGAGCACACTGTGATGGTTTTCATAAAGGTGTACGCTAGAAAGAGGAGTGAGAGCGTTGGGGTGGGCCCCGCTGGACCCTGTGCGGCCTGCGTGGTCACTTGTATGGAAGTTTTCTGACTGCAAGTCTCCCCTCTCTCTTTCTGTCCTCTTGTTCAGGACCCGTACTGTGCAGGTTAAGACGTTACGTAATAGTTCTGGCCTCTGAAGCACGTAACCAGCCTGGGGTATTTGGTGAGGCTTTCAAGCAAACAACATATCCTGGGTTCTGACCATGGAATTAGAAGGTACCCAAAACTCCTGACTTCCCACTGAGCTCTGACGCTGCCTGCACGCACAAGGTGGAAAGCCGTACAGAGCATGTGACTGTTTCCATGTGCTCAGTGGCTGAGGCGGACTGCAGCAAGGCATTCTTGGACCGCACTGGGTATCCAGGGAGACGAAAAGGACCAGGGGCCAGGGTCAAAATGCCTAAAACTGCCCACTGATGCTGTGCACTGTACTGCAACTTGATGGACGAACTGACCCAGAAGCGCACAACCCCCCTGATGCCCGAGGACAAAGGCCCCACAAGGGAGAAAGAATGAAATGTGCAAGGACATAATACAATGTTAGCCGCCTGCGATGCGTGAGGGAGTTTCGAGGCCCAGTTGAGACACCCCCACATTTTAGATGCGTGGCCGTCTGTGGAGAGTCTCCTGAGACATCAGCCCCCTGTCAGACCTTCCTCAGAGAGTGAGATGTCACCTTCTGAAGAATTTGCTGAAGTGGGCGATGCAGAGCCAAGAGCATCAGTCTTTGGATATACAGACGTTCTGTTGGGCCAGTGGCTTGTGCCCTGTTTTCCCTACCCGCTCCCCGCCCCCAAATGCGGCTTCAAACATTGCCAGGTCTGCCCGTTGCCCTGTCTTTCCTCTTTGCCTTGTGTTCAGCTTCTCAGGATCCTGAGAGGCACCGTGGGTTATGGGTTGGGCTGCTAACTGCAAGGTCAGCAGTTGGAAACCACCAGCCACTCTGAGGGAGCAAGGTGAGGCTTTCTACTCCCCTAAAGAACTGTCGTTTCAGAAGCCCACAGGCCCAGTTCTACCCTGCCTTATGAGCCAGCACAGACTCCACGGCGTGAGGTCGGGTTTGAGTGTGCCTAGCTACTCGTCTACCTTGTCCCCCGCTGCTGCGGAAAAGGGCCTGGATCCCCAAGCTAGAGCTGTTAGAACCATGTGCTGCGCATCAAGAGCAGATGGACTCTCCGTGCGAAGCGGAAGGGGTTGCACCGCTCCGCTTTGGAGGCCCCTCTCCACTTTCTTTTGATCCCTCAGCTCAGCCCTCTAGAGGGGAGGCCCCCCGTGGGCGCTCCTCACCCGAGTACGCAGTGACCTTACCATGCTTCATAAGAACTGGACTGTCGTAGGACTTTCAGGGGGATCCTCAGCTCTCCCAGAAACTCATCTCCGAACTTCAAGTTGCTGGCGTTCCAGAGGTCCACTCTGAAAAGCAACAGCCAACAGTACGGGTTTCCCTTATGGCAGGAAGTGGGACAAAAGTAGGGTGGGATGGAGATGACTAAACACTGAAGTACTGAGTCCCCCCACCCGCCACCCCTGCTACGGCAGCATCCCTTTTCCCTCGAGTGGTACCTGGAACACAAGGGAGCCTTCTGGTCTACCAAAGCCAGTCTTAATGAAGAGGGGGATCAACGGAGGAGGCCCGAAATGCAGGCTTAAAGCATGATTGTGGAATACAGACGTGCATCCCCCCCCAAGGTTGCTAACGGAGGGCTGGCGGGTGTGTGGAAGCTGAGCGCAGCTGTCTGGCAAGTGGGGGGCAGGATGGTCCTCGGGGCTCTGCCTCCTCCTCCCACTCTGACACAGGAGGCTCGCTGTTGGGCACATGAACAGTGTCAGATACATCTCCACTCCAGCGGCGTCTGCACCTCCATGGCCCTAAGCAGGGGTTGTGGGAACCAGAATCCTCCAGGTTCTGGTGTTCACATTACAAGCAGGAGCTTGGTGGAGCTGCGCCTTGAGCTCCCTAGCCCAAGCACCGGGCCTGGTTTAATCTGCAAGGGCGTACGGAAAGCTGCGTGCGTGAAGGAATCCCGTCGGATTCTCCTCAGTCTAAGGACTTCTCAGTGGATAAGCCGTCAGGAGAGAACGGTGCAATGGAAAAGACAGGAGAGCATTCGGACTGGCACGCTACTTTCCATCACAGGAAAGGGCAATGATGGGGAAGGGGTGGGGGCGGGGGGTGGCATGCACCTGAACGCTCCCTCCTTCTCCGCCTGAACTTAGAACCTGAGCATCCACTGAGCACGTACCAGAGGCTCGAAGCCTACGTGAAAAAGGCTGACACGCTCTCCACAGAGGCAAGGGAAAGAGAGTAGCTGGTAACAGCTAGCTGCCAAACCACAGCGCTATTTATGTCACCGGCCCAGTGAAGTGTCCCCACCCATCTTCCTAAACAGGCTGCTAACCTGAGGGTGGGGTGCCATTAGCTGGTCTTGTCCCCACCCCCCTCAGGTACCACTCACCCAGGGGTTCCATCAGCCCAGGAGGTTGGGTGATGTTAGTCAGCTATGCTAACAAGTTAGCATGTTCCGCATGGGACAGGGGCGACTTAACCAGACTTTCACTACCGGGGCCAAGAATCCAATGGAAGCGTGTGTATCCACCCTTGGGCGGTCAAAGGGAAGGAAGAGAGGAAAATGACAGAAATGCCCGGTGGCCACATGAGCACTTGGAAGACCGTGCAGGTGCCATTGGAGGTTGGCCAATAGGCATCAGTATCCCACAGTAGGCTATTTGTAGGATAAACAAACAGAAATCTTACTGTGCTCATGCGGATCAGCAATGTGACAAACTATGTGTCAGACCCCCCTCCCTTTTTTTTAACCTAAGTCAGAGAAACATTTTAAATCTTTTAAAAAATATGCTTTGAAGCCATGAGTGGCAGGGAAAGGCCAACACCCACGCACAGGGTCTGCTTGGATGGAGCGTCCAGTGAGTCCTCTAAGCACAGACCGGGGATGTGGGCAGTCTGGCTATCAGACAGAGTGCTGGGAAGTGGATTGAGACAGGTGTCACTAAAGTCAAAGGTAACACCTTATTATTTGTTCTCCCTTCTGAGCCACTTAGAAATTGTTCTACTTTCTATTATTTTCTGCCTTCTTGTGGATGGAAGTTTTTCTCTGTTTTATTTTGTTACTCTTGTTGAGTTTGTTTGTGTGCTTTTCTTTATATGAAATCCAGGATAGGTAAATTTATAGAGACAGTAACTGGATCACTCGAATCTTAGGGCTATGGCAGGGGGCAGGGCAAGGAAGTGAGGAGCCAATAATAATGAATGTGTGAAAGAAAAATTGTTCTAAAATTGACTGTCCTGATGACTACAAATCCTTTTTTAACATGCTTAAACCATTGAGTTGTAGGGCATGTGAATTGTATGTTAATGAAATACATTTTTAATGAAAGACAATATATATATGTATATAAATTTAAATCCCCAAACCTTCAAACTTCATTTTTAAATTTAAAGTCCAATGAAAACAAACACCCTCCAAAAAATTAAAAAAAAAAAACAAAGTAAAAAAAATGCTTCTCTGTGTTAAGAAGAAAAGAGGACACCGCGTGGCGTCTACAGGCACGTTTGAAAGAAGGCCCTGTCGTTTTGTACAGAACCCTCCAATGAGGACCCTTTCAGAGTTCACCATTTCGAGGGGGTTTGCCTCTCACTCAGTGTCCAGAAGCGCTGGAAATGAAGATGTAAAGTGAACTAAATACATGTAAGGCTGGCCTCCCACGAAGTGGTGTCTGTGGAGGAGACGCGGGCACTTCCGTAGGACTGGATGCCAAGACAGAAAGATAGGGACACAAACCCCTCTGTCTCGCATGCGGTGGGAAGAGGAAGTGCCTGGGCGTGGGGAGGGGGGGTGTGCTCAGAGAACATTCAGTATGATCGCCTTCACGATCACCAACACGGTGCAGCCCCGCCTGGTCCAGAAGCTTCTGCACACGTCTCTGCGATTGCTCAAGAGGCCTTGAGAACTGGGACGACTTCATTTAAGGAAGAAGAGCAATCTCTTCCCTAACCGTACGGCTGTGGTCTTTCTAATCAGACCTCACGTGCCTGGGGGATAGCCTAACCCGAAAAGGAAAGCGATTTTCACCCGGATGACACTTGGGAGACCTCATCAGGTTCTCAAATAAAAACCAAACCCGTGGCCGTGAAGCCGAAGCCAACCCACAGCCACTCCCCCCAGTTTCGAGTGGAACCAGGCTGCATAGGCTTTGTGAAAATGAGCACATCTCATGCCAGGCCTCACTGCGATCATCTTACCCCTCACGACTCTCAGAAGCCACATACCATGGTTGGGTATTTGTTTCCTGTACCTGTCACTGCACCTTAAGCGCCTAAGGGCAGTGCTGCAGCTGCACAGCACCTTGTCAGGATATCAGCACCCGCCAGTTGAGGGACACGAGGGTGTTATGCGTGGCCCTGTGCATGACCACAGCAATATCACAGCCATCTATGTTTCCTAAAACTGCCTACGGGCAACCAGTCTCTAAAAGTAAATGCAGACTACAGAGAGGATCCAGCCCCAGTCGAGAGGATAGGGGCGATCAGGAAAGAGAGGGCAGGAGCCATCGTGTCCATGCCTTTAACCCCACCGCCTCAGTTTTGCCCAGTCTGGGAAGTTTCAAAAGAGTGGCTGTGTGTCTCTTCATAGTAAGGAGGAGGGATGAAGCAGAGACATTTGTATAGGAAGTCCTTTCAGGGAGAAAAAACAAAAGGAAACAGAAGCTACCATCAAAAGTCCAAACAAATGAGAACCCAGCTGACTTTTATGAAGAAGGGATGCTAACTTGGACCACAAGTGGACATTCCCAAAAGGTCCCCTTTGCAAAGACTCTAAGTACATGGGGTTGGAGAGGCTTTCTGGAAGCCCTGACTCACATTGGCTTGTGTTTTTCCCCCGGAGTTTGGGGCATGGGAACACATCCCCTTTGTTTCCGCATCCAGATACGTTAGCTAAATAAACCGTGCATGATGCCTTATTCCCCTTCATTTCCTATGGAAAGTATTAGGATGCCAAGAAAGGAAGATGATGGGAGCCCCCCAGACCTAGGTGAGTGTTTAACAAAGACTCGGTTTCTATGACAACACGCTTGAAGAGAACAAGGGAAGATAAATATAGTATCCACCTATAGGATCATTTTACAAGAAGTGGAGTTGAGCATTTCCCAGGAGAGCAGGAGCTCATCAGAGAAGGAGACTGGTCTAGCCTGGGGCATGGCAGAGCCTTGGTGAGTCTACCAGCAAGTATGTCCTGCCCAATGAGGGACAGGGGACCTGCCTCTGCTCTGTCCAGGGGAAAGGCTAGCAGAACTCAGGCAGGGCTGCTTAAACCTGAGACCTGGAAGCCAAAGCGGGTAAAGAAAGCCCTTGAATATTTTCTACAACTGATGCTAGTATAAAATAATAACTTGGGGGGGGGGTGCTGTTGAGCATAACCATAGCAGAGCATATACCAATTTAACCATTTCCCATGCATAACTCATGGGCACGGACTATGTTCTTGACATCCCTAAGAACTGAAACCATTCTCCCTTTCCCTTTCCGAGCTGTCTCCCCGTGCGCATAAACTCACTGACCCTGAGCTTCCTGCCTCACCTTTGGAGTTGCTGCTGCCGATCAGATCCCAGGGAGCGAGCTCTAAGAGCCCAGTGTTCCAGGAGGGCATGCCTCGATGCTAGCCAACAATGTGCATTCTGATCTTGCAGGGTGACAAGTGCAGACAAGGAAAGCCAAGGATCTGGAAATCAGATGCCGACCACAGTTCTGAGCGGCCCTATCCGGCCCCGGACACTCAGGACATTTTCGGAGGAAGGAAGCTCACAGACACCGAGTCACAGGAGCCTTTGGGCCTTCAGCCATGAGCAAGCCTTGCAAAATGGGCTGTAAACCAACTATGCCCACTTGGCACACAAATATCTTTTAGGTCCATTACCCAACTCTCTGGGAATTTTATGACAAAAGACTCTTCAATTCCATGACAGTGGCTAATAATCCTAGTGCTAAACATCATGAAAGAATTTGAAGTTCATTTCTACACCACCACCCCATTAAAAAAAAGACAAACACATAGTAAGATAGTTTCAAACTAAAATGGACAGTAGGAGATAACTGATCTGCTTACCTGATTTCAAGTTTGTCTACATCCTCCTCCTCAAAGTCAAAGTGGGATTTTTTGCTGTAGCTACAAGGTCTGGTCACCTGATGACAGAAACAGAGTGTATGTGGGGGTGGTGGTGGTGGTAGGGGGGCTGGGGGGCAGGGGGAGGCAGCGCTTCAGCCCACCACCTCTAATAATAACCATAAAATGAGAACCAGTCTATATCAACGGCTTGGCAATGTTCTCCATACTTCCCAAATATTGTTGGTCCATTTATTCTCTTAGCACAGTTTAAGCCCACTTAACTGGCGAGGCTGAGGAAGGCTGGTAAGGGCTGGAGAGAGGTCAAGTCCGTTACTACCATGTTGTTCTCACTGGCTGTGCACCGCTCTCAAGGAGAAGCACGTCTAAAGCAGTTTTCCTTTGCAGCCTCAGGCTCCTGACTGCTGAGTCTGGTGTCCAGGGGCCCCTGGCAGCAGACACGTTCCCCTTAGCCACCATTTCAGCCTGGTGACACCCACACAGCAAGAAGACACCCACCATCCTGCATAGGAGGACTCCCACGTCAGCATTTCAGCCCTACTCTATGCTACTTTCTGGAGATGGGCGATAGAGAAGGGCGCACCCAATCTGATGTGCACCCCATGCCGAGCACCCGGCTCCAGGTCCAACTTGCCAATTGACTACAACCCTGCTCTTCTGTCAGAAAGTTCCAAGGCTGCTCATTTTTGCTCTGGATGCTTCACAGCGATGCCTGCTTTCAGAGGGTACTTGGAGTCCCGTCTCATGGCAAGAATCTCAAGGTCAGTTCCTTGCACTGAACTGAGAGAAGAGATGCAGACTCCCTTGGTTGATTGCGTGTTCATGAGATGGGGAAGGTACACGCACCCCCACCGTGAAATCGCCACAGTTCAGGTCGACCAAGTGCCCCGACCGGAGCTCTCTGAAGCTGCCGCTTTTAACCTGCCCTCAGAGCAACATCCGGGGACTGTCGGGTTTTTAGGTGGCGCGAACCATTTGCCTCCGGGTATTTGCCTAAACATTGGTCCTTAGCACCCACCTAGCAGCACCGCCACCCCAAACAAAGGCCCGGACATCTGCTTCCATTAAAGTGACCACCAAGACAACCCTAAGGCATTCAGCTCCACTCTGGGGCTAACGCATGGGGTGAACGTGGCCAGCTTGGCTTTGGGGGTTGGGTTTCCCTGGGGGGTGCCCGTGGGGGGTGCACTCGGAGGCCGACTGAAAGGCGGGCGGTTTGAGTTCATTCACAGGTGTCTCAGAGGCAAGGTCTGCCATCTCCTTCTCAGGAGTCAGCTGCAAGACCCTTGGAAGCAGTTCTCTGCTGACATGGGCAGTCTTGTTCTGGAAGAGAATGGCGCCTGGAGGCGCCTTCCTATGGAAACTCCTGGCTTGGTTCTTGTCCGAGGCCACCTGCCACCAGACTGGGCAATGGTTCTCTTCCACACTCTCCTTTCCTGGCGGGGTGTGGGGAAGGGCAGCCTGGGGCTTGGCCTCTCAGAGGACTCAGAGGCCTGGAGCCTGACATAAGCCATGAAAGTGGATGAGATAAGGAGAGCCTGATAAGAATCGATATATTGATCTAAGCAGGGGCTTGAACCATTTCAGCCAGAAGACAAGGGCTCCAAATAGCAAGGTCTATTGAGCCCTGACTCCACACGCCCCTGGTCCACAGGAGGCGGTGGCCAGTGATGCCGATCTCTGCTGGGCCCTCGGCCTCCATGATCATCAGCTGAGGTTTACGGCCTTCTTCCCAGGGTTGGACAGCTTGGCTCTTCCAGACCACTGTTTTCCCAACACATCTGTTGGTTGTCAAATTAATTTCGTGGGTTGACACAGCATTGAAAAAGAAAGATGAAGGAGCTTCCAACAGTTTGTGTGTGGTGCGTGTGCGCGTGCGCGAAGATCCATTATATTTCAATCCCACTTTTTTCTGTGCACCTTTTGAAGCCTTCTCAGGAGGCGATGGGTGTCCACTGGAAAAGAACAGTGTCCATGCATTGTTCAGGTCAGGCTTGGATAGAAATCTATCTATCTATTTGCCAAAACTTCTGCTACCAACAGAAGTTTGGAAACAACTGATGTGAAAATTTCCTAACAACCTAGACAAGGAGGGCGACCGCCTGCTTTCATTTCCAGCTCACATTGGCAACTGGTTTCTACATGGCTCTGATCAAGAATTCTTCCCCGTTTGAAACCCCCTTGAGGTGAAAGTGAACCGCCACTGGCTTCGCTCTGCCTCAGTTTGGCTCTCTTAAGAAAATAAAAATCTTTTTCCCTCCTTCCCTTGGTGATCGGAACACTAAACTCTCTGTGGTCCACCAGGCATGGCTTCTACCTGTGACGGATGACCGTTCCCAGTGCCAGGCCTTCTGGGTCCTGTTCTAAATCCCCCCCATCCCTTTGCCCCAACAAGGCTTGTCACGGCCCCCTTCCACGTAAGAAACATGTGGGTTTCTGGACACCTATCAGGAACATGCCTGAGTTCTTTGCACATGGAACTCTTGGCTCTCACTCATCACTTCATTTTACAAAGCTTCTACCATTTTGGCCCCCAACCCTACTTTGAATTCTACATGCCCAGCGTTTCCTGCCAGCTTCCCAATACCCGAGACATGTTGATGGTTTCCTTTCTTTGAATTTTCTTCTGAACTCTGGTGGTGTAATGGGTTGTGTCTTGGGCTGTTAACTGCAAGATGAGCAGTTCAAAGCCACCAGCTGTTCTGCTGGAGAAAGATGAGCCTCTCTACTTTCATAAAAAAATGACAGCCTTGGAAATAGACGGAGGCAGTTCTATTCTGACTTATAGGGTCACGATGAGTCAGGATTTACTCAATGGCAGTGTTTGGGTCGGTTTCCTACAAAATTGGGAGAGAGATGAGGCTTCCCATTTTGGTAAAGAATGACAGTCTTGGAAAGCCACAGAGCAGCTTTCCTTTGTCCTACCGGGTCACTAGGAGCCAGAACCCACTCAATGGCAGTGAGTTTGAGTTTGTCCTACACAGTGCTCAGGAGTCCCCACCTCTGAGAAGTCTCCTTATGTGTTTGTTTTAGTCTTTACTGCACCACATGCAATGACGTCCTTGCTGATCATTCATTCTCTTCTACTAGGGAGGAAACACCTTGCCAATAGGTCCTGACCCAAAGCAAAGGCGTTGCCAGCGAGTTGATTCTGACCCACAGCCATATAGGGTTTCTGAGTCAGTGCATCTTTCTGGGGGCAGACAACCTCATTTTTCTTCCTCAGAGTGGCTGGTGGGTTTGAACTGCTGATGTTGGGGTTAGCAGCCCAGCACCTAACCCAAAACACTACCAGAGTCTGAGGTCTTAGTCCTCTTTGTCTCTCCAGGATATTTGAAACAGTCAAGAAATTTCATTGCTGACTACCTATATGAGTATTACCCAGGTGCCTTCTCAAAATTCCAGTGACGGTGGAGTTGTAGTTCTGACTTCCAGGACCCCAGGTGAGTCTGAGTGGGACTTTGTTCCCCTGCGTCTTTCCTGGCTGCACTCTGGAAGCAGTGCATCAGGCCTTTCTTCAGAGGTGCTTCTGGGTGAATTGCCCACATCTCAGTTAGCAGCCATCAGTATGACTGTCTGTACCACCCAGGAACTCCCTAAATTGAAACCCGCTGTCTGGAGTTGTTGTTCTGTTCTATAAAGGCCTCTGTTCTCACACCTCTCAGCTTATTAAAGTCCATGTTTCACATCCTGAGAGGCAGGCGGGGGCATCTCTGTGCCAATGGATTTCCCCTTTGGCATAAAAAACCAGTGACATCATCTTTCCACACCTGGGCAGGGGAGGTTGGGTGGAGCAGCTTAATACAAACAAATTAAAAAACAAAAAAATAATCTGGCACCAAGGTCCTGGTCATTTCCCCTGTTCAGGTATTTGAAAGTAACTCTAGATAGGAAGTAAGTAATGGAGATAGTTCAGCTCTGACTTTTCTGCCAGAGCATCTCAGTGTAGGATTTCCACTTACGTGCATCCCCTTAAAATACCAACCTCAAAATAAAACACTTCATCAAACTGGGGGTTGTTGGTCTTCTTCTTCACTTTTGTCTTCTTGGCTTCCGATCTGTCATTCAGTGAAGAAGGATTAAGATTAAAAATAGCACCCTGGATCCCAGATCTCTTGGTCTTACAGCTGAGCTATTAAATGCACAAGCAACGTAACTGCCTTTATTTATTTGATAAATATTTCTGTGGGTCTCCAATTCCAGATGGTATGCAAATCAGGACCCTTCACTGCGCCAAAAATACTCAACATGAAGAACATTAAGGATCACGGTGTTTTGGGGTTTTTTTTACAAAGCAAAACAAGAGTCATGAAGGAAACCAAGGGAAGCCCAGAATTATACATTCTACCCCAAAGTGCGTCCTGCATTCTTCTGAATGTGGTGTTAACCGCCTTCCTCCAGCACTGTACTCCGTGATGAGGCCCCATCTCTACTAGGCGCAAAAACAAAAGCCAGAGGGGACAGGTGTCATGCAGGGACCACTTACCTGTATGGTCCTGCTAACGTCACAGTGGCGTAAGGATCACACTGCCCATTGACAATGGGAAGGCCTTGGCACTCGAAGATGCTGAAGAGAGAGGTGAAGGGGGACAGCAATCAGGACACGGTAAGGAGATGCAAGTACCTGGAGGTAGACCTTGTCTACAATCTTTTTGGAGGCCCGCTCTCAACAAGGCCATGGTCTCTGAACAAGGTAAAGAATAAAGAGTCAGGAACTCTGGTGCCATCTTGGTCATCACCTCCCGGGACACTCCATGTCTGCGGTTGCCTTGGGGAATGGAAGACACTTGACTAACCAGGAGAACACATTTGGGAAGGAAAGGAGAAAGTTCCTCTCCTGCTGATAAATGAGTATGTTATCTCCAGCATGGAAAATACAGAAACAAAAACCCGACGAAGCACACATTTCCTATGCCTTGCTTAAATGATTGACAACACTCTCTTAGAAGGCTGCTGTCAACCACTGCCAGTCATTGTAACGGTGACCAGCGTTTACTGACTGCATTCCGTTCCCAAGAGCCAGGCACTATTGCATGCGCTTTACACGATGCACTCATTTGATTCTCCACTGGTTTTGTAAAGTAGGTACTCTGCTTACTTACATTTTACAGATGGGCAGATGGAGGAGGCTAAAACCAGGTAAGTTAACTCACAACTAACAAGGCGCAGGGCAAAGATTTTAACCCAGGAGATTGCTGTTATAGCCAGCGCAGTTAGCGTTGATGTCATGCACGTCTTTATGAGTACCAGAATCCTCAGTTTCATTGACTCCTGACTACAGAAGCCTAGGTTTTCCTTTAAATTGATCACAACAGCTATTGCCATAGCCTTGACCATCACCTCTAGCTCTGTTGCCCTTCTAGGTGATGGATCATGCGTCATGCTCCTCAGCGCCGAGGCAAGTATTGAGAGGATGCCAGACACTGTGAATTTTGTGGGGTTGAGTGTCTAGGCTTTGTTGTTAACCTCTAAAGAACAAAACTAACTCTTGGCCGCTGTTCTCACAAGCAGTTGCTGCTCTTTTGGTTCTGAGCGACTGTTTCCATTCTTGTTGGAAACTCAGGGAAGGGAGGCCACCCGAAGCCAGGCCTCTGGTGGCAGCTTATCCCTACTGCAACAATGGCCGCCTGGAGTCCGTCCTCAATGCCCTGGGTGGTGGCCGGGACTGTCTGCTGCGGCTGGCTCTGAGCTCTGAGTCGAGTGCACAGGTGCAGGGAAGCTGTATGGCCTGGCCCTTTCACACCTGCCTGCTCTCGTTGCTGTCGTGAGAGGCCACAGAGCAGGCCCCTACCCACGGAGACTGGGTGCGACAGAAAGAAACCCTGCCTGGTGCAGCGCCATCCTCACACCTGTCTTCCTGTCTGAACCCAGTGTTGTCACCACGGTGCCTCGCCATCTCACGGAGGGTCTTCTACTTTTTTGGCTGACCCTCTACTTTCCCAAGCATAAAAGTAGACTGGTCCCTCCTGGTAACACGCCCAAAGACTACGAGGCTAGCGCTCACCAGGTGGAGCATGTGGGCTGTACTTCCTCCATGACAAAATGGCTCCTTCTTCTGGAAGTCTCTGATAACGTCCATGTTCTTCACAAGCACCATCGTTCAAAAGCCGCCGCCTCGTTCTTCTTGTCTAGTTTCACATGGGTCTGAGGAAACGGAAGGTGCCAAGGCTCAGGCCAGGTGTGCTCGAGTCCTCACACTTAGAGACCTTGTGCAGCAGATTCGCCCCAAGCAAGTCAACATCTGATTCCCCGGCTGCTGCTCCCATGAGCATTGAGAGTGGGGCTAAACAAAATGAGATCCTTGACACCGAAAGCCTTTTTCTCCATTCACATGATACTGTCTCTTGGTCCAGTGGTGAGAGGTGGGTTTTCTTTGCATCACGTTGCAATCCACACTGCAGGCCGTCATCACAGGGCATCCACCAGCAAGTGCTCCATGTCCCTGTCCATTTCAGCAAGCACAGTTGTATCTCCTGCGAATCGCCAGTGACTCAGGAGCCTTCCTCCAATCCTGATGCCGAGTTCTTCTGCATCTGGCCCAGCGTTTCTGATGATTTGCCCAGCACACAGATGGATCAAGTACGGTGAAAGGATACGACCCCAACACACACCTTTCCTGATTTTAAACCACACACCATCGCCCCCTTTTCTATGTGAACTGTGGCCTCCTGGTCCGCACACAGGTTCACACGAGCATAATTAAGTGTTCTAGAATTCCCACTGTTTGCAATGTTATCTATGTTACCGTGCATACAGTTGAATACCTTGGCCTACTCGCCGAAGCACATTTCTGGTTTCCATAAGTGCTTCTCAATCAGATGCCTGGAGAGCTGTGGCGGTCCCTCCTTTCCAGAAGCTTGACCCATACTTTCCAGCGGCTTTAGACTTCCTGGACCCACGTCGCCCTGACTGGTCTGCTGCACTCGCGTGGATGCCCTGCTCTGTGGTCACACCAAGGCCCCCGGCCGAAAGCTGAGAGGACTGACGGACGGCAGGATTCGCTGTGCTTGTTTCCCTGCTTCCGGGGACCACAGACCCACCGGCCGTCCCCCCTGGGTGTGCACAGCCCATTCATAGAACTGGCCGCTTCCCACTTGTGCCCAGCAGAGGAGTAAGCATCGTTCCCTTTGACCCGCCATAGTCAGAAGGAGAAGTCCTAACCCCCCACGTTCACCCACAGTCGTTTCCCCTCAAACATTGATCATTCCTTTCACTCCTTGCTAAGGGGAAGTCGGAAGACAGTCTGATTCTCTCATTCCTTCTTAAGGATGCTCTCTGAGCTACTCTGCCCCCCTCTCAGAGCCTCTGGGGTCTTTTCTTCGACTTTGGGCTCTAACCTTTTTTCTGACTATTTCTAAGTGAGGGGGCTTTTGGTCATTTATCCCCCTCATCACTTGTGTACCGCTTAAAACTACGCATGCCTTTCCATGCTTAGGGAATTCCCCTAGAATTTTCTCCTCTAATGATCCTGCTGAAACTCCTATGGGATAGCATTGGGCCTCGTGGATTTCTCCATTGTTTCTAACAGTGTTGTCCAGTATTTTCAAGTTTTACTTTCTGACATACTGTTTTGTTTGTTTGTTTATCTGCCAGATTACCTGCTTAGTTTTCATTGGTTCATCTCCTAAACCAGTCTTTATTTCCATCCATTTCTCCATTAAAGATGGATTACATCACCACTGTCTTTCATGGGTTATTCTAGGCACGGTGATAGACTGACACAGCAGGGTCCCTGAAGTCAGGAACTCGGGTTCTGTTCGGCTGGCACAGGAACAGCTGAAGGCAAGAGAGTACTCACAATGACCACGTGGGCTAAGTGCAACGAAGGAAATGAACCAGATAGGATTGCACAAGATGGCAGGCAGCCCACTCGGAGTCTTTGAGTGGCACAAATGGTTAAGTATACATTACTGGCTCAAAGATTGGTGGTTCAATCCCACCCGGAGGCACCTTTGGAAAAAAGTGCCAGCCATCTACTTCTGAAAGATCGCAGCCATTGAGAACCAGTGGAGTCCACTCTGCCACCCCGGGGGTTGTCATAAGTCAGCATGGACTCAATGGCCATCGGCTTTGGTTTCTGGTTTGGTCAAGGTGCTCAGAATGGTCAGGGGGCACTTCTAGGAGGAAGTGGGGCTTAAAGGTGATCATTTGTGGATCAAGAACTATCTATTAGAAGAGAGGGGAGAATGGAGAATTCCTAGATAGGTAAGAATTCAAGGCGGCAATAGGCTGGCTCAGAAAGTTTACGGGGACCCAGATCCATGCTACCGTCCTGTTGAAAGGAAAGGAGCAAGCCTGTTTTGATTAGACACAGTTGTTGATCAGGTGTGTTAGTCTGGGTGGACTAGAGAAACAAATCCATAGAAATTCATATGTGTATAAGAGAGAGTTTTATATCAAGGGTAATTGTACACTCAGAAAGTACCCCAACCCAGTCCAGTCCAAGCCCATAAGTCCAATATTAGCCCATACTGATACCATGTCCGATACCAATCTGTAAAGTCCTCTTCAGACACATGGAACACATGCAATGATGCCAAATACAGGAGGATCACAG
>NW_022111368.1:13349719-13350772 GCF_000313985.2 Echinops telfairi
GCTCCTCATTTTCACGCCTACCCATAGAAAGACCAAGTTGAGGAACGCTCTATCCTCTGACTCAAAACAAAGCTTGCCTCCTGATTGCAGTTACATAAAAAACTCTTGGAGACAAAAACAAAACAAAAAAAGCAAGGGGGGTGGGGGAGAGATCAATACCCAACCACCTGGCAAGCAAAACGCACACACTGGAATACAAACCGTGTGAGCCCCCATCACACTTTGCTCACAGAAGAGGGCGGCACTTCATTAGCGCCCTAACAGTTTTATGAGTCAATGACAGCACAGCTGCCCAGCCACGAGGGAGAGGGCCGAGCGCGCTCACTGGGCCGCTGCAGATGAAGCCAGCAAGTCCATGGTGGTTCTTAGAGACCCTGTACTGGGGCTTCCAAGCCTGTTATCTTCCTAGGAGCAGACAGCCTCACCTTTCCCCGGAGGAGCGGCTAGAGGCTTTGAACTGCCCGCCTTGCCTTTTAGATGACAAAGTTTGGTGTTTACTGTACTTGGAAGCCATAGTTGTGACACAGGTACATTCATTCACACACGGCACTTTTGTCTAGACGGCTCCTCCAAAGCACAAAGGGAACGCTCTGTCGTTGAGTCAGTGCTGACTCGCGGCGACCCCACAGGACAGGGCAGAACTGCCCCTGTGGGGTTGAGCCTGGAACTCCTGACGGGAGTAGAGGGCTCTTCCTTCTCCTGCTGCACCACCCCATGCACAACACAAATTCCATGAAGACAGAGGAACATTACAGGTATGGAAAAGGAAGGTATAAAGTATTGTCTATATTCGTGCCCTTGGGGGGTGGGCTATACACCCAACCTTGTGAGAGGCCCCCCCTCCCCTCCCCTCCCCCTTCACTGCCATCCTCCTAGCCTCAGGATAGCGCTACTCCCACCACTGTTCCTGAGGGGTTTATCTGTCCTGAATCCCATGTGTGCAGAACAAATCCCAGAAATGTGGGTGAAAGGAGACAATGGACAGTGTAAGCTATGACAAAATAAGAACAATAATATAGAATTGATCAAGGATTCGCCAGGGAGGGAGAGGGG
>NW_022111368.1:13352502-13353994 GCF_000313985.2 Echinops telfairi
GGGTTGTGACCCACACCAACTTACCCTGACTGGTTTCTGTGACCCTAGAAAGAGCCAAGAAAGAACCACTGATCAGTAGACCTGTAGCTTCTTTTCCAGCAACTTCCTAATAATAAAAAATAGAATCTTTATTGGAGTTGAGATCTTATTGGAAGTCTCAAAAAAAAAAAAAAAGAAAAAAAGAAAGAAAAGGTAATTTCTTGGTTGGCTTCACTTGGCAAAATTGTACTCAGCAGTGAACCTCCTGAGACAGGAGTCAGCCAGAAAGCCCCGGCTCCCTTTCTCTGTCCATCAGAATCACAGCTGGGCATGGCTGGCAGCATGCAGGGCGGGAAGTGGGGGTGGGTGTGGGGCGTCTTCTGGCTGCTGTCAAATCAGGAGAGAGGAATGGGGGTTGGGGTGGGAGATGGGGAGCTGGTCCAGCAAGAGTTTTCAAGGTTATTCAACAAGGTCTTTGGCTTGGCCTGTTAGGTGATGGGGCTTGTGCGGATGAAAGTGTATTCACCGTCACTTGTTATTTCCGGAGGAGCAAATGGTTATCGTGCTCAGATAAAAACAAAGGCGATCTCTCACTGGCATATTGTTGAATAGATGGGTGGATGGAGGGATGGATGGGGAGTGGATGGGGAGAGGAAGTGGGTTTCTCCCAAGGGTCCATGCTGGCTGGGCTATGGAGAAGATGAACAGAGAGGCAGGGACAGGTGGGAACTGTGCAAACTCAGGGTACGGCTTGAGCAAAGACACCAAGGAGAGGGTGGCTCTGCGCTCTCCAATGAACCTGGCATAAACCATCTGGGCTGCCCAAGAGAGCACCACTTCAACCAAGGTTGAAGGTGTCTTGGAAATGCTCCCTCCCCCTACGGACATGGGTCCCAAGACCAGCAAAACACTTTCATCCATAAAAAGTCCTTCTGAATCCACTCTTGTTGCCCCAGGCAAAGACACCTCCTCCTCCAGAGACTAATTAACCCTTCAGGTGGGCTTCTGATCACCACTGTTGCCATTATTTGTGTGCCCTGCTCTTTTTACACTCCATTTGCCCGCTCCTGATCCATAGACCCCCTTCTCCACCTGGCTCCACTTCTATCACCTGCACCACCCAGGCAGGCTCCCTTGTGTTGTGACTTCTGACCGGAGGTGAGGGGTGTGTGTAGGAGAGGGGATGGCAGGAGCTGGAAGGTTGAAGGAAGGGAAGTCAGGGTGCTTGTTACCTGCATCCTCTCTGCTCCCTGAGAGAGGCAGCACCCAGTCTCTCATGCAGCACCTATTGCTCAGGCCCTCTTGCAGGCCTCTGACGCCCGCCAGTCTCCTTAGCCTCGCTTCTGCCCCACGTCCTGTCAGGCAGCTATGAGTCCCTGGGCATCTCCAAATTCCTTAAACCTGCAGCTGTCCTTAATTCTGCCCAGACCCTGAAAGAAAGCCCTTTACTCCTGGCTAACATGACCACCTGTCTGATGGCAGGTCCCTGCCTTCCTTTTTCCTGACTCTGGGC
>NW_022111368.1:13354613-13376319 GCF_000313985.2 Echinops telfairi
GGGGGAAAGGTGCTGTGACCAAGGAGCCGAGGATTGGCCTGCAGTGAAGTCAGCTCACCCCCCTCCAGGTTTGCACTGTCAAAACAAAAGTGGCTTTGGTTAGGCAGGGAACTGCCCTGGGGAGATGCCCCCTCCAGACAGGCACCAGCAGGATGACTCACACACTCCAGATGGGCCTGTGAGAAGGGAGAATCATCCAGAACGTGTTACACAGGGAAAGAGCCACACAGTGGCAAGGGAAGCGGAGATTTCTGAAAGGGCCAACCAGGGGCTCAGGCTCTACAGAAGCCCCCAAGGGCTCGGCGTTCAACCAGCACCGTGAAGGAGGGCTTTGAGCTCCCACTGGAAAGGCAGCCTGTTTCCTGAGGCTTCGCCCTCAACCCGCACCACTGGTTGCCAACTCAGGCACGTGATGGTGAGATCATATCCTCATGTCCTCCTGACTCCGGAGCCGGGGAGCAGCAGCCTGCAAACACACGTCGGAGTCAGCCTTTCAAATCTTGGCATTAGAGGGCGTGAATGCTCTCTCCTGAATCTCTTAGGACAGAAATCCCAAAGGCTCACAGGGTGATACAGGGTTACACGCTGAGCTGCTCAGCGCAAGGTCAGCAGATCAAAACCACCAGCTGCTCCGGGGGAGAAAGAAGAGCTTTCTACTCCTGTGAAGAGTTACAATCTCAGACACCCACAGAGAGAGGGTTACACTCCAGGGCCGTGATGAGTCGGAAGGGGTCCACCAGCAGTGAGTGAGTGAGTGGACGGGAAGTTCATTTTGATTTCCATTCCTTCAACAGCAGCAGCATTCGCTCTCTGACAAGGGGGAGGGGAGCTGGGGGGGGGCAGGGAAAGCTGGGTCAAGGAGCCCTGGGCGGTGCTTATAATGCCGCACTCGGCTGCTAGCTGAAAGGTTGGGGGTTTGAGCCCACTTAGAGGCACCTTGGAAGAAAGGGCTGCTGATCTCTTTCAGGGGGAAAAAAGAAAGAGCCACTGAACCCCCGTGGAGCAGGTGTTCATTCCGACACACCTGGGTGGCCATGAGTTGCAGCTCAGTCAGTGACAACCGGGTCTTGGTTAAAGCAGGCAGGGAAGCGGGGACTGGAAAGGGACCCCAGAAAGCCTTGTCAGGAATTCCCCACCCCACCTCCGGCTGAGGGACCACACAAGAGAATGTTTGGGACCAGGAAAGGGGCAAGGATAAAGCCCGCGATGGAAGGCAACTAACAGGCTAAAGCAGCTCTGGTGGCACAGTGGTTACACATTGAGCTGATAAACACAGGCTCAGCGGTTCAAACCCATTAGTCACTCCAAGGGAGAAAAACGAGGCTGGCTGCTCCCGTAAAGATGGAACGTCTCGGAAACCCACAGGGGCAGTTGGAATGGACTCAGAGGCAGAGGGTCCAAGGCTAAAGGAGGCTGAACCAGTGAGTGAGGGGCAGGACTCACTGATGCGGACACCGTGGACACAAGGCTTCTATTCTTCTCCTCTAGTTGGGAATGGGCACTAGATAGCACGACGTGGGACACACTGAGGACACATATCTGCTGAGCATCACAACGTGCTAGGTTCTGTCCTCGTGCCGGGGACACAGTGATGAATGAACGGGGTCAAGTTGGGGGTGGGGTGTCATAAAGCACAGAGATAAGCCAGTAGAGACACAATGCCAGGGCCAAGTACTGCAGAATGCTAGCAAGGACACAAGAGGGGATAGGAGTCCAGAAGGCTGGGCTCCCATGGGGTGCTGTGGTGGAGAAGGAAATGAGGCAGGGGCAGGGATCTGAATGCAGAGGGGAGGGAGCCGTGGGGGTACCCCAATGGAAGAAGGGCATTCCAGGCAGAGGGAATATGAATGCACCACGCGGGCGGGGGTGGGACGGACACATGTGCAAAGCCAGGGGAAGGGCCAATGTCGGGCACAGAGTGTGTATGTGGGGACATGGGAGATACCCATCCCCCACCGGAAGCCCGGGCCTCTGTCTGGTCTGCAGGGAGGAGACCTGGCCCCCAGCTGCACTAACAGAGACACAGGAGCAGCTGGCCATGGAGAGCTGGAAATCCCCGAAAAGTTGGATGAGGCAGGGATGGCTCACATTTCTCCCTTCCTAATATTTAATCACCAGGAGCCCTGGGGGTGGAGTGGTTACCCACTGGCCTGTTACCCACAAGGTCAGCAGCTTGAAACCAAAAGCTACTCCGAGGGCGAAGGACGAGGCTTTCTACTCCCATAAGGGGAGTGACAGTCTTGGAGACCCACAGGGACAGTTCTCCCCTAGCACCTGGTGGCAAAGAGTCTAGGTTCTGCATGTCTTTTGGTGTTGGATCATGCCTCTGTATTGGAACAGAATTGCCAGCAGGTGCCCCTCTGGCTCAGCATGCACGAAGTTCACGCCCTTGTGTGGATGTGAGTGAGTGAGTGAGTGAGTGAACCCAGTCAGGGAAACAGCGGTGTGATACAGAGCCGGGTACCTGCAGTGAAGCCCCTAAAACCTCGCGAGAGGCAGCACACCTGAACTCCGGGCTGCCGGAGCTCTCTCCCCTTCGTTGGATCATCCTGGGAGCGAGCCCTTCTGATTTTCCATGCTCACGTGCTCTCTGAAATGAAAACTTCTTCAGAAGAAACAAACACAAAGCAAGCCGATATATGAGCATCCGCTTTTCCCAGTGCATTTCATAACACAACGCCGAGCGCCGATGAAAGCTGACTGCATCTGGGATGGAGCACACCAGCAGGAGAAGCCCTGCAAGACCCAGGGGACGCTGAAAATAGCAGCACACCCACATTCTGGCTGTCGATTACTGCTAACAGGCAGTCCTGGTTTTAGACACAACGTGTTTCTGGGTACTGTGACCCAAAGTGGGCCTCAGTGAGGCGCAGAGGGTAGTGGACACTTGGGAGCCTCATCTTTCAGGAGCAGCAGGTAGAAAATAGCAGCCTTCAAGGGGGCTTCAAAAGGTATGGAAAGAGGAGGGGAACTTTCTCACCAACTTTTAGAAGCCCCTCCTATATGCAGGTAGACGGCAGATGGACTGAAATGCTAACAGGCTGGGCCCAGTTTTGGAGTGGCAGGCTGCAGAGCAGGGAAGGGGTGAGATATGGATAGGCCCTCATCCATGACTGACTTCCTGGGGCATCAGCAAGTACAGCAAGTAGAAAGTCCCTTTCTACTGTACACACACACACACACACACACACTCCTTGTAAGGGCAGGCATTGAGGGTGGAGAAGAAAGATGTATGTGTGGACAGTAGAAAGAGCCTTTCTCTAAGGGCTTCTGTTGCTCCCAGATGGGTCAAAATGAAAGCAAAGGGTCTCAGTTAACAGACCTCAAAGTTAACAGAGACTACGGAGAGAGGAGGAGCCTTGGGGGCATAGTTGTTATGTGCTGGGCTGCTAACCACAAGGCACGCAGTTCGAAACTCCCAGCTGCTCTGCCAGAGAAAAATGAGGCTTTCTGCTCTCGTAAAGATTTATGGTCTCAGAAACCCACAGGGGTGGGTCTACTGTGCCCTATATGGTCACTCTGAGTTAGAATTAGAATTAACTTGATAGCAGTGAGTATCTCTATGGATAAGGAGAAGGCTGGTGGCGCAATGGTAAAGCTCTTAGGCAGTCTAATTCCGAAGGTGAGGACCTGGGACACCTTGGGGGCCAGTTCTCCTAGCCCTATGGGATCACTGTGCGTCGGTCGGCAGTGGGTTGAGATTTTAAGTTAGTGATAAGGAGCCCTGGTAGAGCCCCGGTGGCCCCATAGCTGAAGCACAAATCTGCGATCTGAGAGGCTGGTGGTTCGAATCCACAAATGACTCCTCCAGAGAAATGACCTGGCTCCCTACTTCTGCAAAGACTGCAGCCTGGAGCGCTCTAAGTGGCAGTTCTCTGTGGCGTGGGCACGGCTCGGAGTCAGAGAGGACGTGAGGGCACACAACAACACTGAGGAAGAAACCCAGCAGGGCACAGGTGACAGATATTTTGAGCCCAGCACGGGAATGAGAGGAGGAGGGGAGGGGGAGTGAGTGATATCCTTGTCTGCTGCTCCGGGAACTGACTGTGGAGTACACACACACACACACACACACACACACACACACCACCCCTCTCAGCGCCCCAGTTACAGTTCTGTCATAAGCCCGTCATTCTCACGGCCTCTGTTTCCTGAGCTCCTGGAGGTCGGCCCCGGCTGCTCCTTCCCTTTGGACCCCCTGTGCCTAGCACAGAGCATGCCCGGGAAGAGATGCCCCCAGTGATGTTTAATGAAGGAATGAGAAAATCCATGGAGCACCCACCGGCCCATTCATGAATGGGAGCAGTCCTCAGCTAGACATGGAGCTGAACGTGAACTAGGACAGCTCTAGTCTGCCGGGGAGAGTAAGCTGACATTCCTTATGGAGCTAGAATCAGCTTTTCTCCACCACGTACTCCTAGTCCCAGCTTCCTCCTCTTGGTGCGGAGACATGAACACCTGGCATGAAGTGTTCTATGACAGGCACCGAGCTGCTGATTGTTGTGATGTTTGTTCATAGCTGCCTGTGTCGAGTTAGACACCAGCATGGTGGTCCCATGCACAGAGAACCCACTACTGCCTGCTCCTGCGTGTGTTAGTCTGGGTGGACTAGAGAAACAAATTCACAGAAACTCATATGCGTATAAGAAAGAGCTTTCTATATAAGAGCAATTGAATATTGAGAAAATGTCACAGCCCAGTTCAGATCAAGTCCATAAGTCCGATATTAGCCCATATGTCCAATACCAACCTATGAATTGGTATACTCTTCAGACTCACTAAACACAAGCAATGACATAGAATGCAGGAAGATCACAGGCCAGTGGGTGGAAAGTATTGTGGCTCCCGTGGTGGTGTAAGCATCTCAACACTGGCGTGGGTCTCCACGTGGCTCCTCCAGCTCCAGGGCTCTAGCGTAGCTCCATGTGTCTTGTCACCAGGAATACCAAGCAGAGAGTCTGTCTGTATTTGGCCTCCAGTCAGGTATTTTTATCTCCTTAGTGCCTCCAAATGAGGTCATCAAGCTGCGACCTGATTGACAGGCTAGACTCCACCCCTTCTCAAGTTGACACCAGATTAGGTATCTACCACACGGCCTATCTACCACATTGCCATCCCCATGATGGGCTGGCGACTAGACGGCTGTGTGCTGGAGGATTCGCACTGGTTTGACTCCAGAAGTAGGTGGGCAGGCCTTTTTCCTGATCCATCTTAGTCTGGAAGCTTCACGGAAACCGATTCAGCAGCCTAGCAACACGTAAGCCTCCGCAGATAGACCTATAGGCGGTGGCTGCCCACAAGGTACACTGGCCACCCACACAGAACGCGGGCATTCTGCCACAGAACGACGTCCCCATGAACAGCTGCAGGGACAGTTCGGTTCTTACAACAACCGTTGGATGAAAGCAGGGCAGAATTTCCTCATTTGCATTTCAGATGTAGAAAATAGGGCACACAAGCCACTCATTTCGTTTGGAGGGAGCTTCAAAAGATGCATGGAAAGTTTCCGTTATCTTTTAACTCCAGCATTTCAGGAATTTTTTGAAGCCCCGTCCCCCCCACCCATAGTAAGTGGCAAAATCCAGATGAGATCTCAATCAAGATTTCTGGCTTTAAATTCACTGTTCTTAAAACGATCCCCCACTGCCCCCACCTCCTGTCATGCTAAGCAGACAAAGGGCATGAGTAGTTGCGAAACACACGGGCATTTCTGGATGTCTGGCTGATAAGCTATGCTGTGGTCAGGGACCTTCCCGATGCTTCCTCAACACACCATTGTTACTGAGGATGAGCAGCTAGGCGCCAGCGATGCCGAGAATCCCCCAGCAGTCAAGGAGAGCACATGCTTCTGAGGCTACAAAACCACCTCTAACGCAAAGTAACAGAGGCGAGAGCAAAAGGGAGGCGCGTTGGTGGTACAGCGGTTATTGTGTGTGGGGGGCTACCCGCAAGCTCAGCCAGTTGAGACCACCAGCTACTCCGCCAGAGGAAGACGGAGCTCTCTACTCCCATAAAGAGTTACCGTCTCGGAACTCACAGGGGCAGTTCTACCCTGGCCTGTAGGGTTGCCATGAGTCGAATCAACTCAATGGCAGTGAGTATAGGACAAACGGGAAGCGAACTTGGGGTACGCTGTTAAAATGCTTGGCAGCCAGCTGAAAGATCACCAGCTGCTGGGTGGGAGAAAGATCAGGCATTCTGTCCTTTAAAGACGTGCAGCTTCTGAGACCCTTCTGTCCCACAGGGTCACTATGAGTAGAATCGACTTGATGGTAGCGGGGTTGGTTTGTTTGGGGCAGGGCGGCAAAACGAGAACTGTTTCCGGGTGGGATGGCATCTAAAGGTCTACGGTGTGGCCCTGGCAAGCATCAGTTCATCGTGTTTTGGTGACCCACCCCCCGCCCCAACCATAAAATTATTTCGTTGCCACTTCATAACTGTAACTTTGCTGTTATGAATCGGGCGACCCCTGTGAAAGGGTCGTTCGACCCCCAAAGGGATTGCGACCCACAGGTTGAGAGCCGCTGGCTTAAAGCTTATGGTTCAGGTCAGTCCTTACAGTGTTGAAGGCTGTCCTCTTCCCAAGAGCTCCCAGGGAGCAGAGAGGACAGACTCATCCAGTCAACCAGAGCAGGACAGACTAATGTAGCTCCCGTGAAGCTTGGCTACAAACATCAGTAGAGACCCCCATACAACTAGCCCAAGTTGGGACCCCACCACCTCGTGCCACAGTACTGCAACGTAGTGACACTGTCTGTTCGTCATTTGCAGATATTCTCGTCCCTGCAGCGCTGCCAGTCCCATGAAGGCCGAACCTCATGGCCCTTGCTCACCTCCACATTTAAGCACCTGGCACAAGGCCAGACACAGAGTCGACCAGTGGGCACACACCAACATCACATCAACCACCAGTGCAGAATGCCTGGCCTACAGGCCATAGAGGGTCCGTGAAACCGTCAGCACTAGTTAACATCACACACCTCACCGTGGCAGTTCCAGCCATCATGTCAAACCAAACCAAACTCACTGCCATCAAGACCGTTTTGACTCATAGAGACCCTATGTGGCAGGGCATGACTGCCCTGTGGGTTTCTGAGACTGTAGCGCTTTTTTTCTTTTTAGACTGTAACTCTATGCAGGAATAGAAATCCTAGTCTTTCTCCTTCGGAGCAACTGGTAATTTCAAACTGCTGATCATGGGGTTAGTAGCCAACACATAACCACTGCCCCACCAGGGCGCCTTTAAACTAAAAATAAAATGCCATCAAACAAGTCAATTCTGACTCACAGTGATTCTATCGCACTGGGTAGACCTACCCCTGTGGTTTCCGAGACTGTAACTCTCCACAGGAGTAGAAAGTCTCATCTTTTTGCCTTGGGGAGGCTGGTGGTTTCAAAGGGCTGGCTTTGGGGTTAGAAGACAATTCATCACCACTACCCACCCACCAACCAGGGGTCCTTCAGGGTGAGCAGATGCAATGTCTGACCAGTATGGCCTGAAATTGATGTTATAAATACTCAAATGGCCCTTGCCACAAAAAGGTTCCCCATCCCTGAAAACCAAACCCAACCTACTGCATTGAGATGATTCCGGCTCCTAGTAACCCTAAAGAACAGAGCAGAACTGCCTTTGGGGGCTTTTCTAGACGTTAAACCTTTATGGGAGCAGACAGCTTCATCGTTCTCCCTCATGGTGGCTGGCAGGTTTGAACTGCCGACTTTGTGGTTCACTGCTCGATTTGTAACCCACTACACCACCTTCAGCACCCTCTATAGAGCGTTGAAGTATGCAGATACCAACCCAAGAGTATTTCCAGCTAGTCTAGGGTAGGCTGGGGCCTGTGTGCTTTTAAACAAAACAAAACATGGTGGCGAGATTCTGATAGGCACCGGGGGCCGAGCACCATGGCGGTGCCATGCACTCACTCACTCGCTCACTGGGTCAGCAGGTTCTGAATACATGAGTGAGCGCACCACGTGGCCACTGTGAGTCGGCACTGACGCCACGGCTGCGGGCTTGATTTCGTTTGTTTGTTTGAAATCGTTTCACTGGCATGTACTTCATATATCATACAGTTTAACCATCCAGCCATATTAAGAAGAACTATGCAAGCATTACCAAACTCAAGTTCAGAATGTTTCTTCTCATACTCATGGTTGTTAGCTCCCAGAACCTCCCCACAACCTCCGGCCAGAACCTTACTGTCACTGTAGACCCACCGATCCTGGATTTCATATACAGAAAATTGTACAAAAAAAAAAACACAATCATACAACACAAGCAAACCAACCAACAACAATGACTGGACGAACCCTATTATTATTATTAATGCTACCAAAAATGCCATCTGCTTGCTCGATCGCGTCTGTAAGCATCCTTTTAAGCAAGGCCAGGGCTTTTGCGTCTAAGAATCATTATTCAAGTGCCTGTTTGCATGCATCTTGCCCTGTCTCCTGGTGGAGCCCCTTAACCCTGCCTGTCGCAGAGTCAGCATCTGTCACCCCCTGCTGAGCTGGAGGGTGCTCGTGTCTGGCACACCTGAGCCCCAGCAGAAATATTGCAGTACATGCCTCATCATGGCTGAAAGAAAGAATGAAGAGATAATGAATGGCTGAGAGCCCTCAACGGTTCACAAGATGTGGATGCTGCCCGCAACTCGGATGAAGGTCATAGCATCTGAGCCCGTGTTTAACCCGCAATGTGGAAGGGCAGCATTCCAAGGACCGCACTGAGAGCATCCTCTTACACTCAACGAGGAGACACTGCTACATATCGGAAGACTGTTAGAGAGGGGCCAAGGAAGGGATGCTCGTGCTTCTGCCGGGGAACATGTGCCACTAAATTTACTGGAAGGACCATCTTGAGGAGGTGCCTTATCATATGGCCCAACGTCCTTGATGATGACCCTCCTCAGGGTGACCACATTTCTCATCCTAATATCAGGAATACTGTTGTCCCTCCCTGGGGAAAAAAGAGGGGGAGGGTGCTTTTGTAGTTCGCTGCCAGCATTGAGTGGGCCCTTTACTCATGGTGACAGAACAAAATGCTGACCGGTCCTGTGCCATCCCCATACTCGGGTGGGGATCAGTGAGATGTAGACCTTCCTTCATAGCCTGTCGTAGTCTGGAAGCTCTGCTGACACCTGTTCAGCATCCAGGCAAAGAAGGGGCTAGCCCCTGCTGAGGGATGGGTGGGGCTACGCATGGAGTGCCCTGGCTGCTGAGAGAACCTGGATCTCCCGCATGACAGAGTAGAATACTTCCCCCTGCTGGACCACCACTGCCCTGGATAGCTGTTTCAGGACCCATGCCCGGAGACACTCAAGTCCCCCTCCCTCACACTGGGGCAGAAAACTAAGCCAGGGCCCGCACATCAAAGACATAGGCCATCTCTTGATACAAATCTTTCTACATACAACACATACGTGGGACTGGTTTTGTTTCTCCAGGCAGCCCAGCCTCCCATCCCAGCTCGACTTCTTCCAAGAGAGATTTGTTTGCTCCTTTGGCAGTCCATGGCAATTTGAATATTCTTCGCCAGCACCCTCATTCAAATGTATCCACTCTGGGAGGTCTTCCTTATTGAAGTTCCCCATCGGTGCTCCCGGAACCAGCAGCGGTCAGAGGACACCGGGCACTGCGTGCAGCTGCTGCATGAGACCTCCTTAAAGTGTTGAAAAACCGAGAGGATGAAGAGGCGCCTGACCCACGCCATGATGTTTGCAGTCAAAGTGGACATGGGCAGTGCCGGCACCATGAGAGTGACCTTTCTGCCGGAGAGCTACAGCCACTGGCAAGACGGAGACATCCCCTCTCAAGACGAGCCCTTGCTTGCCCGAGGCTCTTCCAGAGACCAGGCCAGATGCTCACACAGGATGGCATCCTGGCAACACAGCGAGCCTGGAAATTCTGATGTGTTTGTTAAAACACAGATGCAGTCAGGCTTCCTGATAGTGAGATCAGCGAGAAGATAAAGCGTGACCGTCCATCCCGTGTGCCTTACCGTGTGGCCAGTTTGTGGCAAACGACACCCGTGTCTGTGATGACCTCGCTCAGCCGCATCTCCAGGTGGACCTTCCCCTGAAAGGACAAGACACAGCACATCACGAAGGTGGCAGTGCCACCCACAGCACCTCTGCCCCTGCCCCGGCCACCGAGGCGCAGCACCTCATAGGTTTCCCACGGTGCCAGGCAGGCAAAGGCGGGCACCTCTCAACTTACTGCCCTGAATGTCTGTGCCCCAAGCACAAAATTCAGATATCATGCAGCTGTCTTATTCCACAGTGCAATCACATCAAGCAGTATCGTGGTACAATTCCTATCACCATCGGTTTCAGAACGTTCTTTCTTCTTGAATTCCTTGATATCATCTCCCCTTGACCACCCACCCCCGCCCACTGTACTTCCCAGGATCTCATATTCTACCTGCTAGCTCTATAGGTTCATCAATGCTGTGTTTCATATACCGAAAAACAGAAAAACATACAGCAAAGATTCAAGAGGGCTAACCACGATGACAAAATACATCCGAGCTACACCTCGATATGAAGAAAATGGAAAAAAGCAACACAGAAAATGCTGATCTGGCCCAACATGTATGAGGGGAATCAACTGACAAGATTTGAACTGTCTAAATACAAAATTCGTACACAAGACCCCGGGAGGCACCCGCTGGCCATTCCCGATGTCCTCTAACTCAAACCTCAATGACTTACCCATGCTGACGACAGTTTCCTTCGAAAGAGTTCAATGCTTAAAGGTCTGTTCAGATGAACAGATCTGTCACCAGGCCTTATGACTGACTGTGCATATTTAGGGGCAGACCTGCTCCCAGCACTGTGTGAGGCAGACGGGCGGTTTCAGAAGAAGCATTCGGGAAAGTTTGCTCGATGAGGCAGCATCATAAATGTGTTGCTTGAAGTTGATCGTTTATGTTCCCCTGCATGCCCCGGCCTTGGGATGGGCTAACTCAAACCTCTGGGCCCGCCCAGGGCGGGGCCAAGGACACAGAGAAATCTCTCCTGAGAATGGGTCTCTGGGCCTCCTCTATTTTGATCATGCTAAGGCCTGGATAAAGATGCAAGGGACTCTTAGAGTCCCATTCTCCACGAAGAAAGGCAATGCTCACAGATGCTTCTAGAAAGACTGGAGGAAGTAGGTGGAGGAATAAGTGAAATATGGGGCTCGGGAGCATGGAAACTCCCCCACAGCTCTATGCCTACACCTATATCTTTATCTCCAAGGATCCTGGTGACATAGGGGTTACTCCATGGGCTGCTAACCTCAGGGTCAACTGTTTGAAACCACCAGCTGCTCCATGGGAGAAAAAGCAGGCTTTGTCTTTCGGTGAAGAGTTACAGAGCAGTTCTTCCCTGCCCTGCAGGGTCACTGTTTGTCAGAATTGACTGGAAGGCAGTAAGGTTAGTTTTAAGGTTTCTATAGTATATCTGGAACCCGGATGGCATCATGGATTTAGCCACTGGGCTGCTAACCTCAAGGTCAGCGGTCCCAAACCACCAGCTGCGCCTCAGGAGAAAGGTGAGGTTTTCTATTCCTATGAAGAGGGCCGGCCTGGGAAACCCACACCAGCAGTTCCACTCTGTCCTATATGGTCACTATGAGGCAGAATTGACTCGATGGCAGTGAGCTGTTTCTGTATCTAAGGAGTCTGCTGGCACAGTGGGTTAAGTGTTGGGCTGCTACCCACAAGGTCGGTGGTTCAAACCCACCAATGTTGTGTAGGAGAAAGTCGGGGTTGTCTGCTCCCATCAAGATTTACAGCTTTGGAAACCCTAAGAAGAGTCCTATTCTGTCCTCTCAGATCACTGTGAGTAGGAAATCAACTCCCTCTCTATCTATTTCTATCTGTGTCTATGTATGGAGTTCCTGGGTGGTACAAACGGTTCACACACTCAGCTACTGACCCAGAGATTCGAGGTTCAAGTTGACCCAGAGGTGCCTGGTGATCTACTGTCCAAAAGGCCGCCATTGAAAACCCATGGCAGTACGATTCGCTGTGCCACTCATGAGCGTGAGCTGAGTCAGGCTCTACTCACAGTAACTGGGGATCTATGCGGACAAGCTACAGATGCTTCTACAGTGCAGACAAAAGTAGGAGCGGATACAGAAGGGCATATACATACTAGGTCATTGCTCCCTCCCTTGGCACCCCTCCTGAGCCTTATGTAGGTGACACTCACATAGCATCGCTGAATTCTTATAGTCACTTCTGCACTATTTCATTTTCCCTGGGCATCTTTACAAGACACCCTGTGCTATTGACATCTCCCCAGGTGCATGTTACTCCCCGGGGCCTTGGGATTCCGAGGGTCTCAGCCCTACTCCCCACATACACAGTCAACAGCTAGTCCCGCCTGACTGAGGGACTGTGTGGTACTTACGTGATTTCAGGTTCATCTGAAGATACATAAAAGTGTAGGGGTAATATTCAACCTGTCAATCAGGTCATAGACTGACGGTACCTCCTTGTGAGTGTGGCCTTCCCATAAGGATGGTCCTGGAACCTCCCTCTGCCTTCAGCTTCCTGCTGGCTGACCTTAATGGCAGCCAGAGCCCTGGAGATACATTCACTGCCATTGCATCCACAAGATTTTGCACCCACCAACCTGTGACCTCCCTGCATTCTGCATCATTGCATGTGGCTGTGTGTGCTGAAGAGGGACTTATGGACTATTATGGACTTGAGTTGGACTGGGCTGGGATATTCTTTCCATGCATGATTACTTATTGATATAAAGTTCTCTTATACATACATGAGTGTCTGTGGATTTGTTTCTCTATTCAACCCAGCCTAACACAGACTGCATGCAGAATGGACCCACATGGACCCGAAACTTGGACCTGGATGAGTGCAGGCTCTGGCTCTGGCTTTCCTCAATCCAGCAGACTGGATGGCTGACAGGGTATATACAAGCTGTTCTGGAGCCCACCCTCATTAGTCCAGGAGAAGGCTGGTTCCATTCCTATTCCCAGTCCACCCTGGACCCGAGCTCTGGCTGCATCTGAATGGAGGCCGGGATATGGTTGAAACTCAAAACCCAATGTTTGGCCTGTATGAAACTATCCTGCAAACAGCACAAGGTTTTTGGACTCATCTCCCCAACTCACTCTTCTGGGCAGTCATAAGGCTCTTCTGAAGCTGGGTGGTGTCAAGGTTACTCGTTGGGTAACCTTGCTAACTGCAAGGTCAGCAGTTTGAAACCACCAGCCGCTCTGCGAGAGAAACACGGAGCTTTCTAACCACGTAAGTCACAGCCTCAGATACCCACTGGGCAGTTCTACCCTGTCCTATAGGGCCGCTGGGTGTTGGAGTCGACTCAGTGGCAATGCCTTTTTTGGTTTTCTGCTTAAACGAAGGAAAGGGACTGCTTTGGGTGTGTGTAGTTTTCAACAGTGTGTTAGTTTGGGTAGACGAGAGAAACAAATCCATAGAAACTCACATGTGTTTAAGAGAGCGTTTTATATAAAGGGTAATTGTACATTAATAACCCATCCCAACTGAGTCCAAATCAAGTCCAAAAGTCTGGTATTATCCCATATGTCCAATACCAATCTATAAAGTCCTCTTCAGACTCATGAAACACATGCAATGACGCCAAATGTAGGACAATCACAAGCCAGTGGGCGGAAAGTCTTTGGATCCATTGGCATTGTAAGCATCTGAGCAGAGATAGGGGTCTCCACATGGCTTCTCTAGAACCCAGGGCTGCATCAGGGTAGCTTCTCCTCAGGGATGTCTCACAGGGAGTAAGTCTTGTCAGTAGAGTGTCTCATAGGGAGTGAGCCAAGAGCCAGGAATAGGGAAACATAGGATTTCCCAGAATCCTCAGAAGGCCAAGCCCACACAGAGGCCTCATTGGCTATGACCCAGTTGACAGGCTCGACTCCCCCCTTCACTCTTTATCCTCTCAAGTCCCAAATTGACACCAGATTCTGTAACTACCACAAACAACCTCACTAGCTAAGCATTCCTTCCACATAACCCACAAATCAGGTTCATAATACTGCTCAGCGGCTCTTAAGAGAAAGAGGGGCCTGGCTAACATGCTTCCATCATCAAAGGTGAGGATGGGTGAGGAGAAGAGGAAAAATGCATGTCCACCCCAAACCAAATCCATGGCTGATGAGTCGGTTACCCCTCACCTTGATCCTACGGGACAGGGTAGCAGTGCCTCGTTGGGCTCCTGAGTCTGCACATCCCCATGGAGGCAGACTGCTGCATCTCCTTTCTCCACCGAGAGGCAGGCAGATTTGAGCCGGTGCTTTAACTACCGTGCCATCAGGGGTTATTTTGAAATATCGCCATGAAGACAAAGGGGCGGTGAAGAAAGGCACCAACCTTCACTTGTTCCCCAAAATAAAAATGAAACCAGGATTCGGGGCTTAGTGACTTTGGGGGGAACGCCTCTCTCTGGTTTCGGCCAGAATGCACATCTGTCCCTGTGTGTACCTCCTGAAAGGTTGCAGGGCAGACATCAGGAAGACAGCCACTGTTCTCTCACAGCTGTCAGTCTCCGATGGGCCAACAAGACCCCACCCACTGCGGGCATGAGGTTCAAGCGGAATGCGTGGTGGGTGCAATCAACGGGAGCCCAAGGGTTAGCCACAGAAGCTTACCTTACCTCAAGCAAGCCCCACCTTCCCACCCACCCCAACCCCCCTGGCCTGAGCCCCTTTGATGGGGTACGGTAATCAGCATGCTCAGAAACAAACAGCTGCCTCCACACACACACACCCTGAGCCTTGCTTACACGGTCCCCGGATGAGGCGTGCCCTTACAGGAATTCTATTGCAAGACACTACTAAAAACACAACTTGCCACACCCTGAGAGGCTAACCCCAAACGAAAGCGCTTCCTCTGGCAGCGGCAGGTGCTGGGTCATGAGGCCAGGGGCAGCCAGCCGCAGGGCCTTGAAATGAACCCTCCTCAGGGCTGTGGGAATCGGCGGGCCAGCCCTGTCCTCACAGGCCAGGAGACGCAGAGCGTCTCTGAGTACCTCCGCAGATGCCTGAAACACCGAGGAGGGCCTTGGCCTCAGGAGGCACAGCAGCAAATGCATTCACAAGCATCCGTGACCTCTCCCGTCTGCTGTGTGGAAGGCATCCTTCCTGGCTTAAAGCACATGGCCACAGCGCTCTGGCACGATGCAGGCTTTGGAGCCAAGCAAAACTGGAGTGAAGCTTGCCTCAGCCACTCGATAGCTATATGTGCAGCAGCGGCAAAGTGCCTGTTCTCAGCTAGCTACCTGCAGGGAACTTTGCTCGGTGACTTCAAGGACGAGGAGGGTGATGCAGTGGCAGTGCAGCCCAATGACTAAGCATCTGGACTTTAGAACTAGGCCCCATACATCGTATCTGTGTGGCTCTGGGAGAGTCACTGGATAAGGCATTCACTAGATGGTGCTGGCTGCGATGAGCATTTGCAAAGTGCTTGGTGCCGGGTGCGTATTAAGTACTACACAAGTGTTCCCTGAGCCAAGTGCTAACTCAGGACCTTCTAGAGGTCAAACCCAAACCCAACCCTCCAATGTCAAGTCTCACTGTATGGGACAACTATTGTCCCCAGGAGTTGCATGGCTAGGCAGCTCTTCTTATCACATGAGGAAATCATCCCACGGGCAAAAAAGTCTCTTAACACAGTTAATCTGGCAACATCCATTCAGCTAACAAATATTTATTAAGCACTCACTATGCTCCAATGAGCCCTGCTGGCACAGTGGGTTAATCACTGGACTGCTAAACTTGAGATGAGCAGTTCAAAACCACTAGCTGCTCTTCAGGAGAAAGACAAGGCTTTCTATCCCCATAAAGATTTACACTCTTGGAAGTGCACAGGGGCAGTTTGACTCGTTTCTGTAGGGTGGCTGTGAGTCAGAATAGACAACAGTGGTTACGCTGTGGAGCTAAACTTGAGTCTTAGGGTTTCTAACCCAAACCAAACGCACTGCTAGAGTTGATTCTGACTCACAGTGACCCTATAGGACAAGGTAAAATTGTCCCTGTGAGTTTACGTGACTGTAACTCTTGATGGGGTAGAAAGGCTTATCTTTCTACCATGGTGGTTTTGAACTGCTGACCTCACACTTAAATGCCTAGCGCTTACCCCACTATGCTACCAGAGTTCCAAGACTCAAACTGTTACCATTTATCCACATAATTTCTAATGCAGGCACTTTCGAAGTATGTAAATCTAGGCGCCTAAGCCTAGCCTTCCCAGCCAGGAGAGGCCTGGCTCACCACACTCTCACCTCCATTGCCTCGAGCCCAGGGCCAGGCCTGGCAGCAATCCCAGCTCTGCCACGCATTAGCTGGGGTCCCAATAACTAATGGGGGGCATCCAGGGAGGCAGACGTCGGTGCCCCATTGGCTTTGTGGGTAGAGGAGACAAAATGATTTGGGAAGTGATGCCTAATAGTGATGATGATCAGGATGCTGAAAGACGTTTGTCACTGTTTGGTGATGTTGTTAGTATTTCCCTTTTATTGAGTACTGGCCACGAGCTGAAAGCCTTACAGAGCTTACATCGCTTTCTCTCACAAGCCTGTAACATACATGCTGCCATCCCTCTGAAGCGGTGAGGATGCCGAGGCTTAGAGAACTTACGCCTTAAACCCAGACACAGATTGACAGCTCGTGGCAGACAGACAGAGTACAAATCTGCCGTTAGAGATTTGTTTCCTTCCTGACAGTCGGGCACCGTCCAACAGCGTTCACAAATGCACCGGCGTGCCAGCTCCTGCCACGCATGCTTTCTAAAGTGTGCAGTGGCCACCATTCAAGAGACACATCTGTGTCATAGCGTCATTTTGGGGGGGACATGTGAAGACTGTGTTCCTGATGAGGTCCACCACCCCCGCCCCAAGTTACCACTGAGTACATTGGCACATGACATCACGCGGCACACTGTCCGCTTTCCTGTTTCCTGTTTTTCCCAAGGAGGGAGACTCACACCTCGACAGGATCAGATCCGGGTAATTGTTACTGTTTCCCATCTTGAGTCAATACTTTGTTACCAAGATGTCACGTTGTAGAAGACAACCTGTGCCGGTTCCACCTGCTGGTACCTCGGGAGAGGGATGACAGGCACCAAACAATGGGATTGGAGTTCAAACAGCAAGGGCGCTGCTGAAAGTGCTTACGTCCATCTGAAGAGTGGAAATTCACATCTTAATGTCGGTCACGCTGGACCAGTATCAACAGGCAGCAACAGGCTTGCTTCCTTCCCACCCAGTTTCCCAAGGTGATTGGCTCTGACAGCTAGCACCCCCTGCCAAACCAAATCTTGCTGCTATCCAGTGATGTGGACTCATAACAAGCCCCCTGTGGGTTCTCAAGACGGTAACTGATGACTGGAGTAGAAAGCCCTGTCTTTCTCCTGTGGAGCAGCTAGTGGTTTTGAACTGCAGGCCATGCGGATTGCAGCCCAACAAGTAACCACAACACTACCAGGCTCCTCAGCATGCCCTGCAGTAATGACAAAGGACACTCTCTCTTAGCCGAGATCAAAGGCTCTCACATCCATCTGCTTCCTGGTGAGGGAGGAAGTGTAGATTGTCCAAAGTACCGCCTCTTTTACAGCAGGCTTCCCATCCCCTCCTCCCTGCATAATGCCTGTCTGTGCTTAAAACCTGCTCAGCTCCATACACTCCACACCTCAAAGAAATGGGAAAATCTGGGCTTGTTTTGATCCCAACAAAAGCTCTCTCCCTATCGCAGTCACAATCACCATGTGCCAATCAGGACAGGAGGCCATGCCCAGGTCTTAGCACGCCTCTTGAGACCCAGTACCCCATGGATAGGCTAGCCTGACTGTGCTCAGTAACCATTTGCCTGGACGGTATATATCAAGATCCAGGCAAATGCTCTTGCTTTTAGACTGGTCTATGGAAAGAGAACAGGGCTTATTTCATCCTTCTTTCTGCCCAAATTTAAAGAGAATGATGGTAGTGTCAAGAGAGAGGGGGCAGAGGGTGGGGTCAGTGGTAGAACTCTCAGCTTTCACACAGGAAACCCAGGTTCAATTCCACCCCAGGCATCTCATGGTGCTTCCACCACCTGTCTGTCCAAGGAGGCCTGTGCGTTGCTACAATGCTGGGCAGATTTCAACAGGACTTCCAGACTGATAGAGGGGGTGAAGAGTCAGCATGCCATTAATCAAACTATTAGACATATAACATAATTTAAGACTTAGTTTGTTAAAAATCCAAAACATGACAGCGCCCTCCCTAGCTTAAACGTTTCCTTTTAAGCTTAAGTACAGATGGTCTAACTCAGGAAGTTGGCAAGGAAGACCATTTACATAAAAGGGGGAACATGAGACCTCAGGGGATGGTGCTCTGATAACCCGGAGAGAACTATAGATACCAGCCGGGTTCTCGGACACTGGCTTCTTGTGTCATATTGCTTGAGGTCCTGCAGTCATTGCAAAACCTGCTTCTTCTGGTCACATTCTTTTTTTAAATTTTTTACTGGAGATAATTTTATTGATCGTTTTATTGGGGACACGTACAGCTCTTATCACAATCCACCCATCCATCCATCCATCCATCCATCCATCCATCGTGTCAAGCACGTTTGTACATATGTTGCCATCATCATTTTCAAAACATTTTCTCTCTACTTGAGCCCTTAGTATCAGCTCATGTTCCCCCTTCCTTCCCTCATGAACCTTGATAACTTATAAATTATTATTTTTTCATGTCCTACACTGATCGATGTCTCCCTTCACGCACTTGTCATCCCCCAGGGAGGGGGTTATATGTAGATCATTGTGCTCAGTACCCCCTTTCTCCCCCACCGTCCCCTTCCCCTCCTGGTATAACTACTCTCATTATTGGTCCTGAGGGGTTTATCTGTCCTGGATTCCCTGTGTTTTGAGCTCTTATCTGCACCTGTATACATGCTCTGGTCTAGCCAGATTTGTAAGGTAGAATTAGGGTCATGACTGTGAGGGAAGGAAGCATTAAAGGGCTAGAGCAAAGTTGTATGTTTCATCGGTGCTATACTGCACCCTGACCAACTCATCTCTTCCTTGTCTGGCCACATTCCTTAGGGTATATAATTTGCTGGGCTTTCATTGGAGGTAGCAAACCCCACTGTTTCTTTCTGCCTTGCACTTGCAGGAATAAATTTAGAGCTTAGAATCAACCTGGTGCCTCTGGCAGAAATAGTGACAGGCAACCCCGATCCTTGTTTCCTGGTATCTCACCTCTGAGGGACCCGGAATAAAGACCCGGTTATCTTCTCCCTACAAGCAAGCCCGAGAAAACACCGTGCATGATAAAGGCCCAGGCCATCACTCATCCTGAGGTTAGTGCCGAACCCAGCAGGGTTTCAATCAGCTGTGCATGGGGTTTCTGAGTCCAGAGAAGACTTCCAGCAGTGAACAAGAACAACACTAGCAAGAAGTTTGAAGAAGGGGCTGATGGTTAAGAGACTTTGGGTAATGACTCAATGTTTTGCAATGACTCATGAACTATATGCAGAGAGAGTAAGCTCTTTTCTGAATATGAGTTGCACTTCAATGGCAAGTTTATGAAAACAAAACAAAACAGAGTGAACAAACTTCATGTAATAGCCTTTGAAGCTTCCTGGGAGGAGATAGGGAAGGAAACCTCTGGTTCTACAAGGCAGCCCATTTGGGGAAGATGGGTGGGGCACAAGTGGCTGAACAGGGTGCCTGGCACACAACAGGTGCTCAACAAGCACTTTCTAGATGAATGTATGTGCATGGACGGATGCCTTCTCTGCCCATTCAATCCACAGGATTCATGACCTAAAAGTTAAGGAACCCCCCAAGACGTCACAGGTCTGGGGTTCCCCGTATTCTTTTGTCCTCTTTTGGCAGTTGCTACTGACTGCCTGCACAGCCTAGGAACGACCATTCAATGATGTCATCGCCAGGGAAAGTTGCCTGCTCCTCACTGGCTGTCATCATCCTATTCCCATGTAACCCGCCAAGCGCCAAGGAAGGAAGAGAAATGACAATTTAGAAATAGATGTAAAATAAAGGCATTTACCAAAACCCTTTAACAAATCAATTCCAGAAGGAAGAGGGATAGGTTTCAGATGGTCCCCCAGGCAGGCTCCATCTCTGAGGCTGAATGATCTCACGCTGGCTCCTGTTTGACAATTCTTCCTTCTCTGACATGTGTCTTTTTGACGGTGAATTACCTAGCAGATGGAGTACGGAAACCATATGCTGTCCTCTGCCCTTCTAAAAGTTGGTCAAGGTGACATTTCAGGAGGAAATGGCACTGCAGGGAAAGGATGCTGGCTGTCATCTGAAAGGCCAGCTGGGATCTGGTGGAGGGCACCGTTCCCTCTTTGTCATGGTCAGTGCATGAGAGGCCACCTACAGATTTCATAGAAGAGCAGTGCAGCACTGCGCGCAGCCAGGGGTCAGTAAGCACGCATTCTGGTCCTCTTTCCTGTCACAGCTGATCATTGCCTTGCCTGGTCTTTAAATTCCTAGAAAGGTGGCCGCTGATAAAAAGCAAGCTCAAAGAGGAGATGGGACTGGTCGACTGGCATCAGGCCTACCTTACAGCATCAATTAGAAAGCATTCCCGTGATACAGTGTCAGATCACAGCATACGATTTAGATGGATAAGGGGCTGGGAAGGTTCTGTATCTCGACCCTGGTAGTAGTCACAAAAATCTACACATGGATTAACACTGCACAGAGCTAAACACACACACACACACACACACACACACACACACACACACACACGGGGTTATGGAAAAGAGGTGAAGCCTGAATAAGGTCTATGGACTGTATAAATGTCAGGCTTCTGGTTATGACATTACACTACAGCTCTACAAGGTATTCGCATTGGGGAAAACTGGTGCAGAACACAGGATCGTCTGTACTTTGTTGATTCATCACATATACATGGGAGAATGCACATATTTGCTAGGTTTTATTCCTTGTGTACTAAATCAGAAGCCCTGATGGCACAGCAGCTAAGCACGCAGCTGCCAATTGAAAGGCTGACAATTAGAGCCCACCACCAGTTCTACTAGGAGCCCTGGTTATACAGTGGGCTGTTAATTGCAAGGTCTGCAGTTCAAAACTACCTAGGGAGAAAGACAAGGCTTTCTACTCCCATGAAGAGTAATAGACTCAGAATCCCACGGAGGCAGTTCTCCTCTCCCCTATGAGGTTGCTCTGAGTCGGAAGTGACTCAATGGCAGTGAGTTGGGAATTTGTTTGTTCGCTTGCTTGCCAGTTCCACAGGACAAAGATGAAGGCAGTCCCCTTCTATAAAGATTAGTCTGGAATATTCTATAAGCAAGGGCTGTGTAGAGTCAGAATCAGCTCAACTACAATAGGTTCTGTGTTTGGTCTATAATACGTGACTGGCACTTGTCTGTCAGTTTCTCACACTGTGGTGGCCTGGGTGTTGTTATGATACTGGAAATTATGGCAATGGTCCTTTAAATACCAGCCAGGTACCTCATGGTGGACAGGTTACAATTGCGTTTCCAGACTAAGAAAAACTAGAACAAAAGGCCCCCAAAAGAGGCTTCTTCCAAAAATTAGCCAATGGGTGCCTTATATGTAACAACAGAACATTGTCCTAGTGATTGTATCCCCAAAGGGATCAACTGCCAGAGTAGGACTTCATGTTGAACCAGTAGGCCAGTGAGGATCAGGAGGCTAATGCAGGACAGAGCAACA
>NW_022111368.1:13377496-13391939 GCF_000313985.2 Echinops telfairi
TGAAATCTACATAGTGTTATTCCACTCACTCTTTACAGTTGAGTGAACTGAGGCTTGGAGAATACAACTGCCCCAATGTCATTTCACTAGTAGATTAAAGAATGAAGATGTGAAACAGATGTTTGGGTCAAAGGCCATGCTCTTGGCCATATGTCTTGAAGCCACAGCATTGGCATCTTTATAAAAATCTACCTACAGCTGGAAATGTGTTTGCATCTCAGTACCAGGAGCTCTGTGACATGAGGTCGAGATGAGTCCCTTTGTAATTGCCCCCTGTTTCAGACCGGGGCTCGGGATGACCTCCACACACAACACTGGTGTGGGTTAAGAAATACATTGTACTAGGGAAAGGCTCCAGTGAGAAAAAGAGAAGGTGCAGACCCTCTCTTCTGCCTGGACAATGTTCTGCTGGGCATTCAGCATGGCTGCCCCACCCCACCACTGCTCAGTCTGAGAGTACCCTCAGCAGCGAAGGCCACGCAGCATTCCTGGTGCCCGGCAGAGCGGGTTTGTATGCCAGCTGTTTAAGGAGGGTCTCGGGATGCCCAGAACCTGGAGGCCCCAGGGCCTGTGGGAATTGCAGTCTCCCCTGCTAGTCCTGGGAGAAGCTGAGCTGGAGTGGGTGGAAGGGACGTGGAGGGAAGTTTCTTCAACTGGACAAGTGGGAGAAAGCAGTCCCAATGAACACATCATGCAGGTAAGCCGGTATGACTGCCAAGGATGTTTACAAATAACCTCGTTCTTTGCTTCGATTGGGCTACTTCTTACAGTTCTTAGTCTTTCTTTGCTTTGAATATCAGGAGGCCTAGAGACAAATACACAGACCCCCTCCAGCCACTCTCTATACATGGTATATGGCTCTGTGTCCTAATTCTGCCAAGAGCCTCATTTTCTAGGTACCCATAGTTTCTCTCTGTCTTCCAGGATGAGTGACCATCCCTCCTCATTCTGTGGATTTTACAGCTGTGTGTATCTTGCATGACGGAGCCAGGAACTAAAGGAAGAGACAAAACTAACAAGACTTGTTTTTAAGTATAAATCAGAGAAGGTACAAATTTGCCGAACATTAGTCCCTATTAAGGGCAAAAAAAAGCAACATTTCTTCAATCACCAATGGAGTCTGTGTTCCCTTCCCAATGACTTCCGGTGTGTTGCAACAGCTCTGACTCCCAGGATTCTGGCAGAGTTGGCAGGGGTGGGGTGGGGGGTCTCACCTGCACTTCTGAGTCTGCATCGACATGCTGCAGCTGGAACCAGGTGTCTCTGTTGTGGTACTTCTGCAAGTCTTCCTTCTGAATGGCCACTTTCCCTAGACACACAATGCAGAGGACAAGGGCATCACAAGAGGGCAGGGACCCGCTGGACCCAATGTGCTTCACACTCAGAAAAAGAGCCCCAAACCAAGCCATCACGTCACTGCGGCCTCACGGACCCCATAGGACAGGGTAGAACTGCCCTGTGGGTTTCTGAGACTGTAGCTCTTTACAGGAGTAGAAAGCTCCGTCTTTCTCCTGAAGAGTGCCTGATGGTTTTGAATGGCTTGTCCTTGAGGCTCACAGCCCAACGAGTAACCACTGCGGCACCACGGCCCTATCCACAGAAAAGGCTGTGCCAATCTACCGCTGTCAGATGGTTCAAACAGCATAATTCAAAACAGACCCAACAGGTAAAGCGGATAAGCCTACATCATCTTCTTTCCAGTAAGACAAGCATGCATTTACTCAATGAATTCATTTGTCTGCTTATTGACTGTGGTTTGAGGGAAGGTTTACAGAGCAAATTAGTTTTCCTTTCAACCATGCGTACACACATTTAATTTGGAAGGGACGAGCACCCACGCTCCCTTACCCCTGCACATTTCACCCATCACTTTAATTGGTGGCCGGCTGAGACTATTCGTCCTCCGAATGGGAGGGGTGGTGCGTGCATGTGCGGAATGGCTGAGCCTGTCTGTTATGGCTGGTTGACCACATCTGGCCAAAAGCACTTCTCCAGTCCTCTGGTGTGGTAGGAACCATTCCATGAGAGAGGTAGTGGGCATCAGCCCATCTGACAGGATAACCGTGCTGCCAGGTGGCTGGAGTTAGTGAAAGGGAAAGCAGTGGTGGTCAATGGCCTGGGCTACTTCGCCAGTCTCCATTTGACTCACGAGACCCAGTCACCGCACCTCAGCCCTGTACCTCAGCACACTTACTGCAAAGTGAGGGCACGAGTCAGCCTTCACTTCATAAGGCCCTGCTGATTGAAAGGACATGTGGTGGGTGTGCACACTCCCACACCCACACCCATGCTTAGACATAACATATGTGTGTGCATGAGAGAGAGGTGAGGGCTTATGGAAAATCCCATAAAAATTCCATTCAGTTTTCCCACACACATTTGAAGCTCCTCATTGTATATACACATATTATATATGTATATGTATACATATATATATATGTTAATTGTTGAGTGGATCCCAACTCATGGTTACCTCATGGGTGACAGAGTAGAACTGAGTCATGGTTTTTGTGACTATAACCTTTGCAAAACTAGTTCACCTACTCTATCTCAGGTGTGTGTGTGTGTGTGTGTGTGTAAAGTGGGCATTGTCAAAAATGAAATGGAAGATATAAAGATCAATATCCTAGGCATTACTGAGCTGAAATGGACTGGCATTGGCCATTTTGAAATAGAAAATCACATCATTTATTATGCCGGGAACAACATAATCAAGAAGAATGGCGCAGCATTTATTGTAAAAAAAAAAAGGACATCACAAAATCCATCATGAAGTACAGTCCTGTCTGTGGTAGGATAATACTATCTGCCTTCAAGGAACTTCAATTAAGACAACTGTTACTCAATACTGTTGATATCACATGCAAGTAAAATTCTGTTGAGGGTCATCCAATCACAGTTGCAGCAGTATATTGACAGTGAGCTGCCATAGGTTCAGGTTGGATTCAGCAAAGGACATGGAACAAGGGATATCATTGCTGATGTCCGAATGATCTTGGCTCAAAGTAGAGAACAGCAGAAAGATGTGCTTTCTGTTTTATTGTGCTTTATTGACTATGCAAGGCATTTGACTGTGTGGACCATAATAAACTATGCTTATTAACAATCTGCGATATGCAGATGGCACAACCTTGCTTGCTGAAAGTGAGGAGGACTTGTAGCACCTGCTGATAAAGATTAAGGATCGCAGGCATCAGTGTAGATAACAATTCAATGTAAAGAAAACCAGAATCCTTACAACTGAACCAAAAGGTAACAGCATAGTAAATGGAGAAAAGTCTGACGTTGTCAAGGATTTTGGCTTGCTTGGATCCACAATCAATGCTCATGGAAGCTGCAGTCAAGAGATCAAAAGAGGAGTTGCAGGGGAATAAATCTGCCACACAAGACCTTTTTAGAGTGCTGAAAAGCAAGGATGTTCCTTTGAGGACTAAGGTTTGCCTGGCCTAAGCCATGGTTCTTTCCACTGCTTCATATGCATGTTGGACACTGAATAAGGAAGAAAGAAGGAGCCATGTGTTTGAATTGTGGTGCTGGAGAAGACCTATTGAAACACCATAAAAGAACAAACCAATCTGTCTTGGAACTATGGCCAGAGTGCTCCTTAGAGGCAAGGATGACAAGACTATGTCCTACATACTGTTGACATGTTGTCAGGAGAGACCAGTCCCTGGAGAAGGACATCATACTTGGTAAAGTGGAGGGGCAGCCAAAACGAGGAAGGCCCTCAAGGAGATGGACCGACACAGCGCCTGCAATAATGGGCTCAGGCATCGGAACCACTGTGAGGACGGCGCAGGACTGTGAAGTGTTTCATCCTGCTGTACACGGGATCGCTAAGGGTTGGAGCTGATTCAATGGCATCTAACAATAACAACAACAACACACCTGGGAGCACCAGGCTTCAAAGGGACCGCCTAGTTTTTCTGGTTCGTGAAAGTTTTCTACCTTTGACCCAGTGCCTACCATTTTTCTATCTCTCTCTATTAAGAGTTCTACCTCCTGAGCACCTAGTGAGTTTTCCTGGCTCTGGCTTTCCAGGATCTGGCTTCTACAGATTTTACAGTACATATGTACACAAACACACATACACACACCGCGCTAACCGGGTGTGTGCATACATCAGAACAGCGCTCAGCAGGTAGCACGCACTGAGGTTTATGAATAGTTAGGCCTCCTATTGAGAGTGTTGTAGGAACAAATCATTGCCTTCCTAGTTTGGCATGTCTATCTAATCTGTAAATAGGTGTTATTCAAAATGTGACTGATGGACCTCCTGCATCGGAAACATCTTGAAGAAGTTTCTTAAAACGCACCTTTCTGCGCCCCATCCCAGATGGGGGAAAACAGACTCTACGCCTCTACCTTGGAGCCAGTTTCCCTGGTGATGTGATGACCTCGGCCTCAAACAGTCTTGCGTTCCTCATTCAGGGTTTGTGCTCTAAGGCCAGGCATTCAATGGAAAAAATACGTACATGAATATATGTTTACCTATTAGATGATTATGGCATTTAAAGATATGCACACAAGCAGCACGTGGGGTCTAAACATTCTCCTTGTTCCAGAGCAACAGTGCTCAACCTGTGGGTCGCAACCTCTTTGGGGGGCAAACGACCCTTTCACAGGGGTCACCTAGGACCATATTTCAGATGGTCTTAGGAACTGAGACACCACTCCTCTGTCTCCAGGCAGGTCCGCCCACATGCAGATATGCCTGCATACGGGGTCACCACAACATGAAGAATTGTATTAAAGGGTCTTGGCATTAGGAAATTGAGAACCACTGGTTTAGAACAACATTGAAGGTAGCTCATCAAATATGTATCCAGTCCAGTGTGGAAAAGACAGACGGGGTAAAAGGAAGACTATCACACACTGGGCACTGAGCTGCCCTCCTGCTCCGAGTATGACTAACAGCATTGCTTTCATTCATTCTAGTAGATTCCAGACAGTCTCAGTCTACTGCCTATTAGGGAAAAATAAGATCTCTGGGCAATCTAGGCATGAGTGTGCATGTACACACACACACACACACACACGCATTATAAAACTCACAAAAGAATGATGATGGCAACAAATGTACACATGTGCTCGACACAATGGATGGATGGATGGATTGTGATAAGCGTTGTGTGAGTCCCCAGTATTTGGTTAAAGAACCCCACAAAACTAGAGATGATAAAGGATCGTATGAAAATCCCTATGTGTAAAAGTCCCAGGGTCTTCTTCCTGTACTCCCCAAGACATCTTTTTTTCTGATTTTGGAAAGCATGGTCCAATGAGCAAAGAAAGGTATTCGGGCTCCTGTCTCTCCCTCTCCCTTCACTCCTTACGCCCAACAGCTGCCAGACTCTGATCCCTCTGCTCCTTCGGAGCGCCTTCCTCGCTCTACCTAGGCTCAGCTAGCCAGCCCTCTCGGAGCCTTCCCACCGCAGCCCATGATACTGTCCACATAAGCCCGAGTGTGCTCCACAAAGGGAGATCTTTTTTAGGTTGTGGGATCCTAAAAACTCTACTAGGCACCTGTAAACAGAAGAAAGGTCGCAACCCTGAGATTAAGTATGTCACCGCTTGGCCACACCCTCTTCCCATCCTCATCCTTACTTTGCAATTCCTACGACCTGCTCTGTGTCAAGTCCCCTTACAGGCTCATCCCTCAATGGCAGGGAGGGAGGGACAGTGTCTATTAGGGTCCATCCTCCCTAACCAGTGAATAACAGGAGTGCAACTAGTCCCTGGACTCCACGGCCTATGTTTGAAATCACGAGGGCATTTCGCTTGCCTGGCTTTCTTCTCCTTATTTGTTTGCTTTGTCCAACACCATCACCCTGCAAGGTTTGCCTGGACAGACGCGCCCCCTGCCCCCTCCCCAGCCCCAGTGACTTGGACCCTGGCCTGCTATAAAAGGCTCTCACCACAGACCCTGCTAGTGAGCAAAGAAATGTCTGTGCGTGGAAGTCCCATCATTCACCATTTCCATCTTCTCAGGTCGGTAACAATGCCTCACATTTACTCACTCCATACATAACAAGCCCCAGGAATCAGCTCCTCGGTTCAAGCCAGTTAACCCCACCCTGACAAAACTTCTGTCTGCCTGCCAAGTGCAGGCAGCATGCCGGGCACTCAAAGGGTTGATGCAATGAGCCATGTGGTCCTCCTTGGCCCGGCCAACAAGGGCTTTTACTCTTGCCACACAGAACCGTCTGGAGCAAAGTCCTGCACCACTGTAGCAGATTGCATAACACTTGAAAGCCATGAAGAGCAGTCAACCTTGGCAGGCAAGCAAGAAAACCGGCAGAAGACAGAGGAACCAATGCAGAGACCACACCTGGAAGTGCCCCGGTTGGGAAGAGATTAGACTTTGCACTTGGAAACCTCCAGCACTCACTCAGAGCGGCTTTGGGTGTGTTCCCAACTAGCACACAATGATCAGACTCTAAGGACATCCTTCCGAACGCAATCTTATAATTCCTTCCTTTGCCTTTGTTCATTGACTACCCTAAGGCTGAACCGGTGTATGTCCTTCCCCGGTCTCCCGGCCTCTCCCTTTCCACCCAGCCACGCTCTCCCTCACGCTGACATTCCATTGGATGATTTCTTTACTACTTGGGTCCGTAACCTTTGATCCTTTTCCAGGCACAGGCAGAATGAGTGCCCAGGATATTAGCTTATCCTGCCTTCTCTGCACTCCGCCAGCTATTGCCTGAGGCTTGCGAAATCTCCCCCCACCCTTACCCCACTGCCATCTTGGGGAATAGGATGTTTGAGTCTCACAGGACATAAAATCGCTTCAAAGAAAAGCTTTCTGAAAATTGAATTGAGCAATATACTTCAATGCAAAGGGATAAAGAAACTCCACACGAAGACTATTCTTGAAGTTTTCAAACTTAATTATTTCATTACAACATTACTGAGTCTTCATCTTTTAATGAACTAAAATCAAGGGGGGGGGCGGGGTTGCAGCACCACATAGTTAATGCTTGGATGAGTCGTATACACACTTTTATTTCTGGAAGCATTTAACAGCACAGACCTCTGAGGACGAGAGATTTGCTGAGGGGAAGCTTCTTTCCCTCCCCCGGCTCTGAGAGATGTGGATTCCCTTCTAAGAGGTCACTTTTGCTCCCAATTTCTCCTTTGTCCTTCCAGAGACGGAGGAACCACATTCACTAGTAAATGAACATGCAGCTTATTAAACACATATGTTCTCAAAACTCACGGACTCCACGGTAACCGAGATGCCAGGGTAAAACTGACCCTGTGATTTTCCCAGGCTATAAATCTTTCTGGGAGCATTTTATCCTGTAGAACAGCTGGTGGTTTTGAACTGCTGACCTTGCAGCCCAATGCATAACCACTACACAGCCACGGCCTATCAGTGTGTCTCGATGCTGTTCTGGTATAGTACCTGATCGACAAACCATCATAGCTACTTCCATTGTTTCCGAGGTATCACAATACACAGAGGTTTCATGGCTCCTAATTCCAAAATGACTCCAATCTACAGCTGTGGGACGTCCAAAAGGCGACTAAACCATTCTGGGCCATACTTCATTTGAACAAAGGTGGTGATACAGAAGAACCTTTATATCACTAAAAATCCCATTTATTCTTTTCTTCTGAGGCCCCTGGCATAGTGTGTTACGCGTGGGGCTGATAATCACAAGATCGGCAATTGAAAACCGATAGCCACTCTGCTAGAAAAGGTGAGGCTTTCGACTCCCGTAAAGAGCTACCGTCTCGGAAACCCACAGGGGCAGTTCCTCTCTGTCCTATAGGGTCGCTATGAGTTGGAATCAACTCAAAGGCAGTGAGTGGGTGAGAGTATCTGCGGGGTCCAGGCATTTAATAGGGGGAAATAGTTGCAGAAGTGTCAGAAAGCTACACAAAGAATCCGGGGAGAGGTGAGGCAAACCCGAGAAGGAAATCGGTAGGAAGACCGCTGGCCTCCAACGTAATGGTTAACATCGGAATGCTTTCCTCCTAGGACAAGGTGACCAGATTTAAAGCGGAACACCATTGACGGGGTGTGGGGTGTGGGGGGGTGTTCTTGATTAAAATAGACCGTTCCCTAGCTTGTCGTGCATTCTTTCCAAAAATCGGGACTTTTTTAAAACGCCAAAAATCGGGACTGTCCCGCCAAAAGCGGGACGTCTGGTCACCTTATCCTAAGAACACAGAGAGCTAAGGTGCTTAATCCCAACACTCCCACTCAATGTCGTACCCTATTCAATGTCGTATCCTACTCAATGTCGTACCCTATTCAATGTCGTATCCTACTCAATGTCGTACCCTATTCAATGCAACAACAGGAAAACTACGTAGCTTAGAAAAGAAGACACAAAAATATTCACAGAATCTACCAACCCCCCCCCCAATTATTTACCAAAATCTACCCCCCAAAAGCTAATGGGATTAATAAGTGAATTTTAACAAAGTCATCGGCTGCAATTCAATATACAGAGTAATTGAATTTCTATTCTTTAAAATGATCACGGGAATTGAAATTTTTAAAATCACCTCTTCTGAAATGGCAAACTTATGGTCCATGTGTCTGGTAGAGTCTCTAAAAATTATTTGCCTGCCCCATCAACAACATGAAAACATGAGGAGCTTTAAAAAGCTCTCGAAACACAATGGAATGGATATATAATAAAAAAAAATCTCCCACAAACTTTTTAAAGTTTTCTTGTACACAGATTAAAAAACAGACAAAAAACCCCACAACTCGTTGCTATTGAGTTGATCCAGACTCACAGCAATGCTGTAGGGCAGGGTGAAATGGTCCCTGTGGGTCTCTGAGATTGTAACTTTTTACAGGAATAAAAAGCCTCATCTTTCACAGATCTAACAAAATATGTGCAAGATTTGCATGCTGAAAACTCAAACAAGAGGAATGAGAGAAGACCTAAGTACACAGAGAGACCAAGCATGTTCATGGATCAGAAAATTACATTGCGGTAAACTTTCATTCTTCACAAAGTAAACTACATATTTCAATGCAGTTTCCGTCAAAATCCCTGTGGGCTTTGTGTTGAAACGAAGAGGCTCACTCAAAAATTAGTCTGACGATGCAAAGGAGCCCATAAACAACCAAACCAGGTTTGAAAAATTAGAACACAGTTGGTGGTCTCACACTACTGATTTAAGACTTATTATGGAACTTCAAAAATCAAGACGGTGTGGGAGTGACCTATGGAAAGCCGTACAGATCCGTGAAACTGAAGAGACAATCCAGAAGAAACCCATACATACAAAGCCCATCGATTTCCAATCAAGGTGCCAAAGTACCTCAGTGAAGTAAAAATAACTCCCAAAAATCAAAACATCAACAACAAACCCTCTTCACTGCCAATGAGTCTACTTCAACTCATGATGATCAGACACGGCAGAGCACAACTGCCCCTGTGGGTTTCGGATGCTATAAATCCTCACCCAGGAGCAGAAAGTCTCATCTTTCTACCTCGGAGTGGCTGGTAGGTTTGAACTGCCAACCTTGTGATTAGATTAGCAGTCCAGTATAGAACCCACGACACCACTAGAACTCCTTGAAGTAAGAAGAGATTTCAATGAATGAGACGATGACTGCCTAGGTAGAAACTCATGGGACCCCCCAAGCCGAAGGCCCTTTATCCCTCCCCCCATGTCTGGAGTTGAACTTAGTTCCTTGTTAGAACAGTCAACCACTTAAGATCCGAAGGGCACCATTTACCCAGGGACAAAGTACTGCGGGTTAGGAAAGAGGAAGCACAAGGAGGAAGTAGGATGAGTGATTGTGCACCGGCTGCACGGAAACAGACAGTGTATGGATTACTGAAGGTAAAACTACTCTCTAAGCCTTCACCTAATTCACAAGGAAAGATCTTAATATGTACTGACACCCCTCACCCCCACCCCGACAAGAGTAATCTTTCAGCAAATGGGAATATGGGACAATTGCATGTCTATAATGAAAAACACACACACAAACAAAAACTATGACCCTTGACCATATATTGCATGGACAAGCTAACTTTAAATATATCCTAGATCTAAATGTAGGGGCTAAACCCCTAAGTGTTCTAGAAAACACATAGGAAGATGTCTTTACAGCCTCGGGATTGGGAAAGACTCTGAGGACATCAAAAGCCCTAACCACAAAATTAAAACTATTTTGATAAACTAGTCTTCATCAAAATAAACCTTCAACTATTTCACAGTGGTAAGAAAAACAGATGGCAAGTAAATACTCAATTTCTTCATCATAGAAATGCAACTTTCAAGCATATGGGATACACAATGAGATATTATACACCCTACTAGAATGCTAACTATGAATTTTAAGATAAAATTTGAGCCTATCTTGTGCTGGTGTCAGTCCTGGTGTTGTAGTGGGTTATGCATTAGGCTGCTAACTGCAAGGTCAACAGTTCAAAACCACCATCACTCTGTGGGAGAAAGATGAAACTCTCTACTCCTGTAAACAGTAACAGTCTTGGGAATTCAAAGGGCAGTTCTACAATGCCCTATAGGGTCGCTGTGAGTCAGAATTGACTCACTGGCAGTGAGTGAGTACTGGCCAAGATGTGGAGTCACTCTTATGCGTGGCTATGGGGAATTAAAAAACATTTTGCTCTGGTAACAGGAGCCCTGGTGGCGTAGTGGGTTATACATGGGGCTGAAAAGTGCAAGGCTTTCTACTCTTGTTAAGGTTGACAGTCTCGGAAACCCAGAGAGGCCATTCTACAGGGTTCTAATGAGTCTCAACGGCAGTGAGTTTGAATTTTGTTTGGCTTGTTTTTCAATCACTCAGGCAGTTTGGGAGTTTTAAAAAAGTTAAACATATACCTTTGTTTATCAATAACCAGCAATGGCTATTGATAATACCAGCAATATTACTGGTAGGTAACAGGAGAAATTAAAATATCTGTTCCTAGCAAGACCTATGCAAGAATATTTACAGCGGTTTCGTTCCTCATCGCTAAAACTGGCAAACAGCCATCATGCATCAGGAAGAATGAGTAAACAGGGTGTGGTACGTTGCTATAACAGATGTTGTTCAGCCACAAAAGGAACAAATGACCGAGGCAGAGAACAACACGGACGCATCTCAGAAGGGTCCCGCTAAGCGAGAGAAGGGCTGTGTGGAAGACTGATGTGTTCATGAAGTTCATGATGTGTTCGTGAAGTCCCCATTCTAAAGACGGGGAAATGATAGCAATGGGGAGATCAGGAGCCAGGCTGGGGAAACGGGCAATTGTAAGGGACACATGGGAACTTTTAGGAGTGATGAAAATGTATCTTCATCGTGGTGGTGCCTATAAAACAGTACAGATTGGTTGAGATGCAATCTTTAAAAGATGAATTTTACTGAGTGTAAGTGATACCGCAGTAAACCTGGATGATAAATAGACGCTGCACTTTACCGCAAGCCCTCCCACCCTCCCTCTCAAATGCACTGATGAAAAACCTGGACCAGTCCTGGATGGACAAAGGAGGAGCTGGAGTTACGGGAGTCAAGGCAGCCAGAGGAAGAAGGCAGCTTAAAGGCCTACTAGGGAGGACTGTTGCCAAGATGGGACCCCTCAACCCAACTGCCATTGAGTCAATTCTGGCTCATACCCCGTCTTTGGACATGACCAGCTCTACTTGGACACATCGTCCAGTCTAGGATTAACTGGTAGGAACCTCTGATTCACTGAAGGCTCTCTCCAGCTCTAAGATCGCATGGTTGCAATAGGGCAAAGGAGAGCTGCCCTGCGGCTTCCTGAGGCTGTCATTCTTTACAGGGGGCGGGGGTAGCCTCATCACTCTCCCTTAGAGCAGCTGATGGCTTCAAACTGGTGACCTGTGGTTGGGGAGCGGCCCAACTTTTAACCTGCTACTCCGTCAGGGCTCCCGGAGAAGGAATGCCCTGGCTTCTCCTCTCGTCCCCACTGCAATCTCCCAGCAGTACCTCGCATTGGCCAAATCAGATGGGTCAGCGGGTGGCAAGGACAACTGGGAAGTGTAGTCTGCAGGGGTCAGTCCCCTGTGATACAGAGCAGAGCAGGAGGAGGTGGGGGAAAGTACCTGAGAGAAACTAGTGGCACCAGGGCTGCTCGCTATCCTGCTACCCACCAACTAGCATCTAGTAAGCAAGCATTCATTTTCCTCTTTCTTATTCATCAAAGCTATAAATGCTTAACCAGAGCTTCTGACCAGCATGACAACAGGCCGCTCTGTGTTGATACACTTCTCTGCAAGAGGGAAGAAAATTGGTCTCAGTCAACCCAGGCAGCCTTACAAGGAATAAAGAAATATTTCCACCCTGTTTTGGAAAATAATGTCCAACAGCTTCTAGGCCTACCACAACCTGGATGTATCTCACATGTCCAGGATTAGTCAGTGGGAAACCTCCTTTGCCTCACTGATGGCTTCCCCTGGCTCCAAGACCCTACGGTTCCAGGAAGTCGCTGACTGCCAACCAAAGCGCCATGGCAAAAAGATGACCACGTTCTAAACAGTATCCACCTGGGCCGAATATTCACGGAGCGCCCTCCAAGGCTACTGCTTACCCCACCACCACCACCACTCTCTGCTGTGGGGGGTGGAGCTACAGGCTCCTTTGTCCTTTGTGTTTCCATGGCATTCAGACACTGGGAGATACAGGCAGTAGGGCTGAGTAGGGAAGGAGAGTGGAGCCAGGATAGTTTTTTCTCCAGCTCTTACTAGGCCAGATTACCGCATCCTTCCATCAGCCAAGGAGCCAGGTAACCTCTCCTATAGCTGCTAGTATTCAGTCACTACTGACTCCTCCAGACCCCCCAGGGTGGGTGCCGCACCATTCCTTGGTCTCCCCAAGCCCTGCACACCTTTGCCTTTCTCTTAAATTCTCCTTGGTGACCCGTTGAGATGTGCCATCGGTTTCCTGCCGCGCCTTTCCTGCTTGACCTGACCGTATAAACATCAAAGAAACCCTGAAGATAAGGGTCAATTTCCTTAGGGTGCAGGATGCCATTAGGTGAGCCAGGGATGAAACCTTGGAAAAGGAGAGTTTTTAAAAAGGAACACATCAAAGAAGCGGGCAACACTGGGCTTGTTTGCTGCACACAAACGTATAACCTCGCATTTCACTTCTCATTCTTGGTAACAACATAATTGGTAGTCATAACTTTCAAGGACTACTGGAGCCTCAGCCAGCCATTTATTTTTCTGGGTGTGAAAAATGATGACAAGAGCATCGGAGTCCAGCTGCACACAGACACGCCATCATTTCAAAGCCACCAGGAATCACTGAACTGCGGTTCGGGGGTTATCTTTATTTTCCTTTAAGTCTTATTTATTTAGTTGTTGTCTTGAATAGACATAACAAAACATGCACCCATTCAACCAGGCCTACATGTGCAATCATGTAAGGCTGATTACAGTCTTCGAGTTGGGCAACTATCCACACCCTCCTGCTCTAAGTTGTTCCTCTTTCCTTGTGATGGTTAGGTTTTGATTCAATTCGGCTGAGCCAGGATTCTCAGTAGTCTGCCAACTAAGGCCTCCTTACGATGTGACCTAACAAAATGTAACCAACTCCATGATGGGTTCTGCTGTGAGTAACCAAGCAGCCGTGGGAAGAATATGGTGGAGAGCAACCTCTACTCAGGGGGTTCCGCTTACTTCATAGATAAGCAGCATCTGTAGAGAGATGTTTTGTTTCTTCCTGGTGTAGACCCTGAATCTGGCCCATAAATCTCCAGTTCTCTGAACCTGAACCAGTGGCCTACCATATTCCAGTCAAACCTAGGAGCGATCAGCAGCCTGTCATCAGACCTGCACATCTTGGGTCCAACTACCACTGCATCTACCAGCAATGACCTATCTTCTTGGTTCATCAGCCCTGGCAACTATGCCAGTCAGGAAAAAACTCCAGCTTAATAGCTGACCCATGGACTTGAACTGGGTAGACTTCCCTGCTTCCACAACGGTGGGAGTCACCTTTCTGACTTTCTTGACATAAATTTCTCTCACACACACACACACACACACACACACACACCACCCCAATGACTGATTTGCTCAAGAACCTAGCCAAACCTACTCATTAACGCAAACACACTGCCCTCTAAGGCTGCTACCTAATCATGTGTGGTGTTGTTACTGTCACTTTGAGCCCCTATAGTTCTTAAACAAGCATAATGCTCGAAGCAGATCTTTTTTTTAGTATTTAGGCTAACCTACTGTTTGGTTTAAGAAGGCTCCAGAGGTCATCTTTGCCCGAAAGACTACCTCGGGGAAATGGTTGCAGGAAGTTAGCCAACCGGCATAGCTTTAGGAAATTGGGATTCCATGAGCATTTGACCTTTGGTTCTGCTCCAACCCTTTTGATGAGGATTCTTCTATGAAATCCTTGACCAAAATGTTCAGTAACAGAAGCCAGGAACCGCCCAGTTCTTCTGGCCTCATGCCCAAGGCAGCAGTTTTGTGTGGAAGC
>NW_022111368.1:13392894-13406402 GCF_000313985.2 Echinops telfairi
CTTTTAAAAACAGAAGATACCATGATCAGAATGATTACTGAACACATTATTTGATTGTCTCTAAGGAAAATCATCCCCAGAATTAACTTGATAAGGCTCTCTGATTAAATCATGTACAAAAATATTTTTCAAATTTCTTTTTCCCTTAGACTTACCACTCAAAAAGTTCTCATATGTATCCAATAATTAATCAGCACTCACTGCCACGGAGTCCATTCTGACTCAGTAACTGAGACGCAGTAGAATTGCCCCTCTTGGTTTCTGAGACTGTGCGTCAATACGGGAGCAGAAAGTCTCCTCTTTCTCCCTCAGAGAGCTGGTGGTTACGACCTGCTCACCTCTGGGGCAGTAGCCCAACTCATAGACCACGACACCGTCAAAGGTCCTTTTTAACCCCGTAATCAAATTCCTCTTAATTCTAGTAGGATCTAAGTCAATAGCACAGACTAGGGCAGGGAGCTTCCAAAAGCTCACGGGAAAGTGAAATGAAAAGATAACAGAATGTTCCATCAGCTTTCTGAAGCCCCTTCATGTTATTATTGTAAGTCCCTGTTTAGTTTCATCTACAGAATTTGGTTTTTCAATGCAGGCATAGTTTGGTTGAGGAAAATGCCAATCTGTAACTAAATAACTAAAGATTCTATATTTGTGTTCTTCTTCTTTTCTCGTGTTTCCTCCCTTTCTTCCATGAACAAATCTTTGAGCGTCTAGTCAGTGTTGGGAAAACATCAAGGAATGGTACAGACTCAGACCCTGCCCTCAAGAAGGTCAGACTATGAAAACTGCATTCTAGTGTCTACAGGAGTACAATCAGCAGAAGAAAGGCTAATGACAGGTATTCACTCAAGTTTATTGAAAAGTTTGGCCAAAGAGGCCAATGTAGGGAAGAAACACTGCCTCTTCTAGCCAACGAACCAAACAAGAGTCAACAAGGCTAACATGTGGTAGGGAATAAACGAACGGGCCCCTGGAGGTGGGCATCCCAGACAGAGGATGCGGCATGTGCAAAGGCCAGGAGGCATGAGGAAGCATGGCACCATTGAGAGAATGCAAGAAATCTGGGACGACTGGAGCCTGCAGGCTGGGCTGAGAGGGGCGGGGAAGAAGGAACAAGGGAGAGGTGGCAAGAGATGAAGTAGGAATTCTTTGCAAGGGCCAACCCAGACGGGCTTGACTGCCAACCAAAAGCTTTGGCCTTCATTCTGAGAGCGAAGGGGAGACCATGCAGAACATCATCAGAAGAGTGCCGTGAGCAAAGCTGAATTTCAGAAACATCACCCCAGTCAAGGTGCATGAGAAATGACTTCGTGAGACCTTGGCAGTGTCCACGTAGCCGGCCTGCACAGCTCTAAATTCCCTACCATAGTTCTGTCCTAAAACAAAGTCAAATAGGAATTAGCGAAGTTCCTATGCAATTCATGCTTGTGTGTTTCCTGAACAAACGTTAGGCATTTCTACTTAAAGTCACCATGAATGATCATTGCCAGTCAGTCTCTGTGTGGTAGGCTGAATCATCGATCACTTCCATGGTATCTGGGTCCTAATTCCTGGGACCTGTGAATGTGACCTTATACGGCACAGGGTACTTGGCAGAGTGATCGAGTTAAGGATCTTGGTTGAGATGGGAGATCATCCTGGATTAGTAGGATGGGCCCTAAATGCAACCACCAGGTTCCGTGTAAGAGGAAGGCGGAGGGAGACTAACTAAGGAAGGGAAGAAGAAGGTGTAGGTACAATACAAGCAGACAGAAATCTGAAAATGCTCCACTGCTGGCTTTGAAGACGGAGGAGAGGGCCGTGAGCTAAGAAATGCAAGGGACAGAGCTCTAGAAGTTGGGGAAAGGCAAGAAAACAGAGTCCCCTAAGAGCGGAGAGATGAGGAATCTTTTTTGTTTTATTTTTCCTGCCAAGAGCCATTAGATATTTATAAAGGTCATTTGAGGGCTATATAAAATTTCCAACTTACAAATTAGCCTGCTATCTTTGGTTTGGTCCAACGTGTAATTGGCTCACTCCTAACGGGATGACTCCCAGGGCTTCACGCTGGTGAGGTGTGATGGTGAGCTGGGATTGATGATTACACAGGCCTTACCCAGCCCATGAGCCGGACGTTCCCCACCCCGATCTAGAGGCTTCCGAGGGAGTAAGGCCCCCACACACTTGGGTTTCAGCCCAGTGAAACTACCTTGGACTTCCCACCTCCAGACTGTAAGTTGCGTTAGGCCAGTTTGTGATCATGTGTCATGGCAGCGCAAGAAATTAATAAATCAGCCACTGTCAAGTCAACCCTTTTTGGAGGAAACCCTATGTGTGTCCAGAGTAGAACGGTCTCCACTGGGTTTTCAATGACTGGCTTTTCAGGAGTAGACGATCAGGCTCTCTTCCAAGGTGCCTGTGGGTAGACTCCAGCCTCCACCCTTTCCATGAGCATACATTGACCACTTGCCCTTCTCAGGGACCTCATAGCGTCTCCAAAGAGAAAGAGGAGGGAAGAGGGTTAATTCATGTTTGTCAATCACCTGTATTGGGTCTTACAGCTTCATGACGCAGCAGCTCAGCTGTTTCTTCTTACTGCTCTTCCCTCCCCATGAGACCCTCACCTTGCTAAATGGCACCATCAGCACTGCTCACTTCCCCTCATCTCCTACTCAGGACCCACCACTCTCCTGCCACCGGCCACCATTCTTCACCACCACCATGCCCCTGGGAGGGGAGACCAGGAACTCCGGGCCATCCTGGTTCCTCCTTTACCCACAGTCTCCAGACCCAAGCAACGATCGCCTCTACATAAAGGCAGTAACGCATCTTCTTAGAATTAGACGGGAAAACACAATCATGTCAATCTTAGAACCTGGTTTCTTAGGTACAAATGCACCCGGCTGGGCCAGTTTCCTCATCTGAGAAGTGGAAATATTAACCACAGCTAACCACAGCTATCTCACAGTTGTTCTGAAATCCAACGAGTCAGTAAGCACAAAAGGCTTATAACAACAATCTCCGCACAATACACACTATAAAAGTATTACGTACATATGTAAATAAGAGAACTTAGTGCCAGGTACTTCCGCTTACCTTTCCCCTGCTGTCCTACAACGTGAACTTCTGCAGCATGGATGGTGGAGGGCATGACAGAATGCAAGAAAGCAGTGTGCTGAATCATCGCCATGACTTGGCTTAACTTCATGGAGTCGGGTACTAATCGGTATCTACAGCCATCAGAAACCATTTTGGCAAACAAAAATATCCTACTAATAAGTTCACTTGCGTCCAACACAATAATCAGGTCATATTTCATCAAAGCCACCAGAACCAGAATAAAGCAAGAACCAGAACACCCTGCCACATTCTGCCTCGTACAAGCTCTCCAGTGTGCCTCCTCGTAGTTTCCCTCTTGATAAACCCAAAGTCTCTATGACCTTGGAAGCCCTGTTTGCTGAGCTTCCACAGCCTGAGAAAGAAGTGGCGTGGTGGGGTGGTAGCACCATGAAAGGAGAAGGCTCGGGACAGGAATTAAGCTACCTGCAGGCGCTACTTGAAGAAGCCACACATGTATCAAGATGCTACACAAGACAAGTGGGTGGAGAAGGAGAGAGGGGGGTGACAGAAAAGCATCTGACTGGAAGGGAAGGAAGATAAGAGGAGGGTGTGTGGCAAGAGTGAGAGAGGGAAGGGGGGAGGGAGTGAGAGGAAAGACTGAAGGAAGAAAGGATGGAAAAGAGAAAAAAAGAGGTTCTAAGGCAAATTCTCCTCCACTGCTCTATCAGCAGTTAAATAATAGCAAACAGAATATAACCTTAGTTTTCTCAGACCCCCCAGTCATACGGACAGCGATCACAGTGACTGAGAGAGGTGTTAAGATTCAGAAAGCGCCTCCACACCTGCCATACCTGCTGTAAGACACAGCTGATCTGGTAATTCCAGTAGCACACTAGTTCTTCACCCCCTCATCTAGTAAATCAGAATTACTCAGGTTTAGGAATGCTTTCAGAGCAGGCAATTGGTGCCCAAAGCCCCAGAGAAAAGCAGAAATCTAAATGTTTAATTAAGATATGAAATGTTTAGACTGAAATTTTGCAAAGCCATCTATCACCTACATCGGCAGGAGATGGAAATGTAATTCTGAGGGAAAGCAAATGAGTCACACGAGACAACGGGAGGCAGCACCCACCTGAGGTTTCTCATGGAGGAAAATGATTTCCTATAATAAGCACAGAAAGGAAAGACACACCTTCCCTTTCCTAGTTTCTAATACCCCAGCCTGGCGGCGCGCTTGGCACCTCCTTCTTCCAGGTACTCCCCACTAGCAAAGGAGAATCATGCACCGCATTGCAGGATGAATAGCCTTTGACCAAGTCATTGAAGGAGTTTTTAGATCTCATAAAGTCATAGCACGTTTAAAGGGCTTTTTAGTGTGACCCTATGAGGGGGTCACAGGGACAGCATACTGAAGGGAGAAGGAAGGAGGCCTAGTCAGGGGCACGTATGCAGTTCTGCACGTGTGTGCACGAGTACATGTGAATGGGTCTCTGTTGAGGGAGGCAAAAAGGCCATAGTGAGATTAAAACGTAAGCTTGAACGTAGTTTGAGTTGAAATTATAAAGGGTCTTAAATGCCTCTTGGGAGCCCTGGTGGTGTAGTGGTTATGCATTAGGCTGCGATCTGAACGGTCGGCAGTTCGAAACCACCCACTGTTCTGCAAGGGAATGATGAGGCTTTCCGTTCTCATAAAGAATTACAATTTTGGAACTCACAGGGGCAGTTCTACCCTTCCCTACAGGGTCACTATGAGTCAGCATTGACTTGACCACAGCGAGATTGGTTTTGGTTTTTTGAATGCCTCACTGGAGAGTACAGGCTTCCTCCTCCAGGCTGATGTAGGCAATGTGAGCTCAATTTTAGCAATTTCATCTTTAAAACCCAGACTCTAAAATGGAAGTACAGAACACCCAAGGAAGATTTTCTTGAGATAGAAAACTATCTCTGAAAACCAAGCCGAACTCATGAGTCAATTCGGACTCAGGACAACCCGACAGGGCAGAGGAGAGATGCCCCATTGCATTTCTGAGACTGCGACTCCTTACTCATCTTTCCCCTGGAGTGACTTCGAACTACTAACTCTTAGCTAGCAGGTCAATGTGTAAACCCTAAACATTTTCAAATGGGATCGATGCAATGTGAAGCAGTCTTTTTAAACACCATCCATTCTCCCAAGAAATATTTACTAATACCCACTGTGCTTATCACATCCTGGCAGACTGATGACTTATAACAATGGGATATTTTCTGAGCTCTAATTATGTAGTACCCCATAACATGTCTTGGATTTTATCTTCACTGTGACTGGATGCTCTTGATATATTTGAAGCCAGGAAGAGAAAATAATAGCCCACACTTAGAAGAGGGAACGCTGGATCTCTAGAACCGAAGGAGAGCATGAACAGCTGTAAGGCAGCCACTTCAGAAGCTATAGCTGCAGCCCAAGCACACGATGATGGAGGCTTAGAGTAAAGGAATATGAAGCGAGACGGAGAGAAGCGAAGCATTCCAGAAGCACGCAAGCAGAGAAGTGGCAGGGCCAAGGTCTGCATGAGTTATGAAAGGAATGCAAAGAGAAGTAGCCAGGTTTATTCAGAGCCCAGGGACGCTGGGAAGATGATCGCATGCTCAGTGGTGGACACAATGCACTGGGAATGCCTTGAGACAACAACAGCAGGGATATTGAGTTGGAAAGTGGATGGATGAGTTTAGAGGCCATGGAAGTGACAAGAGTCAACATAGAGGAACGACTTGACAAGAAAATTGAGGGAGAAACCTTTTCAAAGGAAAGGAAATGGTTAACTGCTTTGAATGCTGCTGGGAAGTCCATTAAGATTTGGACTGCCTATCTCTTGGTTTGGCAATATTGGGGACTTATCAAGAGTAATTTCTGTGGAGGGATTAAGTATAAAGGATATTGGAATGCTTGAAGAGCGATCAGTTGATAAGGAAGTAGAAAAACAGTAAGTCCACAAGCCAATTGGATCTGGATGACTCAAATACACGTCCGAGATGAATTACTAGTATTCGGGGGGACCCTAGGCACCCCAAACTATTTTCCCAACCCAGAAATGTTCAATGCTGGGACAGTAAGACATTGTCATCATAATGCTTAGATTTAAATGATCATAGCAGTTCCTATATTTAGCCATTTCCATTACCAAAGGGTACAGTTCCAGGGCTTCCCTGGGACAGGTGAACACTCTCTGGTTTGGAACAATCCTCAGTGCTCACCGGTAGAAACGAGGGAAAAGAAAAGTCCTCGGTCTAAATTGGCCCTGCGCTGCATAAGATGCACCAATTCGCCCAGTAATCACTCTCTCCTTACCCTGAAATCAGTGCCGACTCATGGGGACCCTACAGGACAGAGTAACCTGCCCCTGTGAGTTTCCAAGACAGTAACTGTTTACAGGAGTAGAAAGCCCTGTCTCCCGCTGAGTGGCTGGTGGTTTTGAACTGCGGACCTTGCAGATCACAGCCCAACTCGTAACCACTATACCACCAAGGCTCCTACGCCCTATAAGAGCAGGCATTTTTAATGAAACTGATTATTCCTCTGATCCCGAGCAGTCAAACTAGAAAGCAAAAGCGCTTCCCATGACTGCACTTCCAAAGGGTTCTCCAGGTTAAAACGTTCCTGAAGCAGTGCTCTGAAACCAGAGGCCTGTCTTCCTTCTCATAAACCCTAGGACTTGCTCTCAGTATACTGCTGGATGTGGCTCCGCGGGGGCAGATCACATGCTTGGCAGGAAACCAAGGAGGCGTTCGCTTGGCACCCAGCAGCTGCTGAAATGGGGGGAGTCTGTTCCGTGGTTCCGAAGGCCACCGAGGCCGGGGGAGAGCGCACCAGCAAGAAGCTGCCACCTGCCATCTAGGACACAGGTCACCCTCAAGAAACTCCAGGAGCTCACAGCCCGTGTGAAAGCCCGGGCGCTTTCTCCTCCTCCGAGGGAGCGAATCTACAAGAATCTACGAGCTCCGTTCATTTTCAGCGTCTCCAGCCACACCCAGGGTGCATCTGCCTAGAGGAAAGGACGGGGACCCCGTTGGCGACACAGGGCACTCAGAATCCACAGAAGCTCCGAGATGCAGATTGCGATTTTATTCTTAAACATTTCAGCTGGTGTGGGGGCGGGGGTGGGGGAGGGGGAGATGCCTAGTGGGAAAGCAGGAAACAAAGGAAAGAAGAGATGGCTTCTGGGTTTGTTCCTGCAAGGTGAGGGAGCGGTCCTTTATCTCGATGAGTTTGTCTTCTCAGGCTCTCCTTAAAAGGAAACGCGAGTCCCCTATTAAAATCAGTCTCACTTCCTCTGTCTCACCTCTAGAGCTATTATTGTGATCATGGATGGCTGCACATTATTCCCGATACGGCCTGTCCCTTTGGTTGTGTGTGCAACAGTGCCTGACCCCAAAGGTGTCCGTGTGATGGACACACGTGGGTTGGCCATGAATCCAAACCAACCCAAAGAGGGCAAACACATTTGAGGTGGCCTATATTTATCCATCACTCACTCCTCACTCTCCTGCGAGGCATGACATCTTCACCCATAGCCCCTCTCCAAGGTTATGACTAGCATCTGCTCCATCCTTTCTGAGACAAAGGCTCTGGTTAAAGACCTTTCTTCTATTGCAATGGACAGCCACTGCTCTTTCCTACCACGGTCCCCATCTCAGAGGGCTATAAACACACGTGCCTTGCCTGGAGCTGAAGAATGTGAGCCGCCTTGCCTCTCTTCTCCCCAGGTGTGGTATGATTCTCACCAGGTGCGGTATGACTGCTAGTAATGGTAAGTTTGCTGACTTCTCCTGTTCGATGCTAAATCAGAGTCACTGAAAATCAGTCGCATTACCACAATCTCACTAAATGGTTCTTGCTAATGAGTGATGAGTTGTCAGGCGCGGGACCGGCCCATCTGTAGGAAAGTGCAGAACATGATATTGTATTCCATGGATCCTTGAGTATTTCTAGATAAACCGGCTGGTTTGGCAAGAACTGCATCCCCAATCGCAATGGAATGTGAGAAGACAGAGCGGGTCCAAACTCCAAACAGGTGGAGAGTTGAGTCTAGTCAGCGGGGGCTGAGAAGCCTGGGGATCTATGGGGTGATGGTGGTTGGGAGGTGTCCTCAAATCAGTTCCAAGTCATAGTGACCCTACACTATGACACACAGCCCAGGCCTGGGCCACCCTCACCATTGTTGCTATCATTGAACCCCTTGTTGTGCCCACTGTGACAGTCCATCTCATTGAGGGACCTCCTCTTTGTTGCTGCCCCTCTCCTTTACCAAGCGTGATGTCCGTTCCCAGAGACTGGCCTCTTCTGATGATACGTCATGATACATCATGAGACAACATCTCACCATTCTCGCTTCTCAAGAGCATACTGGCTGTGTTTCCTCCAAGACACACCTGCTCTTGCTTCTGCCAGTCCATAGTTTATCCAATATTCTGCATCAGCACCATAATTCACACGTATCAGTTCTCCTTTGGTCTTCCTTATTCACTGCCCAGCTTTCACGTGGATAGAAGGCAATTAAAAACACCATGGCTTGAGTCAGGCACACTTTCGTCCCCAGTGGAACGTTTTTTTGCTCTTGCACATTGTAAAGAGATCTTCCGCAGCAGATGTGCCTGGTGTAACAGCTCATTTGAATCCTTGACCGAGCACTGCTTGTGGATCCAAGTAAAACGGAACCTTTGCCAACTTCACAGCGTTTCTGTTTACGATGATGTTGCTCGGTGGCCCGGTTGTGAAGTCTCTTTGTTTTCTTTAGGTCGAGGTATGTAACTCATACTCAAGGCTGCAATCTTTGGCCCTCCTCAGTAAGTGCTTTGAGTCTTCACTATCGGTAAGCAAGGCTGTGTCACCTGCATACTTGCAGGTTGTTCATGGCTCCTCCTCCAGTCCTGGTGCCGTGTGGTTTTGCATACACGTGTATTCCTTCCATAGAACAAGCCAGCTTCTCAAGTGATTCTCAGCATTCCGATTGAGTAAGTATGGTGGAAGGATACAACCCTGATACACACGTCTTGCTTTTAAACAACACAGAATTCCCTTTCTCTGTTTGAGTGGCCGCCTCTCGGTCTGAGTACAGGCGCAAAATTAAGTGCTCTGGAATTCATCCTGTGTAATGCTTTCCAAAATTTGTTATGACCCACACAGTTGAATGTCTCGGTATGGTCAAGGAAACAAGGGTAAACGTCCTTCTATTATTCTCTGCTTTCCACCAAGATCTATCTGACACCCTCTTAAGGACCCAGCATGATTTCTGGCAGTTTCCTGTCTATGTCCTGCTGCAACAATTTTTAAGTTGTCATCAACAAAATGTTACTTGCATGTGGTAGTTACTGATACTATTCAATAAATTGTACATGCCATTGTATCATGTTTCTCTGGAATGGTCACAAGTATGAATTTCTTCCAGTAGTTTGGCAAGGTAGTTGCCTTTCATATTCCGTGGCAGAGATGAGGTAGAGCTTCAGATAGTGCATCCGTTTGTAAAGATATTTCAGTTGTTTATTCTGTCATTTCTTGGAGCCAAGTTTTTCACCAATGCCCTCAGTTAACTTTAGATTTCTTCCTTCAATGCCATTTGGTTCTTGATCATGTTCATATGCTACCTTCTAAAGTGGAGGTCAACCAATTCTTTCTGGTACAGCGACTGTGTGTATTCCTCCCATCTTCTTTTGATGCTTCCTGGATCATTCAATATTTTGCCCATGTCATCCTACACGATTTCAGCTCAAAGCTTGAATTTCTTCTTGAATTCGTTCAGCTTGAGATATGCCGAGTACACGCTTCCATTTTGGTTTTCTAACTCTAGGTGTTGACACACTTCATTATAACACATTCCTTTGTCTTCTCAAGACACCCTTTGATATATATTCTGTTCAGCTCTTTTAATGCATCATTTCTTCCATTTGCTTTAACTACTCTTTGGTCAGGAACAAGTCTGAGTTTCTTCTGATACCCATTTTGGTCTTCTGTATTCTTTTCTGTCTTTCTAATGACTTCTTGCTTTCTTCATGCATGGTGTTTCTGATGTCCTACCACGACTCACCCTGACACTGGTCATTAATGTTCAATGTGTCCAACCTATTCCTGGGATGGTCTCTAAATTCAGGTGCTAAATACTCAAGGTTGTACTTTGGCTCTCATAGACTTAAATTTTCTTCAGGGTTTGAATTTGAACTTGCATCTGCACAATTAGTGGTTTGTATTCAAGCCCTGTCCTTGCCCTGACCAATGGTATTGAGCCTCCCCACTGTTTTTTTGCTCACAGATGTAGCTTATTTGATTCCTATGTATCCCATCTGGAAACGTCCACCTATATAGTCCTTTTTTCCCTTTAGAGCCGAAGGTAGTTGTTTGATTTTTCTGGTCAAATATCTGTTGGAAATAATCGTAATTAAAAACAAGAGCAAAAGCACAGATGCAAGAGAGCAGGAGGGACCCAGAGGCCCCTGTGAGGTAGTCAAGTCCCTGGTTTGAAAGAGGGCTGTTTCACTCTGTTTTTATCCCGGGCAAAAAGAGGGTGTTGGGTATTGGAGCCAGTGGCTCCAGGCAGTCGGTTGGTGCAAGGCAGTGGGGATGACCGCCAGGGTCTCACAGCCCAAGTGAAGTCCTGCAGAGGGTGGCTGCAGAGAGAGGCGGGGTGGACGTACACAAGAGGGTGAGGTCGGGGCTGACATGGCCTCATGGCACAAGAAGAGGCGAGGGGTTCCCAGACATCCCAGCACTGGGCCTTGGGCTACACCAGTCCGTCATAGACGGGCAGCACCTGTATAGTGGGCAGGTCTCCTGGGACCCTTCCAGGAACTCCTGCAGTGTCAGCTTCCCATCGGCATTCTTGTCCATCTTCGCACGGATATGGTTTGCCCTCTCCTTGGGGTTGTTCTCTTCCTTGAGGTTCCCCAGCATCTGGTAGATGGCGTCCGTGGTATACAGCATCTCGTTCTGGGTTATCCAGGTCATAGGGCTTGAAGGCCCACCATTGTGTCCAAGGTCTCCCTGGAGATCACCAACAGTGCCCCTGGATGAACTCGGAAAACTCAACCCTCTCAGAGAAACTTTCGAATTTTTGAAATTTGTTGCCAATGATGCCAATATTTTGGAAAGCTGGAAACCTCTGTGTACTTCAGGCCCGTAGTCCCTCAGACCACACTAAGATGGCACTGTGTGAGACCCCCTCCTCCCTAATCCTAGTAGGGCCCGTTCCTTCAGGCAGGTACCTGGTCACTAATCCACCTCGGCTCCCAAGCCCTCCTCACTCCTTCCTGGGGGTTCGCTTCAAGCCTGTCGGGACCCAGGGGGCATGTAGATTGCAGTCCACCCTCTAACCTAAGGTCTCAATATTTGAGGGTCTCTGAGATCTGCTGTCGTCCAACACCTGGTGAGTCAGAGAGCCCCAGTTCCTTTGTCCTCACTTAAATTATATTGACTTTCACTGCGATCCAATACATGGGCCAAATGTAGTCTAAAAGATGTCAAAATGCTTATTTGGGATTTCATCATTCCTCAAACAATTTCACTAATTTTCTTCTCTCCATATTTCATCAACCAATATTGGAGATTGTGCATAAATTAGGGAGAAAGATGAAGCTTTCTACTCTGGTATCGAGTTACAGTCTTGGTAACTCTCAGGGGCAGTTCTACCCAGTTCTATGGGGTCGCTATGAATTGGACTCAATTCAATGGGAGTGAATTGGGTTTTAGTTTCTTGGCATATGTATTAAGAAGGAAGGGGTCCTAACGTCAGGAAGGAGCCAGCCAACATTCGGGGGCAAATTTGCATGAGGCTTGAAGCCTGGCCTGGAATGGCACTTCTCAGGGCTCATAGTGATGGCTACAACACTTTCTGCTTTTGATTATGAATAGTATAACAAGCACCTTTTCAGATCCCTGGATGCACCAAGGTTTGTTAATAAAGAAGGTTTTAAGGAGACCACAGATGAAAAAAGCGCAATATAGAATTATATGCATAATAATGATTATGCTAAACCAAACGCCCTGACAGCAGCCAGTTCTGAGACCCTAGAGGACAGTGTCGAGCCGCTCCAGGGGGTTTCTGAAACAGGTACTGCTTACGGGAGTGAACGTCTCTTTTCCTCCCTCTGAGTGGCTGGCGATTACAAAGTGCCAACCTTGTCCTATCATATCACCCACTGTGCCACGGGGGCTCCTAGGGTAGTGGCTGCAACTGTAAAATAACCTCTATGAATGTCAAGGGAAAAAGGCTCGAAGTAAATGAAAGTGTTTGAAAGCAAGATTCTCTGTGATCCCGAACATCTGAACACAGCACCTGGCAAATCAGGGGCACTCAGTAAATATTTCTAGAATGAGTCCGTGAATGAAATGCTGCAGGACGGCAGAGGTCATAGGATGCGGAAGAGGACTTTTGTTGGTTCTGGGCTCTCAAATTTCCAGGCTTTCTTTTGCCTGCTTATAGTATACTTATGATTATAGATGCATGTCTTTAGATATGTGGTGCAGTGGGTTATGCCTTGGACTGCTGACCACAAGGTGAGCAGTTCAAACCCACCATGCAGTTCCCAAGAGAAAGATGAGGCTGTCTCCTTTTGGAGAAATGTTCCAGTGTCGGGAGCCCCAAGGAGCAGTTCTACTCTGTCCCAGATCAGAGTCATAATGGCAGTGGGTTTTTGCTTGTTTTAGATATGCGTGGAGTTCCTTCATTTATTTATGCATACCTTCAATAGCATCTCTAAGCATCGTTCTAGAGAGTGAGGATAATAGGCAAACGTTCTTCTTGGAGCAACAGTGGGGTACAGACAATCAATAAGATGTGTAAGTAAAATTGAAATTAGATACTGAGGAACTACGGGGGCCATGGGCGAGGTGGGTGAATCTGGAAAGGAAGTCAGGGAGTGAGTGGCTACAGGACAGCTTCACCAAGAAGGTGACAACCTAAGACGGACCTTGAGGAAGAGGAGGAAGCCACGGGGCTCTCTGTGGACTCCTGGCTACATCTCCCTCCTGTACCCTCAAGACCTTAGCCTTTCACCTGGGTCTCTTTTGCTGCCTCTGGTCAAGACACTTTGGAAACAGTCTAGAGAAGACAGCAAGGATCCTTCTTGTCCATCCTGTTTTCCTGCTTCAGGAACTGTCATTCAAAACCACAGTGGTGGCAGAACTACTAAGAAACTTCTTCCAACTTAAGAACCTGGGACTCAAATGGCAGGCAGCAAACCCCCACAGACGCCAAGTTGCGATGGAAGCCACCTTTGTCTGAACCTAGATTTTCTTCTCACTAAACTGGCTCTCGGGCTTAACTAAAGGGATGGGCTTGAGAGCCCTGGTCCTTCAGCGGCTTCTCTCCTCTCCTGCCTTTCCGCCTGGCTTCTCTCCTTTCCTCACTGATAACAACAGGCAGTTGGGCCAGAGAAGATTTAGCTCCCTTCTATCTCTCTATGTCTGCAGCTGTAGGTCGATGAGATCAGCTCACAATAGGGTC
>NW_022111368.1:13407047-13409463 GCF_000313985.2 Echinops telfairi
CAAGAAGAAAGAGCTGGAACTAGCCAGTGAAAACCCTATGGGTCAAAATGGTGTGATCTTCCATCGATTATGGGGATGGTACAGGCATCCCGGACTATGGTCAAAGGGCATTCACCAGAGGCTTAGTCCATGTGTAGACCCTGCAAATAAATGTGGGACTTCCACTGTCACCCAGAGCCTTCTACAAACTAGGTGTTCAGAATGTAAACCCTGATACAATTCCTTCCTTTGGATTTGGGTTATATTATTTATCATTCTTGGATCACACCGGCTGGTGTGCTTCTTCCAGGTGGACTTAGCTGATGCCTCACTTAGCTGTTTGTTTGAAGACAAGCCTTTAAGACCCAGATGCTATTCTTTCTGATAGCAAGGCGCCACCTTATTTCTTCCCCACACTTAACTGTGGCACTCTTATCTTCAGTGATCTCTTCATCAGGGCAAGGATTGAGTAGGGCCCTGTCATAAGAACTAATTGTTCTTTGAGCTAGAATCAAATGTGAGCCCCCAATCCATTCATATCTCTATGGTTCATATATGTCTCTGGTTCACTTTAGAGATGGTATTATCATTTTATGATAGAGAACATTATAAATCATGTGAACGGAATAAAATTTGAAAGCCAATCAGTTCCCCATTCCACAATTCATATACACTTTGTTTCAAGGCATTGACTGTAAACCCCACAATGGAACAGCACTCACCCCACTTACTCCTTGTGTTTAACTTCCTGTTCTTCCTTCTCTCCTAGCCCTTCCTGCCTTCTGAACACTGGCATTGAGCAAGTGCTTCCCCCTGCGTAGCAAATGGTTGGTTTTCCTCAGGAGTGTGTACCTCCCTGATGTCCACCTTCTACACCTGTCTACTGTTCTGGCTTCACGTTGAGTCACAGGCATGAGTTGTTTCAGGCTTGAGGGGTGACCAAGGATCGTAGGCACAAGGGTCTCAGCAGTCACCCTCAGACCAGCAAGTCTGCGCTTTTTCACGACTTTGAGTCTGGATCCACAGTTTCACCCACTCTATTCAGGGCCTCTGTTGGGGTCCCTTTCAAAGGAGTCAGCAGTGGTCGCTGGTCACCGTCTAGTGCTTCTGGTCTCCCAGTCACCAAGACTGGGCACCTGGCCATCAGTCCGTTGGTTCTTGGGACCAATTGTTTCCATGGATCTTTCCTTTGCTTCACTCTTCTTTGTTCCAGACGAGAAGAGACCAAGAATCGCACCTTAGCGTTTAAGGTCCCAGTCACTACTCACCAAAGTAGGATGTAGAAAATGTTCTTTGTGGAAAATGTTGTGCCCCGTCCCTCAAGGTGTGTGGTTTGTGCTTAAGAAGTTTTCATAACGTTGCCCCCTGGGTGCTCTACTGTCTTCATGGATATATTTGTGACAAAGGTAAATACATATGTTAAGAAATGACCTCTGTCAAATCTCTATATATTTGGGGGAATGGTCTCATTTCTCCTTCCCATACCTATTCAGCATGCATGTCTATCTAGGTGGCCACTCATAGATTCTTATGATTGTTATTTCAGAATTATGTACCCAGTATTAAAGGCCACAGAGGGAAATACAGTTGTTTTTTAAATATAGGCCTAAGGGTCAGCCAATACGTGACTTCTACATTTGGTTTGGGTTCAAGACAGAATGAGCCGCTTCGCTGACTGCCAGCGAGTCAAGTCCAACTCCTAGAACCCCTGGAGCTGAGATCAGGGTATGTCCCTTTGCTGTCCAGCCCCCATAAGAGGCCACAGTGCCCCTGCTCAGAAGACAGGAAGAAATGAACAAAACACCCATTTAAATACCTACCTATGATGGAATCCCTCCGGAAAACGTCTCTATCGAAAATGTAAAATGACAGGTGGCGAAAGCTCCGAGGAATTTCACAGTAAAAGTCTTCTCCGTAAAAGGGGCTGGACAAACAAACAAAAGGAGCAGCGTTAGAATGCTCAGCGCACACTTGATCCATGACCAACATTTCTTCCCCGGCGGCTTGAATGTCGATGGGGTCTTTTCCATCTCATGCATTATTTGTATCTTTGTCTTTAGACTGTCATGGTGTTATCCTTACCACCTTAGTGTGATTTTGGGTTTTATTTTCTGTTGTTTTTCCCAGCTGTGAAGCAGTGGAGTGGATGTCTAATGATACATGGGGTCACAGGGAATGCAGGGGTGGGGGCGGGTGAGAGGGAGGAAGGGGGACTTAGGGAGTAAATAATGAAAGCGGGCAGGGGAGCAAGCGCTAGAATGGATTGTGATTGCACAACTCATTGTAAAGGCGATTTAACCATGGGGGTGGGGGGCGGTAGGTGGAGAGATGCTCTAAAATTGATGTGCTAATGATTGTACAATTCTCCTTGACATAATTGAACTATTGAATTGTATGATGTGTAAATTATATGCCAATAAAACTATTGGGAGGAAAA
>NW_022111368.1:13409812-13427161 GCF_000313985.2 Echinops telfairi
AAACTGAAGTCTCTTAATTGAGGTAAAAATAAGCTCAATGATAACCATACCTTAAAGGATCTTTAGAGACATTCTTCCCAGTATTCATCCCAATGGCATACAATAGTAAGTTAATGAGCAAGTTTGTATTACTACGCTTGACACAGCTGATAGTTTAGGAAAGTCAGAAAGTTTGACAGTGACTGGGACAATTAATGACACTCTACTGAATACAACAAGTTTAACACAAACACTAAGGCTGCTATAATGGTTTTTTGTGGGTGACTGGAGTAGAGGTGGCAGCACTCACTTTGCATGTCAGAGGTAAGACAGAGCACCCCTATAGCAATGAGTAATGAAGAAACCAAATGGTGCCCGGGTATCAGAAAAAATAACATCTGGGGTGTCTTAACAGCTTGTCTTCCAACAAGTATCATCTAAGTGAGGCATCAACTAAGTCCACATGGAAGAAGCACACCAGCCAGCATGATCCAAGGATTGTAAATAATAAAATCCAAATCTGAAGGAGGGAACAATATCAGGGTTTAAAGTCTGTATAACTGGTTTGCAGAAGGCTATGGAGAAGGTGGAAGCCCCAACTCCATTTGCAATGCCCATACAAGAATTAAGCCCCAGGGACATTAATAGATCTGCTATCAGATGGAGAGCACTGTAAGGTCAATGACGGCAGATGCCGGTAGGTTAAAATGTAACTCCTTATCATTTGATCTCCCTTTTGACCCATGTTTAAGTTGTTTCTCTTTTAATATTGTCTACTTTCTTTTCAATTGAGGTTTTTCTGTTTTGTTTTGCTTTGTCATTGTTGATGTTTTTTTGTTTGTGTTTTATGTGATTTCCTATATATGAAATCCAGGACAGATCAATCTATAGAGACGGTGGCTGGATTAATAATTACCCAGGGGCATGGCAGGGAAGTTTTGGGGGTAAGTGGGGAGCTGACAACAGTGAGTACGAAAAAGAAGAAAATGTTCTGAAATTGATGGTGATGAACAAACAACTCTTGCTAATATGACCGAAAGATTAAATTTGCATGATTTCTGAATTATATGTCAATACAACTATCTTCAAGAGCTAAAACACAAAAACAAACAAAATAACCACAGCTCCCAAGTTGTCTGACATCAGCCCAGGCACCGGTCCTCTTTTCCCATGATGCAGTGTGCCCTCCTGCCTGGGCAGCAGGGATGCCTCCCTCCCTCTGCCACATTGACACCCCCTTCACACAGACCCTGCTGGCTCGTTCAGCCCACGCATGAATCACCCTGACAGATGCAGCAAGCATCACAGATGGAAACTGAAAAATAAATTGCTAATTCTAATTAAAGGGCAGAAAGCCAGTGGGTTTTGTCATTAAACACCCCCCACCCACCACCCAATTGTTCTGGTCAGGCACAAGGCTGGGGTTAGGAAAGGTGGTTCATTAGCGTCACAGCAAACACACATGAAAAGCGGCACTGCATGGAGCCTCCCTGGACTGCTGAGGTGACCGAGGCATGCACACATGCATGCAATTACCTTCAACTGCGGCATGATGGATTTTCATGCAATGTTTATGGTAAGCTCTAGAACTGGAAATACATCACTTAGTCAGCTAAGACCTAAAACAGCATGTTTTACCTGCCTAAGGAAACATCCAAAGCATGTATGTGTTTCACTGTGTAAGTGTATTTGGAATGGCAGAAACATGACAACAGAAGAGAGAGAGGTGAGTCAGATAAGGGGGGGAGGGAAAGAGGGAGGGATAAAGGGTAGGAGGACCAGTTCTCAACTACAAGAATTCCAGGGCTATATTTGATCAACTGTGTGATGCACCTTTTTTCCCCTTCACCTTTTAATACCTCTGATATCAAAATAAGGTCCCTGGGTGTCCCAAGCGATTTATGCTTGACTACTAACCTAAGGTTGGCAGTTTGAGTCCACCCCAGGGTGCCACAAAAGAAAGGCTTGGCGATCTGCTTCCATGAAGATGACAGCCCCAAACACGGAACAGCTCATGGGTCAACATGAGTTAAGAGTTGGCTAGCAGCAAATCTATCTTTTAATCAATCTAAGAGCAACTTCACAGGTTAATTGGCTTTGTTTCTTCTTTTTCTTGTTGTTGTTAGGGGCCACCAAGTCAGTTCTGCCTCATAGAGTGTTAGGCAGAGTTCTCTAGAGAAACAAAACCAGGACACTTACGGATATATATATATATATATAGATATAGATATAGATAGATAGATCTATATATATATAGATAGATATCTATATATATATTCAGCAAGAAGGAATATAACACCTAATTAATCCGCACAGCAGTACAAAGGGCTCACTTCAACTCACTTTTGTGGAACAGTTAATATACTAAAAGTCCTTCAACTCACTTGGGCTGCCGGTCCAAGGTCAAGGAAGCAGACAGTGGAGTCTTTCCTCAGGCAAGACAGGCAGAGTCTGCCCAAAGGCAGCAGACAGCAGTTAACTTTGCATCAAGAAAACATCCCAACCCAGTACTGCCCAAGCCCAAAAGTCCAATATTCACCCATTAACCCATATGTCCAACACCAGTCCACAAAGTCCTTCTCCGTCTCACAAAGCAGACGCAATGACGCCGACTGCAGGAGGAAAGCCGAGTCAGTGAATGTGTAAACATCTCAGCGCTGGCAGGGGTCTCCACACGGCTGCTCCAGCACCCAGGGCTGCATCGAGGTAGGTCCATGTGGCTTCTCCTTGGGGATGTCTTGCAGGAAGTCAGCCTTGTAAGCTGAAGCAGGGAACTGCTGTCTGCTGCCTGCAGTCAGTAGCATGGGAGCCTAGTGAAGCAGGCCCAGATGGGATCTCAACCCAAGCAATGCAAGGTGACAGGATCCACCAGCCTTGATGTCCCCACCAGCAGCGTGGCGAAGCAGGTCTCGAAGGAGCCTCAAGCTCCAGTGACATGATCCGCGAGTTGGCTTGGCCCACAGGTAGTGCAGCACACATTCAGGCAGCAGCACGTTGGTCCAAGGTCCAGGAAGGAAGGGAGAAGGGGGCTGGCCTTGGAAAGCCATTTCTCTAGTTGCCCTCCAATCAAACTTTGACCTGGTTAAACGCTGCCCATGTGTTCCTATTGGTCTTCTTGGCACCATAAACCTACCTATCACGCACAGTAATCCTTTGCACAACAGAATGAAGCACTGCTCAGCCCTGTGCCATCCTCCCAACCGTCTCCATATTTGAGGCCACTGTTGCAATCCAGTTCATTGAGGTCTTCCTCATCCTTGCTAGCCCTCTACTTTTCCAAGCCTGATCTCCTTCTCTACCGACTGATTCCTGCTATTAATAGTCTGAAGTACGTAAGGTGAAGGCCCATCATCCTCACTTCCAAGGAGCTCCTTGGCTGCACATCTTCCGAGGTAAATTTGTTTATTCTTCTGGCGGCTCCAGTACTTTCAATATTCTTCACCGACACTATAATTCAAGGACAGCAAGTATTCTTGGTCCAGCTTTCACGCGCATATGAAGCGGAGGCAAATCTCATCATTTGGGTCAGGTGTAACGTAGTCTCCAAGGTGATGTCTGCTCTTTCACATGTCCAAGAGGTCTTGTGCAGCAGATGTGCCCAGGGAAACACACCAAGTGATTTCTTGGCTGCTGTTCCCATCACAGTTGATTGCGGGTGCAAGCAAAGTGAAATCTTTGTCGACTCCCATCTTTTCTCCATTATGATGTTTGTTGCCTACTTGGTTCAGGTCTAAGGATTTTTGTGTTTTCTTTACATTGAGCTGTAGTCATGAGTGATACAAGATAAAATGATAAGGTACTGTACCACATCACCAAAACAAGGTATCTTATTGAACCTGTAGCATTGTCTATTATTGGATGTGTAATAATTTTGTATTTTTTCTGGTACATCTTAGATAATGTCATGATTCAATAAGAATCAGTAGTTGGGATGGCACAGTACCCTAACACCTAATCTTGTGCCCCCTGTGTAATTCCCCATGATGGAATCAGCGGTCATGCAGTAGTCAACATTACTCAGTGACTGAAACAGAAGCAGCACACCCTGCTCACTGAGTGGTCTGGGATCAGCTCAGCATGGCCAGTTAACCAGAGAAAGACAGAGCCCGTGGAACAAACCAGAAGCCTGGCGTCTAGAGAGGGGAGGTAGGATGTGGGGAAAGGACCCAGACATAGGGGGGAAGGGGGTGCAAGCCTACCAGCAGGCATAAGGTGGTAAAAGTTGGCATGGGGACAAGGGCCAGTAAGAAGATGCAACATGGAGAGTCAGGGTATTCATTCAAAATAAACATCTTGGAGAACCTGTGCTCTACCAGACACGGTGGAACGAAAGTGTCTAAAAGGAGGATCTTGCCTTCGCGGACCCTACAGGGTTAAGGCAAAGGTGCAGACAGACCAGCAAGGACGCTAGCACAATCTAGAATGGCGAGTCTCACGAAGAGCAAAGCAGGAAGGGGAGACAGCTTGGGTGTGAAGGGGCATAGACGGAGATAAACGCAATCGCCACCCCACTACGACCACAAGCTCCTGTGATGAACAAAAGGTGAAAACCACTTCAAACAAAAATAAAGCACAAATCCCATCATTTTGCGAGACTTCAGACATGGGAAATTGCACAGTTTTCATGCTAAATATAAACAGAAGAGATGTCTCTCACATGTATATATTCATGCTTTTTCAATAGCCGTTTAGTCAACTTTCAGTAGAATGTTCCCAAACAATACAGCAGCTCCAACACAAATGCACAAGCACAATGGTAAAGTTCGGCAATTATTCTGGGCGAATTGAAGGAAAGAAAACCTTACACAAAGGTTTGTCTTTCATACAAGTCGCTGTATATTCTGTGTGGATCTTTAAATGCATTGACACTGAAAACAACATCGAATCCATGAAAATAAAAGAGAAAAGAAAAGTTTTAAAATACGGTGGCACTAGAGCTGTTTTACAGGAGGCAGGCGTAAGAAACCCAAAAGAGTTAAATACGCACCCATGTGTCCACATGACGAGGGTCACAAAAAAATCCACGCTAGTTCAATTCACTTAAAATTACATTTGTAAACAGCACCTCGCAGAAACGTATACATGAAACATTGTGCCTGCTCTTTGAAGAAGTGAGAAATTAGAAATTAATTTTAATCAGTCAACATAATCCACAGAGGATGTGCACTTTGATATGACTTATTCACATGAAATATCTACAAGGTAGAATCTACATGCCATTGTTCTGTCCCAGAACCAGCAGGGACCTCTGGGGAGAATCAGGTGGTAGGGGGAGGGTGCCAGGCCAGGAGCTAAGGCTGGGATCCAGAATCGGGCACAGATGGGGCCTGGCCAAACTTGGCTAGCCTGGGCTGGAAGACAGCACTAAGCTGGAGGGTGTTGATTGAGAGAAGCCAGGTGAGAAGGAAGGGCTCTCAAAGCTGAGGAACCAGGGTAGCCTGACTCTTCCGTCGGAAAGCCACAGAAAACAACCAGTGTGCCAAATTCCTCCAGCACTGGAAGTGCAGGGCCCACAAGGGTCAGAACATCCTTGAAAGAGAACACATTTAAAAAAAATAATTTTATTGGGGACTCGTACAACTTTATCACAATCCATCCATCCATCCATTGTGTCAAGCACATTTGTACATTTGTTGCCCTCATCATTCTCAAAACATCTGCTTTCTACCTGAGCCCTTGATATCAGCTCCTCATTTTTCCCCTCCCTCCTCACCTGCCCTCCCTCATGAACCCTTGATAATTTATAAGTTATTGTTATTTTTTCATGTCTTACACTGCCCGACATCTCCCTTCACCCACTTTTCTTGTCCATCCCCCAGGGAGGAGGTTATATGTAGATCCCTATAATCGGTTCCCCCTTTCTACCCCACACTCCCGGTATCGCCACTCTCACCACTAGTCCCAAAGGGATCATCCGTCCTGGATTCCCTGTGTTTCCAGTTCCTATCTGTACCAGTGTACATCCTCTGGTCCAGCCAGAATTGTAAGGTAGAATTGGGATCATCATAGTGGGGGAGGGGGAGCATTTAAGAACTAGAGGGAAGTTGAGATGAACACATTTAGAGGTCTCACACTTCCTGCTTTCAAATCATGCTGCAAAGCAATAGGGATCAAGACAGGGTGGTAGAGCAACTAGGACAGACATGTAGGGTGAGTGGAATCAAATAGAGTTGATTTAAAAAGGCAAAGGCAGTTCAATGAGGAAATGACAGTGTTTCCAATAAACAGTGTTGGGAAAACTGGACATCTATATGCAAAAAAAAAGACGATTTAGACCCTTACCTCAAAGGGTACATAAAACATAATTCAAAATAGAGTACATAGCTAAATGTTAAGGTTAAAACTATAAAACTCATGGGGCAAATATAAGAATAAATCTTTGGATCTAGAGTTAAGAGTTCTTAGCAATGGCATTGAAAATATTATTATCAATAGAAAATTTTGATAAATTGAACTAGATAAAAAGCAAAATCATTAAAAGCTTCTGTACTTTTAAGAACATCATTAAAACGTTTTTTTAAAAAGCCAAAGACTTGGAGAAAATATTTGTAAGTCGATATCTGACCGTGGAATTGCATCTAGAATGCATAAAGAACACTTGCAACTCAACGAGATAATTAGGTTTGGGGCTAACTTGGCTGAGCCAGCAGTCTAAGTCCGTTGGTAGGCAAGATCTATAATTTCCCAGGATGTGACCCAACACAGTGGAATTGCCTCCATAACAGGATCTGCTAGGAGCAGCCAATCGGTCGTAATAAGATTAGGGTGGGGCTCAACACCCTTACTCAGATCACAGCCCTGGTGTAACCAATTGAAAGAAAGTTTTTTTTGAGGAGTAACCTGCTTCCAACATAAGTGGATACTGTGGGAAAGCTTACTCATTTTGATGCTAGGTCTGGCTCCTGCATCTGGCTCAGGGACCTCCTCTTCTTTGGACTTGAGCCAGTGGTCTACTATACTCTGCTGACCCTGGCAGTCTTCAGCACCTGCCACCTCACCTGCTGATGTCGAACTCGGTCACTTCTGCAGCCACAAGCCTGCTGTCTTTCTGCCAATGGCAAGTCTGTCAGCCCCTGCAGTTAGCTAGCCAGTGGTGACTCCAACCAAACATCTGACCACAGACTTGTACATCTATCTTAGCTTCCCTGGTATGGCTTCTCTAGAGGACCCAGGCTAAGACACCAAATAAGAAGACAAATAATTCAACAGATACTCGGACAGCTTTATCATCAAAGAAGGTATGTAGTATTAAATAAAAAATAATAAATGACGCTGATGGAGGGTGAGGGAACCAGCCCCCACCCGCTGCTAGAACTCACTGGTTCAGTAATACTACTTCTGGGTTCAGTAATGCATAATTGTACGGTTGAGATATATAAGTATTATATTAAAGTTATCGAGAGCATGAGAGATAATACAATAATACAGTCAGGCATGATACATAGCAACATTGCTCACCTCAGCCCAGCTTGGTGGTCCACGTGGAGAGAGGGGGAAGGGAAGGAAGGGAAGGGAACAAGGGAGAGGGGAGTGACCAGGGAGTGAGCAGCAAGGAGCTCAGAGTCAGAGAGAGTCAGAGAGGGAAGTCCTGTGACTCACACCTATATACCTTTTGGGGGCAATCCAGCCCACTAATTACAGGTAAAGACATACGTCACAGGAAGGGGCTGCAATGTCACAGGAAGGGGCTGCACTATAGGTTACACAGCAATGAGTGGGTGGTCTAGGGGTTGGTCTCTGGGTCTCCATAGGAACATTATCAGTAGGGTGCAAACCCCTCCTACAGGAGCCTGTCCATTGTCCCCAGAGGCAGGGAGCAGGCCCACCCCTGTGGAGGGATGAGACAGCAGTCTGGCAACTGATTCCCTTCAGGGGAGGGAATGCCTGCGCATCTGACCTTCCCCCACAAAGGTAAATGGCTAAAAAGCATATGGGAAATGCTCAGCATCACGAATCATCGAGTAAGTCTAAAGTAAGGCAACGACGCACTACTTTACACGCGCCAGGATGGCTACAACAGGAAGATGGGCTGTGACATACGCCAGAAACGATGTGGAGAATCTGGAACTTTCCCACACTGCTGGTGGTAATAGAACATTGTGCAACTTGGGAAAGCAGTTTGGCAATAGCTTTACAAAGTTAAACACATAACAACCCCGTGCCCCAGCCTTTGCACTCCGATGTATTTAACAAGAGAAGTCCAAACACATGCCCAGGCAAAAACTTGTATACCGATGTTCACAGCAGCATTACCCATAAACCCCAAACCAAACACACGGCCATCAAGTCCACTTCGACTCATAGCAATCATACAGGACGGAGCAGAACTGCCCCTGAGTTTCCTACACTGGAAATCTTTACAGGGAGTAAAAAGCCTCATGTCTTTCCATTGGAGCAGCTGCTGATTCTAAACTGCTAACCTTATAGTTAGTGGCCCCCCGCATAACCCACTATGCCATCATAAGCCCCACCAAATTGGAAACAAGATAAAGGACCATCAACTGGGAAAGATATAAACAAAATATGACACAAACCAACAATGAAATACTACGTGCCATTAAAAGGGTAAAAAGCAAGGATACGTGCTATAATATAGACAAACACCGAACACATTCAGCTAGGCAAAAGAAGCCAGACGCTAAACATGGCATTGTTAATGATCCGCCCTCAGAAATGAGGAGAACGAGCAGTTTCCCGTTCTGTTGCGCTCAGGAACGACTGGATGGCGCCTAACGAAAGCAGCATAAAAAATGTCTACACGTGGCAAATCTACAGCGGCAGAAAGTGGATGAGAGGTTGCCTTGAGGTGTGCGTAGAAGGGGGGGTGACTGCATGTGGACTTGAGGGGTTTTCTGGGGTGTTCGAAAGCTGGACTGCAGTGGCAGTTATGCAAATATACTGTATATTGACTCCAAACCTATGTAGCCATTTAAAAGGATTCTTCCAGCACCACGAAGACATGTGCAGTCTGTGCCTCCCCGCTCCCAAGCTTCAGCTGGGAGGATACCAAGGCAGTTCCTTCTCCTCTCCACTGCTCACGTCAACTGGAAGGCTGAGAGACGACTCTCAGAAAGTGAGCTGTTGGCAGGGTACCAACGGGGGAAAACAAAACAACAAACCTGTTGCATTTGAACTGCTTCCAACTCACGGCACCCTGCAGAGGAAAGTGGAACTTGCCCGTGGGGGTTCCGAAGCTGCAGTCCTTACAGAAGCACACTGCCTCATCTTTTTCCTGCAGAAAGGCTGCTGGGCTAGAGCCGCTGACCTTTCAGGCTAGCAGGGGGACGCTAAGCCGCTTCCTCCCCAGGTTTCCTTCACAGCCAAATAGACCCCCCAGGTCAGCAGGTCAAACCCACCAGCTGCTCCATGGGAGAAAGAGGAGGCTTTGTGCTCCCATAAACACGTATGGTCTCAGAAACCCACAGGGGCAGGTTGACCCCATCCTGAGTCAGCATTGACTTGGTGCAGTGAGTTTTGAGGGGTGTGTGTGCGTGTGTGTGTAACCCAAAGGTTCAAGGATGAAGCAATTCCCGTTTTCTCTCTCCCACAAATATTTATTGAGTGCTCCAGGTGCTAGATCCCAGACAGCATCATCTTCTTCACAGAGGCGACATTCTCGTGAGAGGCTTAACGAGTTACAGTAGCCATGGGCGCCTGCACATGTCCTCCACACTGACCACTGCTTGAAGATGCATACAGTCGTGATCTACATTGCACAGATCGGGAGACTGACACTTGGGCAGGTCAGCTTCTGCATGTTTATAAGCCAGGAATTGGGGGACTGGGCTTTGAAGACGGGTGTGGTAGGCAGAGTAACAACCCCTTGAAAGATGTCCATGCCCTAACCCCTGGAACACAGACCTTCCGTGGCAAAGGGGACTTTGCACGCGTAATGGAGTTAAGAATCTTGATCCTGGGGACAGTCTTGGGTTATCGGGGTAGGCCTAAGACACCCACCAGGTACATTCTTTGTAAGACGAAAGCAGGAGTGTTAGCATTTGAGAAGGACATGCACTGGTTGGACTGATGTGGAGAACAAAGCAAGCAATTGAGGGAGTCACCAGAAGCGGGGAAAGACAAAGAAATCCATTCTCTCCTACAGCCCCCAGAAGGAACGCACCCCCAGGGCACCTTGACTTTAGAAGAGTGAAACCCATTTGGATTCCCGACCTCCATATGCACGGAACCCTAAATTTGTGCTGTTTGCAGGTACAGAGTGTGGGATACATGGTCACCAGAGCAAAAGGAAGCTAAGCCCCTCAGCGATTTGTCTCAGAGCCCTCCTCCTCTCAGTGCAGGACACTGCATCTGATGCTGCTGGTCGGTGTGCTGACGTCGCTCCAGTCAGGGGAATGCACGAGAACACAGAGACCCACGAATGCATGCAAGGTGACGTCAAATGCAGACACACGCCAACAAAAACCGGAGTAAGGGGAAGTGTTCTACATCTCCATGAGGCAATGTGCAGCCGCTATATTAGGAAACCAAACAAAGGGCATCTCGGGCCAGATAACTCTTTCCCTCAAAATAATCGAGAACAGAGGAGAGACCTCCAGGGCTGAAGGCGATCACTACTCCTGGCCTGGCTTCAAGAAAGAAGTCTGCCGAGATTCGTGCTGGTCATGGTCCACCTGCTGCTGCTGCTGCTGCTGCTGCTGCTGTAGATGAGACTGTCTTGACCATCTCCTTTCCTAACCTACATCTGGATGACAGGACATGTGTTTGGATTTAACGGATTGAATGATCAGGTCAGAGACTGAAGTTCACTTAGAACACAATATCTTTGTAATGAGAGCGAAACCTTCCGGCGGGGGTCGGGGGTGGGTTAAAGGCTTACGTAGTTTCATGCATTTCCGAGAAAACCCAAACCCGTTGGGTTTTCAGGGCTGTGCTCTTTACAGAAGCAGCCTGCCTCGTCTTCTCTCGGGAGCAGCTGATCGGCTCCAAGTGCCGACCCTCGGGGGACCAGCAAGCACTCCACCAATGCATCTCTATGGGTCCTACTTAAGGAACACCAAACCGAATCAGCCGCTCTCCGGGGTTGTTGCTGAGAATATACAGCACAAACTCCCACCAAGTCCACAGTCTCCACACATGTCATTTAGTGGCATGGATGATATTCTTAGAGTTGTGCAACCATTCCTATTGAGTTGTTCCTCCCGAATTAACTAATCCAAGTTACTGTGGTCAATTTGATCTAATTTCCCCACATCTTTGCCAAGAATTCTTGTTTTCTGTCTTATCTCAGCCATCCTGACCCATTGCTAACAAGTCAATTCTCATGCATAGCAACCCTACCGGGCAGAGTAAGTCCTAAGCATTTCTTCCTGAAGGATGTCTGTAAATCTTCATGGTAGCAGACGGCCTCACCTTCCTCTGAAGGAGCAGCTGGTGAGTTTGAACAGCCAATCTAGTGGTTAGCAGCTCAATACCTAACCCACTGTTCCTCTTTGCCATCCCAGTGGGAGTGAAATGGCATCCCAAAATTGTGGCTTTGATTTTGCCTCTCTCAAGTGACTGATGAAGCGGAGCCTCTTTCCATGTGTGTGTTGCCCGGGTGGACTAGAGAAACAAATCCAGAGACACTCATATAAGTGTAATAGAGAAGTTTATATCAAAGAGTAATTGTAGATTAAGAAAACATCCCAGTCCAATCTAGATCAAGTTCCTAAGTCCAATATTAGCCCATATGTCCATTACCAGTCTGTAAATTCCTCTTCAGTCTCATGCAACACATGCAATGACGCTGAGTGCAGGAAGATCACAGGCCAGTGGGTGATCCAGTGGTGGTGGAAGCATCTTAGCGCTGGCAGGGGTCTCCACGTGGCTCCTCCAGCTCCAAAGCTCTGGCTGCCATCAGCATAGCTCCATGTGGTTGTCAACAGAAATGTCTCCCACGTGTCCTGCCTCCAGCAAGCTATTTATCTCCATAGAGCCTCAAAATGAGGTCATCAAGCTGCAACCTGATTGACAGGTTAGACTCCACCCCTTTGCAAGTTGACAGGGGATTATGTAACCGCCACAATGTGTTTGGTGGCCATTTTACAGCCCTCATTGGTGAATGCCTTTTCAAGTCCTTTGCCCATTTTAGGATTAGCTTGTTTTTTGTTTACTAGATTGTCTGAGTTTTATATAAATTTTGGTTATTATATTCTTGTCAGATACATGGTCAGACAGATTCTCCCAGTCAGTAACTTGTCTTTTTATTTTATTAGTAGCTTTTTGTTGTTGTTGTTGTTGTTGAACAGAATTTTTTTAATTTTATGAGGCTCCATTTATTTATTTACTCTTCTGATGTTTGTGCTTTTGTTATAATACTTAATATTTCATCGTCAAAAGCTAAGCCTGATAATATTGTGCTTTTCCTTCTTAATAATTTTAAGTTTGGGGTTTACACATTTAGCACCTTAATCCACTTTGAATGTGTTTTTTAGTAGGTGTGAGGTATGGATCCTGTGTCATTTGTCTGCATGTAGAAATGGAAATCCAATTTCCCCAGCACCACTTTTTGAAGAGCCCCTCCTTTTGCACACTTGTCAAACACCAAGTGACCATGATGTGTGGGTTTATCGCTGGATTCCCCATTCTGTGCACTGATCCATGTGTCTATTATCACACCAGGGCCAGGCAGTTTCGATTCCCAAGTCAAACCAAACTCATCGCCATCAAGTAGGTTCTGACTCATAGTGACCTATAGGACGGGGTAGAACTACTGCCCCTGGGTTTCTGAGACTGTAACTCTTCGGGTGAATAGAAACCCCTGTCTTTGGCTGGAGGAGTGGTTGGTGGTTTCAAACTGCTGACCTTGCCATTAACAGTCCAACGCATAACCCCCTGAGCTACAAGAGCTACCATAGCTGGATAGTATGCTTTAAAACAGCGGTTCTCAACCTGTGGGTTGCGACCCCTTTGGGGGTCAAACGACCCTTTCACGGGGGTCACCCAATTCATAACAGTAGCAAAATGACAGTTACGAAGTAGCAACAAAAATAATTTTATGGTTGGGGGGATCACCACAACATGAGGAACTGCATGAAAGGGTCCCAGTATTAGGAAGGTTGGGAACCACGGCTTTAAAATGAGAAAGTGTGAGTTCTCCTACATATCCTTTCACCCCTCAAAAACCAGCGTCCGTGTATGTGTGTTTGTGTATGTGTGCATAATTCCCAAAGGCTCAAACACAGATGCACATATGTATACATCAGTCGGCTGTCTTTGCTAACTAGGAGCAATGCCTCTCTCCCAAGGTGAAAGTCACAGGGCCACTGGAAGAAGAACTGCCTTTTAAACAGTTCAAATCAGGGTCAGCCATGGCACCATTCTCAATAGCCCATCCCCACCCCTTAAAAAAGGTGGGTGTAATCCAAGTGCCCATCAGCAGATGAAAGCATTAATAAAATGTGGCCCGTGTGTATAAGAAATCCATGGCTCGTGCTAAGAGTTATGTGTCAGACTGCTAAATGACAGGTTGGTGGTATGAACCCACCAGAGGGCTCTTGCAAGAGAGGCCTGGCACTCTGCTTCTGAAAGGTCCCATCCTTGAAAAGGCGATGGAGCAGTCCTGCCCTGCAGGTGTGGCGTCACTGTGAGCTGGAATCAGCTTGCTGGCAACCAAGCGAAACAACAATAATATGAGGACAGGCAATGAGATATGACCCGGTCCTTGGGAGAAGCCAAGGTCTGGCACCTTCTACAATACAGCTGAACCTTGAGCACGTTGTGGTGAGTGAGAGAAGTCAGGCACAAAGGAAGAAATACTGTCAGGTTTTCACTAAAATGTAATCTCCCATATGGGTCCAAGGTTATTAGTGATTGCTCAGGGCAGGTGGCAAAGGAGAAAGGAGATGTAAAGGGCACAGCGGTGTTATTAAGGGTGATGAAAATTTGGAAACAAGTAGAAATGATGGATGCAGCAAGCAGGTTGCAGCTCTCCAAAAGACAAAACTCCCTGCCATCGAGTCGGCTCTGCCTCCTTGTGACCTTGTAGGACAGAGTCGAACTGCCCCCTGTGGGTTTCCCTGACTGTAACTCTCTATAGGAGTAGAAAGCCTCGTCTTTCTCCCTTGGAGCGGCTGGTGGTTTGGAACTCCGACGGTAGGGTTAGTAGCCCAACAAGTAACCACAACACTACCAGGGCTTCTCCTAATCAAAGCAGGTGTCCCTCCAGTTCCCCTACGTGGGCACAGGAACTTCCCAGACAGCGCCCAGCAGCCTGCTGCGGAGAATGGAGAAGCTCTGAGAGCCCACCTCCTCCATAACTGCAGGGAAAAATCCCTACCATTGACCTTGAAACACATTGAAGAAAACACGGGGGAAATGGCTTTCGATGTGGAGCAGCCAGGAAGGAACACTTTACAAGAAGTAATCATGGCCCTTACGTTGACCCAATTCTTGGCCACCGTGTGTGCACTGTCCAGGACTGTGCCCTTACCGGAGCAGACCCCAGGATCTCTGTAGTAGACACATCTCTGGGGGGTTCAAACTGCCAGCTTCTCGGTCAGTGCCATCGGTGCCACCCGGCAATGTACTTATCACCGAGTAGGAAAGTAAGGCTAAGTGCTGCTAAGTTTAGAGCCGAGAATCATGAGCAGTAACTGGGTAGAAGTGGAGCGTACTCAAGCTCCTTACCGAATCAAAGTGTTTTCAGTATTCATAATGAAACCTCAAACACTGGGAAATTCGCCCGAGATCACTCTACAGCACTTCTAAACAGGGATTCATAATAGCTCAGAAGGAAATGAATATTTAATAGTGATTCATAAAACATTCATTTTGTTTGAAAACCGTGAGGTGGCATATTCTCTGGATTGCCTGTGCCAACTTGCAGGGATATTAACACTGAAGTCAGATGACGCCATGTGTGGCCCTTGGCCAGGGTCAGGCAGGCCATCACCTCAGATCAGCACTAACCTTTCAACCCCATCCCTCCGCCACTCACAGTGAAGGAGGCGCCTGCCAGAGCCTCTGAGCCCCGGGGCCCTGAAGCTTCTCCAGAAGAGTAGTCCCATCCCAGGATTGCTCCTTGGCCGGGCTGATCTTGCCCTTGCGAAGGTAGGCTAGCCCTCAAGAGACACAAATCAGGCTGTCTCCAGCAGCCACCCAGATTCGAGCATCCTGGATCAGAGAAAGAGCTCTCTCAAATTTATATCAACAAGAGAGAACTCGCACATTCCTGACGGATGAAGCTCAGGACAGCACTTCCCACTGAACCCAGTTTCACCTTGGCAGGGATGACAAGGATTTTGCACACTTGCTTCCTTGTCGTTGTTAGGTGCCACTGACTCAGTTCCAACCTGTAGCCACCCCACACACACCAGAACACAACACTGCCTGGTCCCGCACCGCCCCCACAATTGTTGCCATTTTTGAGCCCGTTGTTCTAGCCATGGTGTCAGTCCATCTGTACCTAAGACGGTGTCCTTCTCCAGGGACTGGTCTCTCCTGGCAACACGCCTTCCTCCCTTACTGGTCTGTAAAATGCAGATAAAGAGGCAGATGTACCATGATGCTGGTGAATAGCTTCGCAGTCCCTTCCAAGGCTCTTGAAGGTTTTCTATGGGATGCATCCTATCAATTGTGTTGTTTTCCTTAAAGAGCCACCCCTTCCTCCACTTTGTGGGGCCCCACAAAGCTTGGACCTGCTCCTGCTTCTCCCAGAGGAATTCTGGGAGGAAGAAGGGAGATCATGCTTTGAAATGCGTGGCACAGCGCCTGACAAATAGATGGTAAAATCAGGGGCCTTTGAGTTGTTGCCAAGTCACGGCAACCTCATCTGAGCTGGAGTAAAATGGGCGCCATGGTTTTGCTGACAGTAGCTTCTCAGACTTTTTATCCAAGATGTGCCTAGGTGGACCCACCCAATGTTTCATTTAATAGTGGACTGAGGGTTAACTGATCATACCACTCACAGACTATAAAATACAATAAAAAAAATCAAATAACCTGACATTGACTCAGTTCTGGCTTAGGGCGAGCCCATAGGACAGGGTAGAACCGTCCCTGTGGCTTCCTGAGACTGGAGCTCATGATGGGAGTAGAACATCTTTGTCTTTCTCCCTCAGAGCAGCTGGTGGCTTCTAACTGCTGGCCTTGGGGGTGAGCAGCTCAACAAATAGCCACACCACCTCCAGGGTTCCTTAAAATACAGCAAGGGTAGAGTAAGTGGTAATAATAATAACAACCACAAGGACAAGCCCTTGCCAGCATGGGTTTACCTCTCAATTGATCTTCATTTCAGTCGTGTAAGGGAAGCCTGATCCTTATGCCCAATTTACAGGTAGGGACATAGGGGTGCTGGCAGGTGAAGGAGCTGACCCAGGACCACACCACGGGTGGAGAATGAGATTGGAACCAAAGCAATCTTGCTCCAGGGTCCATATTCTTCAGCCTCACTTGACACCACCACCACCCCCAGCCCCCGTCCCAAAAGCCAGTTGCTAACAGCTGCAGTAACAGGTCATAAATAGCCTACCATGTGCTCCCTGACCAAGGATGGCAAGGTCAAGAGCTCAGCCAAGCTGCAGGTACCTGGCACACTTGTCTCTAACTTCCAGCTCCGCTTAAACTCTTCTGATGAGTATTTCAAGGGATTTACGGACTCCTTCCACGCTGACTCGGTCATTAAACATTTATGTGCACTAGACCTTGTACTCTCTCCGTGGGTCTGCAGGATGAGAACTTATTTAGAGCTGGAGGCTGTGTCTGGATACTTTCCCTAGACTGGCAGGGAGAAAGGGACGCTGGGAGGATGCTCAGAAGAGCTTCTGCCCAGACCTTGCAAACAAAACAAAACAAAAACAAATGAACTGCTATCCAGTCAAGTCCGACTCACAGCAGCCCTATAGGCTTCCATGGCAACCCCTGTGGGTTTCCAAGGCTGTAACTTTGCAGGACACGGAAGCCTCATCTTTCTCCATTGGAGCGGTTTCGAACTGCTGAACTTGCAGTAACCACTAAGCCCCTAACGCTCCTGCCCAGACCTTCAGGCAAGAGAAACTCTGGTTGCAGCCAAATGGGAGCCAGTTCCTGCTCACTCAGTCCCTAGCCAGGGCTGCTGGGCACAGACACTACCTTGGCTAGCCATTTCAACAAACTGAGGTCTTCACCGCATCACAGAACGCGCAACCCTGAGGTCTGCCAGCACAGAGGGTTCCTGGGACCCAAGACTTACAGTGCAAACACTGGGGATCAAGGCACATTGAGAATAGCTGACCACCCAGCCCCATGGCAGTCTTGACACTGAGTCTGTCCTCCTAAGCCAAACTCAATCCATGACCATTGTGTTAGTCTGGGTCCATGAGAGAAACAAATCCACAGAAACTCATGTGTAAGAGCGAGTTTTATATAAAGGGTAAGTGTGCCTCAAGAAAC
>NW_022111368.1:13428343-13429457 GCF_000313985.2 Echinops telfairi
AGTTCCAACCCATAGCCACCTTATGCACAACAGAGCCCAACTCTGCCTGGGCCTGCGGCAGCCAGCCTCACAATTGTTCCTTGCAGCCATTGTGTCCATCCACCTCCTTGAGGGCCTTCCTCCACTTCACCAAGCGTGGTGTACTTCCCCAGGATAAAAATGCGTTTCCGTGAAAAATTGAGTTCCTCCGTTGCTACGGCCACCATACTGGACGAGGCAACCAGAGAGCATTTCCAATTCAGCAAGACGTTCCATTGGACAACACTGGTCCTAGGTCCTAGGGCAAGGCACCGTATTCCATTTGAGGATCCCAAACAGGCTTCACCCTCATGTGACAACGCTCCTCTTGGATCTCGGTCAGGGCATCGACTGCCGACACCTCGGACCAGAGCCTGAGCCTATGCGTCTCGAATTTCATTCTTACATTAAAAAGCTGGCGGCCGTCCAGTCAACTGCAATTCCTGGAGACCCAACCCATGTGTGTCAGAGCAGGCCTGTGCTCCACTGCACTGTCAACATCTGAGTGTCCAGAAGTCTGTCACCGGGCCTTCCTTCCAAGCTGCCTCCCACCTTGGACTTGAATCTCCCACCTTTAGGTTAGTACCCGATCCTTTAACCATTTGCAGCACCCAGGGAGCCCCACGTTACAACCGTTCTGCCTGCCAGCTGTCCTCACTCACGAGACACCTGCCTTGCTCAAAGGAAGCACAGGTAGCATTCCCTGCTACCCCCAGCTGTGAACGAACTCTGGGGGCGGGAGGCTCAGTCCAGAAGAACCTGGCTTGGAAGACACACACACACACACACACACACACACACCTCCCCCTCCAAGGGAAGTGCGGCTCTCAAGCCCAATGCACCCATCCCAATGAGAACCAAAAGCCCTCCCCGGGCATGTGACAGGATGGGGACCCCTCTTCTAATCGCTTCCTTCCAGGGCTTTCACACTCTGCCTGTACAAGCGCACCAAGCAACAAGTCTGCAAAGTGGTTCTCAGGAAGTTCAAGGCTCCTTAAAACCTCTGGTCTCTTGACAGTGTCATTCTGGCGGAGCCCGTCGTACCACGGCTCCCGGAACATGCCGTTCCTTCTTGTTAGGATTCAGCTTCTCCTGA
>NW_022111368.1:13430518-13432008 GCF_000313985.2 Echinops telfairi
CAGAGTGAAAAAAGGGAGATGAAGGCAGACAGTCAGCAAGTGTGCATCACGCAGGTCTTCGAGGTCATTTAAAGGACATTTGATGCTACCTTGAGGAAGAGAGAATGCCACCAGAGGTCTGAACATTGAAGGGGTATGACAACACTTGCATGTTAACAGGGTCTGCCAGGCCGCTGCAGGAAAAGTGGCTGTAGGAGGCAGCAGAGGTGGGAGCAGGGCACAAGTCAGGGGACTGACAGAAGAACCCAGAAACTGGCAGTGGCTTGGACCAGCGTGCGAGGTGAAGCAGTCGAGGGTGAAGAGAAGTGGTCGGGTTCATGAAATATTTGGAAGGTAGCACCAGGTGACTCGTTCCCAGCAAGCATATGGGCAGGGACACAGGTGGAGCAGAAGAGAGAGGTGACTTCTGTTTTCTCAGGGCATCAGCTGCGAGTGCACTTGGGGGATTGAGGAAGACATGAAATTGCAATCAAGGAGAAATCAGGATGCAAGGGACTAGGGCAGTTGGGCAGAGTCCTGATAGGACTGTTGACTCGAGCCAGGTGACAAGGTTGGGTTTTTCTCCAGCCGCCCTACTGCAAATGTGGAGAGAGAGCTGGCTTTAACCCGGATTGGGGTCTGGGCAGGCGAGGATGAAGAAGAAGCAGGTCATCGTGAGAATCAAGGGTTTAAGCAAGAGGAGTCTTCGTGGCAAGCACATGCCTAAGCTGGGCGAGGAAAGACAAGAGGACACACAGTAGGAAGGGACTGCGACCAGGTGTTGACAGTCATAGATTTTAGATCCCAGAAGTTTTGAAAGGCTGTTGGGGCATTAGGGGGAGGAAATCATAAAGGAGACTGTGACTGAAATAGAGAGGGACTGAAAATATGATTCCAGGAGCCCATGTGGCATAGTACTGGATTGCTAACTACAAGGTTAGCAGTTCAAAACCACCATCTGCTCTGCAGGAAAACAATGAGGCTTTCGGCTCCCGTAAAGAGTTAAAGTCATGGAAACCCACAGGGGCAGTTCTACCCTGTCCTATAGGGTCACCATGAGGTTTTTGAGAGAAATATGATTCGTGATGGGCTCTGCCTCCCATTCAGGAGTCCCAATTTAATTTCTAGCTAATATACCTCATGCACAACCACCACTCACCTGCCAGTGGAGGCCTTCCAGACTGGCAGACTAGGAAGAAAGACCTGGTGATTTACTTCCAAACACCAGCCAGAGAAAAGCACCAGGGTCCCATCACAGCCCATCGTGGGGGGAGAGAGGACGAGGCAGCATTTCGTTTTGCTCCAAATGGGGGCACCATGAGCTGAAGGCTGATGGCGGCTGACAATGTCGGCAACCTAAATAGGATCTAATCCCACCTCACTGTAGAGTGAGATGAGATAACAAAGAAGGAACCACTTGGAAAGGTTGGAGTCATTCCAATAAGATAAGGGGCTGTGTTATATGCCAAAGGGGTGAGCCCTGAGTTCAGAAGCATAGGTACTTTTTTTTC
>NW_022111368.1:13433193-13437228 GCF_000313985.2 Echinops telfairi
AAAAAATCTTTAAAACAGTTCCTTGTCATAAAAGTGGCACAATGAAGTCTCTCCAAAGCGTTTCATGGTGAATTGCTGATGGCATTTAAATTAAGCATGAGCCCATTATTAATAGAGCGTGAAGCAAATACAAAATGGTCTTTCTCTCAGAATTCCTCTTCACAGAAGAGATAAGACAAGGATTCGCATAATTAGATTATCAAGGTCAAGGGTAAATCTCCTAAAAGGGGAAGCATGCCAAGGGCAATTGCCTGCAGAAACAATCACCGTATCAACTATGCCAAATCCTTTCCTCCCAAATTGGGGTGTGTGTGTGTGTGTGTGTGTGTGTGTGTGTGTGTGTGTGTGTGTGAATGAAACTATTTTTCTCAGCTTATTCCTAACTGAATGGTCTACCTGCATGTTTTTAGAATTCCCATGCACTCCTTCACTCCTTTATGATTTTAATTGTTTGCTTTGAAAAACTGCGCACACTGGACAGAATGTCTCCTTCCATTTTACCTCAGAGAAAGAGATTGCTTTAGAATGAAAACGCTCCCTGGGAGAAAGATGTAGCAGTCTGCTTCTACCAAGATTCGCAGCTTTGGGAACCCTGGAGTGTAGTCCTCCTCTGTCTCAGATGGACACAAGAGTTGGACTTGGCTCAACAGCACTGGGCTTGGGCTTGGCATGAAAATCATTAAAAAGAGACAAGTATGAATGAGGAGCAAAGAATCTGGAACTTTCATACACCGCAAGTGGAAGTTTAAAATGGTGCAATCACTTTGGAAAACAGTCTGGCAGTTGCAAAATCTTAAACAGAGAGCTAACATATGACCCAGCAATTATACCACTAAATAAATGAAAACATATGTCCACAGGAAAACTTGTACATTAATCATCATAGCAGTATTACTCACAATATCCCAAAGCAAAACAACTGGGATGCCCATCAACTGAGAATGGATAAATAAAATGCTGTCTATCCATACAATGGATGTTGCCCATCATAACAAAGCACTGATAGATGACTCAATAAAGATGAACTTTGAAAACATTACGCTACATGAAAGAAGCCATGTGTGAAAGGCCATAGTGTATAATTTCATTTAAGTAAAATCGCCACTTTTCATTTAAGTAAGACATCCACACAAACAAAAAGTAGCTTAGTGGTCACCTACAGCTGGAGAGAAGGAGCGTCGCTGGCCCAGTGGTTAAAGTGTTCCTCAGCTAATCAAAAGGTCGTAGTTCGAACCCACCAGCCGTCTGTGGGAGGAAGATACGGCAATCTGATTCCTTAAAGATTCCAGCCTGGGAAACTCTAGTCTACGGCGTAGTTCTGCTTTGCTCTACAGATTCGCTACAAGCAGACATGGGCTGACAGCAGTGGGTTTAGGGCTGGGGAGGAAGGCATTAAGGGAAAGTGTTGACTGCTAAGGGGTATGGGCTTCTTGGGGAGAGTTGAGTTGTTTCCAAATTAAGTGTGGTGATGGCAGCACAACCCAGAATATACTAAATAAACATCTAATTGTACATTTTAAATGACTGACCTAATATAATTTATGCATTACGCCCTGATAAAAGTTGCTTACAAACACAAAATTAAAAAACAAAAACAATATATATGTCAGACAAAAACAATAAGGTGGGATATTTTCTAGCTTTATTTCCAAATGATATATTATATATACACATATATACATATTCTACATATACAGAACGATCTATATACATAGACATATATATCATTCCTTTTTGTAGAATAAAAGGGGGCTTTAAAAAGCTTGTGAAAAATAGAAAATTTTCAGACTTTTTGAAACCCCCTCATAGATATACATATATACACTTTAGACAAAACTTATGTTCTGATTTTCAGTCAGTTTCTTCCTTTAGCCATGCACCATTTTCCCAATAAATAAATAAAATGTTATTGGCCAAGTAGTAAGCTGTGGTATAGATTCCCATAACTATTTAAACATTCCTACATTGATGGACACCTGCATCTTTTTCAAATTTTCACAATTATGATCGATACATAAGAATGAGAAGCCTTCTTGTGTATGGATCTTTGCACAGCTCCAATTATTTCTAGAGAATAAATTCTTATAAGTGGAATTACTTGGGGAAAGACCAACTCCTTGCTTTAAGGATGTTGACACATAAAATCACATGTAACACCCACACGGGCAGTCTACAAGCACACACTAGGCTTCGTCTTATCAAACATTTTAAAACTTGCTGATCTGGTGGCTTAGACCATGAACTGACAGAAGCACATGTCCATCTTGAAAAAGTCCTGCCAGGATGCTCTTTGGAAGCCAGAATGGCAAAACTCCGTCTTCCATACTTTGGGTATGCCACCACGCAGGACAAGTTCCCAGAAAAGGTCAGCAGGCTGGATGTAGCAGAGGGTCCGCGATAAGAGGAAGACCCTCCACCAATGGACTGACCCAGCGGCTACAGCAATGGGCTCAAGTATAACAAGTGGTTACGCTTTGGGCCGCTACCTTTAAGGTCAGCAGTTCAAAACCATCAGTCCACTCCTCAGGAGAAAGACAGAGCTTTCTACTCCCATGAAGAGGAACAGTCTCAGAAACCCACAGAGGCAGTTCTACCCTGGCCTGCGGGGTCCCTGTGAGTCAGAATTCATCCGACGGCAGGGGGTCTGGTGTGTAGGCATGGATGGCTCCGGACCTGGCAGTGTTTCATTCTGCTGTACACAGGACCGACGTGACTCGGTGCCGACCTGACAATGGCTCCAAATGGCTCCAAAAAACCCACTGCTTAACTTTGATATTTTTAAATTTATTAGTGAGATTGAATATACGAAGGTATATTTATGAGTGTTTTTGTTTTCTCCTCTTAAAATGACCTTATGCCCACTTTTGTCTTAGAGTACCCATCATTCCCTGAATTTGTTAGTGTTTTTTCCATACAAAAAATAGTAATCCTCTGCGGACTCTTTAATCTTGCAACTGAACGGATAACCATCTAATCTGCAGCATAGATGGGATGACTTTTATAACCGAAAGCATCAAGGACTTGCTAAAACTCTCTGACTTCCATGGGCAGATGCAGACCAAGCCTGCGGTCATTTCGGAAATGTGTTCCAACAGTAACAGTTCTAAAGTCCTAGTGGTCCAGTGAGTTCGACACTGGGCTGATAACCACAAGGTCAATGGTTCAAACCCACCAGCCGCTCCTCAGAGAAAAATGAGGCTGTCTGCTCTTGTGTAGATATATGGCGTTGTGTAGACATATGTGAAGTAGTTTTAACCCTGCCCCATGAAGTCACTGTGAGTCAGAATCAACTCTATGGCAGCGGACTTTGTTTTCGGTAAAAGCACCGGTACATAAATGTCCCCATGAATGTTGGGGAAATGGCATGGCATATGGCACAGTGGCTGCAGCCATGGAGTCAGGCATAGGAACAATTGTGAGGACGATGCAGGACCAGGCAGTGTTTCATTCTGTTGTACATGGGGTCCCGACGCGATGGCACCTAACAGCAACGGCGCGGCACAATAGGCGAGCTCCATCTCAGCAGAGCTATCAGGAAAGAAAGGCTCATGTTCAATGTCTTCCCAGTCTTGGCGCAGAACCCAAAATTAGGTGGCCCACCAGGAAAAGCCCAACACCGCAACTCATTGCCTTCGAGTCAATACTGACTCGTAATGACCCTGTAGGACAGCACAGAACTGCTCCTGTGGGTTTCCAAGACTGTCACTCTTTACTGAGGTAGAAAGCCTCGTCTTTATCCTGCGAAGCAGCTGATAGCTTTGAACTGCTAGCCTTTTGGTTAGCAATCCAACTCGTTACCCACTAGCCCACCAGAGCTCCCACAGGAAAAGTGGTTACAGCCTCATCTCTGAAACTGAAATAGAGAAAGGAGTCCCTGGGTGGAGCAAAGAGGTAAGCACTTGACTACTTACAGAAAGGTTGGAGGTTCAAATCCATGCAAAAGCACCTGGAAGAAAGATCTGGTGATCTCCCCCTGCAAGGTCAGCCATTGAAAACCTCATGGGGGGTAGCTCTACTTGGATACCATGGGGTCCG
>NW_022111368.1:13437774-13441180 GCF_000313985.2 Echinops telfairi
AGAGGGCCCCCACACTGCTGTGAGCTCCCCCTGAACATTACCAGCCTAACCTCGGGGTATCCCTTCGCACAGGACCGGCTCTGTCTCAAGCCCAGACCTGCGCGCCCAGAGGTCAAACAGCAGTCAAAGGGCATGATGACTGCCTGGGGACAATGGGTCCCACTCTCAGCCCCGCGGGCTCCCGAAAGCTCTGTCCAAGTAAAGAGGAACTTGTCGCCTAAACGGAATCGGCCTTAAAGACGGCAATGAAGGCAAGCCAACAGCACCTGCCCGAGGCCGGGCGAGAATGACAAGCTCCCTTTTTGCCCCTCGGTAAGGACTGGACGCCACTCAAAGGACGTTTCACAGAATCAAGGGCACTTGAATAAGGGCGGGCGGCGGACCTCTCGCCACAGATCTGACAGGGAGAACACATCTTCACGCCGCCTCGGCATGGAGGCCAGTGTGCAGCGAAGGGGACAGGGCTCCGCTGCTGGGCCATTTCAAACGCAGCCTAAACCGGAGCCCACACACCCAGGCTGTACGGCTCGGGGCATCAGAACGTCCACAGGCTTTGCCCTTGTGTCCTTTCCCGACATCTGGTGGAGGCTGGCACTGCCCCATCCCACACCAACACTGCTCGCTGCCTCGTGACAGGCCTGGTTTGACGAGGAGCAAACAAAGGCGGCCGAGCAAAGGGGATGCCGGCCTGCCTGTGCTCCCTTCCAGCCCAGCGCCTCGAGAGGTTGCAAAAGCATTCGCTCATTTCCCAACATTTGGGATGGGGAAGGTGGGGGCCGGCCGAGAAGCTGCCAAAACAGGCTTGCAGATTTGGCCCCAACACCGGGGTCGATGGAGAAAGCGGCGTGGTGAATAAACGAAACCCCCCAAACCAAGCTTCTTTGTGACGAGACTATTTTTAAAACAGTCTTTGTTCTTCAAAGTATGAGCTATTCATAGGCTATGGGGAAGTTCTTGTTGTGGACTGCCCTGAGCTTTCAGGAGCAGTGGGATTCAGGGTTCCCGGACTGTGCCCAGCTGCAGTTTTCAGCCCAGCGTGTGCACGGACCCTAAACAGGCAGAGGGTATGTCGTTTGCTAAGCAACTCTAGGTTTGGCAACAGGCTCGGCTGTTATCAAAACACCAGCGGTTCGAGCCCACTAGCCGCCCTGTGGGAGAAAAGCCTGGTGACTTGTCCCTGCAGATGGAAGCCCTCTAGGGCACTTCTGACCCACACGAAGGGGGCCCTCTGAGTCGGGAGCAATCCTGGTGGCACACACCACCATCCTTCCCTACCAAGGACCCAGGCCTGTTGCACAACAGCTCAGTATTCGGCTTAGAAAAGGGGCCGATGGTTATATCGTTGTGTTTTTTAAAAGCCGGATTAAAAATTCATAAGCCGAATATTATGCTCCAGTGTCCACAGTAGATAAATCGGAGAAGAAAAGGAAATCACCTATCTCGGTACACAGTAACCTTGAGTTATTTACATTTTGAAAGGACGGTACCGCCACATATTTGCAGTAAGTCTTAAAGCGTCCCCAGCACTAACGATTGTCCTATAAAGGAGCCTTAGGTTACACAAGCCAGCCATTTCCACACTCAGCCCACAGCTACTCAGCAGCAGGTGGAACTGCCATTTGGTTTCTTCTTTCTCTGCCCCATGATTTTCAAACGTCCTTTGAATGGTCTAAGCAGGCCAGTCTCCTAGAATCCGGGCACTTTCCAGAGAAATATTTCCCCTCCCCTGAGGCCTCCAATCAGATGTCACAGCTGCAAAAGATTCTTGCCTCCCGCACTGAACTCTGACCCCAGCTCTTAAGTCACTGCCTGAATTATTCCGGAGCAGCCCCCCCTCCATGAACGGGGGCAGCTCCAAAGAAGGGAAAGCTGCTCTATCTTCTGCAAGGGACAGGATGGAAAGGAAACACACACACACACACACACACACATCTGTAGCAATAAGACCAAATGCCAAGGGCCAGAAAGCATCTCTTTTCTGAAAGACTGGACCAGGCGATGGGAGGGATATCAGTTCAGCCCTTCCCTGGGGAGAGAAGAAAATCTGAGACGAGATCACAGTTGTCTAAAGGCTAGGCACACCTTTTCTGCCCAGGACTCAGCCTGAGACCTTGAGCCCAGCATGCCATTGGCCTTGGCCAATCGCAGCCTCACACCTCAGTATTCAAACACAGACAGAAAGCGCAAGCTGAAGGAAGGGCTAGGGCACTTGGGGGTGGTTTAAGATGGGTGGGGCTGTTTATTTTTGAAATGCTGGCAAGCAACGCAGTGAATTTTCAGAGCAAACACAACGGGTTGGTGAGAAAGTAGTGTGTGGGGGTGGAGATTGACAGGCAAAGTCCTCACGCCTGGCTGACTTCTCTCAAGGTGAATCCAAGCCGCCTTGCTTGGCCAAGGACAGGAGAAGCTTCTTCAGTTAAGAACTGTTGCCTGGGATGGTATCACAGCACCCCCCTCCTGACACCTGCCCCCGCTTCTTAATGTTCCTGACACTGTGGGACATGGGACATGAGCCATGGGGAATGCTAGGGATGGGGCTCTAAGAATGGAGTTGAAGCCCCAGGGGGTCTTAGGTGCTGAAGGGGGGCTATGGAGGGACGAAGGTGGCTGTGGAGGAGAAATCGGCAGGAAGACCCCAAGCCATCAAGCCCTGGGGAAAGCATAGTCCCCGGAGTCAGGGTGCCACACCAGCTTGGCAGGCAGAAACCAGGGCGCATCCAAAGAAAGCAACTATCAGGCAGGTAGGTCTGCAGGTGACCTGAAGCCAAAAGCAAACACAGGGCCACAAAGTCACAGTCAGGAAGCTGCTGATGCTCTCCTCAAGGGACGGGGAGTCAGAATGGACTTGGGCACACCCCACCACAAGCCTCGGTCAGGACCCACCTGCAGCGTGGCTCCTTCGACCTGCTGCCCATCCCAACTCCAAGTCCAGTCTCCATACGACCTTGGGTGACATACAGGGTTTGGGGGTCCTCGTGGTGTTTCCGTGGAAGAATTCTCGCCACCCATGCAGGAGATTACAGCTCCATAGTGGTGCAGTGGTTAGAAGTTAAGTTGTTAACCACAAAGTGAGCAGTTCAAAACCACTAGCCGCTCCTTGGAAGAAAGGAGGCTTTCTACTCCCATAAAGAGTTCCAGTCTCACTAACTCACAAGGGCAGTTCTACTCTATCCTACAGGGTCTCTATGACTCGCATCAGCTCGCTAGCAGTGAGTTTAGGTTCTGCTCGGGAGGCAGGAGATGGGGGTTCAGTTCCCAGCATACACGCCTCAGGCACAGCCACCACCTGTCGGCGAGGGCTTGCATGTTGCTATGGTGACGAACAGGTTTCAGCAGCAAGCTCGGACTGGTAAGGAAGACCTGACTATTGACTTCCCAAAAGCGCCCAGGAGGGCCCTACAGCTGC
>NW_022111368.1:13441846-13445977 GCF_000313985.2 Echinops telfairi
GTTGGGTGTGGACTCTTTCTCTCTGTGCTGAGAGAAATGAGTGTGTGTGTGTGTGTGTGTGTGTGTGTGTGTGTGTGTGTGTGTTTGGGGGGGCAGGGTATTTTCTTTGACTGTTTATAAAGCAACGTATGTTGTAAATGTCCAGTGAGGTGGAGCTGGTCAATTAGTTCAAAGCATCCCTCCATGTTCAGAGGGAAAGAGACTCAACAACTTCCATTCACTCATTCACGACTCCAGTAGACTCCTACTGAGTGATGATGCCAAGTGTGGTGGGATATAAAGATGGGCCTCAAAAAGAGGGTGGAAAAAAGGGAATGAAATGAGCATGACATTTGTCCACCCCAAATTATTAAAGCCCCCCTGGTGGCATCACGTGTTCCACAAGGTCAGCAGTTCAAACCCACTCGTCCTTCCTCCGTAGAAAGACGAGGCTTTCTGTCTCGGTGAAGATGGACAGTGTCAGAAACCCACCGCGGCAGTTCGGCTGTCCCATGGCGCAGCTGGTGGTGATTTCAAACTGCCCACCTTGCGCGTCGCAGCCCACAAAGTCCCAATTGAGTCGGAATCCACGCCATGGCCGTGGACATGGCGCGTGTGTGTGTGTGTGTGTACTGCATTAGTCAGGAGACACCCACAGGTAGGCTTGGGGTTGGGATGCTGACGATTTCTCCTTTTCTCCCGTTGCAGTTGCTCTCCGCAGGGAGGCCAGTCTTCTTCCATGGCCTTCTCTACCACCACAAGCACAGACAGGGCTTAGACATGTTACTGCAAGGTGACCCCAGCGGCCAGGTGACAGGCCTGAAGCTTACTCTGAGCATTCCCCTTCGGCACCTCCCCTATGCTTACCAACAGCAGCCTCCTACAGAGAGCCCGAGACTGGGGAGCTAGCACACTGTGCACACCCAAGCCAGCTCCAGAAGCGCAGCAGTCCAAGGGAGCGGTGCTGCTTGCAGTGCTCTGAGGGACAGGGAGCGGAGCAACGCCTCCCACTCCGGCTGGCATGCTCAGCCTGGCTCACTCTTGGCACTCCATTCACACTGGGGTTTCTTCTTCCCATTTTAGCTTGAACTCCAGAAATTCCGAGAGAAAAGTTAACACTGGGAGAGAAAAAATCCCACTTGGATAGTCTCATCATCTGAGAGTAGGTGTTCTGTAAGTCAACAACTTGATTTTTCCTAAAAACCCTCTGAGAGAATGCCGAGTCTGTCTTCTCTAACCACTAACTTCCTCTGGTGCCCTTTCCATTGCTGACCCCGCATAACTCCTCCCCTCCCGAATTAAACTGTGGAACGGTTGAGGGTTTTCTTGATTTAGTCAGCTCTACCAAACAACAGCACTATTTTCTGAGCAATCTGCATCTCTCAGAATGAGCAGAGACACTTTCCTATCCCGGGCCCCACTGCTCCCTCTGAATACCAAGTGGCCACCCGCACCCGTCCATGTGGGCCTGGCCATCAAGAGCCATTTGTAACGTCTGCTGTGGCAAGAAGCACAGGATTTGAAATTCCAAAAGGCGGCCAAGAGTGAGCATCTAACTCCTAGCTCTTGCGTTTTATAAGGCTTGTCTTTGTTACTTTATTTTTTAACTTTTACTTTAAAAAAAAACCAAATAGCAAGCAAAAAAATGAGAAATACCTCCCACAATCCCACAACCCAGAAATAACGACCACCTGAGCATCTTTGTGTATATTCCAGACAATTTGTGAAACAAGTCACACATTTTTAAACAAAAAGGAGCCCTGCTATAAATACATCTTTCTAACTTTCTTTTATTACCTAGCAGTGTGTAAACAAGCCCTTCAAAATACAATAAATAAATAATAACACAGAACTCATGACCATTGAGTTGATTCCGACTCAGAGCGACCCTGTAGGACAGAGTAGAACTGCGCCTTTGGGTTTCAGGGACTTTTAGTGTTTAGGAGAGTGAAAAGCCCCATCTTTCTCCTTTTTCTCCCGCGGTACACCTGGTAGGTTCAAACCACTGACCCTGAGGTTCGTCACTTACTGTGTAAGCCACCACACCACCAAGGCTCCTTAGAAAAACATCTCACTTCAGTGAAATGCCGTGGGCTCAGTGTACAGAAGGGTTCTTATAGCTTTGCTAGGAAGAGGTTAAGGGGACAAAAGGAGTGGAAGAGGCGACAACAGGCAGCTGCCCCACCTTGTCCAGTACCTGCTGTGACCCTGGGGCCACATGTTACTACAGATGCTATGAGAGATAAAACGGAGATGAAGGGAGAGAGGTGGTCTGGTGCTGGACTGTGTGGTGGGTGGGCGGCACTGTCTTAGGGATGAGAAGGGGCTCGAGTGGGTTCAGAGGCTGGTATCAGAAATGAGGCTGGCCCCTCCTCTCTATGGCTGCATCCCTTCGAAAGGGGAACAACAGGGTCAAATTAGGGGGTTCTTGGGCAAGCTCTTCACTGAGCCATGATGCCAACTTTCCACATCGATTAATTTTGGGGGGAAGAGTAGGGAATATTCTCACTCATGGACATGAGTCAATTCCAATTCATAGCAACCCAACAGGAAGGGATAGACCGCTCCTGTGGGTTTCCCACAATTTAAATCTTTACGGGAGTAGAAAGCCTCCTGTTATCATCCCAATTATCATGGGGAACAGAAACTGCATTCCATTTCCATATGACGATCAAAGGTAAAGACCATATTGATACGTGGCAGTATTTTCTTGGAAAACCAGCATGACAAGATTTTATTTGTAAGAGGTTTGGAGGTGCCCACCCTCACTTGGTATCATCAACAGTCTTCTTTCGGCTAGGTAAAACAGTGATGTTTTTCCTCCAATGCATTAGCTCCAATGACAACTTTCCCTTATCACCTAATTCATCCCAAATTTATTTGGCCTCCCACCCCTTTTCAGAGAAAAAAAAATCACTCAGCTCCACCTCTGGCAGTGGAAAACATTTGTACTATAAGCCATATCACCCATGATAAAGTGTACCTGCCTGGGCAGCCTCACCCAGCCTGGATCATGGTGACTCATAGAGACCCTATAGGACAGGGTAGAACTGCCCCTGTGAGTTGCCAAGACTCTAACTCATTGTTGTTGTTGTTAGGTGCCATCGAGTTGGTTCTGACCCATAGAGACTGCTGGGTCCTGCACCATCCTCACAATTGTTCCTCTTGCTGGGCTCATCATTGCAGCTGCTGTGTCAACCCACCTTCTTTTTCACTGCCCCTCTACCAAGCATGAGGACCGTCTCCGGGGACGCTTTACAGGAGTAGAAAGCCCTGTCTTTCTCCTGAGGAGTGAGTGACTGGTGGCTTTGAACTGCTCACCTAGCAGATTGCAGCCCTCCTCATACCCACTGCGTCACCAGGGCTCCACTGGTTTCTAACAAATTCTTTCATATACAGAAGGGTTGGATAGGGAGAGACCATCACTGTGGTTTGAAAAGCAGGACGCTGGCACCTCCCAGCTGAGGTCCCAGGACATTTTCTGACACATTGACCACGCCATCCCAAGCAGGTGGCTGTTCCCTGACGGATCCAATCCCATGCAATCCTGTGAGTTTACGTAAACAAATCATGAATTGATATATATTTTTTAAAACCATTGCTTTAAAAAGTTACACGTGTGAACAAAGTTCACTTTCAATATAAGGAAACGTCTTTTTCCTGATAGGAGAGAAACTTTGCCTGGCATCATTTTCTAGAGAAAGGCCACAAACAGAGAGAGGGGGACTTCTTCCCCTCAATGCATTAGCTCCAGTGCATTTTTAAAAGGAAGCCCACCACAGGTGCTACTGCCCTACTTCCCCTCTCCTGGGTGAATAAAAGAGAAAGAAAGGAAGATTTTTGCTTTAAAATATCAGCATTCAAAAAAAAAAAAAGCCCCTAACAAAAAAACTCCAAATTCACTGCCATCGAGACATTTCCATCTCACAGCAGCCCTGTGAGATGGGGTAGGATTGCCCCTGTGGGCTTCCGAGACTGGACCCCTTTACGAGAGTACAAAGCCTTGGCTTTCTCCCAAGGAGCAGCTGATGGTACCGAACTGCTGACCTCTCCGATAGCAGCCCAACATGCAAGCAACTACCCCACCAGGGCTTCTTCCGTCATTGATAATGTGACGGTTAGCTCTAAAACTGCCAGTATTCCTCATGTTAC
>NW_022111368.1:13446914-13448260 GCF_000313985.2 Echinops telfairi
GAAGAAACCCTTTTTGTTTCTTTGTCTTTCTCACGTGCTCAATTTGCAGTTTCATGCTGAATCAGGGCAGTACTGGGTGAAAGCAAAGCTGGTTGAACTCTATCCGAGAGGGACATCAAAAGGGTTCCTATGCTGGTTATTTCGGTCTCCGAGTTGTCCCTTGTGAGAGGCCTGTGCAGTCCTGCTGGTGCTGGCCCCAGCGCTGGAGAAGAACATGCTCTGGTTATTTGAGGTCCGAAATGCACGTAGAGGCTTCTTTCCTTCTACCAGGACTTTAGGAGGCGCTCGGCCTCCTCACCGGTTACACATTCAGCTGCTAACCAGAAGCTTGGTGCTTAGCACCGACCAGGGGCTCCTGGGGAGAAAAGATCTGACAATCTGTTCCCATAAAACCTGCAGCCTAGGAAGCACTAGGAGACAGTTCTACTCCATCCTCCAAGTTCAGCGTGAGTCAGAATCAGCACATGGGAACAACCACAGCCGCTTAGCCACCTGAACAATCAAGTATTACAGATAATGTAATGCTGATCCTGGAAACATGCTGGGGAAAACTTCCGAGCTACTTGTAACTATCCTGGAAGTCACCACCACGTCACCCAGAGACAGAGCAGCAGTCGCTCCCTCAAAGGCAACGCCTCACATCTGAGGTCAGTGATCCAGGGTTGGATCACTGGGTTGATATCCTGGGTTGTTGATCTGGGGTCGTCAGCTCTCGCTCCGATCTACCCATTTCCTTCCATTCTCATCCTTATCATCAGAGTGTGAGCCCTTGCCTTCTCTTGTGTCGTCTCTGGCAAAGTCCCCAGAATGTTCTGCTATCTCCAGACTCGGTCTTTTCCAATGGAGGCCACGGAAGAATGTGGGCTGCATCATACCGGAAACACCAGTTTCCTCCAGCAATTTCCAAACATGGTCTCTCTATCATTTCCTGTCTCTCCCTGTCCTCTTTTGGAATTCCCAGTAGACATCATCATCCCATCTGCCATGTCTCCAGACCTCTTAAGCTCTCATTCTTTGTCCTCTGAGCCATGCTTCACATGAGTCTTGTCATTTGCTAATTCTCTCATCAGCCGTGTTGAATTGGCTATTTAATTCATCCACGGAGGGCTTTGTTTAAAATGTTCACTTTTAGAGTTTCCTTTCCAAATTAGCTTTGGCATTCGTTACGGATTTATTATTGCTACTCATCGTTGTCAGCTTTACTATTTTTTTTTTCATTTCAAGAATTCAGCTTAGGCTTTCCACATTCTTTGTTGGATAATTCAAACTCTACAGGCCTGATCCTGCTATCAGTGCCTTTTCTTGGCACATTACGAGATGCTTTGCTTTCCGAGTACTTTGTATAT
>NW_022111368.1:13448831-13466410 GCF_000313985.2 Echinops telfairi
TGCTTTCATTATGTTCAATTTGTAACAATGGAAATACATCCTGCCTATCAGATATTTACATGACGATTCATAACAGTAGCAAAGTTACAGTTATGAAGTAACAACGAAAACAATTTTATGGTTGGAGGTCACCACAACAGGAGGAACTGTATTAAAGGGTCGCGGCACAAAGAAGGTTGAGAACCACTGTTTTAGAGGGTGGGTGCATTTATTTTTCACCTTTACCCTTAAAGGAGAGCTTTCCAGAGTCCCGGCCTGCAAGGTCCATCAGTGTGAACAGGGTTGCTTGCCTCAATACTAAGTGGCCACACACATGTCCATATTTTTAAGTTCTTGAACTATTTTTAAGGGCTTGTGTCCCTTTGCTGTCAGTTTTAACTCTTTCTGCTCTGGTACAAAAACACTTTCTGTGTCCAGCCTGACAGCTAAGAGCTTACTTACTAAGCAATCATGGAACTAATGAATGAAAACATTCATTAAGTTTATTAAAACTGTCATTAATAACAGCGAGTAAATATCTGTAGGCAGCATTCAGGGGTTCTGTGTAAGTTCATTAGCCTGTGGGCACTCTCTGTGGCAGTACCTGGTTCCTTATGAAGGCATTTTGGAAGTGACTACCTGATTCTAGCTCTATCACAGACGGGTTGCAAGGACAGTATTAGGACATCATTTTTTAAACAGTTTTATTAGCACATAATCCAATATCATACACTTCAATAGGTCGATCTTATCAAGAAAAGTTGTAGAATCATGACCACAATTTTAGAACATTTTCTTCTTTCTTGTACTCATTGTTACTAGTTCCCCATCTCCCCAACCTCTCCCACCACACTCCAAAGAAACCATCGATCCAGTACTGTCTCTAATGATTTACCTCTCCTGGATTTCATACATGGAAAGACATAGAAAATGCAGTAACAACAACAGAAACCTAACACCACTGGCAATGAAAAACTTCAGTCGAAAAGAAAGCAGAAAATATTGAAAACTAGAACAAATTTTAAATGGGTCAACCAGGCGATCAAATGATAAAGTGATCAATTTTAACCTAAGGACATCTTCAGTCATCCATTTCCCAATGTACCCTGCATGAGGGCAAGGCTACTCACAAGTCTACGGTCAGAGGGGATTCACCAGGGGCTTAATACACATGTGGTTTCCCCTTCACCTTTTTTTCCCCTTTTTAACGGAAACAACTTTTAAATGGGTCAAAAGGAAAATCAAATGGCATTACATGTTTACCTAACTCCATCGACTATAATTGCCTTGACACTGTTCTGTCTGATAACAAGGCTATTCACAGCCCTGACTATGATCAGAGGGGATTCACCAGAGGCTTAGTCTATGTATGGACCCTGCAAAGGGACTCTGGGCTTTCACTGCTGTCCACAGCCGTCTGCAAACCGAGTATTCGCAATTTAAGCTCTGATGCCATTCCCTCCTTTGGATTTGGATTATATTATTTACAATCCTGGGATCACACGGGCTAATGTGCTTCTTCCAGGTAGATTTAGTTGATGCCTTACTGAGATGGCTGCTTGTTTGAAGACAAGGCTTTAAGACCCAGACAGGATTCTTTCTGATAACCGGGCACCATCTAATTTCTTCACCACACTTTGCCATAGCACCCATATCTTCAGGGATCTCGTCATGAGGTCAAGCATCTAGCAGGGCCGTGCCATAAGAACTCATCTAGAATTAAGTGTGAAGCCATAATCCATCCATCTAGCTAGCTATAGCTTATATATGACCCCAGGGCACTGTTATTTTGACGCAGCTCTCAGCTACACGTTTCCCCTCCAGAAGCACATTTCTACTGCCACCAGAGCCGGAAACCACCTGTTCAGTTCCAAACGGGTCTGAGGTCCTTTTGGAGACCTGGGTCCTCATTTCGCAACCTCACCTAGAACAGGAATTCCCAAATAGATTCCAGAGATTTTGGTTCAGTGGGTCTGGGAAGAGCCGGGGTCAGGGGAGGAGGCATACTTTACAGAGACGTCCAGTAATTCACTAGGTTAATGAGCCACTGGCCTGTGACATCAGGCTGTTTAAATAGAGAAAGAGAAGCTAACATCAGGGCTAACTATAGTAATAGTTACTTCCATCTTTCCTATTTTCAGTATATGTGCTGCCGAAGCGAGCACCCACCTTTCCTAATAAGAAGTTATCACCCCATCATCATCATCACCTTCATCTTCAAGACCATAAAGGCATTCTTTTTAGAGTCTGACAATATTCCTCAGTCTTTTTTGGTTTTCTTTTATTTTCAATTACTTCCCCACAAAAAATCTGCAGTGTGCATTCAAATAACACAAACAGCTATTATAACTCAGCCTTTAGAGCAGCATCACCACAGTGCATGAAAAACAAGCATTGGCAGCAACAGTACATACGGAAGCGCAGAAAACACATTTCCAATCTCTCTCAGGGGCAGGGGATCCTTAACAGTTTTCTAAAAATTAAATTCATTAAATCATCAGAACGCGTTGTTTTTTTTCCCACCTAGAAGTCGCAATATGTGAGGCTATAAATGTGCACAAATCAACACAGCAGTGTTAATGAAACCACACAAGCACGAGCTCCAGTGCTGAGGATGAAGTCATAGGCCTCGGAGACGTCCTCTCTCCTTCCTGAAGGACTTCACGGAAACACCTCGTTGGCCTCCTTCACCGGGACTGACTTACCACTCCCTTACCGGCTGCCACTGGGTTGATTGTACCTTCGGGCAAGCCCATCTGGGTCACAGCAGAACTGTGCTCCAGAGGGTTGTTTTAAATAGAAATAACATCTCATTGTGGGAAGGTGGGAGGGAAATGGGGGGCTGGTACTGAGTGCAAGAAGGAAGAAAATGTTCTGGAACTGCTTGTGGTCATGATTGTACAACGCTGTATAACATGACTGACTGAACTGCGGAAGTGAATGGTATGCAAATTATAACCAAGTATGTTGTATAAATTATAACTCAATAAAACCATTTTTTTAAATGTCAGTGTGTTCTCAGTGGAAATTTACACACAACCTAGATTCCCCTTTGACAATTTCTACACAAATTGTTCATTGACCCAAGCGACATGGTTCATGGGCCCATATTCTTTCATTGTGCGCCATAAGTATGTCAGTGGTTGACTTTTCAGAAGTTGAACCATAAAGACTAGCCTTCCGGTTAGTGGCTGAGCTCATTAAATATCTGTACCCCCACCCCTCCACCCCCAGAGGCTCACCTAGACTACAAACCCCCAATTTCCCATCTTTTAACACACATTACAGTGAAGTCAATGTTTTAGCACCTCACCATCCTCTTTTCTGGTTTCTCTCCTCTCATCCCAGGAACAACTACTATTAAGGTGTGATCCCTTCCTACCTGCCCCACTGCAGGCACATTGCATGGTATACTACTACAATGCTAACCAACATGTGCCCCGCCAAAACTGTATTCTCACCATTGCCTGGGGGCTTCTTAGAAATGCAAGTTCCCCGGCCCCAAGGTAGACCCTTTTAAGGTACATTGTCTGTGTTTTAACAGGTCCTCCAGATGATTCTCATGTAAGCTTTACCTGAGAAACACCGGTGTATTTTACACAGCACACATTTCAATCTAAAGACTTACAAAATGTTGGCCTTTCTTGGAGTTTGTCTGCATGAAATTATATCAATAATTATTTCCCAGGTCTCTTGCCTCAGTTAATAATTAACTAGATGGCCATCTTAAGCGTGCCATGCCACTTTAGAAAAACTTAAAAGTTAGTGAAAACAAAACAAATATATGTCCCTGGACAAATCCCAGATTTGTATTCTTTGGTTGCAATTTACACTTTCCAACACACCTCTAATCAAAAACGATTCCAAAGTGTTGAGCTAGGGGGAGTGATGACAAGGCGTCACACGTGTGCTGCCGTACCTTTGTGCTGCTCAGAGACCAGTGGGTTAAGAGCACTTAGTGCTGGTTCACTCCCCAGGACAAGAGATCCAGGTTGACCATCCTGCAAGCCAGAGCTCGTGTGACTATTTCTCCCACCTCACCCCAAGCTCAAGCAGGAAAAAGGGCAAGATGGCATATGGGTTTAAGATCCTGTCTCTTCGGAAGAAAAACACATCATCAATAAGTAAAGCGATAAAGTCATTACCAGAGTGATTTTTCCACTATTTTGGTCCTGAAAACCTCCTCTTGGTCCAGGTTCACAGTGCAGTAGCAATCTCGCATCTTGTTTGGCCCCGGGTAAGTGGGAAGATTTTTGGCTTCACCTACAAAATAAACGAAGCATGTATCATCTCCTTAGTGTTGAGATGCTCTGTCACTTTGCTTAGCTGCAGATACATCCCAACTGATGTGTTTGTGTCACAGGAACACACGCACTCTCCTTTTGGTGCATTCATTCGCTCCATCAGTCAGTCAGTCAGTCAGTCCTCATCATATCTTAGTGTTCTTGCAGTGAGTCAAGCTGTTGATGAGACGACCATTCAAAAAAAAACAGAAAACAAACAACAATGCATTGCGAACCTATAGGAACCCACAGGGGCAGTTCTACCCTGTCCTATAGGGTCGCTAGGAGACTACCTTTGGTACTGTGAAAATACAAAGTCACATTGATATCAATTTTTAAAAAATTAACAAGGGAAAAATTATTTTGAATGAAAGGGGAAGTCCATCAGCCTTGGAATTAAGGATTATGTTTTTTTCTTGCCTGGTTTTGTTTTATCTGGAGCCCACATTATCCCCCTTTATTTCCTGGCTTTAGGTCAAAGTTAGGGCAATAACTATGAAGAGTAACTCTTTACTTCTCCATTGAGCCAATCAAGCTATTAACATCAGCCGTTTAAAGCAAGAGAAAAAAAATACAGGAGACCGGCTGTGAGTCCACTGTGTCCTCTTCCCCAAGCCCCTTCCTCCACAGAGGACGCATCCAAATAGACAAGATCCAGGAGAGGAATGAGGAAACTTGAGCTGCCAGAAATGCCCACACCGAAACAATTCTTTCTTTGCCCTTGGGTCTGTCTAGGGATCATCATCAAACCCCCCTACTGGAGTGCTGGCACCCTCCATTCGATGCTCTAAGACAGCACAGATGGTTTACTGACATAGCTCAGTTTACTTTGAATGAATGCACGAATGAAAGGTTGTTTTGTACCTTGAACAACTAACTACAGCCCCGTTGAAGTTACCCCTGTGGAAAAAAGAACCTTTAACACCTTCTCACTTCCCAAAGCCCTCCTTATTTGCATCGGGGGTCGCTCTGATTCTAACGGTATCTGGAACTAGATGTTCACAGCCATCGGGCACAAGGAGTGAGAGCAGCCGATACCACACGAACAGCACACCAACACCAAGGTGCCTGCCGATGCCGGTTATTGCTAAACCAGTCAGACCCCCTGCGATGGAGCCCACTTTGATTCATAGCAACCCTCTAGGTCAGGGTAGAACCTCCCCTGTGGGTTTCCAAGAAGGCAACTCTTTACGGGAGTAGAGAGCCTCATCTTTTCTGCACGGAGTAGGTGATGCTTTTGAACTGCTGACATTGCAGTCAGCGGCCCAACCTGGAACCATGACCCAAAAGGGCTCTCTGTAGGGCAGAGGAAAATTGCCCCTGTGGGTTTCCAAAATTAGAACTGTTAGGGGGAGCAAACAGCCTCCTCTTTCTCCCCCAGAATGGCTGGTGTGTTTGAACCGATGACCTTGCAGCCCAATGCCTAACCCACAGCACCTCTGTGGCACCCCAGTTACTGCAACTCAGGGCAAAATCACCCTAGACTTGTTGAAAAAAAATTTTTGTTTTAATGACAGCAAACGGGAAAAAGGGATTCAAAGTTTGTCAGAATTCCATCTTCAGGATTAGCGCTGACACGGAGAATCAAAGCTGTCCTTTCTTTTACACCATCACAACAAAACCATACATTAACTCACTTGAGGGAATCAGTACATGGAAAAGCTGCCAATTTGCAAATGGGCATGCCAGAACTTCCAACGGGCAGAAATAAACTTGATTTGCTGGAAGACTTTTTTTTTTACACTTGAAAGTTAGTAATCTGAGTAGAGGCGTTCATAGAAGGCTTTTAATAGCCGCATTAATGTTTTTAATGCTTTTGTGCATCAAAAGCACCTTTTAGGATAACAGCCACAATTGTTAGCTGTACTAGTAACATTGGCATGCAGCAGGCACAGGGCCTAATTTGCATTCGGGTAATGCCCTGCACGTGGACCAGAACACATGCCCCTGCTTTTCGGAGCCTCAGTTTCCACAACTGTAAAAGCCACAGAGCAGACTAGCCCTTTGGGACTGTTTCAGCTCTGAAACGCAAAGGGCTTTGGACCCCCCACCCCCGCCACCCCCCCACCCCCCACCCCCCGGGAATCAGCAATGACTGTCAGTTTGTGGAGCGTGGGGGGAGGGGAATGGTATGTTTTCTTACGGTCGCTATTATCCTCCAAAAATATTAAAACCGTCCCACGACTGTGCTATTTTTACACAGGCTGGAGCTGAGGGAAGCCGTGGCGTGCTGACAGCCAGTCTGCTCACAGAGGCGGGGCTCTGCATCACGCTGCGGCCGGTCGTGAAATGTCAGGAGGAGGCCCCGGCAGATGCCAGCGGCCCCAACTGCACCCCATCCGCACCCCACCCGCACCAGCGGGCCAGCACCCAGCCCCCGGCTCCCGCACTGGGGGAGAGGGCACGAGACGCTGAGCGCAGGAGCAGGGTCACTGGTACCACGGAAAAGGCGCCACATGACACTGGCCACGTGCCACGGGCCTTTCAGCCCATCGAATCTGTGTTTGGACCTGACCGCTCTCGCAGCATCGAACAAAATCATTCCCCTCAAAGCCAGCTTGACCCCTTTGATTTTTTCCAGCTGATGCAACTCGGATTTGAATAAGGGCTGAAAATATATTTCCCTTTGGACGGTAACTCACCCCCCCCTCCCACCTTATAAAACGAAGATGCAAGGAGTTGAAAAAAGTTTGTGGAAAAACCCTGCTATCTTTTCATTCCTTCCTACCCGCCCCCTGCCCCAGTCAGCTTTGTGAAGCCCCTGGTATGGATAGATGCTTAAGTTCTCATTTTTCTTCAAAGGAGAAAAAAAATATTATTTTAATTTTTTTTGGAAGTCCATTGAGAAAGATGCTTTGATGGAAGTAAAGAACTGAGACTTTCTTCCTGTTTGTTATTCAAAGAACCTCAAAACGCAAGCAGTCGTCACTGATGCTTCCCTTAAATGAGGGGGCCGCCAGGGGAAAGGAGACAGGATGGGCACTTCCTGAACAACTTGTCACACAGATGCTTGGAACTGAGAAAACGCCGGACTATCATGTGCTGGTATTAATGCAGTCTGGTTCACATCCCTGCGAGTCCCCTCCACGGCCCCCAATTTGAACTGTTGTGGAAACACCCTGGTTTCCATAGTGATGGTGACACCAGTGGGCCCAGCCAGCCGACCTGAGCCAACATAAAATAAACCTCTGAGGCCAGGAAGGGGGTGGAAGCAATTCCCAGGATTCCAGCCCTGCACTACATCATCCCGACCCAGACCCCACCTGAGGATGGACCGAAAAAGGACTGCACGGTGATGAATTCTTACCGAGTTTCTGCTCGGGGTACCTCCACTGAGCAGAGCAGTGGGACGGACGTTCGCTCCGCCAGGTCAGGGCTTCGACCACAAGCGTGCTTACATGGCTATTGGGTTCTCTACAGGCCTCAGGAGAGATCAGTGTTTCAAGCACGTGGGTACTTATACCAAAGGCTAGAACTTGTTTCCCTTCTTGCTCCTGGGACTTATTGGGAGTTGAGTTGATGGTTGAGTGAATAACTAGTGTTCTTTGCTCCTTTTTTAAAGCAAGCTCTGGTTGTACTTAAGAGTTCATATGCAAATCCTCTATTTGCATATGACAACTCCTAGAAAGCAGGGGCCCTGGGGGCGTGGCATAGAGGTTACCAGTTGGACTGCAAATCACAAAGTTAGCAGTTCAAAACCACCAGCCAGGTCTCGAGCAGCGGTTCTCAACCTGTGGGTTGAGACCCCTTTGGGGGTCGAATGACTCTTTCACAGGGGTCGCCCGATTCATAACAGTAGCAAAATGACAGTTAGGAAGTAGCAACAAAAACAATGTTATGGTTGGGGGTCACCACCGCATCAGGCACTGTATTAAAGGGTTGGAGCATGAGGAAGGTGGAGAAGCACTGCTCTGGAGAGGTGAGGCTCTCTACTCCAGTCGAGCCCCGCAGTCTGGGAACCAGGACAGTTGCTCCCTGTCCCATAGGGCTGTAGTGAGGCACGACCACCTGGATGGCAGTGAGCTCTGAGAGTTTACTAAGCACCAGCTCTCAGTTTTACCAGTCCAAACTGCCCCATCTAATAGCCTGAAAGGACAGGAAGTGACTACACCCAGTATCACCTCTGCACCTGAGTTCCTAAGAGGGCAGCAAAAGGGAGCACTTCAAAAAAAAGAACAGGAACAGTGATGAAGCCGCAAAGCCAGATTCCCCACCTACAGGAGTCAGGCAATGGAACGCTAGCTCCGTGTCGGAAGTAACGAGGATCCCCAGGAGCCCTCCTTGCCAGACCATCGTTGGTCCGGATGCGCCGGGCAATGGCAGTTGGCATGTCCATCATGAATAAAGCTAGAAAACCCAAGCCAGGGGCAAATCTGTGGCTCGTGTGGCCTAGAGGGTGGAAAGAGATGCGGTCCAGCTAGCCCAGGCCTCTCTGGGGAGGGAGGCTACAGAATCTCATCAGACCAGTGGGGAGACGCAGCACCACACGGTGGTTGTTAGAATTCGCTTCCTTCAAGTCAGCCCCAACTCCTCAGACCCAAACCATGCCCATCCTGCGGGGGAACCACTGATCCGTGGGGTTCTCGTTGGCTGATTTTTAGAACAAGAGCATCAGGCCTGTTTTCTTAGTGTGCATTCCCTCTGAAAGCTTCTTGGAAAGCGGTGTGGCATCATAGCAACCTATAGGTCTCTGCTGAAGGAAGAGTGCACTGCCCGGGAATTGAACCCAAGTCTCCCACGTGTAAACAAAGAATACTACCATTGAACCACCAGTGGTTCAGCCATATTAGTGGTGCTAAAGAAACCTGCTATTGGAGCTCTGGTGGCATAGAAATTACTCATTGGGCTACGATCCACAAGGTCGGCAGTCTGAAACCACCATCCGTTCATTGGGAGACAGATGGGGCTTTCTAGTCCCATAAAGAATTACAGTCTCAGAAACTCACAGGGGCAGTCCTACCCTGTCCTACAGGGTTACGATGAGTCAGCGTTGACGGGATAGCGGGGAGTTCGGTTTTTTGCTTTTGTGTTACAGAGCCAGCAGACAGCAAGGGCACACCCACTGAACAGTCCCCACTGCACTCTCATGGGAGATGAGATGTCAGAGGCTCTCAGAGTCTTCTCAGACTCTAGCCTCAAGTGGTACTCCTCTCAATGGAGCCATGGTCACAGCAACCTTACCTTCCCCAGCCAACCAGAGGACACAATAAGAAGTGATGCTGTGTATGACATCTGACTCCTGGACCACCTTTGCCTCCAGGAGGCCCAGCGCCTGCCCCTGCTGGGTCTCCAGCACATAACACAGCAGTTGGTATCTAAAAAGCACCCCCTAGACACAAATGGCATCGCTAGGCGGTGCAAACAGTTAAGAACTTAGTTGTTAACCATGAGGTTGGCGGATTGAGTCCACCAAAAGGAGCCTTGGAAGAAAGGCTTGGCCAGCTGTGTCTGAAAAAAAGATCAGTCATAGAAAATTCTACGGAGCACAGTTCTACTGTGCCAGGAGTCAGAATCAATTTAATTGCCACCGGCTACGAAAAATAAAAACCAAACTCACTGCCATTGGTCCATATGGACCCTATAGGACAGGGTAGACGTTCCCCTGTGAGTTCCCGAGACTGCAGCTCTTGACAGGAATCGAAAGCCCCATCTTTCTCCCGGGGAGAAGCTGGTGGTTTTGAACAGCTGACCTTGAGCACCACAGCCCAACTCGTAACCCCTATGCCACTAGGGGTAGCTGCAAATGAAGAAAGTAGGGGAAGAGGCAGAAAGGAAGAAGGAGTGAGACCGGATTCTAACCGAGCAAGCCATCATTCATACAGCTTTGCAGTCCGGAACCGGAATCTAGTGGAAAGTGCTTTGATCGAGGATGTCTGGTGAGCCCCCTGGTCCACACGGCTTTGGATTCTATTCTTTCTTATTTAAGGAATGGTGTGCTTTCAACCCCACTCCAGGTCAGTCTTGCTGAAGTGAACCGACACCCAGGGCACGCTTCAGGCAAATCCATGCCCCTGGCCCTGCCCCCACGAAAGCGAACGGCTTCCGTTTACAGGAGACCAGCATACGGAAGGATTACAGTCTGTGATGCTCTCAATCTTTGTGCAAGTCTTTTAGTCATCTTGACTTAAACATTTAAATGGATCTACACATCCTGTTGGCCAATATAGACTAGTATAACAACATAAAAGTCTATTTTCCCAAAAAGAACAGTGTTGTGCTTAAAATATTCCATTTCCTTGAACACATTTTTTTTGCTGCTTTCCTATTTTAGCACTTGATATTAAATAGAACAAAACTCCATAAAACTAGATGAAATTGAATTTCCAAATCAAGTTATAAACAGCCTCCTCTACAGCACACTGATTTAGAACTCTAGAAAGCTCCATTCTGATCCAATTCCACTGACGTCAGACCTTAAACCATCGGGTTAAGTTGCAAAATACGAGTGAAATTGGCTCCAGGGAGGGGTGTGGTCCAGGAATATTTATATAGATACCTTTTGTATTTCCCCCAGTGTCCAAAAAGAGTAAGTAGCATGTTCTAGTAATAAATAAATAAGTATAAAATAAGGCTATTACATGGAAATTAAAGTTTAAAAAATGGTAGAAGGAAAATTATAGCTACCCAATACCAACACTTGTGATTCAACATTTAACTCATGTCTGAGTTTCTTAGTAGCTAAGAGAAGATGGAACTAGGTTGGAACACATAATTCTCGGATTTTTTTAAAATACCAATTCTTCAAGAGGGGAAAAAATCTAGAGAGAGTTATAGTTGGAAACCCTGTATACTGATGTCCTGGGCAATCCCATGAGAATTAGTATACAAAAGATATGCAAGCATTCTGCATTTCATTATTACTTATATTCTTCACCAACACAAGGGGAAACATCCTTTCCTTTGGCTGCTTTTTAACCTGTATTCTCATACTATAATAAATCAAACCTGTGAGTATAACATCTATCAATCTATCTACTAAAGTTATCAAAACTGAAGATGGTTTGGGACACCCTAAAGTTGCAAACCAAATTCCCTGCCAACAAGTCCATTCTGACTCATAGCAACCCTATAGGATGGAGTCAAACTGATCCAGTGGGTTTCCGAGATAGTAAATCTAAGAAAGAAATAGACAGCCTCATCTTCCTCCTAAGGAGTGGCTCCTGGTTTCAAACTGCTGCCCTTGAGATTAGCCCAACGTATAACCAGGGCAGCAGGTATCAAAAGTGGGTGTGGGGTTGGAGACTCACTGACATTGCAGTTGCTCATTCATGTAGGGCAGAAGGTCTTCAAGCCCAAGGATTGCAGGGAGATGGGTCCTCTGAATCACTGGAATGGGGTAGGGTTACCCTTACAGGTCTGCTCAGCTGAGCTGCCTGTTCCCTGGGTCCCCACATCCTTCCCTCACAGCACCATAATGCTGCATTCATTTGATCCCGAGCCTCTCTTTCCTCCTGACTTAGAAACTCCTCAGTGGCAAAAACTGGATCTCACTTCTGCTATGTTTTCCAGAACCTAGATCAATAGTAACATGATAAACAGAGAAAAGGTTGAAGTTCTCAAGGATTTTATCTTGCTGGGATCCACGACCAATGCCCACGGTGGAAGCTCTCAAGAAACAGAACAACACATTGCATTAGGTAAACCTGCTGTGTAAAACGTCTCCACAGTGCTGAGGGCTAAGGATAGATCACTTGTTTACTACAGTGCACCCGACCCAAGCCATGGTATTTTCAATTGCTTCATAAATGTGTGAAAGTTGGACAATGAATATGGAAGACCAAAGAAAAATCGATACATTTGAATTATGGTGCTAGTAAAGATCACTGAAATGCCCTGGACTGCCAAAAGAACAAATCAGTCAGTCTTGAAAGGAAGTACAGCCAGAATGCTGCTTAGAAGCAAGGATGGCAAGACTTCATCTCATGTACTTTGGGGTGTTATCAGGAGAGACCAGCCCTGAAGAAGGGCATCCTGCTTGGTAAAGTGGAGGGGCAGCAACACAGAGGAGGGCCCTCCAGCATACAGACTGACATCGTGGGGGCAACAACGAGTGCAAACCACAATTGTGAGGATGGTGCGGGAACAAGCCGTGTTTCATTCTGTTTTACATACGGTCGCCTGAGTCGGAATCGACTGGGGGGCACCTAACAGCGACAACAAACGAGTGTGTGTCGGAGAGTAGGCCCTCTCTAAATGTCTGCAAGAATGCATGACTAAGACTACCTGCTGTATAGGGCTGTGAGCATATGTGTCGTTCCTTTTCAAAGACACTAGACAAATGCACTGTGGCAAGTAAAGGTGATCACAACTCCCTCTACACTGCTTCCATGGGAAAACGAGGTACAATGCCCTTCTCCTTGAACCTGGGCTAACTGTATTGAGCAAAAAAATTTGGCAGGCATGACTTTCTCGGCGAGCTCAGACGATATGCAGCCTCCACCTGTTTCCAGCGACACTTTCTTGGTGCCCTGAGCCATCATATAAGAAATCGAGACCGCCATGAAGTAGAGACCATGTGTGGGCAGCCAAGTTGAGCCCAATGCCCCCCAACCCCCAGCCATTTCACCAAGCAACCAGACATGTGCAGCTATCTTGGACTCTACAAGCCAGTCCACGGACTACCTGAATGTTATCACCTCCAACTCTAAAACGTGGAACTAAAGAATAACCCAGCTCAGCCCTGCCCATCGCATGGAGCACAAATCCCTGATCCCCAACGTCACAGAACAGAGTAAAGGCGCTGTGCTTTCAGCCACAAAATGTTGAGACAACCAGAACCTACACAATTTCTTTCCTTCCAGAATGCTCATGGGCATGTTTCTAACGTGACATTTCCACGCGCTTTCTTTGCAGGCACACTGGTTATCCTATAAAAATAACATTAGTCCAACAACAAAGTGTCCAATAGATGTCCAGGGGTCACCTTCATGCCTATTAAACACTATATTAAATAGCCTTTTGTGGAAGCATAAGGTGACAAGTGTGTGTTATCATGGGAAAGACAAAGATGTCCACCTTGGAGAACAGAGGAGAGACTGGAGACTAATTTTCACTACATATTTGGAATCCATAAACATGCATTACCTATTGAAAAGTAATATTGATATAAATGCAAATAAAGAATGTAAGTAGAATGACTGACCAGGTAAACTTGACATGGACACAACCAACCACATGTGGGCGACTGAAAGGGCCAAATGTCCAGATCATCTGTTCTGGGCCAACAATCAGCAGAGCTCATTGAAATAAAATCCTTTCCGATGGCCCACTCAACCCAAACATGTGGTGATAATTAGGGCCAAGGAATGGCATAATATTGTCAGTACGATGAATTGTGCTTGTGGTCACAATGCAAGATCCAATACAATTGTTTATAATATCCATTAATAAACTAACAACCCTAATGAAGGCAATTCAATAAAGTTCTAGCGTCTGTGTCAAGAAGGCGTGGTTCATTGCTCTGCGCTGTGAAGATGGGCATCGGCCCAAGAACGGCACACAGTACTCTATTGTTGATGTGCCCAGAGACCAGTCTAAGGAATACGCCTGTAACAATGATTTCCATGTTCACCCAAGACATTCACTGGCCCTTATCTTTTCATGAACTAGAAACAGTGACAGTTCTCCATGACATTCATATTTCCATTTGCCAGGAAACTACTGTAATCTACTAAGCTTGTTAGTATAATATACTTTTCTATCGTCTATTACATCATCATCATAAGTATCAAAGCCATGATGTCAGTGACTAAATGGTGACCTTGGGTCTGATAACCACATGTGATGACCATGGCCGGTCCTACTGTTGATACTGAAGAATCTGTCCACTTCCTGTGAAACCTCTGTTCTAGGTTGAAGTCAACACTGACACATATATGTGTTCCCACATAATGTTTATAAATTTGGGGGTTAGTTTACAACTATTTAAAATAAAGATATCTGGTGTTTTTTGCTTTTCTTTTAAGAAAGAAGACATTCAAAATCTGGACTATTTTGAAGATTCCGGAGACACACACACACACACACACACACACACACTGTCCGTGGTGGTGCTACTAACCCTGAGTAGTAGCTGACCACTTTCCAACTAGCCCATCCATTTTGTCACACACTGAAGGCACCTGCCAGCTTCATCATATGCAGAACCCATCCTGCCATGGAAGTCACTTGTGTATGTGATTCAAGATTCCTGCCAGCTTCCATCTTTGTTAGCATTGTAACTTCCATAAGCTATCACTCTGAAGACAAGCAATGCTGCTATCCACAACACATGCTAGTAATACTACATACGTAGAAACACAAGGTCCCTCTCTGCATTGTGGCTACCCCCTAACACCCTTGTGGGTGTACCTTCCCGGTGTCCTCCCGCTCCATGCCCAATCAGTCCTGTGACTCGGTTCTTCAGCCCGCTGGTCTCCATGAGCCAAGCTGCAAGGAGCCTTAGTGGGGTCGTGGTTGCACGTTGGGCTGCAGTTCCAAATGACCGGCCTGCTGCGACAGACAAAGGGGAGGCTTGCTGCTCTGGGAAAGGGTTACAGTCTCGGAAACTCACGGAGGCAGTTTCCCCCTGTCCTGTAGGCTCCCTGTGAGTTGCCATCAACTCCGTGGCAGTGAGTTTGGGTGTTTTGGTTTAAAACATTCCCCCCAGCCCCACAGAAGATGTTTTCATCTGCATTCTGGTGGCACTTGGGATCATCTTGAATGAGGGGACCTCTGGTTGGACGAAGAGTGTCATAGCAGGTCAGGGAAGTGGGGTGAGGAGAGAATTGGGGGCATAGATCTGTGGCGCCTCTACAATGGCAAAGTCTAGGGGTGGCACACACACACACACACACACACACACACACACACACACACACAGCCGATGCTCTCAGGGAACTGTGGCCCCCACACCAGCACTCAGCTTGGCTCATAGGGACCTCCCAAGGACAGGGCCTCCTTCTCCTGCTTCCTGCAGAGTGGCATCTCCACTCTCAGGGCCCAGCTCTGCCAGACAGGTTTCCTAATTAAACTGCCAGACCTCCAGCCGGGCCTTCTGCTGTCCCCTCCCCCTCAGCACACTAATTGCTACCCACCTCCCCTCCGAAGGCCTGCACTGCAAGGTGCTCAGGGGCAGGGAAGGTGGCAGTCCCCACTCTCCCCAGCTGTACATCACTGAATGCAAATGTTCCTTGATTAATTAATTGCTCAGCTCCCCTGCCGCCGGCACAGTAATTACAGTTTGGTGGAACACCTGAGTGTTTCTCGGCTTTCATCCAGTGATCAGAAAGTGCCCAGCAGATGGGAGAAGGAAACCTCCGAAAATCCAAAGAAAAGTACAGTTTAGGCTCCCAGAGAAGCAACAAAAACTAAGAACGCCAAGAATGCTAGAATGAACCTCATCCACATCCCTGTTTTCAGATCAATTGTATGGACAATAGCATAGCCCCAGTGTTACTTATCTCTTCCGTTTCCAATGAAATTCAGCCACTTAAAACCGTCACGGTATTAGCCAACGTTCCCTCTCTGTTCCCATTGGGGGGCCAATACTACATAGAATACATAAAATATCCAAATAGTTTAAAAGTGGCTTTCTAGTTAAGCTAGAAATGAGCATGAGGTCTGGGGACACTAACTCAAGCCAGAAATAAATAAAGGCAGTAAAAGTCTGTCAAGAAAAGCGGGCGACGGAGGGTGGGGAACAGGGGAGACTACTCCTTTGCTTTTCATTTTAAAATGTTGTATCAAATGGGTATTTGTGCTACTGTGACTCCTTGGAAAGGAACACTCCGTGTCTCTGTTTGTGAAAGATCCTTTTGCCACCAGGCGCTACATTCGCTCAGCTAAGTGGCTGTCAAGACCAGGGAGGAATAGATAACTCTAGACGCTATTCTCTCTCTTAAGTCAGAAGAGGGGCTATGATATTTTTAAAACAATAAATTCATTTCGTCTTCAGAAGATGAAATGATGTCCTGTCGGGAATTGTGTCATTTGAAGGAAATTTACCCTTGGCTCTCCAATGGAAACCGAAGGTAGGATTCTGATTGGTGAGTCTCAATTAAACAGAAGGAAAACCACGCCCCAGCCCTGGCTCACTCCCTTGGGCTGCGCTGGACATCCTCACACCAACAGGTCACAAAGAAGTAGCTCTCTTCCGGGGATCTTGCAGTCACTCACTGGCTCATTGATGGGGCTCTTAGCACATGAAGCTCAGTACTACTCATCCTCTCTGCAAATAAACTCACTTCCTGCCTCCCCCACCCAGCCCTGGGTGCTAAGCCCTCTGCGGAAGTGACTATGCAGCAGTGTTCCCACCTACCATGGCCCACCCCGACTTCCCCTCATCCAGGTCCTCTGGGTGACGACAAGTGACTGACAGAGAGGCAGAGTCCAGGAATCGTGGATGTTGTAAAACAGTAAACGGTAAGGCGATCTTCAACAGAGCAGGCATTTATGACTGCCTAAAGTACTCTAAACTGCCGCTGAACATCCTCAGAGCTTAACTTCACAGCCTCAGAGACATTAAAAAGTACACTTCATTGAGAGGGCTCCTGGCAGACGTAAGCAGCATCCTGAGAGACCTAAGAGAGGTTTCCACAACAAGGCAAAGTTTGATGAGAAAACGGAAATCACATTTGCCTCCGACTTCAGAGCTAACACTCAGCTTTCATGAGGATCAACCAAGCTGACTGTATTAGTTACTCCCCCAATCGAGTGAGGTGGATCGAGCTTTCTGTTTGATCGTCATTCCCAGGGGAACAAATCCCAGATGGGTCTGCCAAGCTTAGACTGACTGCAGCTGGCTCTTCTAGCTCTCGGTGCAGCACTCTCTCCATGGCCGCGCCAGGAAAGGATGCGGATGCACTGTTGGAAGATGCCCAGGAAAGCCTTCTCGAGACAAGAGGAGAGCAGGATGGCGTGAGGAGGCTGGAGTGAGGCACCTGGCCTGGAATCCAGGCTGGACCAGGTACTAGGTCTGTGATCTTGAGTAAGCTTATTTAAACCCTCTGGGCCTCAGTATTCCCAGGGATCAAATGGGGCCATTTCTCTACTTGGAAAACCTCATGGCTCTGGGTAGGTTTTTACACATGGTGGTTCCCCTGCCCACACGAAAGCGTCCACTGCTGCTGCTGGTGTTTCCAGGCGCCATCAAATCGGTGCCAGCTCAGGACGACCCCACGTCCAACAGACTGAAACCCTGCTGGCCCTGCCCCTTTCTCATAATTATTATTAGGTGGGAGCCCATTCTTGCAGCCACTGTGTCCGTCTTCCTCTTTTTTTAAATCATTTTATTAGGGGCTCGTACAACTCTTATCACAGTCCATACACACATAATTA
>NW_022111368.1:13467480-13472977 GCF_000313985.2 Echinops telfairi
CGGCTCCTCTACTTTACCAAGCAAGATGTGCTTCTTCAAGGATGGTCTCTCCTGACAGCGTGGCCTGAGAACGTGTCCAAAGTCCGTGAGATGAGGTCTCAACAACAAACAGCTCCCTGCTAGCAAGTCAAGTCTGATGCGAACGCATGGCGAGCCTTCAGGGCCGAGTAGGCTTGCCCCGGGTTTTCTGGATTGTAGCTCTTTACGGGAGGAGAAAGCCTCTCCAGGGCATAAGTCAGGAAGGATTGGGGCAAGAGGTGAAGGAAGGAAGGAAATATACGACTGATCTGTCCACAAAGACACTCAGTCTCAGCAGTTTGAGTCCAAAAGTCAGCCGCTGTATCGTGCCACACCACCATCTCTCACATGGTCAGGATGGGAGTCCCTTTGGTATCTGGGCATCTGCTAGTTAGAGGTGTCCATACGTGCCTTCTGATCCCCTGGAAAATGCCATCAGTGTCCTCCATCCCCTCCCTCCTAGCACCCCACACTAGCCTTCACCGTTACCCTCATCTCCATCACTCACCGAAAGAGACTTCTCCTGGGGTCCACACTCCACAGACTCTGCTCAGCGCTAGGGGATGAGGAGTGCTAGAGTGTAAGCCCTGTCGAGCTGCGTGCTTTAAGAGAATTAAATGTTCACCATATGGAGAATGCAGGTGCGGGAGATGTGGCAGAAGCTGGAGGAGTTAGAAGTTACTCACTATCCTCATTAGGGGGAATGGGCCTGCAATGTCTAAAACAGTGTCTCACAGTGGGGGGGGGGCGGGGGTCGGTGCAATTTTTAGCCTACTGAGGACATGGGATAATGTCTAGAGATATTTTTATTTATCCTAAGCTTGTAGGTGCTAATGGCAACTAGTGGGTAGAGACCACAGATGCTGTTAAATGTCCTACCACGCACAGCAGAGGGCCCTCCCCCCACCCCCCCACCCCCCCACACACACAGAGAATCCTCTGGCCTGGAATGTCAAGAAGCCCAGGCTGAGAACTCCTGATCTACATGCTTCTCTCACACTTGGGCCACATTAACAATGTGGATTGGAGCACATTGTGCATAGGATTACCCTATTAACAAGGTAAACATGGACTGATCATGCATACTGACTAATCTGTAATGAACAGTTTCACGTGTTTTTCACCAACAGAGTCGTCAGTGAGCAAAGTAAGCCTGTATCGGTGATCCTCAATTTTCCTAAGGCCACAACACTTTAATACAATTCCTCATGTTGTGGTCACTCCCAACCATCAGAAATATATGTTTTCCGATGGTCTTAGGCGACCCCTGTGAAAAGGTCGTTCGACACCCAAAGGGGTCGTGACCCACAGGTTGAGAATCTCTGGCCCATGTTTTACCTGTGTTATTGGGCACTCTGTCCCTGTTGGGGATTGTACATTCAAAAAGAGGCTTTGATTCTCCAGGAAGTTCCATTGGGGTTGGGAGAGAGACTTAGCCTATACCGAGAAGCGTACCCACCACTCACACCTAGAAGCAGAATCGTGTGTGTGTGTGTGTGTGTGTGTGTGTGTGTGTGTGTGTGTGTGTGTGTGTGTGTTGGGGGGGTGGATAAATAAAATCATCCACCACAGATCAGTAAGTAAGAACAAGTAAGTCTGTGCCTACCTTGCTAATTGGAGAATTCAACACAGTACAGGGACCAGGAGGCAGCATAGTTGTTTTAAGATCTGCCACCTCACAAAGGCCTCAGAAGTCTCAAGAAGCCCAGACCATCCCTAGACATGTGTTGACAGGCTTGTAATAAGACAAATAAAGCAGAGTACAGTCCAAAAATGGTTGCGACAGCATATCAAAAGGGAACTTCCAATAATTCAAGCCAATTCTGAAGAGGACATGGAACCAGAGATATGACTGTCAATGCCAGGTGGATACAGTCGGAACGCAGAGAACACTAGGAGGATGTTTAGTTGTGTTTTATTTGACTGTGCACAGGCATTTGACTGTGTGGACCTTAACGCATTCGGAGTCACATTGGGAAGACTGGGAATCCCAGAACTCTGTATTGAGCTCATGTGGAACCTATGCACAGACAAAGAGGCAAACAAGCAAAACAAGGAGTACTGCCTGGTTTAAACCCAGGGAAGGTGTATGTCAAGGTTCTATAGTGATTCTATCTGTAGGCTGAGCAAATCATCGGAGAAGCAGACAAGATGTCGAAGAACACAACATCAGGATTGAAGGAAGACTCACTGGCAACCTGTGACATGCAGACATATCTTCAAAGTGAAGAGGACTTGAAGCACATACTGGTGATCAATCCCCTCGGGAACTCGGGCAAAGCACCAAATGCCAGTATGACCCTCAGACTCAGTTTAATTAGACGATGCAGAAGGGTTCCCGATTACTCGAGTATTATTCCCACCCAGCCCCAGACTTCCAATTTTGACAAAGTGCTTCCAGTCAATAAGTCTTCTGGAAACGCCGATCAATCTACTGTTGGTAAGCCAATATTTGCCATTCTTGCTCTTCATCCTACCTATTAAGCAATCTAACTAGCAATCATCTATAAATACAATATAGCTGCTTATCTATCAGGTAAATAAAACATAAACGAGTTACTGGGGAAAAGAACTTCAATTTCTGAGGTGAATAAGAACAGGAATACTTCAGAACGTATCATGAGACTGGTAGTCCAATAATGTCCACGTGGTTTTCCTCCTTTGGCTCAGGTCCATTTAGACAGGTGCCTGCGAGTGAGATAATACTGCATAAAAACAACTGTGAGACACCATCGTAGAGACTCCTCAGCAGACGTGGGACTATAAGAAAATTCAAACAGAATCTCTATGTGTCCAAAATCACAATGACTTAAGGTTAAAAACACGATACATGATTTTGAACAAGCTAAACATGATAATAATGACCAAAGCGGAGGGGGAGTGGGGGAGGCAAACGAGAGACTTATAATGAGCCCATAATTCTGAATTCACAAATGAACAAAGAAGCAACCCTGACACGGTATATAAATTTCCCTACTTAACACATTCCCTGTGGCAACCAAACCAGCAATTTTCTTCCTCGGCCTCCCTCGAAGGCGATTCATCTCCTTCATGAGTGCCTCATGCATACAAGGCAAGGCATTACGCCTGCTTTTAATAATTAGGATCTGAGCTAATATTCTCAAGCTATTTTACATTTCACGCAAACATTTAAGTATGTCTCCCAACACTGGGTGCAAATTACACCCGCCAAGGGAGCTTTTTTAAAAAAATACTAATACCTGAACCTCACCCCCAGAGATACCAATTCCTTGTTTCAAAAGGGGCACAGGAGGGAGCCCAGACAGTGTTAGTCTTTATTAAAATGCTCCCTAGTTAGGTCAGATGTGCAGCCAAGGTGAAGAGAGAGACTGCTTTCTGTAACGAATGGAGAGAAATATCTGAAGTTTTACCCTTCTTCCAGCTAACCCGTCAGCCTGCCACCATTTCCTGGATGCTGGCAGAAGTCATGGGACTCCTGGGTCTGAGACACAGAACTATGATTCACAGCAGCAGCATTAACCAGAGCGCCAGCACTTGCGAGAGCTCCCATCATCCTACCCCACAGGATGACTCGAACGGCCAGGTGCTGCCTGCACAGATAGTGTGGAACACTACAGGAGTAGGAACCTGAGCTCTGGGAACCAGAGTCTTTTGTCATGGGCAGTGGCAACAAAGCCACTGGCCTTCTGGCAGCAGCAAGACCTCGTGGGGGAAAGCACAGGCCTGAAACCAGGAGGCCTGAGTGGCAGCCCTACCTGTGCAGCAAGCCAACTCTGGGATCTAGCCTCCATGTGTTCCCCTGAGAAATAAAGAGGTTCAGTAGTTCCTCGCCAAAGGCCCTTCTGGCCCTAAAATTCTAAATGCTATTGACTATTCCTTTGAAAGCTATTGAATATTCACCAAGATCCAATAGGTCCTACACGGTCTGAGAAACCAGTATTATGCAACCAAGCACATAATTCATCTGCAACTTGATAAATTCCGGTCTGTTGCTGAAACAGTAGGATTGAGTACAACAAGGGGATGTTAAACGAAATTCATTCAAGGTAATGAAAATGCAAGAAAAGTATGAAAAAAAAAAACCACTGGCCTTTGCCCAAGGGGGCGAGATGGTAGGGTTATTGTAACAAAAATGAAAAACAGAACAACCACTGGCATTGAGTTAGGGTTGACTCATAGTGACCTTAGAAAGCTTCGGAGGCAGTAAGTCTTTACATGAGCAGACAGCCTCATCTATCTCCTGCAGAGCGTGGTGGGCTTGCCCCCACCAACCCCGCGGACAGCAGTCCCGTGCCTCACCCACAGCGCCACCAGGGCTGCATTCGATTCATTCCAGTGGACAGAAACAAACCTCCCTCTGCTCCACAGGGAGACCCACACAATCGCTACTTTCTACAACGCCACTATTCTTCTAAAGCTCTCTATCTGTGTAAACATCACTGAACAGATGCAGAACAAAGACAATCCCTGCCTCAGCTCCCAAGACGTGAAGAAATGAGAGGAACCCACGGAGAGTTATCTCGCAACAGTCTCCAGTCCCAGGAGGCAGCTACAGAGAACAAATGGGCCAAAACAAAGCAAAACAGAACAAACAGGTGATAAGGAAAAGCAACGTCCCTTAACCTGCGTGATGTTGACAATTCAACCGATTGTCTGGATAGGAAAAAGGCAGGTTCTGGGGCCGCTCCCCTATGTGAGTGGTGTAGGACTCTCACCACCCTGGGGCCGACTCTGACCCACAGTGACCCTATAGGAGTGGGTAGGGTTTGCAGAGACTGCAGGGAGTAGAAAGGCTCCTCTTCCTCCCTTGGAGTGGCTGGTGCTTTCAAACTGCTGGCCTTGAAGTTAGCAGCTAAGTGTATAACCACTACACCATCAGGGGTAACTGCTCCGTGGGGTGGGGGTAAGGAAATGTGTGTATATATGTATATAAGTAATTATACATTTTACTACTGTGAAAGGTATGTCACACATATTCACAAATAATGATAAAGCATATAACATGCTTCATTGAAAAATCCATATAAGTGATTGTCACAGAAAACATTCATTAATTTTTGCCAAACTCCTGTTTGCAAAGCCAGCTAACAACTGAGGCTTAGCACTGATTTGAAAAATGGAGCTACATATATTCCAATCTGCTAACCCTTTCCCCAATAAATGTATTATCATTAATTCTGATGTGTGTCCACTGTTTCTTCCACTAATACGAATTCTCTTAGTTAGACTGAAACCTTTTTCAGCTTCAGCACTACATACTATATTTGAACTTCACTCATTTGTCTGTCATGAGCAAGTTTATTGGATCAGGTAATAGTTTTCAAACACTGGAAGAATAGCTCTTCAATGATTTGTGCTATTGACAATGTAACAGTTACAGACAGGCACAATACTCTTTTAAATATTAAATCTATATGATTAACATATTCTGCAATACTTTCTAAAGCCCAGACCATCAAGAAAACAGTGCATGAGGCTCTGATTTGTAGCATTTGCC
>NW_022111368.1:13473077-13475864 GCF_000313985.2 Echinops telfairi
TCCCTCTGCTCCACAGGGAGACCCACACAATCGCTACTTTCTACAACGCCACTATTCTTCTAAAGCTCTCTATCTGTGTAAACATCACTGAACAGATGCAGAACAAAGACAATCCCTGCCTCAGCTCCCAAGACGTGAAGAAATGAGAGGAACCCACGGAGAGTTATCTCGCAACAGTCTCCAGTCCCAGGAGGCAGCTACAGAGAACAAATGGGCCAAAACAAAGCAAAACAGAACAAACAGGTGATAAGGAAAAGCAACTTCCCTTAACCTGCGTGATGTTGACAATGTCTGGATAGGAAAAAGGCAGGTTCTGGGGCCGCTCCCCTATGTGAGTGGTGTAGGACTCTCACCACCCTGGGGCCGACTCTGACCCACAGTGACCCTATAGGAGTGGGTAGGGTTTGCAGAGACTGCAGGGAGTAGAAAGGCTCCTCTTCCTCCCTTGGAGTGGCTGGTGCTTTCAAACTGCTGGCCTTGAAGTTAGCAGCTAAGTGTATAACCACTACACCATCAGGGGTAACTGCTCCGTGGGGTGGGGGTAAGGAAATGTGTGTATATATGTATATAAGTAATTATACATTTTACTACTGTGAAAGGTATGTCACACATATTCACAAATAATGATAAAGCATATAACATGCTTCATTGAAAAATCCATATAAGTGATTGTCACAGAAAACATTCATTAATTTTTGCCAAACTCCTGTTTGCAAAGCCAGCTAACAACTGAGGCTTAGCACTGATTTGAAAAATGGAGCTACATATATTCCAATCTGCTAACCCTTTCCCCAATAAATGTATTATCATTAATTCTGATGTGTGTCCACTGTTTCTTCCACTAATACGAATTCTCTTAGTTAGACTGAAACCTTTTTCAGCTTCAGCACTACATACTATATTTGAACTTCACTCATTTGTCTGTCATGAGCAAGTTTATTGGATCAGGTAATAGTTTTCAAACACTGGAAGAATAGCTCTTCAATGATTTGTGCTATTGACAATGTAACAGTTACAGACAGGCACAATACTCTTTTAAATATTAAATCTATATGATTAACATATTCTGCAATACTTTCTAAAGCCCAGACCATCAAGAAAACAGTGCATGAGGCTCTGATTTGTAGCATTTGCCAATTTTGCTGATTTCCGTGGTGTCAACGTTCCCACCCTGATGATTTCAAGCTGCTCGTGTGAAATCCAACACAGAGCCGCGAAGAGAAGTGCAGTGGTGACACACGTTAGACAGCATTTGCACCATGCTAAGGCAATAGACATAAGTGACCTCCAGAGAGCATCTCATTGAAAAGTCATTAGGAATTAATGAGTTTGAATTTTTATTATTGTTGATGAGAATGTATTTGATTGTACGTTTATATAATGACATTTCTAAGAATGGCTGTGCTTACCATGCTCAAAAGAGACCTGAAAATGTATCAGTGGACCCTCTCAAGCTGGTGTCAGCCAGTTCCTGCACATTAAAGCAAGTTGGCACTATACAAGTCTGGCCTATCTGGAGAAAAGAACTAGAGAGAAACTCGGCAAAGACACAGAAGAACTAAACACCAACCAACCAACCTGACCTCACAGACACACACAAAGCATTCCAACCAGCAACAGCACAAGAGACATTTTTCCCCAGCGGACATGGAACATTCTCCAGAACGGACCACACCTCAGGCCATGAAGTACACCTCAATTCCATGTTAAACACCAAGATATTACAAAACACCTAATCACACCAAGGCTCTAAAATTATAAATAATAGGAAGGTCAAAGGGGGTCCATATCAAATACATGAAAATTGAACAATATACTGATTTAAAACTACTGGGTTGCAGAAGCCATAAAAAATGAGTTTTTTAAATTCCTTAAAACAAATGAGAATGGCCACAAAACATCCCAAAGCCTTTGGATACAGCAAAAGCAGTACTCAGAAGGCCAGTTATGGCAGTGATACAGACATCCAAAAAGAAGAAAGAGTCAAGATCAACCCCTATGCCACGCTATCTCCCAACAAATGTTTAAAAAGCCAGAAACATCAGCTTACAGGCACTAGAAGAAAAGAAATAATAAAGGTTAAAGCAGAGACAGATGAAACAGAAAATAGAGTCAGCAAGATAAGCTGCTTATTTGAACGGATTTTTAAAATTGATAAGACACTGGTAAATCTAACTAAAAGAAAGAGGGAGAAAATTCAAATAAGGCAAAAAAGAAAAGAAATGGGCGGCATCCCAACAGACCCAGTGGAAACAAAAGGACAATAATAGAATGCTATGAAGTACGTGCTTCAACAAATTTGAAAACCTAAAAAAATGTGGCCACATTTCTAGAGGCACACTCTCTACCTAAACTAACACACATCTACGTAGAAAATCTGAACCGTCCCATAACAAAAGAAGCTACGGATCTGGTCATTTAAAAACTCCCTACAAGAAAAGGTCTGAAGAGACATCAAAGGTATTCGCCTGGGGAAGGAACAGGTGAAACAATCGCTATTTGCAGATGATATGATTTTATATATGGAAAATCCAACAAGGGGAGTACTGGAAGAAATAGAGGAGTTTGGCAGGGTGGCAGGATACAAGATCAACAAACAGAAGTCCATCGGACTGCTATACACATCGGATAAGACCACAGAAGAGGATATCAAAAAGCCAAATACAAATCGAAATATCTAGGGATATACCTGATTAAAAGAACAAAAAATCTATACAGGGAAAACTACAGAACACTATTACAAGAAACCAAGAGCGACCTCAACAAATGGAAGAATATCCCATGCTC
>NW_022111368.1:13479935-13496348 GCF_000313985.2 Echinops telfairi
AAAAAAAAAAAAAGAAAAGGTCTGGTCCCAGATAGTTTCTCTGGTGAATTCTACTAAATATTCAGAGAAGAGCTGACAATAATTCTGTTCAAACTATTCCAAAGTATAGAAATAGATGGAAAGCTCCCAAATTAATTTTAAGATAGCCATGTATATATATAACTTATTTTCCCAGCACAGACAAAACCACCTGAGATCCTAATCATAAGCTTGGGTCCCAGCAGACTCTCCAAACCGCTGTCACCGGATCTCATTGGTATTAACAAGCAGCCCAAGTGATTCTAAAGACTGCCAAGATTAGAGAACTCCGGGATGCAAACGGAGTCCACGGATGTTGCAAACCAATCAGCACTGGCTGCTCACCAAAAGGTAGACAGTTCAAGTCCACCCAGAGACACCTCGGAAGCAAGCCTGTCAGTGGACTTCTGTTCCCTGTGGCGTTCTACCCTGACACGCACATTCTGTGGCCATGAGTTGGCATAGACTCTATGGCAACTGGTTTGGTTTTTATCTCAAGTTGAAACTGGAGCCCCTATCAAATGTGCCGTTTGGCTTCACTAACCAATGCTAAGGGGCAAATCAGGAGAATGACATTGCCATCACTGTGATACTGCATTTCCTTGGCACTTAGCTTTATAAGGAGGTTGAATAAAGGAAACAGGACAGCATCCCTCATGGTTTAATCCAGTGAATAGCTTCCTCCCCCTCCCACCCAAATAAACCTGAAACTGTCAGATAAGAACCCCCACCCCCCACCCTGGACTAGTCCCGCCATCCAGCCATTCATGGGCAATTTGTTGAATATCATTAATGGGCCCTGGAACCTTGGGCTCTTTAAGCCCTGGCCCCCGCTAACTGATGACCCAAGGTACCCAAAGACTGAGAGAGCTCTCCCAGCTCAGGAAGAGCGCATGCGGACATTAATTTCACCAAGTAGATGAGGTACTGCTTTCATGTAGTACATGAAACAACTCTACCCCGGCCCCCATGCCCACCCATCCCTCCGCCGGGCCGTCCTCCGGCTCCACGCAAGAACAAAGTCGGTGGGTGCACTCTCATTGTGCTTCTGAGAGGCACCCATGCAGCCCCCCAGAACACGTCGGTCTCTCAGGGCATACAGCCTCAGGATGCACAAGCCCCGAGTCCTCTGCGGCGGCTGGAACTGACAAGGCACCATGTCAGCACGCTGAAAGGTGTTCTAAGGCGTTTGTGCGCCTAAAAATACCTTCTAAGTACCTGCAATGAGTCACCTGTTTCATTTTGAGTTGGTATTTTAAACAAGAGAAAAGGAAGACTGCAAATCGAAACAATATTTTTCCTTTCTTTTTGTTATGTAAAGAGCCATTTTTTAAATGGAAAAAGGGAGGAAGACACAGCATCTTGATGGGGGGGGCCATTCGCACAGGGTCAGAAGGGCATCTGAGGACTCACAGTGTGCAAGCTCATTAAATAAACACCGATTTCTATTTGCATGTGTTCTCCTTAACCCCGCTTCTCCAGCTCCAACACCTTTTATTTAAACGACTTATGTCACTGTCCTCCCACCACACTGTAAGTCCAATAACCATATCCGCCTTGCCCATGGCCTAGAACCAGGTGGATCCTCAGTAAATCCTCACTGACGGGCTGTAGATGTGCACATGCCACTAAGAAAGAGAGAGAGAGAAGTAGTTATACAACACAATGGTTAAGAGTCTGATTCTGGCGTCAGCCTGCCTGACCTGGCCTGTCTGCTGTGTAACATTGAACAAGTTCCCTAACTTCTTTATGCCTCCGTTTTCTCATCTGGAAAGGGGAAGAGTGATAACAGTACTTTAAGCTTAATATTGTAAAACCCTTAAAACAGGCCTTAACATGTTTAAAATGCTATTGAAATAGTAGCTATGGCATAATTATCAGTATTTAGGACAATAAGGCATGTACTATACTACCATTTGGATGACTGATAGAAATATAGACACATGTGCAAACTATATAAAAGTAAACTTACAAATGTGAGTGAAACATAGCAATCATAGAAACACCGATATTATATAACTTCACTTACATAGAAAGATAAGCAAGAGCAAATATAGAGAGACCAACGTGTGTTATTGGTAACTGAGGGTGGGAAGGGGAGGGAAAGAGGGATTAATGGTGAAAATTTGATTAAGGGGCAGGTTGCACAAACAATTAATATAATTGCTGTCAATACGTTGTATTGACAATAAAATAAGCCTCTAAGAAATTGAATTAGCAAAAGATGTGTGATAAATAAATGAACAATAAACAAACCAAAAAAAAGTAGCTGCTGAGATGGTTTGTGTACAACCAAAACCCTGGTTCCTTTGCAGGTTTGGGGTCATGGTTGCATGAGATGTCCCATTTAACTGGCCTAACAACATATTTACTGATTCTATGTTACTCCATAGTTGAATGCGTAGGGTTTGGTATCTTCAAAGCTTTCAAGGGGCCGTGCAATGGATTTCTGGTCACCCTGAGCAAGAGGAGAAGAAGGAGAGTGGGGAATTGGAGGAGGATGTAGAGTGTGTGGCTCACGGTCTCCAGGGCCAGAGTCTCCTTTGCCATGAGCCCAGAGGACCTGGGTGGTTCCCCATGTCCAAGCCTGAACATTTCCATCAGAGACTCCACAGCTGCCTCCTGATCACAAGAGGGAAAACGAAGAGTGGAATTCCACAGTGTCATGGACCACAGCTCACCTGGAGCCACGGAGGATGAATGAACCCAGGAAACGACTGCCCTGAGACAGTCGTTCCGAGCCTTGGGGATGCAGTGGTTCCATGTTGGGCTGCTAACCACGAGGTCAGCAGTCCGAAACCACCAGCCGCTCCTAGAAAGAAAGACAGGGCTTTCTACTCCGACAAAGAAGGCCAGTCTCGGCAACTCACAGGGCCAGTTCTACCCCGTCAATCGGGGCACTATGAGTGGGGCAGGACTCAATGGCAGTGAGCGAGTTGTGATGAAGACCGTCTTTAACCCTTAAACCAAACTCCCTGAGTTGTCTTTAAAACAAACAATAATCTAGCTGAACTAGCATAAAAAAAAAAAGTCCGACTTGAATATTACACCCTTTTAGAACTACCTATAGGGGGGCTATAGGGCAACTACCTATAGGGGGGCCCACGTGGCAACCGCATCTGGAGGGAACTGGATAGGACCGTCCCCGGGGAGTGAACTTGTGTCATGGGGGAGAAGCGACGCACAAAGGAGGTGAGAAAGCTTGCACAGCTCACAGAATGCAGTCGGTGTCACCGAACTGTACGTGTGGACACTGCTGAATTGTGTGTGTGTTTGCTGTGCATACTCGCAACAACATTTTTTTTTTAATTTTAAGGTATTTAAGTGTGTTGGATTACCATGCTTTTAAATTAAAGAAATATTGTTGTTGATCTTTTTTTTATTAACAACTCAACTTCACATATTGCCTGCTCCCTTAGCAATTACATATTTAGACATTTATAATAAAGATGTAAATATGTAATTTAGACATTTATAATATAAGAGATTGTGCTCTTTGCTCACCTCCTAGAAGCCTTCTAGATCAACACAGCCATAAGCAATCATTTCCCTCTCTTTTGAACTAACCGACCCTTCGGTCTGTATCGTTACAGCCATTCACTTCTATTGCCTCGAATAGTCCCTTTCCCTCTTAAAGCGTAACCTTCTCGAAGAAAGGAAGTGAGTGTGAAGTGCCTCTGAATTCTCCACAGCACCATACTCTGTGACCTCCTTGTCGAAAGGAAATGCTTAATAAAGGTCAGTCCATTTGCACATTGCAACCTCCCCAGCTAATTTTCCCATGGTACAACGTGACCTGGTTCCGAAGATCGAGAAACCAGCTTCTAGGAAGTCAAGCAGGACAGCTTCATAGGCCACCAATAGGGATGGAGAAGGCCCTTGTGCGTCAAGTCCTTACTGGAACAGCGCCTGGAAAACGCTAATGTGCCTCCGCCTCTGGTGGCCCGGTGACACACAAGGCCGGCTGCCTCGCCCCAAGGTCTTCCAATGGAAACCACCAGCCGCTGCGTGGGAGACAGACGAGGCTTTCTGGGAAAATCGCCGGAGCGGTTCTGCCCTGGCTATAGGATCACCCCAAGTAGGCATGGCTCGACGGCAGTGTGTGTGGTTTGGGCTTGACCTTCGGTCAAGAGAAAGATGAGACTTCCTACACCGGTGGCGAGTTACAGACTGGAGAACATGGGCTGTTCGGCTCTGTCTGCCCTACACGGTGGCCACGACTCAGAAGGGGCTCGATGGCAGGCAGTGTTTGGACCCGTGAGTAACAAACCACCGGATCTGGGCGTCCTTCACGCCTCCCATCTTGCCCTCCACCCCCTCGCCAACTCATGCGCTCCTTCCTGTTTTGACGGAATCACTGCACAGTAATGTCTAAGAGGTTATCATTAAGGGTGGGGGCGTGAGAAGAGTGCCGAAAAATAAAAGTCCTAGAAGACGGTGGGAATGTTCGGAGGTTTTTCATGTTTGCAGAAAAACACTATAGGAGACTGACATGAGGACGTGAGAGAAATTTTAGGAAGAACGAGAGGTCCTCAGAAGAGTGAGGGCAAAGGACACCAAGTTCTCTCTCTCTGGTCTCTGTGCCCCCAGCCCACAGACACTCCTGTCACGGCTACATCTGGGACAGTTGGTGTGGGGGGAGGGGGGGCGGGGGGGCAGGATTCAGCAAGCACGCCACATCAAAAAGAAAGTGCAGCCTGGGAAAAGCCATCAGGCCTAAAGAGCCTCCAAGATTTGCAATGCTTTCAGCCCGGGCTCCCCATTTTCCCGTAGATTCATAGCATGACCTGGGTCTCATAACCTGGGGCAAACACAGAGCACCTGAAATAGGCTGGCACGGCAAAACCAGAACCACAAGGTGTTGGCACCTTCGGCCTACCATTTTCTGCTATAGTTATTAAACATTTATGCATGTACACGTGTGTGTGCATGTGCGTGTGTGTCGTGAATGACGTTGTCAGCAGCCTCATCATCACAATCCATTTTAGAGCACTTTTGTCCACTCCAAAGAACCCCAGGGGCCCTCGTGGCAAAGTGGGTTGTGCTAACCACCAGCTGCTAACCACAAGGTCAGCAGTTCAAAACCACCAGCTGTTCTGATGGAGCAAGGCAAGGTTTTCCAATCCAGTAAAAAGTTACAGTCTCAGAAAACCCAAGGGGGCGGTTCTACCCTGCTATATAGAATTGGCAAGAGCTGGAATCGACTTGATGGCAGTGAGTTTGCTTTGGAAAAGAACCTTAATGTTCTCAGTGGTGCAGAGTTAAATAGTGGGCTGCTAACCACAAGGTGGATAGTTCAAACTCATCAACTGCCCCTCTGAGAGAAAGACGAGGCTGTCTGCTGATATTGAGATGTACCATCTCTGAAACCCTATGGGGCATATGTAAGCTGCCCTGTAGGGTGACTATGCATTTGAATCATAGTCACTCCACAGCAGGGGATAAAAGGACCCTGGGCTCATGAGCAGGCACCCTTCATTCCTCTGTCCTCCCATTTTTTGGTAATCACTACTCTACTTTCTGTCTCTACGGCTTTGCCTGTTTCAGACATCACTCTATGTTTTGTGTCTAGCTTCTTCCACACAGTATAATGTTTCCAAGGTTCATCCGTGTTGTAGCATGCATGTAGCATGTAAACTGCCTTTCTCTTCACAGCCTAGCACACTGTTCCATTGCATGAGTACACCACGCTTTCTTCCTCCAGCCATCCGTCAAAGACATCTAGGTTCCTTCCACTTGTGAGCTATCAGGAGCAGTGCTACTATGAATGTCTGAGAGTAAGCTTGGTATGGGGATCCATGTTTTCACGGGCTCTTGGGCCTGCGTGCTGATGAGTGGAACTGGGGATCCTGTGACACATCTGTGTGCGACCTTAGAGGGACTACTCAACTGTGTGCCACAGTGGATGCGCCATGCCACGTTCTCACGAGCCACGGGTAAGGATTCCCATAGCTTGGCTTCCTCGCCAAAACATGATGTTTTAGTTTTCTCTTGGTTGGCTTTAATTTCTTATTATATATTTGCTTTGCCAGAGAAGTACCTGCTTTCAATTTTTGGTTTTATGTAGCCAAAATAAGTGGTGGTGATGATGATAGGGGGATCCGGTTTTTCATAGCAATTAATATCGATGGCAAAAATAGCCAGGCAGATTAAGACACAGTAAGGTGAACAGAGCAAGTTCCCTTCCTGCACAGCCACCTGACCATCTCAGATGCATGCCGTTCATCCTCCTAGCACACGAGAGACCATTTCCAACCCGGGAAGCGCACCCCCACCCCAACACCAACTCCCAGGACAGTGTTTCTAGATTTAAACTGCAGCCAGCACGGGAGCCTTGGCTTTGAAGCCACCAGGAGAAAAACAGCTCGCCCCACGGAGCTGGCCTCCATAAACAGGCACGCGTGACAACACACAGGCATTTCTGCTACATGTTTGGACAGTAATCATGCATGAAAGAGACACAGCTGCTTCCTCTACTCAGTTCATAGCAGATCTGGCCCCCGAGATGGGGGGAAGAAAGTACAGTCAGTTCCCCTTTTCTAGAAAAGATTCTACTGAGATTCAGAGTCTCTAGACCAGAGGTGCTCACACTTTTTCAGCATGCAAGCTACTTATAAAATGATCAAGTCAAAATGATCTACCAACTACAAAAACGCAAAACATATTTATTTATTACATTTATTCATAAATGCATTGAGAATTCTTTATATGTACAATGTAGGTTTATGTACCTTGCATAACCTCATGAGTCCATATTGCACAACACAACACAATGAACTATGTACATTTTTTGTCATGACCTGAGTTTACTCTGATGACTTGCACTGAATGGGATGAGCCAGGGATGCATAGTCCGGACAGTAGCTGCTGACAGCCAACCTCAAGCACACTTCCAAATGATCCTCAGTCATGGTGGAACGGTACTTGGACTTAATGATCTTTATGTGGGAAAAGGCTGACCCACATAAATACGTAGAGCTGAACAATGCAGTCAAGGAGGTAGCACATGTTCTCATGTTTGGTACTTTCCCTCTATGAGTAAGTTCCAGAACTGTTCATGCGCTCTGGATGTTGGCTTATTGTGTCAAAATCTCCCATTCCATATGAAAGTGATATGTTTTTGTCTTCTTACTTGGTCCAGCTCCCCCACTCATTTTAATACCCTTTCTTACGTTTAAGAGGGGGGAAAAGCAAGGTCTAAAAATTGGCAATAACTTAGCTTGTCAGTTTTGCTGCACTTAGTGCAGTTCTTTGTGCATGTGTTTGACACCTAAGATTGCATCTGATTGGCTGTGCTGTATGTCAATTAAGTGACCGGAATTGATGACAGGCCATCAAGCTGCGAGCTGATTGATGGGCTAAACTCCACCCCTTCACTCTTAAGTCTCAAATTGACAACAGATGATGTAACAGATTATGTAGCAGCCCTCTGGTACCCAAGACAATGTCCCTTGAACATTAGGTTCACTATGGTTTCCTCTCCTGTCTTTAAGGCGGTCTCAGCCTCTCTCTACATCATAATATGCCACAGGGCTTCTTTCACCCCACGTCCTTCTCTTTCTCTTATTCTATTTTTCCTTTGGCGTCAGTCCATTGGGGAGTCACTCTGCTTCACCTGGGGTGCCAAAATGTGACCTGATTTTGCCCCCATATTGTCGGATAGTTGGACCCAGCGTGAAACTAGCCTCAAGAGGACTGTCCCTCAGACGTTGTACAGCATTGGCTCGGGTTCTTTAAGCACACCCACATGGTTCCAAGATCAGAAAGACAAAGGGGTGTAAGTACAAGGAAAAGCTCGCCCTTCTTCTTCTGCCAGCCCTGCTCCCTCCTCCGCCCACAACAGCAAATGCTATTCGTTTCTTGCAATGCCTCCTAGAGATATTTTGGCCACCATAAGCTATTGTCTGTATATTCTTTCTCCCTCTCTTTTTATATAAACGTCAGCACACACTAGTCACCACTTTAACTCTTGCTGTTTTAATTACTGTTTAGCGATATATCTTGAGGAGCTTATCAGAATATCAAGAAATTCCTTTATCTTTAGGGCTACACGGTTTTTCATTAAGCAGATAAAACCCAGCTCACTGCCATTGACTGCATGCCGACGCACAGTGACCCTATAGGGCAGGGTAGAACTTCCCCTGTGGACTTCTGAGACTGTAACACTTTCAGGGAGTAGAAAGGCCTCTCTTTCTCCCGCAGAGAGGCTGGTGGTTTTGAACTGCTGATCTTTCAGAACGCAGCCCAACGCTTAGGCACTAAGCCACCAGGGATCCTTAAGCAGATATATCATCGTTTATTGAACCCTCTTTGGTGGCATGGTGCCGGAGTAGAACAGTGATTGGGCTTCGGCTGGATGGCAGTGCATTTGGGTTCGGTGGCAGAGTGGGTTAGGCACTGGGAGGGAGAGGAAGCTTTCCATTCCCATAAGGCTTTACAGCCTCAGAAATGTACAGAAGCAGCTCCCCTTTAGAGCCTCGTGAGTCAGGAGGACACGACACGACAGCCATGAGTTTGGTGTTGGCTTCTGGGATGATGAGCATGGTGTCACTGGTGGCACAGATCCTTAAGCGCCCAACGACTACCAGGAGGGTCTGCAGTTGAAACCCACTCAAAGGCCCCTCAAAATAAAGGCCTGGAGAGCTAAGTGGTCACAGCCAGGAAAGCCCAGGGGAGCACCGTTCCCCTCTGACACACAGGGGGTGGCCAGGCGCTGGCACAGACTCAGCAACCACTGGTTTAGCAACAGGCAGTTCGCTCTCCGCCTTTTGCTGTTACCACGAAAGCAGCCATGAATAATCTTGCATCACCTTTACTCCTTTGGGATAAGAATTAAATGCCAGATTGCGGACATTTCTGGGACAAAGGGGCATTTGTAAATGTCATACAAGTGTATCATCGTCCCAGTGGATGTCCATGGTAGTCATTTTCATTCCCACCCACCATATTTGAGCACCTATGTCAGCACCGGTATCTCTATACTTTTGCGAGTATTATATTGTCAAAGTTTGGAATAGTTGCGCATCAGATAGGTGAAAACGGGGTGTGTGTTTTCTTGCTCTTCTTTAAATTGTGAAGGGCTCTTTTTAAATGTCATCTAGCATAAAAAAAACTTCACAACTGAACCAATACACAGTATCATGCTACAAGGAGACAAGATTGTCAGGGATTTTGCTTGATTTGTACTTAGCAATCAACACGTGACCTCAAACAGAAGTCAAGAAAGCAAGTGATGTGTTGCACTGGGCATATCTTCTGCCAAAGACCTCTTTAAAATGTTAAAAAGCAAAGACGGTCATGTTGCAGATGAAGGTATACCTGCCCCAAGTCCGGGCATTTCCACGCCCCTAACATGTGTGCCAAAGCAGAAGAAATAAGATCAAAGAAGAACAAATGCCCCAGAATTGTTGGAGAAGCGAAAATGATCCAGCATAGCACGGACTTCCTAAAAATGAGCAAATCTTTCCTGCAAGAAGTACAGCCACAATGCTCCTTCAAGGCCCGGAGGACGAGACTCCATCCCCAATACGTGGAAGACGCTCCCAGGAGGACCCTGCGGAAGGATACTCTGCTTGGTCAAGCAGATCTGCGAAAGGACGAAGGAACCTTCATCACGCGGAGTGACCGCGCCGCAGCAACAGCGGGTGAGGAGGGGGAGGGCAGGTCATGTGGTGTTTCACGGCTCAGGGGGTTGCTATGGGTCCGAACCAACCGGAGGGCACCCAACAGCAACAATTGCATTCCGTTCATTTGTGAGACGAAAAGCACTTCCCTATAAGCACTTTGGAACATCCTCTCTAGCTTTTCTCCCGCCACCCCTCCTTTGTTCCCCTCTGAAGACAAGGTACCACACGGCAGTATACTGATAGAGACGGTGCCCAAATCACTCTCAGGGGAAATCGAGTTTCCCAAACTCCAAACTCACTGCCATCAAGTCAATTCCAACTCACAGGGACCCAACAGGACAGGGTAGAACTGTCCCTGGGGGGTTCCCAGGCTGTAACTCTTCTGGGAGTAGAGAGTCTCCTCTTTCGCACGGGGATCAGCTGGTGGGTTTCAAATCGATGACAATGTGGTGAGGAGCCCAGCATGTAACCATTCCATCGCTGGGGCTCCTTGAGACAAAGTTTCGAAGAGAAGAAAGGGCTGCTAATCCCAGCCCGGGTGGCCTAGTAGTTGCATGTTGACCTGCTAACCACAAAGTCGCCAGTTCAAAATCACCAGCTAGCTCTGTGGAAGAAAAGGTGTCTGCTAGCAAAATTGCTTTCTCCTCGGGCTTGCTTCCCATGCCTATCTCATATTGGTAGGCTCTAAGGAACTCTTAACTATCCAGTGGTGCTCAGACTCAAAAGGGCTCAGAATATGTATAGCCAGAAGGGGTACCAAGGTGCCCTGGTGGCACAGTGGCTAGGCCTTGGGCTGCTAACCGCAAGGTCAGTTTGAAACCACCAGCCGTTCCATGGAGAGAAGACCAGGCTTTCTATGCCTGGGGTGAGTTACAGTCTTGGAAACCCAGAGGGACGGGTCTACCCTGCCCTGACGGCAGTGGGTTTGGTGGGTTTGGGTTTGAGGCAGCCCACACACTGCTGGTGCTCAGGCTAGATGTGATTCGGAACCACCGCTCCATCTCCAAAGCGTTCTCTCTGGCTGACAAGCCAACTGTAGCATCAAAACGGATGTAAGAGTGGATTGTCACGACCACAGTGCAGCTTCCTGGACCTTAATAACAAATAGGTCTCCACTTGAGCCGGCTGTGGAGTGAAGGAAGGGGGACAATCGGGAAAATATTTAATTTGGGAAAAGTCACTGTGGAATACGATTATCCTAAATCCAAAGACTGGTGTTGATACTTGAGACAGAGAGAGACAGACGTCTAACGTAGTTGAAGACAACTGTTTCCAATTCGTGGTGGGAAGCCCCTCTCCCTTGGGACCAGGGCTTATTTCCAACCACAGTCAAACATGCAATTGCGCTCTGCTCGCCTCCACCCTGAAAAGTTTGGTATCAGCTGCTCCTCTGTACTTTTCCCACACTGTTCTCGGAAGGAATCCTGGCTCCAACATGAGAAAAGTCAACTTCTTGGATGTTAGCAAATGATTAGAAAAACGTTTCTTTCTCATTTGTAAGATGAGAACTTGTCCATGAACGCCTACTGCAAAATACAAACTTCTTTAAAAACAAAACAACCAAAAAGACGATGGCATATACTTTGTTTATGATCAGCTGACTTGAAGGGGGACACGGAGTAAGGATGTTTAAAAATACAAACAAACTCATTGCCAACCAGTTGATTTTGATTCGTCACAGCCCAAGCATACAGTAGAACGGGGCCACCGGTTTCTTCTAAAAAGCTGACGGTTGTAGCTTCCGCCCATGGAACAACTGATATGCTTGAGCTCCTGACCTGGACAATTGTACAGCCAGGGGCCCTCCAAGATTGTTCATCTGTCTTATAAAATGTCCCAAGCCCATGATTTTAAAAAATTGGATGCCTTTTATGTATTCTTCTGGGGCTAAGAGACACTCTGACAGGCCTCTCTGACCAAGGCCTGAGCCTTTCCAACATACTTGTGACACCCTGCAGTTGGCTAAACACCCACCATGCTGTTTCTCAAGCACCTCACGTTGTGCAATCTGGGCTGTGACTCATCCAGGGGGTCTCCCCAAAAGTGGAAACAGACAGGACATGGGCAGCCTACTACACGTTCACAGGACTTCCCAAGTACATCGTGTAACAGCTATGAAAACAAGCACGGGCACATACCCTGCGCTTGTTCTGTAAGGAGGACTCGTGCTGGTCGGAGGGGCAACAGCCCCACAGCAAACCGACGTGATTCCTTGCTCTCAGCAGGACGAGTCTGAATAGATAGCAAAGAAGATGTTCCGGGTCATCGTGACCTTGGCAAAGCCCACATGGACCGCTAGACAGGAGAGCAACCCCTGACACACACACACACACACACACACACACACACACACACACACACACGACCATGCAACACCCTCCCTGCAGGACCTGATCACCAAGACGGGGCTGACTCTGCTGCTCCAACAGCAAAGTGGGAACAGCAGGATGATGTATAGAGAAACCAGCTGGTGATTCTTGAGATCCTAAGAGCAGAGATCTCTGGCCACACATGGAACGCGAAAGATGTGACAGGATCACCTGCCACCCGAAGCCTTAGTCGGCACAGTATGCATAGATACATTTTTTTAAATTTAGAGTTTCAGTATTTTTATTATTTATGCTTTTTCTGTTGTTGGACTATAACATGCATTCCATAAATAGGGCTCAATGGATTTTTACATGTGCAGAGCCTAGATCAAGATATAGAATATTTCTAGCACCCAGAATCTTTTCTTCTCTTCCCATTAATAGCCACCCTCCCTAACCCAGTGCTTAGCATTGTTTAGACTTCTACCACCATGCATTCACTTTGCCTCTTTATATACTTCTTACGGAACTGCCCAGGATGCACTCTCTACTCCCTCTCAACATACCATCTGTAAGAGTCATCTCCTGTGGTTGGCCTTTATAGCAGCTGTTGTTGTTGTTGTTGTTGTTGTTGTTGTTGTTGTTAGGTGCCATTGAGTCGGGTCTGACTCATAGTGATCTTATGCACAACAGAACAAAGCACACATGGTCCTGTGCCCTCCTCCCAGTGGTCCCGATGCCTGAGCCCATTATTGCAGGCACTGTGTCAATCCATCTCATTGAGGGCCTTTCTTTCTTTCACTGCCCCTCTACTTTACCAAGCATGATGTCCTTCTCCAGGGACTGGTATCTCCTGACAACATGTCCAAAGTATGTAGTTTGTACTTAGCTCTTGCTGTGCTACACCACTGGTGCAGTGCGCCATCAAATGACTGGATTGGAATTTGTTTAACCATTCAATGGGGAATAGACATTGGGCTGTTTCCAGCTTTTAGCTACTGTAACAAAGTCACTAGTCTTGCTCAAGGGGCTTCACAAAGTTCGTGGAAATATTCTATCATCTTTTCATGCCATTGTGAAGTCCCTGGCACACGTCTTTTGGAACATGTAAGTAAGCATGATCAAGGTATATACTTAGGCATGGGATTGCTTGGCCTTAGAGATGTGTGATGTTAGCAGATACCATCAAATGGGTTCCCAAAGTGGAGGTAGCAGCTTACAATCACACCAGCATTGCATGAGATGTCTAGATGGCCCGGGGCCGCGTCAACCCTTGGACTGGCTCCAGAGGCTTGACCAGGCTCAGGTCTAATCCCTTTGGCAATACTAGATATGGTGGAGTGTTCTTTCAGTGGGTACCTCATAATTCCCAGCTGGCATTCTTTTGTCATATTAATAGCCGCTGGGATGCAATGCCAGGATCCATTCAGTAATGTGTTGCATTGTGTCTATTCTGACTCACAGTGACCCTATAGGACAGAGGACAAAGGCTCCTTAGAGTTTTCAAGACTGTGAATCTTCACAGCACTGAGCAGTCTCCCGTTTCTCCTGCGGAGTTGCTAGTGGGTTTGAACCGCTAACCTTCCGGCTTGTAGTTCGATGCTTCACCCACTGCAGAATTAGGGTTTGACAGCCCACTGGTAAAGGTCATAGAAGAACAGCAGGACAAAGCTTGATTCTTTTCCTTTGTTTACCAGGTTCCCTAACATCTTCAAAGGGTGAATAGTGGAGGGGGCTGTCACTTATTTCTGTTGTGGTAGTACTCACATACCATAAAATTCACCTTCCTAAAGCATGCTTAGTACTTTCAGAGTTTGACAGCCATTTCTGCTACTCTCCAAGAATGGTCATCAGACCAAAAAGAAACCCTGTAGCCATTAGTTGTCACTCCACGTTTCCCTCTCTCCCCATTCCTGGCAACCACAGATTTGCTGTCTGTCTCTACGGATTTGCTTGTTCTAGATATTTTATAAAACCTGGATCATATAATAATTTTTTCCCTTTTATATCAAGTTTCTTTCACTTCTCACTTACTGCTCTTGAGTCGATTCCAACTCACAGCGACCCTGTAGGGCAGGGTAGAACTGCCCTGTGGGTTTCTGTGACTATAAGCCTCATCTTTCTACTGAGGAGCAGCTGATAGTTTCGAACTGCTGGCGCTGTAGTTAGCAGCCCACTGCATAACCAACACGCCACCAGGACTCCTTAGCATAATATGTTCAGGGTTGTAGCATGTACCAGTCCTTCCTTCCTTTTGATGGTTGAATAATACAAATATTCCTTTAAAGATATAATCATAACTTCACATACACTTACGCAAACCCACCAATCACTCTCTCACACACCGAAAGCATGACGTGCGTAAAAAGAGACTTAGAAAGACAATGCACTCATCAGAATGACTGACCAACCAGATGACGCGGGATAAGTCATTAACCCTCTCTAGGCCTCAGTTTCCCCATCTGTAAACAGAGTGGTTGGTCTTGAGGTGGCCTCTAATGCTTCTTTCAAATCTAAAATTCTGTGATTTTGAAATAAACAAGTCCCTTAGATCTAGAGTTCTCTTTGTCTCATTTTCTAATCTGGTGAAAGTCTCTAAGATTTAGTCTTCATTTCCATAAGCCCAAGTTCATGGAGGAAGAGCAAGTAAGATATAAAGCCGGACCTGTGGTTCTGAAGATATTTACAGTCAACTTTTTACCCCACATCTGGTCAAGTCTCTCGTTCAGAGAAAAGACTAAGCAAAGGTCTGGAGTGTTTTCACCTGTTGTAGAACCTTACTTTCATCTGTGAAACATCTGCTCAACACGGAAGGCTCGGCACCATATTAACACCAGCTCTGCCCCTTTCTCAGTAAGTCAAGTCTGTACATTTCAACCTCAGACATTGTCAACTTTTACAAAGCAGCAGCTCCCTCCTCTCATTTGTCCCAGTGGGTCTCCAAGGCTGGTCCCGTTACCAGTAGCACCACGTCATGTGCTGAAATGCAAAACCCAGCCCCACAGAATCAGAATCTGTGTTGCCCCCTCCCCTCCAGGGAACGCTGACATGTGCTCACATTGAAGAACTCCCTGCCTCGCCTCTAAGGTACCCACCCGGTGGCGGAGTGTTTATGTGTTGGCCAGCAGTTCTAAAGCACCAGCTGGTCCATGGGAGAAAGATGGAGTTTTCTGCTCCCGTAAAGAGTTACAGTCCTGGAAACTCACAGGGGCAGCTCCCCCTGTCCTATAAGGTCACCATGAGTCAGAACTGACTCGATGGCAGTGAGTTTGGGTTGTCCTAGCCTCTGCCTGCTCCTCCACATCCTCATCTTTCTCACTGTTGCCATTCTCTGGCCCTGAGGGGCTCTGCGCTGCTTCCTGACTTCCTGGCCCTCATATAGTACATGGCGGTCCTCTAGCCTCAGACCACAACTCCCAGGTATGGCCAAGTCAGAGTCTGCAAGGAATGGAAGATTTATTGCATGATCACCTTTATCTCCTCCCAAATCAGTCCCTTCCTGCAATACCCCTTCCCCTGGCATTCTGCAAGGTATTCATGTTCTCTGGGGAAACCAGCAGACCTGCCCGCCCTTTCCTGTACAGACTCCCCTCCCTCTCATCATCTGAACCATTCTCGACCTGGAATAACCTCACTGGTCCCTTACAGAAAGAACTGCTCCTCCTGCAAAATGTGTGTCGTGACTCAACTAGCCCTTTCCCAAGCTATTGCCATTCAGTCCCATTCACTAAATCTTCCAGTGCCATATTAACTTACCCACACTCAGCTCAGTGCTGACTCATAGAGACCCCTTGTGGGTTTCCAGACTCAAAGCTCAGTCTTTCTTCCGAGGAGCTGCTAGTGGTTTCAAACAGCCGAGCATGCGGATCGCAGCCCAACATGTAACCACTACACTACCAGGGCTCCTATATTAACTTAAAGTAGCCTCAAAATGCTACCAGAAGTTATCTTTCTCTAATCAAGCTGAAATTCCCTTCTGAAGGCCTTCACCCTGAAAAGGGTGCATCTCCACTTTACATTAAGAATGGCTACGCGGCAAGATCAGAAATAAACGAAAAAACCGGACCGGTTGCCACCAAGTTGATTCTGACTCGTAACCACCAGGACTACAGGACAAAACAGAAGAACTGCCCCACAGGGTTCCTAAGGCTGTCCTCTTGACAGAGAGCAGCTGGTGAGTTGAACCACCAGCCTTTCAGCCAGCAGCTAAAGGCTTAACCACTACGGCCCAGGGCTCCTCAGAACAGAATTAGCAAGACAGAAAAGAGCTAGGTGATGAAGGCCACCATTCTGTCTCTCTGATCCATCCTTTTATGGGACGGCTGACTGCTGTTCACATACAGGAGCTACCTTCCTGAGCTGGGCTTTCTGGGCCACAAGCTTGGGGAGAGGGTGTGTGTGTGTGTGTGTGTGTGTGTGTGTGTGTGTGGAGTGTTCTTTCAGTGGGTACCTCATAATTC
>NW_022111368.1:13496448-13513095 GCF_000313985.2 Echinops telfairi
GGAGGGACAGAACTGGGCAGAGGGCGGGGCCACAGTGTGACCAATCACAGCAAAGTCTCAGCCCATCCCATGGCGGCTGCAGAGCAGAGATGGAGCTTCAGAATGGCACCAGTCCAAACCAGGGACCCCAGCCCACCAGCTACCAGCCGCTGGGTGTGGACCACCCCTCTAGTTTGCTCTGGCAGGATTCCCAGGGCTTCACAATAAGCCTGTCAGTGGTCAAATGCGGGGCTCCTTTTTCAGGGGAGGAAGCTGGCACAGAGAGGTGAGGTGACTTGCCAGTGTCACATGGCTAGCAGGTAAATTAGCCAGGAATGGACTTGGGGCAGACTTGTAGCAGAGCTCCCTCATCGGCGGTTGCCAAACTTTAGGGAGCCTCGCTGCAGGACCTTCTGAGAGCACAGCTTGCTGGGCCTCCGTTTTCCAATTCAAGTTTTCAATTCATTTGACCTGGGATGAGACGCAAGGATTTGTTTCCTAACAAGTTCCGCGGTCCTGAGCGCAAGCTGCGAGACCTACTGCTCCACCTACCTGTCTGCGTGTCTACTGGTAGACCTTCTTCATCAGAAACCCTGCAGGCGTTCTGCCTGCTGAAAGCTCCCGCCAGCCAAGGTTTCTCAGCTTCACTGCTGGTGACACTGGGGCCTGGATAATTCTTAGTCGTGGGGTGTCGCCTCTGTGCACTGGAGCATACTGGATAGCATCCCTGGCTTCGAACCCATGAGATCAAGAATTCCCTTCCCCTTCACCCATCTCCACCAGCTGTGATAGTCAGAATGTTCCCCAGACATCACCCTCGCCCGCCCCCTGCCACTGGAGAATGCCTGAGCTGAGGCAAAGCTCCCAACCGAAATGTCATTTCCCAGTCATCCACTGATCTATCAGACCCCCTTCCCCGCTACATTACAAGTAGATCTACAATACAAGTAGATATATAACACGCTAGAACTTCATTGAAGGAGATCAATTGTCCACTAAAAGGTGTGGAGCTGAAATCATTAGTATGACAACCACACCAAACCAAAACCAAACTCGCTGCCGTGGAGGCGCTGTGGACCCATAGCGACCTTGTAAGGCAGGGTAGAGCTGCCCCTGTGAGTTTCCGAGTCTGTAACTCTTTACTGGAGTAAAAAGCGCCATCTCGCTCCCTCGGAGTCACTGGTGGTTTCGAACTGCTGACCCGGTGTTTAGCTACCCGATGCATAACCTACTGAAGAGCATTTAAATAAAATCTTAAAGTTCAAGCTTTCACACAGGGAAACCACTATAGATATTCAAACAAACAGCAATAGCAAAAAAAATTCACTGCCACCGGGTTGATTCTGACTCATATCAAACTATCCTTTAGTATTTAGGCCCTAAAATAGTCCCTGAAAATACCCATCCCTGCCCCCACCTCCCCCCAAAATTAAGAGGTAAAAAATGCCTACATGTGAACTGGGTTAGTGTCCCACTGTTGCTGTAACAAACTATTACTCATTTAGCTGCTATATTAGCTTACAGCTCCAGAGATCACAAGTCCAAAATGGGTCTGACCGGGCACAATTCAAAGTACTGGCAGCTCTGGAAGGAATCCATTGCCCTGCCTTTTCTAACGGCTAGAAGCCACCTGTATCCCTTGGCTTGTGGCTCCTTCCTCCGTCTTGGAAGCCAAGACAGGTGGGCTGAGTCCCTTACCCGTTGCTGCCTCTTTGACTCTTCTTCTGCTCCCTCTTCCACAGGTAAGAACCCTGGTGGTGACACCAGGCCCACCCAGAAAATCCAGGAAAATCTCTCCATCTCCGGGTCAACTGGCTAGCAGCCTTGGTTCATGTGCAACCTTAATTCCCCTCTGCCATATAACCTAGCATTGAACAGGTTCCAAGGATTCAGACCGTGGACACTTGGTGAGTAGCAGCTTAACATGTCACCATGATGCCACCAGGGCCCTTTGACTCGTGACACCATGGAAGCCATTATCCCGCCTATCTTGTGAACCATTGAACTTGAAAGACAAATGGCTGAGGAAATTCAGGACTCCTGGCAGATGATCCTGGAGCCAAATAAGCAACGGCCTCTATATAAGTGCAGTGGCCAGCAGGGGCCCTGCGCTCACCCGGCTTCTTGGCCTCTCTCCTCTAGGGCTAGGTTCTCGCCACCCACATGAGGCCCCACGAACTGCCCATCTGTGGAAAATGAGGGTGGCCATCAGTCGTCATCCAGTCAGCTTTGACTCCTGCCACAGCCCACATGTGTCCGCGCTGTGCTGCATATCCTAAGGTTTTTAACAGCTGAATTTCCAAGTTGCCCAGGGATTCCCTAAAAAGCACACAGAAGAGCGCACGCATGGAGAAGTAAGGGCACTGGAACAAAGTAGCCCCTGGTTCTGACTCCCAGGACACAGAAGTCTCTAGGCTACGACAGCCAGAGGTCTGTTCACATGACGGAGGCCGAGGTGTGGGTGAGAAGAACCCTGCCTGGTTCCCAAGCCTTCGTTCTCAGTCCTAGGTCTACCCGCCCTACTACCTTGTGGGCCTGGGTGACCCCAGACTACTCAGTGGTCTTCCTCACAAGGCAGCGCTGGGGTGGCCCGAGAAGGCTTGGACACAGCAACACAGGTTATCAGGGGTCCACATGTAGGAGGGCCACCCTTGAGAGTGCGAAGCCTCCTGGGGTGAAAGGAAGGCGGTTGGCCCTAGGGTTGATACTTCAGACTCCCTCTCACCCCTCCGACAAAGGATTGCTGAGTGGCTTCGCCTCAAGACCAGGCTGGCTCTCAGCAGAATAGCTTCAGGGCAGGACACGTGTGGTGCCCGGGACCTCCCTCACAACAGGCCCTTGTAAAATCCCATTTTGGCGGTGACAGGCACAACACTAAGATGGCAGGTGTGTTGGGCTGGGTTGACTCGGGGAAACAAATCCAGTGACATTCATATACATGTAAGAAAGAAGTAATTATATAGCAGGAAAACAGCCCAGCCCAACTCAAGTCCTTAAGTCTGCTACTAGTCCATAAGTCCCTCTTCAGACTCACACAGACACATGCAATGATGCAGAATGCAGGAAAATCACAGGCCGGTGGGTGCAAAGTCCTGTGGATCCAATGCCGGTGGAAGTATAACTGGGCTCTGGCAGCCATCGGGGTCAGCCAGCGAGCAGGGGAAGAGAGAAGGGGGGTAGGGGGGATAGGTTCCCAGGACCCTCCTTATGAGAAGGCCACACGCACAAGGAGTCATCAGGGTGTGACCTGACTGACAGGCTAGGCTCCACTCCTACACTTTTCTGTATCTTCAAGTTGACATGAAATTACGTAATACCACAGCAGGCCTGTTAATAGTGTACAGACTGCCACAGTTGGAGAAGGGCACCGCCTTTAGTACATGAGACGGCTAGGCCCAATAGCTGCAACAATGGGCTCACAGTCACCAAGGCTCACAAGGATGGCACGAGACCAGGCAAGGTTTCATTCTATTGTACACTGCTCCACTGGCTGCAGCCAACGTCGTGGTTAATAACAACGGGATAGTGGTAGAGAACCAAAGAGCATGGTGTTTCTATATGGAGGGGACTACCCCTTTGGGGAACGAGCAATAATCCATCTTTTACTGACTAACCATAACAATCACTGGAATGTCTGCTGCGAGTCAGGCACTGCTTCAGGTGCTGGGAATACTGACAAAGTCGCTACGGCACGGCACGTGCTGGTCAAGGTGACGGCAAACCGTCAGATAAACACATAAATGTGAAGCAGCATGTCTTTACTCTCCAGGTACCGGGAAGCCTGTGGGAGGTTTTAGGCGGTGGGGGGACAGGGCCCAGTTAGTGAGGCTCAAGAAACGTGCCCCAGAGTGAATGGCACATTGACTCAGTGAACTAAAGAAAGAACAAGGGGCCCCACCCCTCCACCCCCACACCTGCCAGGGAGAACCAGGCAGCCTGGTTCTGTGTCCACAGTGGTCCATGTTCATACCCAAGGGTCCATGTTCCTTGCCTAAGGGTGACCACTGGAGCCATAAGCCATGAGGAAGTCAGAGACTGATGTCCTGAAGGGAGATTCCCAATGAGGCCCCGGGGGTCACAGGAGCTACGCCTTGCACCTGGCAGCTCTGGAAGTGAGTGGCCACAGGGAGGCAGTGGTTCCAAAGACCAAATGGGCCTCAGAGCACTGCCGCTGCCATTGTTGCTGCTGCCCACGGATGTTTGCGCCTGAGTCCTGGGCTGCAGCAGCTTCAACCTAGCACCCTTCTCTGTGTCTGTGTGTCTTCCAGGAGCCCTCGTGGTGTCACAGTTATGCGGTCGGCTGCCTACCACAAGGTCAGCAGTTTGAAACCACCAGCCACTCCTCGGGAGAAAGAAGAGTTTCTAATCCCATGAAAAGTTACAGTCTCAGAAACCCACAGGGCAGTCCTACCCTGTCCTCTCAGGTCACTATGAGTCAAATGGACTCAATGGCAGTGAACGTGGCTTGGTCTTATGTGCCTTCAACATTGTCTCGTGTAGTCTTGTGGGACAGTGTGGCATACGTGAATTTGAGGCATTGACTCACTCTTCCAGCAAGTACAGTGAACCCTCGTTTATCGCGGTTAATCGGTTCTAGACCCTACCGAGATAAATGAAATTCTGCGAAGTAGGATTCCTTATTTGTAAATCAAATATTTTTGTAGTTAGAGCATAGAGGACATGAAAAAACACCCTTTAGTCACCATTACACTCGTATTACCCAATTTATTAAACGAAAAAGGGAAAATGCAGTAAAACATTTTGGACGTTACAATTATCATTTATTATTTATTATATTATGAAGTACAACTGATGGAGCGAACGGAAGACTCATTCAAGTCGAAATGGCGTGCAACCTCCACGATTTTCTTGCCATCTTTGATCATATCCAAAAGTTTTACCTTTTCCTGGATGGTGAGCATCTTCCTCTGGCGCTTATTTTTATTGTCAGAAGGCTTAGAAGAAGCAGCTCATTTAGGAGCCATCATAGGGCTTAGATAAAATTTCTTTAAAATCGCAAACAATTACAGTACACTGTACAAAAGCAAAAATGCATCTGATACGTAGCTCCGATACGTAGCGATGCAGACAGAAGCGTGTACAGTATGAGCCAATCAGTGGCAGTAATGACAGAGCATGCGCTGTTACGCAAAAACCGTGATAGAGTGAAGCCGCGGAAGTCGAAGCGCGAAGTGGCGAGGGTTCACTGTATTCCTTGGTCTCCTGTCGTATACCTGTAGCTACCTGAGGGGCAAGAGAAGGGCAGGAAACAAGGCAGTAAGGCTGACAGCCTAGCAGGGGGAGGAGCGGGGAGCGGACCATCAGGCTGCAGCATGAGTGTGATCAGGAGCCAAGATCGGAGTTAAGACTTGAAGGAGACGGTGGTGTCAGCCAGGCAGAGAGCTGCAGAGAAGGTGCTCCCAACAGGTGCTGGTAGCCGGGGAGGTCTTGCCTCTGTAAGTACACTGAACCATCGCACGAAACACCACACTCAATACAGACGGTCAATAAAGTTTCCTTACGGAAACTTGCAAGTTCTTGTTCATGGCCATCAAGTTGGCTCTGGCTTGGAGACGCGGGCAGAACAAAAAGGTCCTGTGCCATCCTCACAATGCGTTGAGGTCAGTGGTGTGTCTGGTGTGTCAGTCCATCTGCCACATGGTGGGTCTCTTCCACTGTCCAGGATCCGCTACTTTACCAGCCACCACGCCCTTTCCTGATGCTGCGTCCACCTTCCCTTCGGCATCAGAAACAAGAAATCACTGCATCTGTCTGTAGCATCCCTGTCCCTCCGCAGGATGGCTCTGGCCACAGGTCCGGATACCGTAGGGACACAACACTCTCCAGGGCTCCCATGACAGGTGCTTTCAGATATTTCTGATTTTAAGTTAGGTAACTAAGCCTAACTTAAAATGTTACTTAAAACCAAAAGTAAAAAAGAAACACACTGCCATTGAGTCGATGCTGACGCATAGCAACCCTATAGGACAGGGTAGAACTGCCCCTGTGGGTTTCCAAGACTGTCACTCTTTACCAGAATAGCAAGGCTCAACCTTTCTCCTTCGGAGCGGCTGGTGGTTTCGAACTGCTGACCTTGTTGTTAGTAGCCCAATGCATAGTCGGACCTTTGTAAATGCTATAAATGAGAGATTGAGGCCATACTGATTCTGCCTAAAAGATCTGCAGTGTGCTGGAGACAGTGTTGAATGGGAAAAAAGCAAAGGGCATCGGTCTCCTCGACGATCCCTGGGGCCTCTCACAGAGGGTCTGCACTCCAGGGCCCCCCATCTGCTGCACGGTTCTTCATGAAACACCTTCCTTCTTCCAGTGGCTTCACTGGGGGACAGATTGCTGCAGGCTGCCTCACTGGCAGGGAGGAGGGGGTGGCATCAAAACAACCCCGGGGTCCGTGGGAGCAGTGGCTGGGCCAGCATCCCAGGGGGAGCAGCTGGATAGGTAGTACAGTCTCTGTTGTTGGTGTCACCTGTGCAGTAACTTGTTACTACCTACAGCCTATCCAATGCACTCATCTGTCACACACACACACACATGTTCAAGCACCAGTCACCACGCCACCAGCCATGGACGGAGGAGGGCCTTTAACATGGCCACTGGGAAAGGGGAGGAGCCAGTAGGGGTGGGGCCCCACAGTGGGTATAACAACGTGACACCATGCTATCACACTGGGTGACACAAACCCTGGAGACGCCTCGGTTCTAGTGCCATCCAAGGATTGGAGGTAAAACACAGGCAGGCAGGCACAATCCTTCCTCTAGAGGAGCCCACATGTCCAATAAAGAGGAGAAACAAACAGAAGCCAAACGCCCCCAGGGATCTCTGTGCACACATTGAACAGGTGCTCTCTGAACACTCCTCCAGTCCCAGGAGAAGCATAGCACCCACACCAACCCCCAGATCAAGCCCACTGCCATTGAGTGGGTGCCAACTCAAGGCAAGCCCTTGTGTTACGGAGTAGAGCTAAGCGCCTGGAGACTTTTGCAGCAGTAATCTTTCTGCAAACAGATCAGCAGGTCTCTTTCCACAGGACCACTGGATGGGTTCTAACCACCTACCTTTATATTTGTGGCTGAATGCTGAACTGTTCATGTCACCCAGGGACCTCTGCCAGGATCATTGCCTATATGTATGACCACACAACTCACAGCAAAGGAATGGCCAGTTCTCTCTGTCACGTACAGGCTTCACAGAAGAGGTGACGTTTAAGGTGATTCCAAGGTGTGTGTGTGTGTGTGTGTGGCCAAGGGAGAGGTGGCAAAGGAAGGAAAGATGGAGACTTGACTCGACACCAACGAGAAGGAATCAGTGCCGGCAGATGTTGCGGAACACAAGGCCTCCCCGTGACTGCGGCCTGAAAAGACCAGGGAGACGCCGGTGGAGAGAGCAGGCCCGGGGCCCAACAGAACCACTCCACGATGCGGGCCAAAGAGATTTTTCTTTTAATGAAGCGACAAAAGCCCTGACGGTTTATTTTGTAAAAGACACTGAGAGCTCTATTCTTGCATGTGAGCATATCCTGATTCGTATGGACAAGTGGAATCCAGTCCCTGGGTGCTCAGCTGCCACGGAGAGGTGGGTGGTTTGAATCTCCCAGAAGTACCTGGAGAAAGGGCCCGGTGAGCTGGAGAGCGCAGCTCCACGCTGGCACACGGAGAAATGATGGCAGCACTCGGGCTCCTTTCTCTTGAGCTCATCGCTTGCTCCAGTAGGAACGAATACTACCCAGCGGAACCCACAAGGTAAGGAACACAGAAAACCAGATGGAATCCCAGACCTGCAGAGACGGGCCCTGTCATGCCCAGCTAGGCTCACCACACCACTTGAGTCCCTCCAGCCAAATCAAACTCACTGCCATCGAGTGGATGCCAACTCCCAGTGTGACCCTAGAGGGCAAGGTGGGACTTCCCCTGTGAGTTTCCCAGTCTGTCCTTTTTACAGGAGTAGAAAGCCTTATCTTTGGTGGTTTCGAACTGCTGACCTTGTGCTTCGCAGCCCAATTCAAAACAACTACACCACCAAAGCACCTTACAGAACAGAAAACCCGCGTGTGTCCACACTCACGCCCTCTTGTCCGGGGCTTCTTATAATCAGAAGGTAGAAGATACTAGCAACCCACCCATTGCTGCTCTGCTTCCTAAACAGCCTTCTCAATGCTGATGCCCTCCGCATAGCAAGATTTTTGCCCCCAGTTCTAAGTAAACACCGGGCAGACCACCAAATGCCTTTCTCAAGGTCCAGACCAAAATTCAAGGTCAGCCGCCGAAGTGAAATGGGGGCCCTCTGAAACCAAGCCCGCTGCTGACGCCAAGCAGGCCACATTTTCTCCATCGGCTTAATAAATACGTTTCATCTTGCTGAGTCCCAGCAAGCAGCTTGGGCAGTCCACGCGGGCATATTAATAGAAAACAGCACACAAGTGTGGATCACATGCCGGGGAGTCTGTAGGGGGAAATTGCCGCTTTCCCTTTTCAAACCTCGGGTCCGACAGCTCCAGGGCCGTCTGATCACCTCCCTCTTGGGTCTCGGCACATATCCAGAAGGGTGACTCATGCCTGCGTGGTGGAAACGTGTTTCTCAGACCAGACCACGTGATGGCTCGACCCCAGCCCCGCTGGCTCTCTCCTGGGGTCTAAATAAGGATCTGTTTAAAAGCAGGCACCCCAGCAGAATCAGCCACCCCCTGACGTGCGACTGCCACCCATCTCATGCTCAGATCCTTCCTGAGGACACAGAGACTTGGGTATGTTACACCCCACAGGTCGAACTTTATTTGCTTCCCTCGAAACTGTTTCAAAATTCCCCAATTATTTTTAACATCACTATTTGTCTAATTAAACAAGAAAAACTGCCGAAGTTGAAGTCACCAGCTGCATTGGAGGCACGGGGGCTATTGAGGAAGGAGACCATATTGATCCGCCTAAACACAGAATGTTTTTTCCTGGTTTTTCCCCCTCTCCCTCAAACGTCGCCGAAAGGAGGAAGAAACTGAAGAGGGAGTAAAATCTGTCGCAGGAAACGCAACTCTGATTTTGTGTCTCCCTGCTTCGGATTGCACCCATGGCTTTGGAGTGATCGTCTGTGCCCGGGCTTTGAAGCAATTTCTCAACCAGCCACCCACATGCGCCTTGTTCTTCCTCCTACCACCCACTTGCTTCTCTGTCTGTCTCTTCTTCCCGTCTCCTCCCCCTCCCCTGAAGCCGCATCTCTTGGAGTCTGTAAGTCAAATATGAAACAGACAATGCCCTCCATACACTTGGGGAGACCAAAGCCAAACAAACTCACAGCTGTCGAGCCGATCCCGACTCATCATGTAAACCTGATAGAACAGGGTCGAGCTGCCCCTGTGAGTTTCCAAAACTAACACTTTATGGAAGTAGAAAGCCCCAAGTTTCTCCCACAGAGAGGCTGCTGGTTTCGAACTGCTGACCTTGCAGTTAGCAGCCCAATGGGTTATGCCTACACATAGACCTACACCAACATACACACCCCTGATGGCATACTGGGTTACGTGTTGGGCGGCTTATACGTATGTGCAAGCGCGTTAGGCACCATTTGAAAGAAGATAGCTTCTATGGTTCCCCGCTGTACATCTAGAGAATACATCCCACAATATGGACCGGTGGGGGAAACTCCTTTTTAAACTAAGGAAAGCGTGGACTCTCTTGTTGAGCTCGTCCCATTCTCCTTGTTCTCATTCAAGAACCAGTGAGTGCAGTAAGTCTCTCCACAGAGCACAGTCAGAAAAGAAATACTTAGCATGAATCGCCCCTCTTGAATTAGACATACATACGCATGGATCTATGGGAAGGGGAAGGAACAGGGGATGGAAATAAAGATTTTATGAAAGTCTCTGAGCAGACAGGCTCTGCAGATGTGTGGTCTCATCTAACCATCCACCAAAGGTCAGACCCAGCGATCACCCTCCTTCTATGGAGAGGCTTCTCCAGTCTGGAGGCTCCCAACGCCTGGGACCCCACCGAAGCACCCTGGACAACATTCGAACATTCCATTAAAGATGCATTGGTAAGGCCCAGGATTTAGAAAAGAAAAACAGGCCAAGAAAACTCGCTGCCATCAAGTCAATCCCAACTTACACAAACCCTACAGGACAGGGTAGAACTGCCCCTGTGGGTTTCTGAGACTGTAACTCTTGACAGCAGAAAAAGAAACATCTCACGGTTTTCCTGTCCAAACTCACTGCTGACTCCTAGTGAGTCTGAAGGACAGGGGAGGCCGGGAGCTGCACTGAGTGTCCCAGACTGACTCTTGATGGGACTGGAAGCCCTGGCTTGCCCGTGCTCCACAGCGGCGGGTGGTTTGAAAGTGCCAACCTTGGGGGTGGCAGCCCAACGTGCCACCACTACGCCATGGCGCAAGATATAGCGAGTCTGAAATATGGGGTCGCCAGAGGGACCTGGGGCAGGGAGAAGACGGAGAGATGGGGAGAAGCGCCAGCCGGCGAAAGGCCCTGTGGGTAGCACAACAGAAACTGAGTCTTGTCACCCAGCAGCCATCCACGCCTGCTGCTGGCAACCGTGCCTCAGCTGATTTGGCTCATGTGGTTTATGATACGCACAAGCCTCTAAGCAGCTTACGAAGGGAGAGGTACCTGACCGAAAATGGTCGATCCCAATCAAATACTGGACCTTTTCCTTGAACGGCAGGAGGGAAAGTCCCCTCCCTGCAGGTAGGACACCACCAGTTGCCTTTGCAGGGAAAAGCCTGCCCGTAAAGAAAGGAGGGGCGGGAAGGGAAATCATTCCCTAACGCCAGCATTTGAGCAGCTGGGCCCACTTGGGCGTTTATTAAAACATATTAAAGAATAAGGAAGATAGAGTTTCTGTCATGTGCACCTTGCGTTGTCCTGATGAATATACAGGGTGTCTAATGACCAGATGACCAGTTACCATGGAATGAACCCAAATTCCTGTGTGCCTGGGTGTCAGAGGAGGACTGTCATCCACCCGGCTGGTTTTCTGAAGTAGATTTCCAAGCCTCACTTCCAAAACACGTCTGGGTGGCCTCGAACCGCCATCCTCCTAGTTAGTAGCCAAACTTGTTAACAGTTGGTACATCCAGGAGCTCCACCTACTCCTGCCCATGGGAAGTGGGGTTCCTCCACGTGGTCGTTAGATTTTATGTCAATTTGCACTTGTGGAGGGGCGGAATCCAACCTGTCCATCAGGTCACACTGATGATGCCTCCTGGGCAGTGGCCTTTTGTAAAAGCGAGACACTCACACAGGGGACCCCTTCGATCTTGCTCCCCTTCACTTTTCTGCATGCTGGGACTCCGTACCTGCCTCCAGGGGAAACCACCCAACCCAAAGAGCTGTCGGCACCTTGTCGTATGCTGCCACCAACCTAGGCCCTCGAGACTCTGCACCCACCCCACCTTTGGCTTTCCTGCACTGGCCTTCACCTTTCTGTGTGTTCGGTCTGCAGCTCCATGAGTCTGACGAGGACTCCAGCTAGCCACCGACCATGGACTTACGTTGGACTGGGCTGGGATGTTCTCTTGATATAAATGTAACTTCTTCTTTTTTTTTTAGTATTTTTTTAATTGGCAGTTAATATATACAAGTCAATACATATATCGTAAATCATAATTCCATAGTTCAATTACATCAAGCAGATTGTCCAAGTGTTAACACAATTAGTTTCCAAACATGCTTTTCCTTCCTGGACTCCTTGACATTGTGACCCTTTTACCCCCACCCCCTCCACCACCATCACCACTTACCCCACCCCACCCCGCCCCCCAGAAACCCTTATTCTACTTGCTGTCCCCATAGGTTCATCAATCCTCGGTTTTCATTCAAGTTAACTTCTTGAAACAAAGGTCCCTCTTACACACCTTTGGGTGCCACTGGGTTGATATCTCTAGACAACCCAGCTTAACACGCTCGGTAAACATTCACAAAACCAGCTGTGTGCTTCCTGAAAGTCTCCTCCAAGGACAAAACAGAAAAACAAAGTCTCAAGACCCAAATGAGCCTGTGATTGTGGGGAACTTGAGGCTTTTAGTTTCCTTCTTAAACTAGTTTGTATGACAGGATCCTCAGGCTGGAGGCTCTGTGCCCCTAGAGTGTGGACATCACAGCTGTATGGATTCCCCGAGACTCCATGGAGCTGTCGGGATAAGACGCCAATGGCTTTCATCCGCGGTTCAAGCAGGGCTGTGCCACCCAACTGCTCAGAGCCATCGTTTATAAAAGCCAGATGTATGTGAGTCTGAGGGAATGAGCAACATTTCCCATCAAAATCTTTGATCATGGTACTGACACAAATGAAAATCTCTGATTAAATGAACAGTCATATCGGGATCCCAACAGCTAAAGCTTTCTGGGAGGAGAATGGAGAGACACCACTGGGCATGCTTTTGTGATAACAGTGACTGAATCAATAGACTCCCAGCCAGGTCCCGAATGAAGGCAAAGCATCCATTACTCAAGACTGCTCTGCACACGGTACAACCCTGAGCTTGAGCAGACACTTGGTGGATGGAGCAGCGGCTCTTCTTAAAGGCTTTTGAACCATGCTTGCCTTGTCCCGTGCTAAGGAATGACCCTCCAAGACTATGCTCAGATGTTCCTGGAAGCGCAGGACTTCAGTTTTGGGGTGGGGGTGGGGGGGAACAAAAACGTTTGCCTTAATGTGACTCACAGGATTCACTTGTAAAGAACGCCTTCAAGTGATAGAAAACAGAAGGGAAGCAGAGTGGATCTGGACTCCGGGAGAGATGGCCTGGGGGGGCTCAGGGGCAGGCCAGTGCAGCCTGGCAGGGCCTGGAGCAGGTCTTAGAAACAAAGCCATCTCCTCTCTCAGAACTCAGGAATCACCCAGCAAGTCTCCACCTAGGGAGGGAAGCTGGATCGTAGGGCCTGCCCTGCAGCCTCCAGGCTATATTTTGCTAGAAAAATGTGTGTGTGTGTGTATGCGTGTGTGTGTGTGTGTGTGTGTGTGTGTGTGTGTGTACACACGTCCACATGCCTCTGTGTATCTGCATGTGTGTGTGGGCTACCGTGTGTCTGCGTGTGTATATGACGGTGTGTCTATGTATGCGTGTGTATGTGACTGTACGAGACACAGAAAGAACATCAAATTTCAATGGCTCTGACCAGAAAACTCTGGAGCCCTGGTGGCAGTGGTTATATGCCAGGCTGCAGTTGGAAACCACCAGTCACTCCTGGGGAGGAAGGTGAGGCTTTCGACTCCCGTAAAGATCTAGTCTCAGAAACCCACAGGGGCCATTCTCTGTCCTGCAGGGTCTCTATGAGCAGAAGCCATTCGGTGGCAGTGAGTTTGGTTGGCATGGCGGGTCATGTCTAGACTGTTAGTCACAAGGTCGGCAATTCCGACCCACCAACTGGGTTTCCATGGGCGAAAAGGGAAGGCTTTCTGGTCCTGTAAAGATGTATCGCCTTGGAAACCCACAGGGGCAATTTTGACTCTGCCCATAGGATCCCTATGAGTCAGCCTTGACTCGATGGCACTGGAAAAGCCAGTTCAAACCACCTACTTCTTCGTGAAAAGTGCCCAGTTGCCTTATCTTAAAGAGAGAGGTGGGGGGAGTATGCTTTGCAATATACACAAAAGGAACGAGGTCATCATAGCCACCCGCGTAGGAAGAAGAATCTTAGCTAACCCGCACAGTGCTTACGACAAGGGGGTGGAGAACAGGCATTGAAACCCCATGAACCTTAGGAAGCCCTCCTCCTTTGAGCCCGGTGCCATGCTAAGTCTCTTCGGATGGGAACATGTTGAGCCCGTTTCACATGTGATAAGGCGCAGGGAAGCAAAACAATTTCTCCAGAGAATTCAGGTAGGAAGAGGCCATCGTGGTATTTGGGATTCACATAGGTCACCTCGCAAGCCACATGCTCACGCCCTCCTCTTTACTGCCTGACGTCACCACACAGCGAGCACGGGAGAACACCCTTACAAAGGAGGATCAGGTCGCTACTTGCGACAGGTGGGGGTCCCTGTCTTCCGGATTGAGGAATACACAGACCTAGCTTGAGTGCCCTCATGCAAACTTCAGCAGACAGTACTCAGAGGCTCCTGCCTCCGGTCATGGGGGCATACACTGCACTCGGGAAAATGGGCTGGGATTCCCTGGCAATTCGGCACACAAAATGAGAATCCTCTGAGCTTCTGGGTTCCCAAAGGGAACCCTGGTTTAGTCTCCTTTCAATGGGAATCTTCTTCCCTTTCGGTGGGAAGAGCCCTGGAGAACCCCCCTCTGGAACGTTACCGGCCTGCAACAGATGTGTGGTGGCCAAGTCCTGGAAGCCCAGGCGGTCCGTGAAGAACAGAAATGAGTTCACCTTGATCCAATTGTGAGAGAGAGCCGGGCAGGACAGGCCCGCTCCACGGCACGGTCAGCTACATGTCCAGTTCTCACTTCCAGGGGCCTGTGGTCATTGCGCGCCCTGGAACCATGAGGCCATTCTCCCCTCCAACTGAGACGTCATGTCTGTCAGAGAGCCATTCCTGATCTAAGCCATACCTGCTCCAGAGACTCACGAGGACCAGAGTCTCAGAGCGCCCACTTGCCAACACACAGGCCACTGTCTCCATTCTGCCTGCAGGACCCCCACCCCCACCCCTCACAGACTCCACCAACTGCCCAGAGTGGGCCATTCCACTGCCCAGCGTGCGTCTGAGCAAACAATGACCCATGAGGTATGGCCCCTCCCAGGGGACGGACAGCAGAAAAGGGGGTGAAATGAGACCATGGTCAGTGTAAGACATAAAAATAATAATAATTTATAAATTATCAAGGGGACGTGGGGAAGGAGGGTGGGAGAGGGAAGGAAAAAATTGAGGAGCTGATGCCAGCGGCTCAAGTAGAAAGAAAATGTTTTGGAAAAGATGGTGACAACATCTGTACAGATGTGTTTGACACAATGGAATGGTAAGAGGCCCCAATGAAAAGAGAAAAAGGAACGTGAATGTGGTCCCCCGAGGCCGGGACTCATACCTCATCAGCACCTTCAGCCTACTGGCTGACTTTGCCAAGGTGCTGGGGCGTGTTTTCTTTCACTGCTTTGCTTTGCTCTGAAGACCTCTCCTTGTCGGGGTTCAAAGATGAAAGGGAACTTCTGTCAAGAAGAAGCAAAGGAGCCCTGGCGGCATCCTGGGACACATGTCGAGCTGCATACCACAAGGTCAACAGTTCAAATCCACTCTGCAGCAAAAGGGGCCTTTTTAAATAAATAAATGTAATAATAATTAATAATATTAAAAAGAAAAAGGAAGGGGGGCTTTTCTTCTCCTGTAAAGAGGCATGGTCTGGGAAATCCACAGGGGCAGTTCTACCCTGACCTATAGGGTCCCCAAGAGTCGGAACCCACTCAAGGGTTTGGAGGTCTGGGGAAAGAGGCAGGAAATAGTTTCTCCTCCGTTGCCTGCTGTAGACTCTGGGACGACGTCAAATCACTTTAAGACGTCTGGGATCAGCTCTTTGGCCAGGGACACCATACCCTCACTGATAGTCTCCCGTGAAATCTGAACGCTCGGAGCCCACAAAAACCAGGACACAGCGGAGGACAAAACAGTTCAACATTGTGGGTCTGTATCGCTTTCAGGGTCCCTCTGAGAAGTCACACAGCCCAGCCAGGAGAGAGTGGGGACTCTCAGACCCGAGGGGATGTCTACCTCGTTCACGGACCTCCTTCAGCCTCTTCACTGCCACCCTCACCCGTAACAGAGCTAGGCTAGGCTGGGCTAATGTCAGGCTCTGCCTGACAGAGCCATTCTTAACGCGGAGTTAAAGTGTGTAAAGCGCTCAGGGCCGGGCTCGGCATAGAATAAGCAAACCATAAAGTGAGCTCTCATTGCCATTGCTGTATTTGGCAGAAAGAGAAGGCCAGCTTACCCCAGTGCTCTTGGGCAATACGCCTCCAAGGGTCCCGCACAGGATTCTTGTCTGAGGATGTATTTGTTCTGCTTAACCCTAGGAGGCCCTGGGTAGTGAAAGTGGATAACGCACTCGGCCACCAATCGAAAGGTTGGAGGTTCGAGTTTTACCCACAGGTACCTCCAAAGAGAGCACTGGGGGCCTCCTTCTGAAAAATCGGACCGTGATAGACATGTGCACAGTTCTGCTCTGAGGCACTCGGGGCTGCCAGGGGTCGGGGTCGTTTTAGCCCAAGTTTACCTCGGACCCACACGGGGAGAGCCGTACCAAGAATGTTTACAGCCTGCTTCCTCTCAGTAAAGTGGATGGCCAGCTTAGGTCGGTGAGGGAGCAAATCTTGGGAAAAATTGGCATCCTCCCTCAGGCTCTTCCCCTTGCAAAACACAAGAGTTTTAAACACCCCTAAAAAAGCACAACCAACTGACCACATGCACTGAAGATCCAAGACCAAAAACATCAAATGCACTGCCATCGAGGTGCTGGAGACTCCTGGCAACCCTGTGGAGTGGTGGTTGCATGTTGAACTGCGATCTGAGAGATCCACGGTTCGAACCCAGCAGCCGCTTGCCGGGAGAACGAAGGGGCTTTCTAATCTTCTAATCCCGCAGACTCCGTCTCTGAAACTCCCAGAGGCAGTTCTACCCTGTGCTGCAGAGTCTCTGTGTGGGTGAAAATCCAAGAGCCATGCATGTATTTGTCACATTCCCTCCCTCGCCCCTGCGGGAA
>NW_022111368.1:13514458-13518722 GCF_000313985.2 Echinops telfairi
GGATCATGATAGTGGGGGGAGGGGGGGGCATTTAGAAACTAGAGGAAAGTTGTATGTTTCATCGTTGCTACACTGCACCCTGACTGGCTAGTCTCCTCCCCGCGACCCTTCTGTAAGGAGACGCTTGACATATCATCCTAAAGGAGTTTTGCTGGGCTTCAATAAACCCATCAGAACGCACAAATTCCTCAACCAAAGGTCAAAGAGACTGCAGCCCAGGTTATCTTCATGGGAAATTTCCAGCCAGCAGTGATTGACCACCTTGCCTGACGCTGACCACTGGGGTCAAGTGATCCCGGAGGTGGGTAACAAACCAATGACATGCACACACACATGATACCGCATGAGCATTTGATCCTGTTTTTAGTCAACCCTGCCACAAGGGCAGTCTCTAATCTATTGTCCCCGACTGAGAACCACAAACCAGAGGCCTACACGGCCACTGGATTTTGAAGTCATAATGGCCATTTTAGAATAGGAGGAGATGCAAAGCTAAAACTTTGGGTGTTTGGGTTGTCTTATTTTTTCCTTTCCTTATGGATTAGTAGTGACAAGAGTGTCCCAGAGAGGAGGTCAGAGGCCAAGTCTAAAGACACTGCTATCCACTGAAGACCCCACTGTGCCACACCGGGGGTTGCCATGAGTTGGAATTGATTCAATGGCTCCTGGTGCACCACCAGCATTGCTGACCACGAAACACATTGTGGCCACTACTCCCCATCTCTCTTGTCTTTCATCGTTGCCTCTTAATGAAGTCTTACGAACACAGTCTTTAATCAGCCTGTGAACTACCCAACACCCAGCCACGTCATCCAAGACCCACATCCCAGAGCTCCCCACGGAAAGCATTTTTTCATCCAGCTCAGATGCAAAGCTATCTCATTATGAAGTCTTTTGTCTGCTAGGCTGCCACATCAAGCGGTCTTTCCATTCCACAAATAGAGAGGCCTTTAATCCCTTTTGGTAAAGATAGATCACGGTTTCCTGGTGGGAGGGTGGGCTGGGGAGGAGGGTGGGAAGCAGAATTACCCGCACCCAGGAACTCTCTGGGCACCGCCCCACCCCACGGGTCCCTGTCCCTCCCCATGCCAGCACGGCCATTTCTCCCTGAGACAGACACCTGTGTGTGCGTTCGGTGGGCCATCCTGACCGAGCTTCGGTGGCAGGCAGGCCCACCTGTTCTGTCCGTATTAACACGTGAAACGGCAGGTTTATTTATAACAGCAGCTGACACGTGTTCAGACAGCAAAGAAACAGGTGGCGACGAGCTAGCTCCACCCGCACATTCTTCAGTGCTTTCCAACTGCCCAGTTTGCGCAGAAGCTGCTGGCTTTTGAAGGGGCAGGCACCAAGGGCAAGGGGTTGTAAAGAAAAGAGGAGTCGGAACCCCCCGTCAGTGTACGGTGAAGGCTCCTGGAGAGAACTGGGAACCCAGCCCCTCGCAACCTTGTTCAGTCACCATGCTGAACCTCCTCCACCTGCCCTCCCTCCTCCACCCACGACCAATGCTGTCCCGCCTGAGAAAGTCACCATGATAGGAAAGGGCCAACGTTCATTAAAAAATGGAAACCAACAAACACCTACTCTGAAGCTCAATGACCTGGTGCCAGCACTTTGTTACCAAACGACTTGATACAGGGTTTCCCAGGCCACAGACAGCCTCATCTTTCTCCCAAGGAGCTGCCCGGTGGTTTTGAACTGCCAACCTTTTGATTAGTGGCCCAACACTCACCCAAGCAGAGCCACATCATAACAGAAAAAGATTAAAGAACCATCCATTGGCTTCTAAATTGCTCTTCTGTCTTCTGATTGCTATATAAGAGTATTTTGGTTTAGGGTTTTTTTTTAAGTCATCAGTAAATTAATAATATAAATCTTCTAAGGAAATAACCCATCAAAAAATTAGGAACGATCACTGTTTCTTATAACAATGTTTATACAGGAAAAAAAAAAAAAAACAAGAAACAAATGTTCCAGAATGAGGGATCCCAATATTTAAAGACTTTGCCAAACAACCCCGGGCAACATCCAGAGACAGAGCCGTGAGCACAGTGAGAGCCCTGCCTTCATGAATTGGCACTGCCGTGAGGGCAAATAACCAAAGAGAAGTCGGGGTCATCCGGGGCTGGAAAGAGAAGCGCTGGTTGGCATTGGGATGGATTAAGATTAGCACTAATAAGACTCATCTTAGATGTATACAGAATACTACACAGCGGTCACAAGTGACTTGTAGTAATGATTTCCAATAATTTGTAGCAATGGTTAAAGTGCAGTTTTTAAAGGGAAGGAGCCCTGATGGTGTAGTGGTTCTGTGTTGGGCTGCTCACCACAAGGTCGGCATTTCGAGACCCCCAGTGCCTCCGAGGGAGAAAGAGGAAGGTTTCTATTCCATCAAAGAGTTACCATCTCGAAAACCCATGGGGCCAGTTCTACACTAGCCTACAGGTTCACTGAGTTAGTTAGTTAATTGTGCCAACCTGGCCTAAAAACACATATGGGGTTAATTGAAGGGCAGAGGGATAAATGGCTCGGTGAGCCTCGCCTTTCTGGTTCTCCGGTCTCTTGCCTTCGATGGTGGGACCAGGGTGCAGCTCCCTTAGCCAGTTCCCTACTTCAGCTGGCAAGGCTCACTTCCTGCAAGACATCCCCAAGGAGAAGCCGCGTGGACCTACCCCGATGCAGACCTGGGTGCTGGAGCAGCCGTGTGGAGACCCCTGTCAGCACTGAGATGCTTACACGTTCACTGACTCGGCTTTCCTCCTGCAGTCGGCGTCATAGTGTGTGTTTTGTGAGATGGAGGACTTTGTGGACTGGTGTCTGAAATATGGGTTAATGGGTTAATGTTGGACTTGTGGGCTTGGGCAGCACTGGGTTGGGATGTTTTCTTGATGCGCACTTAACCTTTATCTAAAGCTCTCTCTTATCCAAGAGCTTCTGTGGATTTGTTGCTCTAAAGTACCCAGACTATCACATTCACCACGAGTTGGAATCGACTCGATGGCAGAGAGTTTGATTTGTTTTGATATGCTTAGATGTTTGGAAGTTCAAGTAGCTTCCAATTATCTGTGGAAATGTTTGGAATGCAATGTTTAAAGTGTTGCACTTGAGATGTAGTAAATGTAGTCTGTATAAACGCAAAATGTAATCTCCATGATGCAAAATAAAAATGCGGAGGGAAAGCTTTGAGAACAGAAAGAACACAAAGTGCTGGCAAGGGCATGCCCATGGAAGGTGGGCCGTTAGGTGCTCTTGGGTCAGCGTCCATTCACATGTACAACAAATGAAACTCTCTGTCCAACAGACCTCACGGACAACAGAGAGGAGGGGGCATTCACGGACAACAGAGAGGAGAGGGCATTCTCAGTCTTGAAGCTGAACTGGATTCCCTAGATCTCCATAGCACATGATTATGCTCACAAGCAAATGGGAATGTTTACAAATTTAATATCACCAGCGCGTAGTTGAAATGACTTTAAGTAACAGTGGTATGACTAATTCCTCTTTTGCCGACAATCCCTTCCTTTCTGTCATGTTGACAGGGCCGATTTTAAATGATGCCGGGACTGGTCTTTCACGTGCAGGATAAAGGCAATTTTTGCTAATTAAGTTTAAATGTAAAGTGAAGCATGGTGTGGTTCAGAGCTTCACGACTAATGGCATTTAATTTAAATTTACAAATTCATACACAAATCCCATTTAGGCTGGTTACTTCCCAGTCAAGAGCGAAAGTAGACATCAATGGGTTAGATTCTCAATAGCTACCTATCGAATTAATCACTTTAATCATCTTACTAGGTTTTAGGTTTTGGGTTTTTTTTCTTTAATTAAGCCCTGGACCAGCTGGATCCAAGTGTGTGACACATGTTTCAAAACCATCTAGCCTGTTTTCAGGCCAACTGTAGGTTCATGGTCTCTAGTAATTGGATTATATGCATAATCCCTCTTAGGAAGCACTGTATATATTTAAAGTTTAGACTCTTACATATATATAGTATATATATTTATATTTATATAGTTTAAAACTTAGTCTTATAAAGAAACCCTATGATTTACCTCTTTTTAAAGCATTTCATTACAAGAGATATATGTATGTGTGTATATATTATAACCAATAAACTCTGCAAGTGTATATGTGTATAAATTAAGTGATCTGTCTCCCCCTTGCCCAGGAAATATAACCAAATGTGACATTCGGTTTTGTGTCACCATGCTGCACCTGTAAGGAGATATGGGTGAAGTCTCGCCTCGCAATCAGATCCTTGGG
>NW_022111368.1:13518822-13520971 GCF_000313985.2 Echinops telfairi
GGGGGGGCTGTCTGATATCCATGAGTCCTTGTGGAGGAGGACTGGTGCCATGGATTCTTCCTGTTGGCCTGCAACCTGAGTCTGGTTTCTTGAGATGGTGGCTACCTTGCAACTTTCTGCGAGCTGTCAGCAGCCAGCCAAGTCACCTGTGGACCGTTGACCCCATTGGCTTTGCTTCTATCAGCCTGTAGAATGCTTCCTGATTCATCGCTTCAGTAAGTGTGTGAGTTGGGAAGGGCATCCAGCCCATCTAATCCATGAATTCCAGTTGGAGTAGGCTGGCCTGCTCTGAATCTATGTAGGCCACTTTTTTTATATAAATTCCTTTTTTGATATAAACATCTTTCTTATACACCATGAGTGTCTCATTTTGTTTCGCTCGAAAACCCAGTCTAACCGCCCAACTTTGTTTGCATACATATTTCATTCTTTCTCTGTGCCCATACAACCATAAAAAAATAAAAATAAACCGCCTCATTGCCCTCAAGTCAACGCTGACTCATAGCGCCCCTAAAGGGCAGAGCAGAACTGCTCCTGTGAGTTTCTAAGACTGGAATTGTTTATGGGAGTAGAAAGTCCCATCTTTCTCCTGAGAAGCTAGCTGGTAGATTTGAACTGTTGATCTTTCAAACATCAGTCCATTGCATAACCACTACGCTAACAGGGCTCCTATCGTACAACCATATAAGAAATAAATATACTTATATATGAGAGAAAGAAGTTCTGAACCTTTTTTACTAAACAGTGCATGACTCAAACTTGTTTTGGTTTGTTTTGACCATATATAGGGAGGTGGGAATTAATTGCCCCAAGCTACTAACTATGGATTTTTCTCATTTCTCCTTAGGATTGGCCTAACATTCCATTGTGTGGAGGTACCAACATGTAGGCATTTATCCAACTACTGTCTGGAAAATGGCTATTCAGATGGACTTCATCTGCTGACCTTGAGCTCAAACAGGGCTTTATTACTTAAGAATTATGAACTTCTGGCTTAGACATTGTTAAAGCCGACATTTCCCTAAGGGGTTTTGGTGAAGTTGAACATAGCACTCATGTTTACTACTATTTACACCTTTCATGCCTTCTCCTGCCACATTAGGGAGCCCAGGTAGCATGTTTGATCAAGTGTTAGAATGCTAACAGCAAGGTTAGCGATTCAAACCCACTAGCTGTATACCACATACAACTCTTAAACTGGAGGGGGGTTGTTTGTTTGCTCTTTGTTTTGTTTTGCAAGTTGAGGCTGTCTGCTCCTGTAAAGATTTACAGCCTCCAGAACTCTTTTCTGAGTCCCACAGAATCAGAACAGACTTGAAGGCAGTGGGTAGGCTGGCTGCTGTAGTTGGTCATCCATTGATTGCACTACTATCCACAAGGCCAGCAGTTCAAACCCACTGGCCATTAGGGTCACTCTGAGCCTGAATCATCTAGATGTAGTGGAGGCAGTTCTGCCACATTGTCATGTGTCACACATTATTATATTGTCATCCAGTACTCATCTTTTCAAGCTTGCCATTTGTCATCAAATGTCTTTGGTCACATAAAAATGTTTAAATTTGATATAATCATTTCTTCTCTGTCTAAGAAGTTTCCCACTTTCTGCCTAGAGGTCACGTACTGGAGGCCCTGGTGGAACAGTGGGTGTATGTTGGGCTTTGAGCCGCTAAGTCTGCAGTTCGGTAAGCTGCACCTCGGGACAAAGACTAGGCTTTTTACTCCCGTAAAGAGTTACAGTGTTGGCCAAAGGCGGGGAGAAAAATCATATCCTCGTCAATGAGGGTGGCGCATGATGGGGACCCAATGCCCATCTCTAGACAACTGACATACCTTGCAGAGGGGTAGTGGGGAGATGAATCACTTAGGGTTCAGTATAACAATAATGAAACCCACAACCTTCCTCTAGTTCTTAAACGCTTCCTCCCCCCTACTACCAGGACCCCAATTCTGCCTTGCAGACCTGGCTAAGCCAGATGATGCACAGTGGTACAGATGGGAATTGGAAACGCAGGGAATCTAGGACAGATGAACCACTCAGGGCCAGGGGTGACAGTGGCGATATCAGGAGGGAAGGGGGGTGTAGAAAGGGGGAATTGATCACAGGGAGCTACATATAACCTCCTCTCTGGGGGATGGGCAACAGAGGGGT
>NW_022111368.1:13521118-13532525 GCF_000313985.2 Echinops telfairi
TTGGGAATGATGAGGGCAACAAATGTATAGATGTGCTTTACACAATTGATCTATGTATTGTGATGAATTGTATGAGCCCCAATAAATTGATTTAAAAAAAAAAAAAAGAGTTACAGTGTTGGAAACTCACAGGGGCAGTTCTACACTGCCCTATAGGGTCACTCACTATGAGTTGGCATCCATTTGATGGCACGAGTAGAGAGATTATGTACAATATTCTTGAATATGTTCATATTCCTATTTTTTTATTTGTAATATTTAATCCATATGGATTTTACTCATGTGATTCATATGCTGTGATGGAGATGTAATTTGTTTTCAAGATGAACAGCCAATTAAACCAATCCCACTTATTAAATACCCCACAAGTTTCTTGGTAAATTAAAAGGCCATCTTTATTGTAAACTAGGTGCCTATAGATTGTGATTTCTTTCTGAATTCTCTATATTTGTTCTTGTCTGCTGAGAAGCCTAACAAGAAGCCCTGGTAGCTTAGTGGGTTACTCGCTGAGCTGCTAACTGCAAGGTCGGCAGTTTGAACACACCAGCCTCTTCAAGGAAGAAAGAAGAGGCTTTTGGCTCCCACAAAGATCTACTGTCTCAGACACCCACAGGGGCAGTTAGTTATACTCGGTCCCCTAGGGTCACTTATGAATTGGAATAGACTCAATAACAGAGAGCGCTTAGAGGCAACCTAGCAATAAAGTAGCCTATTTCACATTAAAAACGGGCCCTACATCCTAAAAGATGAGATGAATAAGTTAAGCACCTACTTAGTAATTAACACCTTTGTCACTTTCACAGGCGCTATGCAAAAAGTAAAGTGACGGTGTGGGTGGAGATGATAGTATTGCCACACACTCACGATTAACAAAGCAGCCAGAGAACCCCTTCTGCTTGTTTTTATCTGATGAACAATGTTCTTCTGGTTTAAAGTCTTATCGCTAATAATCTAAAGGTGAATGTTTCACAAGTATTACTTATTTTATGATCACTTACATTTTAAAATAGCCTCTTCCTCTTCCCTTGAAGAAGGTTTTTAACCAAACTTGAGCTAGACCTACTTTCTCCGTTCTGTCTGGGGTTGGAGGCTGCGGCATAACTGGACCTGTGCATATGGCTGACTACACTCTCCCTTTCTCCCCCCACCCAGACTCCTTTCACTCACAGTCCCTCCCACTCCACGACCACCGCTTCTCTTTTTAGCTCCCCAAATCTGAATACTTGGCCAGTCTAGACTAAAGGCTTGTTATTTGACCAAGAGCCAATCTTCAATTTCTCCTGAATTAAGATCAGTCACACTGAATGGCAAGCCCAAATCTTTATTTTCAACCATATATCAAAGCAATTCCCCCCAAAGACAGGAAAAGCACTCGCCTTTCAGCTAACACAGCTCCCACTCAGTCAGAAGCATGGTAACGAAGCAGGCTATGAAATGGGCCCGCAGCCAGGAGGAGAAGGGGAAGATGGGGTGGGGGGTACAAATTCCACCCAAGCTGCTGGGCACAGAGGAAGGGAGGCCAAAGGGCGAAGGCCCGTGAGGTTGCAGGTCAAAGGACAGGAAGTCAGGGACAAGGTCATCAGCGTCCTGGGGGACAGCAGAATGAGGCTAAAGAGAGTGTTCCAAACAGTTTGCACAGTCGCCTGAATTAGACAGCACGCAGCAGCAGCTAAGCAGGCCCTTTGCTACCCCAGAGCGGTTTGGTTGTCTTCTCGAGCATGTGTTCGCACAGTAAAACCACCACTTAGAACACTGGACATCGAGAGAAGAAGAAAACACACACCCCATCGCACATGCGTCCCACCCCACCTCGCCCCGCCCCACCCCCAGTCTTTGGCACACTTGCCATGCCAGTAGACACACGTTTGTACCCAGCCTGCTTTCCTTCATGATGTCCTACAATTCCATTTTCCCATCATCAAAGGCTGCGTCTCTCACGGCTGTCTTTGATTTCATTGAGCAGGTGTGCTGCCGCTAGCCCGTCCCTAGCAGAGCCATTCCGTCCAAGGCCCCGCCCCTCCCGCTGGTGGCCCGGTGCCTCTCCCACCCTCCCAGGGGGGTAGCCAGCAGTCCATTCACCAACAAGGCCTGGGATGCCTCCCTCTGAGCCTCGGTGCAGCTGGCCGGGATTCCACCGGCTTTGGGGGCTTGCCACCTCGCCTCTCAGGGTAAGGTCCTGGAGACTTTGTCTCGCTTGGATTTTATGCCTTCGTTTAAAGGACACCTTCTCCTGCGACCACCCACCCTCTCGGACACCAGAATCAGCCAGAGCCCCAGCACAGTTCCCCCAGCAGCGGACCCCCACGGAGCCAGCATGAATTAACAGCACCATTCAGAGAGCGGCTCAAATTACTGCTGCCCTTTTCAGAATGGAGCCAAAGGTTGGCTCTTGGCTTCTTTCAGAACCAGAGCCTGAGCACTGACCAAAGACATGAGCCAGGGTGCCCTACGGCCGCTCAGACTGGGGTGCTGGGCCATCTTCCATCCGGTGCTGACACTCTCTCCAAGCCTCCGCTTCCCCATCAGTAAAGTGGGGGTAGCAGTGCCCATCCCCTGGAGCTTTTATGGGAGACAGAGATACAGTGTAGGTGACATGTCCGGAGTAGTTCCTAGCACACTCACTGAGTGTGTGCTCCTGCTCAGCGCACTTGCCTGTCTCAAACTCCCTGCCATGAGTCACTGCTGACTCAGAGCGACCTGGGGAGACGGATAGAACTGTCCCTGTGGGTTTCCGAGGAGACTGTGACTCTTTAGGGAAGGAAAACACCTTGTGTTTCTCAGGGGAGCAAGCTGGTGGTTTCCGATGCAGTTAGCAGACCAACTCCACTCGTAGCCCTACCCGGGGCTCCTCGCTTACTCGATGGGACCGTTTGAACGGTTCGTGTTGCCAGGAGGAGGGGTCGCTATACGGTTTCCTTGGCTTGTTGGTGCTAAGAAGCCTGCTTCCGGGTTAACACTCTGAGTATGTAAATAAAAATGGCATTGATCTCTTGGGGATAGAACTCAACTTTGCAGGGACTGGGATCCAGAGAAGGCGAGGTCAAGAATGCCTCCCAATCATACTGAGACTGAGACAAGGGGAGTTATTCTGAATATAGTCGCTCGGGTGCCGCTCCAGAACCAGCCCCTTTGGTCCCCTTGGCAAATTCAAACTCCCCCGTAAAAATCTCGTTCCACTAAAGGAACCATGGTGGGTACCCAGTCCACCTCGGGGGAGGGATTCCTGATTAACACAAGCGGGGACAAAGGTTTCAACAAGAACCAAACAACAGTACCGTAGGCAAAGTGGCAGTTCATGACAACACCACGTGTTGCAGAGCACACTGCTCTCCAGGACTTTCTCGGCTGTTCTCAGAATGGACGCAGCGGCCTGATGGTTCTTCCACGGCACCACCAGGTGGGTTTGAACCGCCCACCTGTTCAAGAAACCCAAAACGAACTCACTGCCATCGAGTCAACCCTGACTCACAACAACCCTCTAGGACAGGGTGGGACTGCCCCTGTGGGTTTCCAAGCCTGTCATTTCCTCACAGGAGTAGAAAGCCTGGTCTTTCTCCCTCAGCGTGCTGGTGGTTTTGAACTGCTGACCTTATGGTTAACAGCTTACCTTGTAACCACTAAGCCACCGGGGCTCTTTTTTGGGGGGCGGGGGGGGGGGCAGTCAAGCACAATCATCTGCACCACCACCACCCCGCCCCACCCCGGGAGCCTAGTCAGCAAAGGAAGCAGCCAGCGGCTTCCACTCAGTCTTTTGGAGCTCAGGATAAGGAGGCCCCTGGAGTGACCGAAGGGCAGAGCGGAGGTGGGAGTTCGAGACTAAACTACCTCTCAGCCGGGTGCTCCTTTCCCTACTCTGTCACACCCTCCCATGCCCATTGGCCCATGTCCTTTAACCAGGTCAAACTGCCTGAGGATTCCCAAGGGAGCTGATCCACTTAGAAATAGTTGGTCCCTGAAGTCACGGCGCTGGCACAGCAAAGAGTCACGGCCGGACGAATGTGTTCTCCCAATGGCTTAGGACTCCAGCTTGGTCATGGGATGCTTCCTTCCGAAACAGTGTCACACTACGTTCGGCTGGTTTTATCTTCCACTTACAGTTCTACCCAACAGGGGCTCACCTGGCCCTGCATGGGGCGGCAGGGAGGCAGTGACCACCAGAAGCGATGACCAGGTGACAAGCAGGACTTCTTCAAGGGCACCGAGGGGCACTGTAGAGCTTGTCACTCCTGTCTGAGTTTGAGTCTCTGTCACTATGCCCAACCTCAGGTCAAAGCTCTCAGCCAGGCCCCCTGCAAGTGCAGGAGAAGGGAGCAGTTGGGGAAGACCAACAACACAGGAAAAACCAGGTACCAGCCACGGTATTGAGCATTGCTTCTCGGCCTAATCACTCACACACTATTAGAGTGATTCGAATAGTAAGTAAACAAGGTCCAGGCGAGGTTATGGGTACTCGGGGAGCTACTCTCCCTTATCAGAGCCCCAGGGAGCTATTACAAGCTCAGCTGCTAACTGAATGGTTGGCAGTTCAAACCCACCAGCGGCCCCGTGGGATAAACATGTGGCAGTTGGAAACCCTATGGGGCATTTCCACTGTGTCCTATAGAACTGCTGTGAGTCAGAATCAACTCAATGGCAATAAGTTCCCCATTACTAGCAACCCGCTAATTTTCATGTGGACTGAACACATGCTGCAACACTTCGATCTTACCATTCAATCTTCACCCACTGCCACAAGCCGGAGTACTACCACATTCATGCACCAAGTAGTCCCATGAGACAACACTTGATCCCTGCTTTAGGAGGCAAGGAAATGGCCACTCTGTACAGTTATGGGCCTATCCTGGGTTACATAAGAAACTAACCAGCAGAGTGGCTATGCCATCGGCCTTGCCTGACTTGCTTCTTGGTTATGAAGGCACTTGTCTGAGGTTCTTCATGCTGCTGTAACAACAAAAAAGAACACGGGTGGCTTTAGGGAACCGAACTGCATCATCTCTCAATGTGGCAGGCTAGAAGTCTGAATTTGGGGCATGGGCTCAAAGGGAGGGAGGGCTCCTCCTTGTGGGTAAACCAGAGCATTCCTTGGTATTCCAAGGATCATAGATGGTTCATCACATGCTATCTTCTCCGTGTGTGTGTGTGTGTGTGTGTGTGTGTGTGTGTGTGTGTGTCTGCCCCACAACCAGGCCCCAGAAGGGCTACAGCAGCCACTTGGGGAAGCAGCAATCCAAGGACTGAGCCAGGGTAGTGGCAGACTTCCCTCTCAGTGCAGGACTCCCTCCCAGGTCCTGAAAACCTGCAAAATCACACTTGCCTGTTGCCTGAGTGACAGCAAGAGAAAGAATATTACTTCGAACGCCAAGAAGAAAAAGGTGAGCCAACAAAAAGAGAGATGGTCAGAATAAAGCAGCCTTTGAAATTGGGAAAAAATGAAAGTCGCTGGGACAGAATTGAGCAGCTTCCAAGGTGGAAAAGTAATCAAGGAAACCGAAGAATTCTGATCCGTAGAGAGGGATCGTCGAGTGTGTGTGTGCGTGCGTGCGTGCGTGCGTGCGTGCGTGCGTGCGTGTTGGGGCTGAGGGTTCTGCCAGCCAAACCGCATCGCAACCTAGACCAAACCAAAAATCCAAACTGCACAGCCAACAAGTCGATTCCAACCCACAGCGACCCTTCGTGACCTTATAGGGCAGGGTAGAACTGCCCCTGGGGGTTGACACGACTAATTCTTTTCGGCAGTAGAAAGAAGAGCCAGCCGTTGGCAAACTAAGGCCTGTTTTCATAAGGACTGCAAGATGTTTTTTAAAAGGGTATTACATTTTTAAATAATTGGGAAGTTTACCAAAAGAAAGATGTTCTTTCATGGCACATGGAAAGTATATGGAATTCCCATTCTAGCGTGTATCCATAGGGGAAGTTTTCCTGGGGTATAGTCAAGCTAACTTGTTTGTGGATCGTCTCTGGCTGCCTTTGCAAGGCCGCAGCAGAACCGAGTGGCTACAACAGAGATTGTATGGCCGGCAGAGCCTGTAATGTTTATTGACCGGCCCCTTAACAATGGAAGCAAATAAATAATACCCACTCCTGCCCAGCTACTTCTCCTTGTCTTGGTTTCTTGGGAAACAGAGCTTCCAAGGGGTCGTGTTATGCAGGTTCCCAGCAGCCTTGAGTGCACAGCCTACCTTACTCGCTTGGCTTCATGAGCTTGGCCAAATCCCGTCACTATTCGGCACCTCCGTGCTCAGTGGTCAAAGATGAGAACGCTTCCCATCCCTGGGGTTGCTGCGACGAGTACTTAGCCTAATGGCTGAGCCCTCGAAATTAGAACTACCAAACTCACTGCCATCCACTCAGTCTCAACTCATAGCAACCCTATCGGACAGGGTAGAAGTGCCCCCTCTGAGTTTCCAAGACTGCAACTTTTTACAGGAACAGGAAGCGGTCTCCCACAGTGTGGTTGGTGGTTTTGAACTGCTGACTTTGGAGTTAGCGGTCCCCTGCATTTCCACCACACCCCTAGGGCATCGAGTGCCTGAGCATGTCTTCCCTTCTTCTCACCGCCATCGAGTGAATGTGACCCCCTGTGGGTTTCTGAGACTGCAATAACTGTTTACGGGAGTAGAAAGCTCAGTCCTTCTCCTGTGGAGTTGCTGGAGGTTTCGAACTGCCGACCATGCGGATGGCAGCCTACCCATAACCACAACACCCCCATCTAAAACTGCTGATCACAGCATATAGTAAATATACATTGCCATAGCTATTGGTATCTCATGTCCCTAAGGAGCGTCCTGGGGAAGAGCCACAGGTCAGCTCACCAACGCAACGGAATGCACTCCCCTGAAAATCGCCTGCTGTCATTACGGTTGGGGCATCAGCACGCTTGTTTGATGAGGGTCATCCATCCTGAGAGACCCATCCACCAAGTGGCAGCAACAAGGTAGAGGCCATCACTGCCCCTGCTGGCTGGAGGAGCTTGTGCAGGCCACTCTGCAACACGAAATCCTGCCCATCAGCCAACTCCGGTGGTCTCAATTCAGAGAGGGCGAAGGTTCCGCAATTGGAGAAAAAAATCAAATCCAACCGCACAGAGGAGGGAGCATAAAACGGATGCCCCAAATGGGCTGTCAATGAAATTCGAATACGCCTGGTGTGTTCAGGAAAGAACCACCCTTCCCCACGCTTCTCCCACACATAACAAGGTCCAATCGAGCATCCCAACAACTGACCTATAAAAAAGCTCAGCACTACCAATGGCATTTATAACCACCTTTCTTTCCAAAATAGTCACTAACCACACAAGCTGTTAAAAACAAACAAACAAAAAAAACCTTCAAATGTAATACCAGAGTATGTAAAACCACTATCGAAGGTCCATAATTAGGGTCATCTTTAATTATGATCTAAGCAAAAAAGGGAGGGGAGAGAAAAAAAGATACTTCTAAGAGAATGTCAACTCCTAAGTCTTGGTTGGCGAAGATACGGCAGCAGCGATTCAAAATAAGAAGGTGCTCTACTTAAAATAGCCTCCGCTGGGGGAGCGAGGGGTGCTGCATCCCATGCCTTCATTCCAAAGACTAGGCGGGGGAGTGGAGCTGCCGTGGAAGAAGCAGAAGTAAATAGCAGACAACCCTCTTTGTGGGGTGGGGTGTCTGTGACACTGGGTCCTCCCTCTAGCTGCTGACTTGGCTAGGGCACCCCCACAGTCCTCACCCCATCAGCCAGGTCAGGAGCCACACATTTGAGGCAGGCCGCATTCAAAACATGGGTTCTATGCAGATCAACATGGCAATATCAAAGAAAGCGAAGGAGAACATGCCCCTCAGCCAGTATCTTATTAATGGAGATGACCCTCCAACTTTGTCATTTCATTAATTTGGAGGGTGGTGGATTATGCATGTTAAATTAAAGTAGGTGTGAGAGAAAGAGAGAGAACGAGATCTCCCAAACGCACAGGGACAGTTCCATTTGGTCCTATAGGGTCTCTATGAGTCAGGATTTCAGTGAATGGTAAGTCTTCAAGGGAGAGAGCTGAAGTACACCCTCTCCCAAACTGATCTGCACCTGGAGAGCAGTGGGGTGTTTGAGAACCAGCTCCTACCAACTCCCCCAAACCAACTCTCTACCTCTTCATCCTTGTCCAATGTGTGTGACTGCTCTGGGGGAAAGGCAGGTCTCTCCTCTCCGCAGAGAGCCAGTTGTTATTTCCCAGCACACTACTGCCAGAGTAAGTGGCATGTACTATAAATGACAACTCAGATATTCCGTTCCGTTGACTGCTCTCAGGACTCGCCTGTAAGAGAACAGGGGCTTGCTTGTGCTCAGAGCCGGGCTCTCAGACTTTAGCTACAGAACCACCACTGGGCGGGCCTGTCAAAACCAGGATGGGGAGGCCCCACCCTCAGAGTTTCTGATTCAGCCAGTCTGGGCAGGGGCCCAAAAATTTGCACTTCAAACAAGTTTCCAGTAGGCTTGACACTCCTGGTGTAGGGACAACACTTTGAAGGCCTTGGGCTAGGAGGTGAGAATGCAGGGAGGAGGTGAAGCACTTGCTAGGCTTGGTGCAGACTGGTTGCTGGCCATTCCTGACTCACCGGCCTGCCGGTGAGGGGTGTCCCTTTCCCCACCTCCACGGTGCCCGCGGGAGCCATCCTCACTCCGAAAAGCAGCCACTCGGGAGAGAGCAGATGGCACAGAGATTCCCAGGCACAGCTGTGTGGGCACCCCAGCTCTGAGTTCAAAGGGTTTCAAAAAGCAGTCCTCGCAGGAATGCCACCCTCCCCAGGGAGGGAAGCAGAGGCCAGCAGAGGGAAGGCTGGCTCGGTGCCACCAGAGACCCCACCCAGGAGACACGGATGCCTGAGCATGGCAGGTGGGTGGGGAACAGATTCTCCCAACAGAGCCCTAGGCTCGAGAGAGGAGAGTCCTGAAATCCCACTGTGTGCAGGCAGCCTGCCCTGAGCAAGCAGGGGGCGGGGCGGGGAGGTGGAGGGGAAGGGGGTTCTACCCAAAGGCTACCTGTAGAAGTCATGTCACGTTGGTGGCAGTGGTGCTGTGGAAACGCCAGCACATCTGGTGGGTTGTGGACAGTTGCTCCACTGCGATCCACGGGGTTTTCAGTGGTCGATTTTTCAGAAAGAGAGCGCCAGGCCTTTCTCTGGTCCATCCTAGTCTGGAAGCCCCCCCTGAAACCTGTTCAGCATCGTAGCTACACACACCCCTCCACTCCAGGGAGTTGAGGGTTCCACCAAGGCTTCACCATAGCGGCGACAGAACCCAAAGACCTCCAGTAGCCTTTCCATTCTCTAGTTGATCCAAAACGGGTGTCTGTCTGCTTAGCCACGCAGGACACCACGCCAGTGCCACAGACCAGAGTTCCTGCACCAGTGGTGATCTGTCTGGGGGACTTCGGAAGGCCCTTTCCTCTGCAGCGCCCCTCCCACGATGCACACACCTAGACACGCCTGTTGAAATCAGCACAAAACCTCCCGTGCATTTCATGGGAGGCTGCCCTTGGAGAACTCCATGACAGCACACGAAGAACTCGTTGATGTGCGCGCCTGCGGCGACAGAGCAGGTGCAGAGAGACAAAATCAAAGACACTACTTTTAAAAACTAGATCTGAAATGGACTCCTCGGTGCAGATGCAGCGCCAGAGTCATTTGGAATAACCAAATTGCTGTTGACAAACTTCTAACGCAGAGTCAAGAAGCAGGTTAATGAAGAAAATACATACACAGATTAGTAGCATTCCAGGTGGATGAAGCAGTGCTTGGGTTATGTCAGAGACTGCTTGTCTTGCACATTGGTCGTTGGCTTCTCCAATAAACACGTATTCAACGGCTTACAATACTCCATGCAGACACTGGGCTAGGTGCTGGGACCACCCACCACAAGAGAGAGATGGACCTTTTCCCTCCGTGAGTTGGCAGTTCTCTCTGATCGAAGAAAGTCAAACCGCAAGTTTATCTGTGGAGCTTAAAATGAATTTCCTCTTGTCAAGTGTTAACTCTCTACACTGGATTTCCTGGGACTTCCTTTATTAGACTTTAGTCCGAAATAATCTTGGAAAGCACTGTGGGGCATATCAGGCTTGCACACATGGGGGATGGGGAGAAGGGAGACTCTGAGAACCCGAACAAAATGAATTCTTCAACAAGCATTTCCTTAACAGAAGAGGAGAGAGGAGTATGGGTAGTCCCTAGTTCTCGACACGGCTGGTAAGCTCCTGCCCATGAAATCCAGCCATTGCCAGGGAATAAAATCACAGGCTGCATGCACAACATGGCCTAAGACCCTTATTTTACCCTTAAATAAATAATACCTTCCTTATTCACTCTTGACCTTTAAACCACACAGGCCATCCTGAATTGAGTGTCATTACGGAGAGTAACACTCAGGTTTCAGTTTACTTGTAAAAAGAACTTGTTTTCCACTTGTCCTTCACCAGCCTGCGTTTCCTCTTATATCTTCATCCAATTTGAGCACGTTTTCGGTGTAAACCTCCCAGGGTACGTAAAACACATTTCTTCCAAAATCCATTGTGCTCTTGATTTGACAACAGGTCCCAGACCAGGCTGTAGAAGAAGGCAGGGTTTCTCTTACGGGCCAATGCAGATGATCAAAACCTTCTAATTCATTCAGAAGAGGAGAGAGCTAAATTAATGAAATTTTCCTGCACTGCTATTGCCCTTTCGCAAAAACAGCACCCAACCGTTTGGCCTGTCATCCAACCTCTGGCTTTGAGCGGCCACAGGCCCTGGTAGGAGGCATGAGCTTACCATTAAGAAGTCACTGCTTAATGAGGCAGAGCGTCAAGGTCTGGCGATTGAAAAATACCACAAACCCACTGAAGGCTTCATTTGCTGATGGGTAATCTGCAACCTCCATTTACTGATAAGCCCAACCACACAATACTTATAACGTCTGCCCTCTGGTGCATGGAATCAGCAGCCTTTCTCCCAGTGTCTCCTGGTGGAGATAGGAAAGTGTTGAGAAACGCACGTCTTGCATATGAATGTACTGTCCTAATGGCAGGGTAACCCAGCACCATAGAGAATAACCGCTGGAAGTTTCGGGTCAACCAGCCTTTATGGAGGGCTGCTCACCACACATTTTGTTTTGTTTTCCACTGGGATGGAAGAGGCACTGACTAATTACTGTAAGTGAAGGCTCATCATAAGGAACTTCCGAGGGTTTCCAAAATAGTTCAGTGATTCATTAAGACCCACTTCCTGTCACTAGAGCCTTGTGCCCCAGAGATAAAGCCATGGAATAAGCCAGGAAATAGTGGTCGAATTCAAAAAGTGCTAAATTATTTTAATCGGCACCTAATATCTCACGGGGGTGGTATAACCTGCTGTTCTTCCAATGTAATACAGGGAGGGGGGAGAATGGGAGATGGGTGGGAGGC
>NW_022111368.1:13532625-13551060 GCF_000313985.2 Echinops telfairi
GGGGGTTGAGGAGGAGAACCATCAAAAAGTTCATGAGACAATAGGATTAAAAGACTCTGGGATTTTCCATGAACATGCATTGGGCCGTTAACTGCAAGAGCAGCAGTTCAAAACCACCAGTGGCTTATCAGCAGAAAGATGAAGCTTTCTACTCTCATAGAGAGTAACATTCTCAGAAACCTCACAAGGTCAATATGAGTCAGAATTGACTAGAGGGCAGTGAGTTTTTCAGTCCTATACACAGCTGGGTATGCTGAATACTGGCTGCTTTGCAACTACTCCGCAAGTCAGAAACCTCTCTCCACTAGTTCCTACTTCTTACTGAATCTCAAAATTAGACTTATGTGATGAATGGCTGTACACGACTTTTAATTGGTGTGTAATTATGCTGCTACAAGGATAGCTGTTAATGCAAAACGACATTTAAATGTGACATTATTCTTCTTGGTTACTATTTGACTTCTGAGGCATAATCCACATTCTTATAAAAGAAAGCCAAATCCAATCTCCGGATACAAGAGGCTTAGAGGTCTGGGTGGGAGACCAGCCAGGAATCCAAGGCTGTGCAGAGCCTGGGGCTCCCTTGTGGGTGTTGGAACCTAATGGTGCAAGTGAAGAGGTCTAGAGGGAGAGGGTCATCTAAGGTCACACAGCTCATGAAGCCAGAATCCCCCAAATCCCTGCTGCAAATCCAGTGCTCTTTCCTACCACGTCCTTCTGGGGGCAACTCAAGGAATTTCAGAAAATGCCACCTTTGCTCCAGGAATCAACGATTCCCAGAAGCACTGTTCACTGCTCTGGAAAACAAACCGGGGCTCACACACCTGAAGTCTGTGACCTTGAGCAGGTCATTTAATCTCTCTAGCCCTGGTGGCACAGTGGTTACCAGTTAGGTTGCTTAACCCCTCCAAGGTCAATAGTTTGAAACCATCAGACTCTCCCAGGGAGAATTGTTAAGAAAGACGGGGAAAGTTGGGAGAAAGTCTGGGCTTTTTACTCTTGAAAAGAATCCCAGTCTCAGAAAACCCACTAGGGACAGTTCTACCCCTATGAACTGGAATCGACTCATTGGCAATTTATTTTGAATTTTTTGAGAAGCCTTAATCTCCTCCTATGTAAAAAGAGAGAATTAGAAAAGCATGTGATGACGGTGATGATTATATAAGGCTTACGGTCATCAGGCACTGTACTAAACATTTCACGAACATTAGTCCACTCTATCTTCTTAACAATTCGATAAAGCAGCTTGTATTACTATGCTCACATATGGGCACTGCAGCACAGAGAGGTTAAGTAGCTTGCCAACAGACACACAGGTAGGAGATTGCCATGATTAATATCTCAGTAATCTGGTTCCACAATTCATGCTTTCAATGCCCTGCTGCCCAGCTTCTCAATTTGATAACCCTGTGTACTGACAAGCATACCGTAGACTAATTCTCACTCTCTGCCATCGAAGGGAAGCAGACTCATAGCAAGCCTATAGGAGAGGGTAGAACAGACCCTTTGCATTTCTGAGATTGTGGCTCTTGACAAGAGTAGAAAGCCTTGTCTTTCTCGCTCAGAGTGGCTGGTGGTTTTGAACAGCTCACCTTGTAGTTATTGCCCAACGCGTAACCCACTGGATTCCTCTAGAGTCTCGACTAATGAGGCAGCATTTATTCGGTCTGTATTGTTGGTGTCTTTCCATCAGCAGATCTGCACAAGAAGCTATCTGTTCCCAGCTTTTCAAGATCCCAGTCACAGCATCTATATTCAAACACGCCCTTGGTTCTCACAGGTGTTCAACAACTTGCCCCCAAACCGCTTCTCTCCCCACAGAACACTGTGTGTCCTTCCCAAGAAGTAATTGAGGCAGGGTTTCCCAACGGTGGCACCACGGATGTTTTGTGTAGGGAAAGGGGCTGAGCGTGGGGAGGAACCCCTATTCCTTTAGGATGTTCACCAATATTCCAAGCCTTGACCTACTAGAGACCAGTAGCACCACCAACAACAACAACCCTGAAGTTGTGACAAGAACAAAACAAAAAAAACTCACCAGGCATTGCCAAACATCTGCTGGGGGCAACCCCCACTCTACCCCCCAGTGTATTGAAGAGAAGTTGTTTATCTGGACACACTTGCTCCCAGGTAACCTGTGGCTGCCTGGGATTAGATGCTGAGATTAGAGCAAGATGATTCACAGAGGTGAGGATGTCGCCCCGCCCTTCTGCAAGTCCAATCATCTCCTGAAGAAGCAGCAGAGTCTGCTTGCTAGTCGCCCAAGAACAATGTCTGTGGGAAACCCAGGGGCCACCTCTCCAAGGTTTTTGCCCTGTGTTCTGACCTATGCTTTCTAAAGGATGCTGGGTAACAGCTAGGGATGCCCAGAGAGCGGGGCCCGGTGGGAGTCCCAGAGAAAGGAGACGGGAAGGGGATGCTGAGGGAGGGGCAGCTCACAGTGGACTGATTTTGTGGGGGAACCCCCTTGTCAGGAGCAGGAGGATCTTCCAGAGAGCACCTGGGCCTTTCTTTCCTCTTCCCTTCTCATGGCCTCAGAGAACCAGACTCCTGACATTTATGAAGTACTTTACTTTCTTCCCTTCTCTGGCCCCTAAACCAACTAGGGCCCTCCCTCCAAAAAAAAAAAGGTAGACTAAAAAAACATACACACGTTTGTGCACAGGTCTGCACATGTACGTGATTCCACCCCATCTGTGCGTGACCTGAAGCTCATCTCAGACACCCAGCCCCCTCTCAGCAGGCCATCCCTCCTGGTGGAAAAGGGCTCCCGTGGCTTAAAGGTGATCCACTCTGAAAGTCACACCTGCCAAAAAGGATCCTGTGATCAGCGTGCGGGTCTCATGGTCCAGAGGCTAATGCGCAGTGCTGCCAACCCACAGGCTGGGGGTTTGAACCTCGTGGGGGGAAAGGCGTGGCAGTCGACTGCCAGAAGCATTCGAGTTCTCGGAAACCCTGGGGCCAGTTCAGCTTGAGCCTACAGAATGGCTATGGGTCAGAACCACCTCAGGGCCACAGGTGTCCTGGGAACGTGTGTGTAAGTGTTAACAGTGAACCATTCTATTAATACACCGATCCCCATCCCTATGCCAACACTGCCAATAAAAAAATGTCACATTGCAAGGAACCTAAGAGGCCTTCCATTGTTAAGAGGTGCTATTGTTAAACTCCCCTAAGAAAAGAGAAAATAAACAGTCAGTTGCTAGAAGCATCCCTTTTTCAGTGGTATTAAAACTATGGCAAACACATTTGAGTTGATGATTAATTCATTTTTTAATGAAAAATATAAAATGCTGTTATTCCAAGAGAGCTATTTTCTATAATTAATGATTACCATTTCTCCATATAGTTTCTATCATTTCTGGAGAGTCTCCAAATCTGGGAAATGCATTCTACACTCTCGTGTGTGTGTGTGTGTGTGTGTGTGTGTGTGTGTGTGTGTGTACATGTGCACACGCACACACACCTAAGTGTCTGTTCATGGGAGAAAAGGAGACCGGGAGACCTCATCGCCATCGTCTTTGGCACAATGGAGAGCTCCCCGTAGTCGCCCTTAGGAGTCATCAGGTTGGTGCTGACTACGCACAACAGAAAGAAACGCTGCCCAGTCCTGCGCCATCCTCATGATGCTTCTGTCTGAGCCACTGGGTCAGTCTGTCTCTTGGAGGGTCCTCAGTTACATGTCTAAAGCAAGTGAGAATAAATCCCACCACACTCACTTCTAAGGAGCATTCCGGCTATACTTCTTCCAAAACACACTCATGGAGAGACCTAGAAATTCACCAATTCTACATATGTAATACATTTGCATCTGAGCCTGAAGGATCACTATGAGCCTCGCCCTGCCCAGGCTGACACATGTTTTCAGAGTTTTTGTACACTTGAGAAAGTAGCTTACATTCTTATATTGACAGCATTCACTTGCTCGGGTCCAGTTACTAGTTTAGCCCAGGTCTGTGGCAAGCCCTCGCTGGGTGGCAAGGAGAGGGGCGTGTTAAGAAAGACAGCAGAGGTAGTGATAGGGGTGCTACCATAGCACTGCCCATAGGAAAGAATCTTAATGAATAAAAACCTGGGGGAAGTGGAAGGAAAGAGCCCAATCCAACAGAGCAGTCAATGTGCCTATTTCCCCTATCCTTCCCATCTGACACACTCCATCCTGAAGGGAATGTTAAAATAGACTTTATCAAACAAAAATAAATATTCCAGACACCTAGGTTAGCAAGTGTTTGGGGAAAGTGTTTTGAGTTATGTTTCGACATGGTCTGTTCTTTTCACTCAGAATGTCTGTAAACACGTTCTTGGGTCTGAGAAACCCCTTTCTCCAAACACTTATTGCAGTGTTGAATGGGGCAGGAAGTGAGGAACAAAGAAAGGAATGTCATCAATTCCAGATGGAACTTGGAGCCAGCTGGGGAAATACAAGAAGCTGCAAGGAAATGTCTAAAGACTACCTGCCATGATTTCTGCAGGGAGGGTTACAACTGGAACAGCCAGGCCCACAACCAGAAGCAAACTAGAACTCGCAGCAGCACAGAAATAACCAGGAACCACAGGCCAAAGCTTTCTCTGCCCACTTTACAAGGAGGCTCTCTATACCCACTCCTCACTTAGCCACGTGGGTACAGATCCCAAGGACCAGATAGTAGAAGGAAAGTGACACTATTTAAAAGTGGAGGATGAACCTATCAGATAGCAAAATGAAGGATGATTACACCAATACCGAACTGCCAAGTGACATCTTTACAGAACTGCCAAGCCGCTGAGAATCCCTGAAAAGGAGGCATATCACTTTAACAATCCCAACCAGAGTTACTCTGCTTACCCTTCAGCATTTGTTACTGCCAGATATACATTGGTAACATGCAGCATTGCCAGATGGGAACTTTTTTTACTGTTTTAAACTCCACATGAGACCGTCATTAAGGGAGGAGTGAGTTACTGTCATCTAACCAGTGAAGTAACGGTTGTCACTGAGTCAGTTTCATCTCCTGACGGCCTCATGCAGGTCAGAGTAGAACTCTGCTCCTTAGGGTTGTCAGTGACTGCTCTTCTGGAGTAGATGATCAGGCCTTGATTCCAAACTGCCTCTCAGACTCTGCCATCCAGTCGATGCTGACTTATAGCAGCCCTGGAGGTCAGGGCAGAATGGCCCTGTGAGTTTCCAAGACTGGCACTCTTTATGGGAGTAGAATACCCCGTCTTTCTCCCATGGAGCAGCTGGTGGTTTCGAACCCCTGATCTTTTAGATTGCATCCCAACGCATTACCACCATGCTACCAGGGCTGCTGTAAACTGCCTCTAGGTGGACTCAAACCACCAATCCTTTCAGCTTGGAACCATCCAAGGGCCATGTGAAACTACTTTCGCAGAAATAAACTACTTCATTCCTAGGACTTGCACCAGTAAAATCTGACATACAACAAGAGCCCTGACTATAAACTCTCTCTAACCTTGCCTCAAAGTTAGTAAACGGGTGGACCTTTCAATGTTCAGAATCATACATGTGACTGCTTTCTTTTTTCAATAGGTTATTGCCAGAACACAGTCCCTACAGGGGGGTTATGTCATCATCAACGGTAAAGAGAGTCACTGCTAATTTATGACTAAGTAGAGCTCAAGTACCAAAGCATTGCCACCATCAATGGTGAGGTGGATCACTGTTAATTTCTCTACTAATTACAGCTCAAGTAGTGACCTTGGCCAGCTAATGCTTTTTTCTTTTTGGAATATGCATCTGAGAGAATTCAAGTCCAGCCCAAGGATCATGTCACACTCAGTGAATCCAATTGCATCTTGCCGAGTGCCACAGCCCAGCTGGCATCAGAGCTAGAGGGTGAGGCAAGAACATAATCCCTGGGGGCACACCCAGCCCACCAAAGTCCTGAGTGTCCCCGGTCTCAGGCACCACAGCCAAATGAGAGAAGAGTCAGAAACCAATAGGGGAAAATAAATTTTTTTTTTTGCCAATAAAAAATTCAAGTTGTGGGTGGGTGTTAAAATGTAAAGGTTTCTTGGACTAATACAAAATATCTAAAATTCAAGGAAGAATTGCACAAGAAGACCTGCATTCATAACGAGAAGACAAGGCGCATCAGAGCGTCACTGTGAAAGGAGAAGGGAAATGCAGGGCAGGGGTGCGGAAGGAAGGGGCAGGTTCATCCCCTTGTCGTACACAAAAACACACACACACAAAGAGCCCTCGTGGGAACCAGGAGGAGCCACGTGACTACCAGGGCCGTGTTGGCATCCTCAGTCATGCCTGCTAAAAAGAGTGAACCTGCTGGAGAAACTAGGAATCGTTGTGAAGCCCCACCCATCTCATGCATCATGGCTGGCCTTACTGGACAGACCATGAGCCTTGGATAAAGGGAATGAGTAAGCGGAGGTCAGCTACCGGCTCTCCTCCCCCCCGTCCCTTTTCCATCTCGACAACTCTGCCCTGGTGATGTCCGATGGCCACTTCCCACGCAGGCTCAGTGAGAGCCTTCTAAGGGGAGTGCAGAGTCCGTGAGACCTCCCTGTAATCTGGCTTCACATTACTCTGAAGGATGCAAGGGAAGTTAATGTAGGTAAAACACTCGTCTGTTCCCAACGATTGAGCGTTAAACGTTGGTTGCTGACTGTGAATGTTATTACTGCAAACAGTTCATGAAAGGTTGCGGGGAGCGGAAGAAGAGCCTGGCCATCTACTGCCAAGAAATGCAGCCACAGTCAATGCAGGGGGCACGGTTCTCTCAATGGTAACTGATTCAAGAGCTGCTGTGGACCTCCAAATACAAAAAGGTGACCCTGCCCCCCACCCCATGTCCACCCCCAACCCCATCCACCAGGCACAGAACCATTCTCCTGCCTGAGTATAACTAATTGTTGGATGCTACAGGGGGGCCGGGAGACCATCTCTAGCAAGCTCTCACTCGGTTAACAAGGCTGGGAGGCCCGCGCGGCTGACCACAAACCACGAAATCACAGCGCCAGCAGGTAGGTGTCTTCAAGGTCATCTGGCCCAAGACTCCAGTGTTAGGGTCAGAGCGTGCGGTGAAGAAGACTTGAGAGGTTCAGAGTCTTTCCGGGTCTCTCGGCAGACCCCATAAACTCGAGTGCTAAGACAAACACACACATTGGCAGTGGCCTCTGGGTGTCAAGAAGCAGTCACTCGGTGACTGGCCGGGATGGGACCCTCAGGTCCTGTGCCCAACTGAATCCTTCATGGCATGCAGCGTGGTCTGGAGTCATAGGGAACATCCCACGATGGCCTGGTACTGAGAGGATGGTACAACAGAGGGGGTGGGCTTCACTGCCTTCCGGAAGTCCAAAGCTCCCACAAAGCCCCCCATTCTCCTAGAACCTGCAGGGCGGGGGCTGCCCTCCCTTCCCCACTCTCTCACCCTGATTACACAGTAAAGTCGCCGCCCCCAGACCCACGGAGATGGACCAGATAAAAGCAGGTCGGTGGTCAGACCATCAGGGAAGGACAGGGTCTGGGGTGGGGTCCCGGCAGAGAGAAGCCACAGTGGGCACTGCAAGCACATCCGAAGTCTACCAGGCAACAGCACGCCTCCCTGGGCTTTCCCTTTCCCTGAGCTGCCCCGATTCTTTGCCAGGCCAGGCCAGGTCAGCGGGGCTTCCTGAGGAAGAGTGAGCATTCCAGCCCCAGGGGATCTGGAATTCCCCAGCTCAGCTCTCACCCCAAAGGCCATGAGAAACCCGGGCCAGTTTCAAACCTCAAATCCCCCAGGGATTCAGCATTTCTAGTAACCCAAGCCCCCACCCCCGGAACCTTGAAACAGGAACGCAGCTTGGCCAATCTCCTGGGAGCTGCACAATTATGGATTCTCCTGAACAAGTCTCATATTCCTGGGATCTCTGCTAAAATAACCCTCTACCCCAGTCTGACCCCCAGCCATGGAAAGCCCCAATGTCAGTGTCGTCTGGGCCCAGAGGCTTGGGGAGCAGGCAGCTGAACCACTCACTCAGGAATGCTCAGAGTAGAACTGTGCAGCCTTCCCTCCCACCTCCCAAAGCTACAGAGCCCTGCCATGACCATCAGCCCTGCCCCAGCGGACTTCTCAGCAGGGCAACACCTGGACCTGCTAGAGACGCTAATAATCTGATAGTGAGACCCAAGACCTTAAGCCTACCTGCAAAACCATTCTAACACACCAAATTCAAATCCCAAACAGGTCATCATCTAGCATTAACAGTCACAGCACATGGTGCTGGGGTCTCTGTCCCCTGAGGTCTTGCCCAGCGGCCACCCTCTCAGAATCATCCCAGGAGTCTGACAGTGGTAGCTGGAAACAAGAGGACTGAACAATGTTTTGCAAAAAGCCGTCTGCTTCTTCTCCTCGCTGGCATGTTCATGGGCTCCACAAGCAAGGTCTGGCCTTGGCGGAATGTAAGTTATGGAGGAAGCACACAGAATCAAAACAAATGGGCTGTTCTAGCACTTTCCCCCACTACACTTACAGGCACAAAGAAGGCACCAGAGCTGAAGAAGAAAGTGCAAACTTTTCTTTCCTCGGATCCGCCCACAAATGAAGGGTAGATTATTCAGTTCATAACAACACTACCGGACAGGGCAAAGCTGCTCCTTAGGGTTTCCAAGACTGCAGATCCTTCCGAGAGTGGACAATCTCATCTTTCTCCTTCAGAGCCACTGGGGGGTTTGAACTGCCAACCTTTCCATGAACAGCCCACTGATTAACCCACCAGGACTTCAAAGTAAAGATTCTGAAAGACAGGTAGAAGATGGAAGGGGCACATGCACACTGGCTTCAGCTATTGGCAGTGCTCAACGCCGCATGACTTCTTAAAACAGGAGAAAGAACACCACCACCAAAAGACCTGTAACAGAACGTAACAAGGAACTATAAACTGGTTCTAACTCAGTGCATGAAGAAAGCTAGCCCAGGTGCACAACTGACACCTCATTTAGGTCCATATTGTCAATGATTATACTATGAAGTCCAACAACAAATAATAAAGCTATATATGTATATATACACACACATACATATATATACATACAATAATAATCAGCACCCTCAAAATTCAACTCACTATCATCGAGTCATTCCAACAGACAGTGACTCTATAGGACAGGGTAGAACTGCCTCTGCAGGTTTCTGAGACCCTAACTCTTTAGGGGAGTAGAAAGCCTCATTTTTGTCCCCACCAACGAAATAAATGGCCAGTGGGTTCAAAATGCGGATCCTATGGATTGCAGCCCCATGCATAAGGCACTAGAGCTCTGAATCAGCACACTGAACCTTGTTCACTGTCTCAAAGAAAAGTTGTTTTTAAGAAAAAAAGGAGCGCTGATGGCGGCCAATGGCAAGGTCGGTAGTTCAACAGCACTAGCTGCTCCTGAGGAGAAAGATGAGGCTTTCTACTCCCGTAAAAGTTGACAGTGTCAGAAACCCACAGGGACGGTTCTACGGTGTCCTGCAAGGTTGCTGTGAGTCACAATCGACTTGGGGGGCAATGAGTATTTAAGAAACAGAGGAAACCCAAGATCCTCTCAGTACCCGCATGGTCCCTCTCTCATTCTCCAGGAGTCCAATAGCACAAAAGCAGCATGAAAGAGACATAAATGATGAAAAGAACAGGATTCTCAGGAAAAACCTCCACAGACCTGACTGTCCCTGACACTGAAGCAAGCACCCATGATGCAGGCAGCCTATGGCCAGCACCGAGAGAGCGTCGCTCCATGGCTGCGACGCCCGCGGAATCTCGCCCGTCTGGTAGGGAAAGTCCCCCAGCTGAATGCCCAAGTCCCCAGATCAGGTTTTTCTTCTATGGCATGGCGGTGGCACGCTGAGTCACAGCGGGTCTCATAAAGGCATGGAGCCTTGATGCACCTTGGCAGCGTTAACTCACATCAGCAATTCCTGGGTGTGGTCACCATGTGCCATTCCAGTCCATCCCCACCGCCCTATGGTCTAGAGTAGAACTGCCCTCTAGAGCAGTGGTTCTCAACCTGTGGGTTGCGACCCCTTTGGGGGTCACACGACCCTTTCACAGGGGTGGCCTAAGACCATCAGAAAACACATTCTTTCCTGATGGTCTTAGGAACTGAGACATTGCTCCTCTATCCATCTCCAGGCAGGCCCACCTACATGCAGATATGCCCCGCGTGATGACATCATTGCGCCAGCCCCATCACATACACCCCGTGCAAATACAGGTGTATGTGACAGGGTTGGTGCCATAATGAACTTATGCAGACCAGTCACATATGTGTAGAGAGCAGCTACTGTGTAGAAAGCAGCTACTGTGTTGAAAGCAGCAGTGTTGGAAGTAAAATGACACTTCATGAATTATAATTGCATATTGATTTTGTGATTCATCACTACGCTTTATGTTCAATTTGTAACAATGGAAATACATCCTGCGTATCAGATATTTACATGATTATTCATAACAGTAGCAAAATTACAGTTATGAAGTAGCAATGAAATTAATTTTATGGTTGGGGTCACCACAACATTAAAGGGTGGTGGTGGTCCTCAACCTTCCTCATGCAGCGACCCTTTAATACAGCTCCTCATGTTGTGGTGACCCCCAACCATAAAATTATTTTAGTTGCTACTTCATAACTGTAGTTTTGCTACTGTTATGATTTAGCCCACCCCAGTGAAAGGGGCATTCCACCCCCAAAAAGCCTTGCAGATGAATGAAATCTAGGCAAGTGGATAAAGAAAGAAACAGAGAAGCCATCCATCGGCTTCCTCAGGCGTAAAGAGCACTGTTTTCTGTGCCTAGAAAAAGTAAATGGAGCCCGGTGGTGTAGTGTTTAAGCATTGGGCTGCAAACTCGTGGTGGGCAGTTCAAAACCACCAGCAGGTCCAAGGGAAAAAGACTGGGCTTTCTATTCCCATTAACAGTTATAGTCTCAGAAACCCACAGGGACTCTCTGAATCAGCATTGGCAATGGCAGTGAGAGAGGAAAACCAAACTCAAACTCAGTGCTAGTGGAGTGGATGCTGACTCAAAGCAACCGAAAGAGCAGGGTAGAACTGCCCCCTGGGTTTCTGAGACTGTAACTCTTTCTGGGAACAAAAAGACTCATCTTTCTTCCTTGGAGTGGCTGGTGGTTTCAAACTGCCAACCTGGCGGCTAGCAGCCCAACTCTTAACCAGTACACCACCACAGCTCCATACCCAGAACACATACTGATTTATGGCGGGATGCTGCACAAGGCTTTGCATCTCTCCTTTCCCTGTCCTCCCTTAGTGTACATGCATCCCTATAGTGTGTGTGTGTGTGTGTGTTCTGGAAGACTTAGAGATGCACCACTTTCCAATGCAGGAGGCTAACAGCGGCACTTACCAATGTTCTCATCCTACCAGGATACTGACTGTCACCAAGAGGAATTCAATTGAGCCTTAAATTCTGATAAGCGATCATGCCCAACCCGAGATCCCAGCTCACTTGAAAACTGAAACTGGGGATGCCAAATTCCAGAAGAGCTAGAGTTAAGGCCCAGCGAGTTGTTGAAGGAGATTTTGTGCAGAAATGTGTCTGATATTTTGAGACAGTCATCCTGCTGATCTCTCTGGAACCAAGAGCTTTCTGGACACTCGAGGGACCTGGGTGGGCTTTTGATTTGACCTGATAACCCTCATTTCCTGAGACACCAAGTGCCTGGGTGAGCCTAGGAGTGAACTTGCAGGACAGTGGGAAGCCAAGAAACCCCAAACACTGCATCTCGATTTTGTTTCTCAAGAGTCTAAATGACCATGTAATTGTCCGTTATACTAAAGCAAAATTAAACAAACCAAACCCACTGCCATCGAGTCAATTCCAACTCATAGCAACCCTACAGGACAGCATAGAACTACCCCTGTGGATTTCTGAGACTAAATCCTTATGAGAGCAGGCAGCCTCCTGTTTCTCTGGAGGAGCGAGTCCTGGGTTTGAAGCATGACCGTGCACATACATAATTTTACAGCAATGCATAAATAGGGTTATATGCTTGCTTTCTTGGAATACTTTTTCCCACCTCCTTACTTCATTTTTCTCTTCCTTCTTCCTACATAAATAAATCTATATTCTCCACCCCAGGTAAAACAATTATAGACTTTGTGTGGGTTTTAAGGAGCCCTGTAGTTGGGAGAACGATAAGACTTTCTACTCCCATGAAGAGTTGCAGCCTCGGAAACTCTGGGGCAGTTCCACCCTTTACTAGAGGGTCGCCATGAGTCCAGACGGCCTGGACGGCAATGAGTTTGGTTTTGTTGGTGCAGTGGACGACCCACTGAGCTGCTAACCATAAGGTCAAGAGATCGAAACCACCAGCCGATCTGAAGAGGCAAGTGGCAGGCAAGTCTTTCTAGTCCGGTCAAGATGTAATGTCTTGGAAACCCACAGGGGCAGTTCTACTCGGTCCTCTAGTCACTATGAGTCCCAATCAATGCAATAGCTGTGAGTGGATGTAGGGCAGGTCTTAATTTTTATGTCTGCATATAGTTATCGGTTTTATTAGCTCTGATGATAGTTAGATTTTTCTGCGCCTTTTCTCCAAGGATCTCCCTACATGTCACTTGATGTGGCCTTGTCTCTGATTCATCCGTCTGAACAGCTGCACAGTGTCCAGGTATGGATGTATAGTCTGCCAATCCCCTTCCAACTGTCAGTTACTACATTCGAGTTTTGTGAATCCGTCCTCCGTAAAAGAGGAATTCTTCTCCCACTTTGAGAAACAAAGAGAACACACAAGTGTGAGGAGACCCACTAAACCCACAGAATTGACCAGAAATAGAGCTCGGGCTCAGTCTTTGGTCTTCAGATTCCAAATCCGGTGGGTTATACCTTCTTCTCCACAGCTGGCTACCCAAAGGAGTCTTGTTTACCAAAGCACTCTCCAGGAAGGCCATCTCCTTTGATCATGAAAATCCTCAGGGAATGATTCCGTACACCCAAACAAATAAACCAGCCCACTGTCAGAGTCCAGTCCCACTCAGGGCAATCCTCTGTGTTCCAGAGTAGCGCAGCTCCATAGGGCTTTCTTGGCTGCCACCTTTATGGAAGTAGACCAATAGGACTTTCTCCAAACCACTTGCACCACCCAGCGATCCGAGAATGATTGTTGTTGCTGGGGTTGTTCATGTTGTTGTTGTTGAAAGACATTAAGTTGCTTCGGACTCGTAGCTACCTTGCGGGGCAGAGTAGCACCGCTTTCACTGGGTTTCTAAGACTATAAACCTCACAGAAGGAGATTTCCACAGCCTCCTCCCACAGCGGGGCTGGTGAGGTCCAATGGCTCCTCAAAGACTGCTTGCTATTAGGAGTCACCAAGTCAGTTCTGACTCAGCCACCCTAACGACAATAGAACACAACAGTAATTAGAAGCAGACAAAGCTGATTCCACTTCCAGCATCCATCATGCAGAGGTCAAGGTGACTCTCTTTTTCCATCTCTCCATTTATTTTCAAATATGACATGCAAAATGTACTCCTCATGCCATATAAGTAACATCAACCAATCGCTACTTCACTTCTGGGTGTATCCAACCAATACATTTCTCCTTTCTCCAAACATGTACACACACACACACACACACACAAAACAACTCACTCCCATTCAGTCAATGCTGACTCACAGTGACCCTACCCCAGGGTGGAACTGCCCCTGTAAGTTTCCAAGAGTGTAACTATTTAGAAGAGGATAAAGGCCCATCTTTCTCCCAGGGAGCAGCTGGTGGTTTCAAACTCCTGACCTTATGGTTGGCAGCCCACCGCATAGCCATGATGCCACCAGGGCTGTGTTTAAAATATGATGTGCTAGGCTTGTATGTTTGGGTGTACTTCTGAGTACGTGGAATTCATACCCTCCAATCAAAATATTTCCTTACAAATTCTATATTCCATATTCAAGTGATCATGTCTACAAGGACACCTTAGGGTGTCCACCTAAGAGGATGTCTCTTTCTAAGGATCCCATAGGGCTCCTGTCTGGGTCACAGGTGAACCTGCTGAAAGAATCTTTTCTAGACTCTTTATTCTGTTTAAGACAGCATATTAAGGACATTTAAAGCACCACAATATTTCTCAACTCCCTAACTTCTATCCCCATCACCTCTTGGTCAATGACAGATCACTTATTTCTGAGAACTCCGAGGCAAGCATTCTCCCACTTTGCATCCCACACAAACCAGTGGCCCCAGTTCTTTCTCTCAGGAGACTCCTCTTGTCCTTAAAAGCTGGCCATTTCCTCCTCTACTACTCTCTCCCCCGAATTCAAATCCAAGGTCATGGAGAAATGAAATGGTCACTTACACGAAAAGACAGTATTAAATAATGTGAAAACCAAGCACTTTGATCTCACACATATCTGTGTTCAAGTGGCTGCTTCAGCCCTTACAAGGTGATAGTCTTTGGACAGTTTCATGAGTTGAATTGGGCCCCCAAAGAGATATTGAAGTCCTAACTCCTAATCCCTGTGTGAAGAGGACCTTATTTGGAAATGGAATATATGAGGATGTTATGAATTAACATGAGGTCATACTGGAGCAGGGTGGACTCTAATCCAGTATGACTTATAAAAAGAGACGTGACAAGCACAGGCATTGTGGGAAGATGACCACAGGGTGACGGAGTCAAAGACTGGGGTGATGCTTCACAAACCCAGGATTTCCAGGGACCACTAGAAGCTGAAGGAGGCAAAAAAAAAAAAAGGGCTTCCACTAGAACCTTCGGAGAGCTGCTGGCAACTTGATTTTAGACTCCATTTTTGATAACTCAGAGACATTCAACTTCTGTTGATTCAAGCTTCCTAGCTTATATTTTATTATGGAAGGTCTAGAAACTAATACAAGCATGTTATTGAAATTCTATGGGTGTCATTTATTCAAATACAAAGTAATAAGATTGCGAGAATGTAAATCAAAATTAAATATCAAGCACGAAATACACATTTAAAATCAGTGCCCCCACCACCACCACCACCAAAATACACACAGAGAGACATATAAGAGGCTTCCGAAAGTTCAGGGGAAAATGGAACTGGAAGATAATGGAATTTCCAATGAACCTTTGAAGTGCCCACATACACAGAGCAAATCCATTTCCCTCCACAGGTAAAATCTTAGCCATTGAAATGGTTAAGCCTTTGGGCTTAGGTTGCTTCCCCAGGTAGAATCCAGTTTAGCACATTACTCCTTAGAAGTTAAAAATAACATGTGCAGCTAGCTAAACTCCATTAAAAGAATATCCAAGTTAATTTTAGCATGGACTGCTCAGGAGAATATAAACTCCCCCATGCTAAGAACCATGTGTGACCAGCATGGTTGTTCTTACAGTGGTTGAACACCTGGGGAGGGGGGTGGGATGAGAGGCAAATAGTATGATGTAGTAGTTACGTAATCTGGTGTCAACTTGAGACTACTAAGAGTGAAGGAGTGTCACTCAGGTTGCAGCTTGATGACCTCATTTGGAAGCACGACGGAAATAAATAGCTCACTGGAGGCCAGACCCACCCTCACTCTCTGCTTCCTCTTCCTGCTGACAAGCCACATGGAGCTAAGATGACAGAAACAGAGCCCTGGAGCTGGAGGACCTGCACGGAAGATGCTCCCACTGCCACTGGATCCACAAGACTTCTCCCCAGTGGCCTGTGATCTTCCTGCATTCAGCATCATTGCATGTGTTGCATGAGTCTGAAGAGGACTCTACAGACTGGTATGTGACATATGGGCTAATATCAGGCTTATGGACTTGATCTGGACAGGGCTGGGATATTTTCTTAATATACCCTTACTCTGTGATACAAAGTTCTCTTTTACACAGATACGTCTCTGGATTTGTTTCTCTAGACAACCCAGACTAACATATAGTTACAGAGTGTTTATTTTATTTGAATTCCGCCTCAGCCCAATGAAGACACACACAGCAAAATTACTATTAATGGTTTGGACTTATTAAAACTGATGATGCTCAGCACTTGAGAACCATGATCTAAAATGGATCGAACCATAATTTCAATTATTTGACCCTTATAGCAATCCAGTAATGTAGAGACAACAGTTTTCAGACAAGGAAGCAGAAGCTCAGATAAGAAAACAGCTTGCCCAAGGTCACACGGGCAGGAAGGGGTAGAGCCAGGATGGCAATCTGAGTCCAGACCGAAAACCTGCATTTCTGAGACACCACAACCTGACCGAGCCCCCACGGAGTAGAAGAGTTCCACCAATGACATGTTTAGCAGAGCCAGATCTAGAGCCCTGAACTTGTAACCCTGGCAACCCGGGGGTTTTCACCATGCCGCTTAGCACCCCAGTCTTCCAAAGCTCTGATCTGACCCTAACCTATAGAGTTAGCCTGGTTTATAATTCATCCTCATCTCACTATTATAACTGCCTGGACCAAGCCAGCTGATGAGCTTTCACGTGCAATTAGGCAGAGGAAGAGAGCATCGAGCTGAAAGCAGGCCAGCACCTGAGGCCCGGAACAGCTCTCGAACAATCCGCCTGGCCACTTTTTGCTGAATGGGCGGAACTGTCAGTTCTGATATATTTGTTTTGGATCCAAATTGCCCCTGGCCAGGTTCTAATCTTTGCGGTAAAGAAACAGCAGAGCATGTTTTGAGCCCAGTGGAGCATCCAGGGAGACACTGTGCCAAGATCCCAGGCAGAAAGATTCACCCACTGACAGAAGGGAAGAACATTTGCAACAAAGGAGGATAGGGGGACAGCGGAAATGGCATCTGGTATCTTTACTGCTGCAGATCCGTTCCCTCTCATGCGTCGTTATCTAAGTCAGTGTTCCCAAATGAAAAACGGACAGGATTCATTTTACTTGGAAATGCTGTCATATATGATGACCCGATTCCCAGAATGGCCTCCCATCAAGCCTATTTCAACATTCAATTTACCCAGAATTGGGTACTTGAGAGAGAGCGAGAGAAGAAAGTGGGAAGGCCATTCCATGCTGACCTTCACCAAATACAGCCATCTCAAATACCAAAGGGTGGATTTCTATCGTTGCGTTACCAACTATGGGAAAACGGGGAAACCCAACAACTTAACTCTGAAATTCACTCCAAAATCAGGTTAGTTCTTCTGGGAAGTATCTTTCCCGTAGCACAGTTCATCAGGAAAGGGTGAGGTGGTCCCTGAGGACCTTCCAGGGCCTGTCACACTGTTAACAGTGGCACAACATCTTGTCAACTCTGTCACAAGTTGTGAATGTCTTTTTCTATGACACGAGGGTTCGCCACACCACTCTCACGTTGCTGCCAGGTAAGACTGTTGGTTCGGAGCCTAAATCAAACTCTGAGTGTAGGGAAAGAGGAGAATGGGGTTTTCCCAAGCTTATGGAACCAGAGGTGGAGAACTACGCGGAAGAGGAACTTGGATAGGAGGACCGGTTGCTTTCGATGAGAGGAAACTAGAGGCTACTTACTGAGCTGCGAGGAGGAGATGCGTGAGAAGGCCGACAGGAAGGAGAGGGGCAGGCGAAGAAGAGTGGAAGGTGGGTTTAATCGGCTGCCTTGTGTGAGGCTCATGAAAGAGCTGTTGTCACCATTGCTCTTAGGGGTTCTCCTGGCATTTTCAACTCTTAGGGATCCCATAGGACAAAGCAGAAGTGCCCCCATCCCTACTGGAGAAGATTTTCCACGTCTTTCTCCCATAAAATGACTGGCACCAAACTTCCAGTGTGAGGCTGAGAGCTTAACTGCTACACCACCAAGGATTCCTCAACCTCTAGGCAACACAGATGCTCATTTCTCAGCGTGTAGAGAATATCTGCCTCTCGTTCTGTAACAGGACTGTATACAGCTCATGGATATTTTGTGGTCTTGAAGGACAAATTTAAAGTATACTTGCATCCCAGAATTATGAATTCGGGGACCAGGATAAAGATCAATAACTTAGAGTGTGGTTTTAAGAAGTTACTTTGTCATGGGCCTCTTCCAATTTCATACATAAAATAGCAATCACCTTGTCAAGAGTCATACCAAGGATGTGGCCACATGGACATGTTCATGAACCAACTGCGGTGAGGGGCCACCCAGTCCTTCCTGTCGGGCTAGCTTCTTGTGGTCAGGAGTCCCCAGGCCAAGGAACCCAGTGATTATCAAAAACTGGACAACTGCCATCAAGGTAATAAATTATGGAGGATTTTTAAAAGAGGTGCTTTGAATGCCTTGATTTGTAATCTTGTAGTGGGCCAAGGTAGATAGTGTGGTGTGGAGGGGGGGAAACTGTAGATTAGGAAAGGGGGGTGGGGGGTATCAGGAGCTGAGTTCTAATTCTGTTTCAACTACAAACTCACTGAATAATTTTCACCAAGTCCATTCATTCATTCTCTCATTGGCCTCAACTTCCTAAAGGAAAGGGATGGGGTCAGAAATACAATAACTTTACCTACCTGTAAGCCAATCGTGGTATTAATGGTAATGGGAGGCTAAGGTGAACATTCACGCTCTCTC
>NW_022111368.1:13551160-13554866 GCF_000313985.2 Echinops telfairi
CACACACACACAGCCATCAAGTTAATTCTCACTCAACTCAACCCTATATAGGGTCTCCAAGGCTCTGTAAATCTTAACAGCTGCCATCTTTTTCCCACAGAACGGCTGGTGAGTGTGAATCTCCCCACCCATCTTGCAGTTCAGAGGCCAATGCTTATTGGACTGCGCCAAGAAAAAAAAAAAGGCCCAGACAACACCATGCGCACGTGCAAACACACTTGCGCATGCGCAAACACACTTGTGCACACACACTCATTTTCTCCCACACAACACATCCATTCCAATCTGAATTACTCTCACCAACTTGATCATGAAAACAGTACCCGAGTCACCAGGGCCTATTAGGTCTAGAGAACTTTTCTTGTTATAGAAAATGTAAGGTTCAGGATTTTTTTTTTCTTCATCTTCCTAAAGCAAAGGGATGGGGTCAGCTGCACAGCAGTTGCAGCTAAACTCTAAGCCAATCACGGTATCCGGAGCAAGGAGAAGCCAAGCCAGAAAGAAACACTGCAGTGTATTTGCTCCTTCAGGAACACATTGGCCCAAGTTCAAGTAACACTTGTAAAAATGAGTAGAAAACGCTACAGCAAAGGCAGCCTCTCATGGGGAAGGAGCCATACCCGGCAGTGCCCGAGGCGCACTGGGCCCAAGCAATCCTGCCCCGCAGAAAGGTTTGGGGGCCTTGGGGACCATTGCCCAGGCTTCTGCCAACCTGCCTGTCATTTTCCTTCAGGTCCTAACACCCTGTCTCCTGGAAAGTCAAAGTGGCACCCTCACGGGAAGTGTGGGCTTCGTCTCCTGAGTCACACAGGGAGGCTGCGAGAAAGAGAAGAAGCATTGTGACCAACAATCGAGGCGGCTCAGAATTTCTCAGTCGTACAGAACGCATCCAAAATAACCCTGCAAGATTTACATCAGGCAAGCAACAGATTCTTCGAGACCAGAGCTAAAAGTAACTACCTTATTTTATTTGGCTCTGACCAGTGCATTAGCTCATTTGCTAAAGGGGGAAGGAAAAAGAATGCAGAAGGGGAAAGACGGAGGAGGTTCTTCCTATTTTCCTCAGCTTGGGCCTCTGAATGAGCTAGAAGCACCCTCACGAGCATTCAAAAAGACTCAAGAACTAAAAAGACCATGGTCCCCAACACCTAAAAAAAACAAAACAAAATGAAGAGCAAACTCCTTGTCTTGCCCCCATGCAGCTAAAAAGGTCCACCATTCTGCTGGTCCGCTGAAGGCGTCATGCTGCTCCTTGGTTTTGCTTTATGGGGAACTTTTGTTGTCTTGATCCCGGAGGGCGGGGGACTGGCGTGAATCTAAGCCCCAACAACACTGTCTTGTAAGTTCTCACCGGATCTTGGTTGGCAGCTAGACAATAACTGCCTGCATTTTGCAAATGGAAAAATGAGGCAATGAAAGGGGAAGACACTTGCCCTGGGTCATCCAGCAAGTCAATAGCGAAGGCAGGGCAGGCAGCCAGCTCGCCTGGAAACAAGTCTGGGAGATTCATGTATCTGCTGAGCCACGCGATCGCTCCAGAATACTGAACGGTGACTGCGTGAGTGAGACCCTGAGTGTGGGAGGGAGAGCAGGCAAGATGGCATGTGTGTTTGAGAGGGTATGTGTATCTATGTGTACGCATGAAAGGACGTGTGAGAACAGAAGTGTATGCAAAAGGGAGGGAAAGTGTGTGTGTGTGTGTGTGTGTGTGTGTTTTAGAGCACATTTGCCTCACCTCAAATTTGCTGTAGTGTTACCTATTGTTCTGTGAGTGTCTTCCCAACCAGGGGCATTTGGACAAAGCAAAGCAGAGCCGAGATTGGCCACAAGTAGAGGATCAAGGGGGACACATGGGGAAGAGCAGCGTGCCACCTGTTCATGCGTTGGCCCAAAACTCTGCCATCCTGTTCTTCGGATGGCTCGCCACTACGGTCTTCAACCCGCACCAAGCAGGCTGCCACACAGTTCACCTGCAGCTTGGGCTCCGACTCAGCTGAGCGGCCTCAAACATTTCTGTGCTCAAACTCAAGAGGAAGCCTGGCCTCTTTGTCAGGTACAGCCAAGGACCCCAGCACGCTGCCCCGCCCCCGCCCCCAGTTACAGAAGGAGGCAGGGACACAAATGCCCCACTTCCTGCAGCCTGCAAATGAAGATCCACTGCACAGGGGAAAGAATCAGGGCCTTCTCAGAGCTGGCGCCACATCCAAGGGAGCAGCTGGCTGGTACCTTGACACTTCCAAGAGGCTGCCCACCCTCGGTGACAATGGGGTGGCTTCCAGGGTTTGAATAATACACAGTTGCCCACGTGGTGCTAGATGGCAGATGCTCCAGCCATTGCACTAATCCTCCACTGAGCCCCGGTGCTTTACGCGTTTGTTTAAAGTGGAACACAAAAGAAAGCCAAGTCACACCACTCGCTTCTTCAAGGCTCCCTCCTGCTGAGTCTGGTCCCTCCGTGTTCACGTCTAGAAGTCCCTTGCACAAATGTCAGATGTTAGGACCTATCAGCTGGGCATTCATGGACGAGCATCTGGATCGCCTTCCCTGCCCTCCTGTTTGAGGTACTGGCCACTCTGGGGGAACATATGCAGCCTCTTTGTTTAACACTCTCCACTGAAATCCTTCCTTGAGCTAAACAGCTGCTGGAGATGGGGCTGACTTAGACCTGAACTACAGCATCAGCCTGATGGCTTGGAAACCAGTCACTCTCTCATAGTCACAACCCCATGCCTGGCCTCCCTGTCCCACCAGCCCCTTGCTGCCCAACCTCCAGTTCCTTGATTTATATATATATATTAATATATATATATTATATATATAGCATTCCTCACACAACTATGCCTGGGCTCATTCATCTCCCGGAGGAATCTTGACTGCGCAGACCTTCAGAAAGCAGAATATTACAGAATGCCCTTGGAACAGACTCCGTGTTGGGGGTTTGGTGAGGTCACCCTAGAGACATCAGGTGGAATATGATGCTGGGTGTCTCAGAATGAAAGTGACAAGGGCTTTCAACCACATAAACACGTGGAGACGACTCAAAGCTGAAGTGTTGCCACATCCTATCTGCAGAGCTTCGAGGCCAAATATCAAAACAGTGTCTCAGCGATGATCCTTAAACCAAAATAAAGCAGACAGGAAACAACATGCTGATTTAGGTTAGATGGAATTCCTCAGACGGCATCAAATGTCATCAACAACTGATACTTAAAAAGTCCTTGAGTGCCTGGCTCGGTTCCGCTCACTGCATTTCCTTTTTTTCTCTCTCTCTCCATGTGGGAATAAATTGGGATGTGAAGCTCAGTTCAGGGGGTAAAAAGGATGCTGAGGACCGGGTAACTGCTTTAGTTTCCCAAAAGCCCTCTGCCAAAATCAACCAAGCTCTCACCCAACTGCCTTGAGAAAATGCACATTTATGATATCCGTGTTCAATGGGCATTCCAAGCACCTATCTTGTATGGGAAAAGGCAAAACAGAAACTTGTTCACCACTCTCCCAAGATAAAAAAGAGAAATGGGGGAAGGGAGGCGCGGAGGCAGGCGAAAGCAAATCCCTTCAGATAAACCCGGGAGAATTCGCATCCTGCAGCCCTGCTCCGCGAACTCCTCCCACTGAACGCACTTCAGAATCTGCTATCATTTCCCTCCCGAGCTCAACTGAAATCCAGCTGTCACTGCTCAGCGAGGAAAGTGGCCGCGACCTGAAT
>NW_022111368.1:13556837-13558144 GCF_000313985.2 Echinops telfairi
CGGACCCCTCTTTCCACCCAGGCCCAAGGAAGGGCATCCCTACAATCTGATCAGCGCAGTCCAGGCGACACACCTAGAACCTCTGGCCCCCAGGGTCCGAGAGGGCTTAAGGTTGTCACCAGGCCCAGCTGGGGACCAAGTCCCTCCCTCCATTCACTCAGGCTTACCCCAGTGCGGTGATAAGGCAGCTGGTAAACTAACTGTTCTGCGCCAGTTATCTGATTGATGCCTTCCCTGCCTAGACCCTTTGCTGATCACTTAGAGGGTGTTTGTTGCTGACTTCTTTTCGAAGTTTACAAAGCAGCACAAGCGCCTGAGTTCAAGAAATTCAAGCATAAAGGCATATATTTAAAAAGTCCCCTCCCTCCCAACCTCAGCTCAACTCACGGCATGCAGTACTGGCAACGTTTCTTAGGGGAAGTTCGAGAAACCCTTTGCTTAGGTGTTAGGGCACTAACATTCCCCTTGTTTCTGGGGTATATTGTGAGAAGTATGGAAAAGATTCCATGACTAGTGGATGTGTTTGATTTTTGCCCCTTAACTGCAGAACTTTGATATTTGAGTCTCTTCTAAATTACTTCTCCGGTCAGCCTGACTGGGGTTGTACTCAGCAGGCATCCCAGCAAGCACCTTCCATCTCTTTCTCAAGATCATTTTTCTTCCACTGTTTCCTGGGCTTGTGAAACGGGACTCTGCCTGGGACCTGTTTTGCATGCTCAGGGCATGCTGGAGGATAATGTCAATCTATAGTGTTCCTTAGGAAGACCAGACTTGGATTCCCTGGGTTCGATTCCTGGCAAGTGCACTTCTTGCCAGCCCTAACCCTTTCTGTCGGTGGAGGTTTGAGTGCTGCTGTGCTGCGAGCTTCCAGGCAAAGACAGCCTAGAGAGAAAAGCCTAGAGATTGATGTCTGGAAAAGTCAACCCCTGAAAACTCTGAGTCACAATGGTTCATCCAATCCCTTGTGCATGCGGTCACCATGGGTCCCAATGACTCAGTGGCTGCTCACATCAAAATAAGGGGCCTTGGCTCACAGCCAGTTAGGAAAATCGAATTCCAGTTATGCCAACATCTTGCAAATCTTTGTATTGTGTTTTGAGTGACTGTTCACAGAACACGCTTGTTTTCCATTCCACAATTCCCACACATTTTGTTTCATGATAGGGATTGCTATCTCCATAATCTAACAAGACTTTCCCCACCATCTCCAGGTATCTACTGTTTCCATTTATCCTTCTTTCCTATCTGTGTTAGACAGGGTTCTCTAGAGAGATAAAACCAAATTGCTGATAATTTAATATATTTAT
>NW_022111368.1:13558614-13563144 GCF_000313985.2 Echinops telfairi
AATCCCACTTGTGTTTATCAGCCAGGCTGGCACAATAAACTATCTCACTATCCCTCCTGCCTTCTGAGCTTTATCCCAGGGTAAATGCTGTGCTTTCGATTGCCTATGACTGGTTGTTCTAAGGAGTGTGTTTCTCCCAGCTGTTATTGTTCCCTTTTAAGGTCAATTGTTTGCCGAAAGTTGAGCAATAGAAGTGTGTTCCATTTCAGGCCTGAGGAATGACTGTAGGCTCTACTCCAGTGGCTCCACCAGTTTCCATCAGACCAGTAGGCCTGGTCTCTATTATTTGAGTTGTGTTATACACTTTTCACACACTCTCTCCAAGACCCTCATTTTGATCCCTTTCAGAGTGGCCGACACTGGTAGTTAGGCACCATCTAGTGCTCCAGGTCTCAGGGTAGTGGATTCTGAAATTCTCATAGTCTGATAGTCCTTTGAACTAATGGCCTCCATGCATATATAATTTTCTTCTCTTTTCTTGGCTCTAGATGATAATGGGCCAATAGTTGAACCTTAGATGGCAGCTCAAAAGCTTTTAAGACTGGTTGCTGCTCAGAAAAGTAGGATGCAGAACATTGCTCTATATTATGCTACTTGGCCTTGATGCTCCCACCCCCAACTATGGTCCTCAACTCCAGGTCCTTCCCTAAAGGTGTTTAGTTGTGGCTAAGAAGTATATACCTTTGCTCCTTATTTGCTTTATTATAAACATGGGTACATTTACAGTACATACAAATATATCTATAGAGCTATTGTCTGCCAATCCTACATGGGGGCTTCAAAAAGTCATGAAAAAATTCTATTATCTTTCACTGATCCTTCCTGTCCCTCCAGTCTGCTTGCCTGTATTTCCACTTGTAGATCAATGTTTGTCATTTCTGATTGCAGGATTGTCAATGCAAAGACATTTATCTTTAATGTCTATAACTCTTATGTGCTTCTCAGCATCTTCCTTTCATTGCTGATAGTCAAATAGTCATCTCATTTTCACTGCCTTCCCCTTCATTAGTCATTAGGGAAAAAGATAAGGCTTTCTACTCCCATAAGGATTAAGGCTCAGAAACCCACAGGGGCAGTTATACTCTGTCCAGTAGGGTCTCTGTGAGTCAACATCAATTCAATGGCAGCAAGTTTGAGGGATCTTTTGTTGTTCTCCTAGCCAAAGAATTGCAAGTCTGTTCTCTAGTTAGTGATTTTCTCTACCCTCTCCTTCCCTGTCCTGTCAAACATTGAAGATGATTTTTTCCTGTGCATATCCCCTTCGTTTTTTTAATAGTGGACTCATATTATCTGTCCTATGTGGTTGACTTATTTCACTCGCATAATGTCTTCCAGAATCATCCACATGATGAGGTGTTTCAGGGATTCTTTGTCATTTGTTAATGGTGCAGACTATTACATTGTGCATATTCCATTGTGCAGTTTATCCACTCATCGGCCAGTCGGCACTTAGATTGCTTCCATTTCTGATATTGGGAATAATGCTGCAATGAACATGGATGTATGTATAGCTGTCCATGTCCTGGATCTTATTTCTTTAGGATCTATTCCTAGTAGTGGGATTGGTGGACCAAATGGTGTTTCTAGCAAATCTTGATTTAAAGTATATATTTTAAAGCCCAGGCATGAAAGCTTCATTGGGACATTTGCACCATGGGTTTCATCAAAATATCTACATCTGAGTGTCTATGAGTTTGTTCTCTAGTCTACCCAGACTAACGCACTGAGAAACACAGAGGCAGTTCTACGCTGCCCTATAGGGTTAGTGTGAGTTGAAATAGTCTCAGTGGCAGCCAGCAAGTTGAATATGAAAATCATCATCATCATAATGAGACTTATCTGCCTTATTCATCCACAAACTTGGAAAACCAAAGGTAGTAGAAAGAATGTAGACGTGGTGTTTAATGGATTGAGGGCGCCAGAAATGTTCCTGTAATGGTGTTGAGTTTCTGTTTCTTCATCGGTAAAATGGGAGTAATCATGCCTACCTCATGATGTTCTTGTGGGATTAACCTGGACTATGCAAGTAAGTCTAAATTCACCCAATAGTTGTACACTTTCTCCTCCTAAGTAATGAACTATAACACTTTAAATCTTTCATTGTATGTGCAGTGAGTTGGTGTCTAGTTGGAACGTAACACATCTACATTATGAACCCAACATGTTTCAGTGTTGTACATCTGATTTACATAGATTACATACATTATCTGATTGGGCTTGGTGCAAATCAACCCAATGAAGTTGATGTTACAGGTTAGGAAATGAAGCCACTTAATTATAGCCAATCCCTCTGATTCTTTAAAACTACTTTTTTCTGTATCACCCCCATCCAGAATCTACCTCCCATCCTCTTCCTTTCTTCCCTCATTCCATTGTCTCTTTTCTAATGTGTTGTTCTTTCCAAAAATGCTTCCACTGCCTTTATCTCTCCATTATCCCTAATTGTAGTCTCCTATTTCCATCTCCCTATCTCACCCCTCTCTGCAGGTCCCATTGTACCCCTGATGATCCTGGGCAGATTAAATGAGATGATTGCTGGTCCTGAAGATAATGCCCTAGAGTCTGAAAGAGAAAAACAACCCTACATTTTCCCTGTCAAGTTCATCCATTGACACTCCCTTCTTATCTATGGATAAATCCCTTGCCAAGGCCTCTAAGACCGGACATGATCTAGCTCCTGCCTACTTCTCTGCTGTCAGCTGTCGACTCCGGTCATTCTCCATCAGCCATTCTCTTCCTCACTGGCCTCTAACCATATGGGCCTCTTAATGGTTATTCAAACATACTAGGTTCTCCAGAGAAGAAAACCAGTTGATGCTTGGACGTGTATGTACATGGAAAGAGATTTATATCAAGAAATGGCTTACACAGTTGTAGAAGTGGTAAATCTAGTCTGGTTCAAGTATGAGGTCAGGTATCAGTTGGAAGCTTCTCCTGACTGTTGTAGCTGCAGGGAAGACCACCAGCTGGTGGATGGGGAGCTGAATGAATCCCATTATCTGCAGTCTGCTAACAACTCTTGTGATCAGCAAGAGATATAGCAGGAGGTCAATAAATTAGATGCGGGATCCAAATCTAGATAGAAGTCAGCTAACCTCCACATACTGTCAGTTTGTACTAAAGCAGTCAATAGCCTTGCTATCATGCAAACTAGATTGGAAAGTAGGTTATTGCAGATGCAGTTTTTATAAAATTTAACACCTTATCATGTAATCTCCCTTCTGACCCACTTACGTTTTGTTTTAGTTCTTAATACTGTCAACTTTCTTTTTGATCGAAGTTTCCCTCTGCTTTATTTTATTACTTTTCATTTTGTTGCTTGCTTTTGTTTTTGTTTTTCTGTATACAAAATCCAGGAGAGATAAATCTATAGAGACAGTAATTGTATTCATGGTTTCTTGGAGGTATGTCAGGGAAGGTTGGCGGGGGAAATAGAGAGCTAATAACAATGAGTCCAGGACAGAAGAAAATGTTCTAAAAATTGATTGTGCACAACTCTTCTTAATATGCTCAAACTATTGAATTGTGTGACATGTGCATTATATATGGCAACAAGCTTTAAAAGAAGAAAAAAGAAGGCTGAAATCCTGACAACTGGACCAGTAAGCCACATCAGGATGACTGAGAGAAGATTGACGTTATCAAGGATTTCATCTTGTGTGCATGCTCATTGAAGCAGCAAAAGATGCATTGCAGTGGGTAAATCTGCTGCACAAGACCTCTGTAGAGTATTGACTATCCCAGCCATAGTATTTGTACTTGCTTCATACACATGGGAAAGCTGGACATTAAATAAGGAAGACTGAACAAGATGCATTTGAATTGTGATGCCGCTAAAAGGACAAACAGATCTGTCTTGGAAGAAGAACTGTCAGCGTGCTCTTTAGAGGCAAGGATGGTCTGACTTCATCTCACATCCTTTGGACATGTTGTCAGGAGAGACCAATCCCTGGAGAAGGACATCATGCTTAGTAAAGCAGAGGGGCAGTGAAAGAAAGGCCCTCAATGAGATGGACGGACACAGTGGCTACAACAATGGGCTCACCCATAGGGTCAATAGGATGTTCTGTTTTGTTCTGTTATGCAGAGGTCATTCTGGGTCCCCACCGACTCAATGGCACTGACCAGCAATGGCAATATCGCACATACAAATACACAACTGCTTCAGGATCTGTGTACTTACTGTGCCTGGGACAGTCTTCCCCCAGATCTCTGCATGGTTACTTCCTCACCTCATCTAGGTATCTGCTTCAACATCACTTCACTTCCTCAGTGACTTCTCTGGCCATCCCCCATTACGCTTCCACTTCTCTCCTCTATCTTATCTTCATCGTACTTGACACTACTGACAAAACACACACGCACACACATAAACTGCTTGTGCACACTAAAATACAAGCTTAATGAAGGTAAAGACCTATTTTTTTTCACTGCTGAATCCTCTTTTCATAAAACAATGGCTAAGGCATGAGCTGAAAAGAATTAAACACCATTCTTTATGACCTGACTACTGTTACCCTTTAGCCACAA
>NW_022111368.1:13564662-13568275 GCF_000313985.2 Echinops telfairi
TCGCCTCTCACCCACTTTTCCATTATTTGTCCTCCTGGGAAGGGGTTATAGACTGATCCTTGTGGTCGATTCTCCCTTTCTCCTCCCACTTCCCCTAATCCTCCTGGTATCTCTACTCTCCTTGTTGGCCCCGAGGGGTTTATGTATCCTGGATTCCCTGTGTTGTGGGCTCTTATCTGTAGCAGTGTGCATGCTCTGATCTAATCCGATTTGTAAGATAGAATTTGAGGTCATGACAGTGGGGGGAAGGAAACACCAAAGAGCTAGAGGAAGATTATGTGTTTCATCAGTGCTATACTGGCTCATCTCTTCCCTGTGACCCCTCTGTGAGGGGATGTTCAATTGTCTACAGATGGGCTGTGGATCTCCACTCTATGCCCTCCCTCCATTCACCTTGGGTATGGTTTTATTGTGGGTCTTAGATGCCTGATACCTGATCCTGTCGACCCCTCATGATCACACAAGCTGGTGTGCTTCCTCCATGTGGGCTTTGTTGCTTCTGAGCTAGATGGCATCTTGTTTATCTTCAAGCCTTTAAGACCCCAGACATGATATCTTTTGATAGCCAAGCACCATCAGCTTTCTTCACCACATTTGCTGATGCACCCATTTTGTCTTAAGCGATCAGGTCAGCAAGGTGAGCATCACAGAATGCTGATTGTTAGAACAAAGTGTTCTTGTGTTAAGGGAGTACTTGAGTTGAGGCCCAATGTCCATCTGCAACCTTAATTCTTAACATATAGATATGAGTACCTAGTTCTATTCCCCTCTCATCATATATATTATATATATTTACATGTGTTCATGGCTGTATTTAGGCCTCTATAAATGTCCTTTGCCTCCTGGTTCTTTCCTCTACTTAATTTTTACTTTCCTCTTGTCCCAAGATCATGTTCAGCCTTCATTCGGGTTTGGTAATTCCTTGCTGCTACATTGCCCTTGATTGAACCCCACCAGGCATCCTGTGACCTTCCTTCCATTGATTTGAGTTCACTTGTTGTTCCCTTGTCCCTGGGTTGTCCACCCCCCTTCCTTTCTCCCACCTCCCCTTCTCCCATATCCCCCAGAACCATTGGTCCTGTTCTTTTCATCTCTGAATTGTTTATCCCCCCTATCTTATCTAGGTAGACATGCAGATACATAAATAAGTGCAAAACCAGGCAAAGCCAAACAAAACAACAAAGGAATTCATAACAACAGCAGCAAAAAGCAAAGTAACAATAATAAAAAGAAAGCTACTGACAAAAATGGAAAAGTTTATAAATAATTCTAAAGGTCTGTTTGTTGGCCTTTACCAGTGTTTTCCAGTCAAGTCTGATAGGGTGCCACACTCTACATATGGCAGTCAACTAAATAAGAGGGGAAAAGAAAGAGGCAAAAAAAAGGCATGGGTAGCGGGGGAGCAGGGCACTAACCCACCCAAGGGAAGGGTATTGTTTATATCTCCACAGGAGGAGAGAGAGACCAGGCTTCAACCTGATGGGCTAAGATGTGAATACAGCATACCAGCATGTACCAGGAAACCCATAGAGAGGTCTACAGGGCCAGCCCCAATCCCAACTATGTGGACACCACCCCCCCTCAGAAGAATGCACTTCAGAGGACAACATTGGGGTTACAGCTTGGGGAGAGAGGGGAGTGTTGGATTAGAGCACATGGGAGAAATGCAAAGGGATGGAGAAGGGAGGAGAAGACATCCTGGTTCACCAAGCCCCAAGGATGATGTTCCTGCTCAGAGCAGACAACACACATGGAGGACCATAAGGTCAGCCCCACCACGGGACACAGCATCCCTCACTGAACCATGGAACTGCGGGGGACAGTACTGGAGACACAAGGCAGGAATAGTGCCTGGTCTGGCCCCATCACCCTGGGGTGAGGCACTGAAGGCATGCAGCAGAGCAGCAGGGGGAGCAGAGTGAGGAGACCCCTGGGGAATACCTTTCTTGATTATATACATATATAATAGCAGGCTCATACCGCTTTGTTCTTGAAAGGTGGACTCACTTCACTCAGCATCCTGTCCTCCAAATCCATCCGGGTCAGGAGGCGCTTCGCAGTTTCACCTTGATTCTTCGATGATGCATAGTATCCCATCATGGGCATGAACCACAGTTCATGTATGCATTCTCCCCACCAGTGGGCATGTGGGTGGGTCCCGCCTTCTTGGTCTTGTGAATAGTGCTGTGATAAAGTTGGGTGCACATATATCTGTGCATGCTGTGTTCCTTGTTTTTGTAGGGTGTATGCCAATAGGCCTATTGCTGGGCCATGTGTTCTTTCCATTCTCACTGGTTTGAGGATGTGCCATCCGGATTTCCACAGTGGTTGTGCTGGTTTACAGTCCCACCAGCAGTATATAAAGGTTTCAACCTCTCTGCACCCCCTGCAGCATTTGTTGTTTTCTGCTTTCTTGAACTTTGTTGTCAATTCTGGGGTGAGGTGGTATCTCATCGTGGTTCTGATGTGCACCTCTCAGATAGCTAGTGATCACCAGCAGTTCTTCGTATGCTTGTTGGTTCCTTAAATGCCTTCTTTGGTGAACTGTCTGTTCATGTTCTAGGAAGTAAATTGGGCCAGTAAGAGGTGTGAGCTTGGATTAGAATGCAGCCAACTATCCTACCTTGATTCCAGCTTTGTGTGAGCAGAGAGCCCAGTTACACTAGCTGGGACTTCTAACCTACACAATTGTGAGGTCCTAAGTGGATGTCATTTGAAAGTGGGGGAGCAGGAAGCTGAGGAGCAGGAGCAGGACATTCCTTTTTAAATAAAGGACCAATCATTGCATTATGCACTGCCTACTATGGAAAAAGAAGCACAATCCCTAGTATATATAATTGAGTCCTGGAAGCAGCATCTTCTAAACTTGGGAATGCTGTTCTGCCCATCCATTTACCAAGTGACATGGAAAGCTGACAGTTCTGAGTGGGTCCTTGTACACAAAATAACTCTACAGTAGCTATAGTCTACAGTGCAGCAACTCTGCCGCTTGTACCAGACAAGCTGAAGACCCAATTGGGGTGGGGACTCCTAGGACTATCAGTGGTCGGAAAAGACAAAGTCAAGCTAAATAAGGACAACTAGGATTTCTGGAAGATGTCTTGGAGGAAGTATGGCCAGAAGTGCTCTTTCAGGCAAGGATGGTTCACAAAGATGACAAGGTGTGTCGCTCTGTTATGTAGAGGGTTGCTACGGGGCAGAACCGACTGGATGACACCTAAAAAGAATGAGATTCTGCAGAAAGGCCACACCATTTCCAGTAGAGAACTGTTGTCAGTTCCAACCTCTACAGAACTCAACACCATTCTGCCCCGATAGAAAAGTAACACCTGACTACGAGACGATAAGCTTCATCTGACCCATCGAGACAGACGGGTGGACACGCCCAACAGCCTTAAGGTGCATTTGGTGCACCTGAGATTCAAGCCGGAGGATACAGCAGGCAGCCCTGGCAGGTGACCGAGACTCCCACCCTCTGCCATCGGTGCTCCAGTACTCTCCCTCAGCTCTCATCATCACCCATAAGCCTCCAGCCCCCAACAAAGGGTGCTTCCCTCCTCGTTGTTACTTGCCATTGACTCAATTCCGACTCCTCGCGGCAGGATCCCATGTG
>NW_022111368.1:13569369-13579963 GCF_000313985.2 Echinops telfairi
TCATCGCTTGGGCAGCAGAAGCTGAGAAAGCCCCATGTGGGAAGGTCCAGCTGCCCTCCTCCACTCCAACAGCAGCAGTGGAGAGTCTCCCTCTGCATGGAAATGGCAGAGAGAAAAGATAGAAGCAGCCAGAATCTCCGTGTCACTACAGGAGGCAAGTCACATACCTGCAGAGTAACTGAGAGCTGCAAAAGTCTTTGTGGGAGTGAAGATTGAACGTCTGTTGTATTACGACAGTAAAAGTCGGCCTTCTACCCCTGGAGTCCTTGCGTGCCCCATACAGTTAACTGTTCAACTACTACTCACAGTTGCCTGGTGGACCTCTCGGAGGCACCTAGGATGAGACACCTGGTGATCTGCTTTCAGAAGGGCCCAGCCTTAAAAACCCAACAGAGCAATTCCTCTTTGTACCCAATGTGTCTCCATGAGTTGGAATCAAGTTGACAACTCACAACCGCAGCAAGACGATGCCCACTCGTCGCAAAACAAAACCAGACAAACCTTCATCACATGTATATGGGATGTTGGTTTAATTTTTAATAGAACCTTCTCCCCAGGGGACCTGTCAGTTTGAATTATTAGTCAAATAGAACTCCAGAGAGCTAAATGAACTTACCTATTGAGTGAAGCTATGTAAAACCCTGATCAGCAATTATGAAGAGCATTTGCTAAAATGACTATTTGTTTCTGTCATAATGGAGTTGATTTATTGCTGACCCTAATTAGGCAAATAGCCAGATGCTTCTTGAACATACTCTTACAAGCAGTAATTAACTAGGTTCCCAATCTTATCTTCTTAGCTAAGGCCAGAAGCTTTGCCTATAGAATCTCTATCAAATTACCTTGGAATAAATATCAAAGAAGAACAGTGCCCAGATCACACTATTTCCAGTGGGAATTTGCTCTGTCAAGGTCCTATTCCAAGTCTCACAGCAGAATCCCAGCACCTCTTAAAGGAGCATAAAAATCCTAAAGCTGTAGGAAATCCTGTATCGGAGCCCACAGGTGCTTCCTGTCCAAATAGCTGGGGGTTGGGGACTCAGAGAAAAATGAAGCCAAATGTCCCAAACTGTTCTTGAAATCAGGTCAAAGAGATTTTTTATTGCAGCTTATTGGCATCTAAATCACATATCATATAACTCAATAGTTCAATCACCTCAAGGAGAGTTGTACAATCATCACTACAGTTGTAGAACATTTTCTTCAATCTTGTACTCATCATTATTCATTCCCGTTTCCCCCCTTCCTCCCCTGCCATAGCCCCGTGGGACTATAAATCCAGTTACTGTCTCTATAGTTTTACCAATCCTGGATCTCAAATACAGAAAAACATTAAAAACAGAACTAACAAGGATAACAAAGTACAACAGATTTTTTATAATCAATCTAAAAGAAAGCAGGAATATTAAAACTAGAACAAATTTAAATGGATCAAGAGGAAGATCAAATGACAGCGTGCTAACAACTGCATCTGCAACAATCCACTTTGCAATGCATGCTGCATGTTAGCAAGGTTATTCAGGTCCTGGGGTATGGGCAAAGGGGATTCCACAAGGGCTTAATCCATGTGTATTTCCCTTTCACTTAAACAAAACAAAACAAACTGAAGCAGCTTTAAAATGGATTTAAAGGGAGATCAAATAATAAGACATTGCATTTTGACCTAACCATGTCTACCTTCATCGACTTTACACTGCTCTCTGTCTGCTAACAGAACTATCCACATCCCTCCACTATGACCAGAGGGGACTCACTGGAAGCTGAGCTTTTTACTAGCAACCAGTAATTGCTGTTCCTTTTGTAAGAGATTGAAAGACTCAAATATAATTGAAAAGAAGCTTTCAAAAAGTAAAAGCATACCTGCATCTTCACTCATACACTCGTTCCCTTCAAGGTTTTAACAATATTTATGTACAATTTTCCATGGTGATCACATAGTTTGGTTGGATGAACATCTACTCCACTTAGTAATTGATTTACTTAACAAAACTGCGACTGAAAGCCTAGCCTGTGTGCTGACCCTAGTCACGTGGGAATACCAGACAAATAACAATATAGGTATCTGTGGCTAAACGTTTAGGGTTACATCTGATGGAATATACAAAGGGGGGGTTTTCCAAAAGTTTGTGGGGACAATGGGATTAAAAGATAACGGAATTTTTCCATGCATTATCTTGAAACCCCCTCTTAACATCTATGGTCTCACAAGGTGTTTATTTGGTTTTGTTTTTGAGATAATACAGCTGTCCTTGGGTTTAGCAAGGACAAAGCTCTAGTTTCCTCTGATTCCCTTCTACTATCCCATATGGTAGATTTACAACACCTAATTTCTGTCTGATGTAAACATTGGGACAGCCGAAGACAGGTCGTAAAATGGAAGAGACAGAACCTGCGAACTAGGAATACTGGGCTCTGGTGTTGGGTCTATCACTAAGAAAGCCGACTCTTCTCCGGTCCTAGATCTTCTCATGAGTACAGGGAAGGTTTGGGTTGACAAATTCTTTCATCCTTTCTCCCCTAGTACTCTATGATTGTAAGCAAGTTCAGAGAGGGACCTGGATATTGCTTTCAGGCTGACTGTAAGACTCTTAAGGAGCTCTGGTGGTGTAGTGGGTTAAGGGTTGGGCTGCTAACTACAGGGTTAGTGGTTCCAACCCACCAGCTGCTCCAAGAAAAGAAGATGAGGCTTTCTGCTCCTGAAAATATTTGCTGTTTTGGAAACACACAGGGAAGCTTCACTCTGTCCAAAAGAGTCCCTATGAGCCAGATTCAACCTGATGGCTATGAATCTGGTTATGTTTTCGGTAGGACTCTTCCCTCATAATCTGGACTCCACCTTCCACTCTACATATTTTTATGGTGACCCTTTCTCTCCTCTTCAGAAAGAAAATGCCCTCCAAAAGGCAATATGCACACAGAAATCTGTATTTAAATGCTCATTGAAGATTTGTTCATAATTTCCCAAATCTGGAAACAAGCCAAATATCTGGTAAATTGTGGCTGTTCAACATATCAGGGAATACTACTGAGCAAAAACTGACTCATTCTCAAGGGGATTGTGTTGAGTGAACAAAAGCCAATACGAAGAGGTATGGTTCCATTTACATAACAGTCTTTTGAAGCCAAAGCCATAGAGTGGAAAGCAGACCGTGGTTGCCAGGGATGAAGAAGGGGCTTGGAGGGAGGTGGCTCTGGCTACAAAAGGGGAGCAGCTGGGGTCCTAGTGGTGATGGAGTCATTCTTGATAGCATTGTACCTTGACAGTGGTCGTGTTCATGTGAATCTATACCTGCGAAAAAGTTGCACAGAACTAAACACACACACACATACATGAGTGCATTTCAAACTAATGACATCTGATTAAGGTTGGTAGGTTATATCAATGTCCATTCCCTCATGGAAATGGGCAATAATATATTGAACCATAATTATGCCAGCTATCACCATTGGGGGAAACTGGCGAAAGAGTAGATGGGATTTTCCTGTATTATTTCTTATCACTGTATCTGAACCTATAATTATCTCAAAAATGTTTTTAAGTATTTCTTAAACGAGAAGAGTAACTATGGAATTTCTTGTATGTTACTAACGTTAAGTTGGTATCAGCTTATCTCTAAGAGACTCTAAATGCAAGCTATCCAATCTAGAATTCATGGTAACCATCAAGAATACATGTAAACATTCAGAAGGAAACAAGAAGGGAATCAAAATGGCTCACTACAATGAAACAGCGAGAGAAAAGCAAACACAAAAAGAAGAACAATGGTAAGATAACAGCTACCAATCCACTGACAGTTTCCGAGCGTTCTTGCTACAGATCCCGATTCAGCCATCTCTCCTTCAAGAAATCAGAACTAGTCCCGCTTCCACACAGGACCCCGCCTCCTGTTTATTCACCTCGCCTTGGGTGCAGAACCCTTAGCAGAAATCACCCTTTCGATGTAACACCAGGAAGGCTGGGCTTAGGGAAAGCCTCAAGATTCTTGTTAGCAGTCATCCTGCCCTCCTGCGTGTGAGCTCAGAAACCCACATTGCAGATGGGAAGACTAGCACCTAGGAGCTGCAGCCTGCAAGGTGCACGGAAGAGAGCCTGGCAGGTGTTTGTCTGGGAACCTGCTGCATACTTTTCTCTTAAAGGCCTCCTTGCCCTTGCTTGGTAGACTCTTCTAAAAATCTCTCAGAGCATTGTTATCACCAAAAAAGTCACCTCATTTCACTACAAGCAGCAATCTGTTAGTAGACCAATCCCTCTTTCAACTCTCTGTAATTTCTAGTTTTCTATAATAAAGATTGTTTTTTAAGCCAAACCCACTGCTGTCAACTGGATTCCAACTCATAGCGACCTGATGGAACAGGGTAGAATTGCCCCCTGGAGTTCCTCAGGCTGTAATCTTTATCAAAGCAAACTACTGCATCTTTCTCACTTGGAGCAGCTGATGGATTCAAACCAATGACCTTTAAGTTAGCAGTAGAGAGCTTAACCACTGCTCCACCAGCCTTCTTAGCTGTCTGTGATTCAAGCGCAAGCTCATTGAGTCCATTCTGATTCGTATCGAACCTATAGAACAGGTTAGAACTGCCCTGTGGGTTTTAAGACTAGCTCTCCTGAAGTAGAAAGCCTCATCTTTCTCCCTCGTGGTAGCTGGGCTGGTGGTTTCAAACTGCTGACCTTGAGGTGAGCAGCCCAATGGATAACCACTGTGCCACCAGGGCTCCTGATTGTAATTGGGCGCTCACAATAATAGTCACTGTCCTGCCATAACTCTTTGTCTTTCAAATCCTCTATTGGAATAGAAAGGGAACTGGAAGTCCTTGTTCCAGAATGTCTTAAACTTTTCATTAAAAGACCTACCGAGGAAAAATTCGCATTTTAAGTCATAGCCTAATGTGCACACATGAAATTGAAACAAAAATTCCATGAAGCAGTACTTATCATGATGAGATGCAACTCATTCTGTTATTTCATATTCTATTTGAGCTCCATTTAGACTTCATCTGGCTTATTTCATTTTAAAAAAATCGATTTCAGGAAATCCAGGACAGATCATGAGAGTAGCAATACCAGGAGTGGAAAGGAAAGGTGGAGGCACAAAGGGGGAACCGATCACAATGATCTACATATAACCCCCTCCCAGGGGGGCAGACAACAGAAAAGTGGGTGAAGGGAGACAGCAGTGGGTGTAAGACATGAAAAATAATAATAATTTATAAATTATCAAGGGTTCATGGAAGGAGGGGGGGATGAGAAATGAGCTAATACCAAGGGTTCAAGTAGAAAGAAAATGTTTTGAGAATGATGATGGAAATGTTTGTACAAATGTGCTTGACACAATGGGTGGATGGATGCATTGTGGTAAGAGCTGTAGGAGTCCCAATAAAATGTCTTTTTTTCAAAGTCCATTTCAAGGTTTGCAATTAGATATCAAGCTGTACCTGAGCTGGTGGTGTACTAGTTTTGAAGTTTTCAAGAAATCTTGGAGGTGACTGTTAAAAGCAGTTATTATGAAAAACTGAATTAGGAAATGTTATACTGTTTATAAAATTACATGATCACGTGCTCTGGAAGTTACGCATAGCCACTGCGGGGTGGAAATGTTATGCGATAGCATGCTGGTGGGTTCCCTTCCGAGATCTCCTTTCGGTGAGAGCACGGTGGGTGCTGGTGGGTGCCAGTGAGCCCATTCTGACGCACAGTGACCCCATGTGACTGAGTAGAACTGAAATTTCCTGCGATGTTTTCTTGGGTGGTGGATGCCCGCCGGGCTACTAACTGCCGGGTCAGGGGCTCAAACCCCTCCGCTGTCTGCTGCTGTGAAGAGTTACAGCCGTGGAGCCCTGTGCCCTGCACTACGAGTCACAATCGATTGGATGGCAGAAGGTAATGGACATGGAAGCAGATGGCCAGTCTTCCTTCTGCAAACCGCCGGGTGGGTTTGAACCCCCAACCTTTTGGCCCATCATAGAGCGCTCAACCATTGCTTCACCAGGGATACTTGACCCACACTAATAGCCTGAATTGGCCACAATAGGAATAAAATACATACGTCTTGGAAATTGCCACCTGCTACAAACTTAAGGCTCTTTTTTTCATTTCTTTCTTTTTCATTGCCTGTTAGTTGGTAAGCATTTAGCAGCTCACCACTAGTTGTGACCCACAGCTTGGAAGGCCCTAGTCCAGTGAGGCCCCTCCCTTCACCCATCCATCATTGTTCTTCTTAGTGAAGAAATGTGATAAACGGGGAGGTGGTGTGCATGCCAAGGGCACATGGCTAGTCAATGTGGAAGCCGGAAGTGAGGTCTGTCTTTCCTGATTCTGGATCCAATCTTGTCACCCCCACAAGCTTCTGCTTCTCAGCTCCTGTTTCCACCCCCTAGGTAGGAAGGCCTTCATACAGCCTGGACTAGAAGCAGACCCCCTGTCCCTCCCCCATTCCAGAGCTGATCACGCCATTCCCTGACACTGATGCCCAGATGGCTAGGGAGCAGATCACTGCAATGGACACAGAGCTGTGCTGTGAATGGCTCTCTAGACCAGGGAGGCAGATCCTCCTCACAGACACTCAGCCTCTTTGGTCGGCAGCTGGTGCCCAGCGGACATGGCTGTGATCATCCAAGGGAAGGGCAGGAATGGGCAGCTTGATGCCACGAGGCCAATGGATCCTCGTTAAAGGATTTAAAGTGGACTCATTCCAATTACAGGGCCTCGAAAGAGTCTTGTATTGTTATTTTTCGTCACTACCTCCCCGGGTCGGGAGTAGGTAATTTGCGCGCCTACTGCCTTCCTTGGATGTGGTAGCCGTTTCTCAGGCTCCCTCTCCGGAATCGAACCCTGATTCCCCTTCACCCGTGGTCACCATGGTAGACACGGCGACTACCATCGAAAGTTGATAGGGCAGACGTTCGAATGGGTCGTTGCCGCCACGGAGGGCAGTTATCTAGAGTCACCAAAGCCGCCGGCGCCCCCCACCCCCCCACCAGCCGGAGGGGAGCTGACCGGGTTGGTTTTGATCTAATAAATGCACGTATCCCCCCCTGCCCCCACCTCCGTTAAGGGAGTCACACCCATGGGCATGTATTAGCTCTAGAATTACCACAGTTATCCAAGCAGGAGAGGAGCGAGCGACCAAAGGAACCATAACTGATTTAATGCGCCATTCGCAGTTTCACTGTACCGGCCGTGAGTACTTAGACATGCATGGCTTAATCTTTGAGACACGTCCTGCCCTGTCTGTGCTTGCAGACTACTTGGGAGAGCTGTGGCATCTCCACTTGCGGGGACGATCCTACTAGTGTGTTCTTGTTCTCTTGTGTGGTTGTATCTGTCCCATTCAAGGTTCATCAAGAAGTTTTGTGGGAAGGATGGAAAGTAAGAAAGCCTGGTGAGCCCTTCCCTCTAAAGTGGCCTCCAAAAGACATCCTATCTGACTGGAGAACAGCCAACAACTCAGCTCACTGCTGTCCAGTCAGTTCGGGCTCAGAGAGCCCTGGTGGTGTACGGGGTTACCTGCTGGGCTGCTCAACGCAAGGTCTGGAGTTCAAAACCTCCAGCTGCCCTGTGGGAAAAAAGAGGACATGTTCTCTCCCATAAAGAGGTACAGTCTCTGAAACCCACAGGGCAGTTCTTCTCTGCCCTATAGGCTCTAGGAGGATTGGAACGTAAAACTACAGATGGAGCTAGGCAGTGAGTAAATCTAATGGGTCTTTAACTCTAGGGTCAGGAGCCCAGTGGTGTAGTGTGTTATGCCTGGGCTGCTGACACAAGGTCACTTCGAACTCAGCAGCCGCTCCGTGTAAAGAGTTTGTCTCAGAAACCCACAGGGGGCAGCTCTACCCTGTCCTACGGGGGTGGTCGCCAGGAGTCAGGATTGACTGGATGGCAGTGAGTTTGGGATTTGGGGGAGGAGGATGTTTGTCGTTCTGCTTCTGAAGGGATCTACAGCCTTAGATATGTTAGGGAGCAGTTCCGCGGCGTTGGAACCAACTTGATGGTAGTGGATGTGGTTGGAGTTTCTATTTCAATGAAAAGGAGCCTGCCCTGTGCCACTCTGCCACACACGTTGGAGAGAACCAAGGAGCTTCTCAGTCTGCTAAGCCAGGACTCCGTTAGCCTCCTCTGCATGCTCCGAGGGGCAGGAAAAGGTAACCCTAGCAACGATGTCCCACTCTTACCACACTCCCTCTGCATTTTTAAGGTAAAATATGAACATACACAATTCACGGGAGCCCTCTGGTCTTCTTGGAGAGCCCTGCGAGTCGCCGTGCACGTCTAATGAGATGATGGCCACGCGGGATGGCAAACCATCGAAGCACCCTAACCAGCTAGCCATTCTCAGCCCCCGCAATTCTCTCTTCTTCCACGCGGCAGGACAGAGGGACAAGGGCCCGCAGCATTTCGCAGCCTGACAAGAAAGAAGGAGAGGGCAGAGATGATCCCGAAGTGTTCATCTGACCTCTGGGGCTGAGACACCACCTGGGGAAGGCAAGGTAGCCGGGAGCCGGGAGCTCGTAGCTGGACTCTCAAACCCACCCCCTGCCCTCGAGTCAGTGATGACTCATAGCGACACCCCCTGTGGCTTTCCGAGATTGTGACTGTTTACGGGAGTAGAAAGCCCCATATTTCTCCCAAGGAGCGGTGGTAGAGGTGAGCGACCATGTGGATCGCCACCCAACATGTAACCACACCACCACAGCTGAATTATCTTCCATAATTCCAACTCAAAGTCCAGTTGTCGTAAGAAACCAACAAAAAACATGATGATAAATTAATGAACCACTGCGAAATTACCCTGACCATCCTGGAGTTGAAGATACAATAAAATGAAGATGAGGAGTGAGACGTAAGGTCTTTGTCTCCTTGAGGGTAGATTTCTCTGTACAAAATACATGTCTAGTTCCTCACCCTAGAAACTCGGGGAGCATTTGAATATGGATGTCTTGACCCGCCTAGGCCAGGCAGGCCTCTCTCTCTGGCACACAGCCATGAGAGCAAGCCCCAGAAAACATGATGTCATTCTTGTGCTCCGACCATAGAGAGGCCTCCCTTCCCAGTCAGACTACATCTCAGCGCCACTGCCAGGGTGAGCCAGGTCCTCTGTCATCTGGCTCTGCCTCCTCTGGTCTCGCTCTCCCCTCCCCACTGCCCCCCCCCACCATCATGGGCTTCCTTGCTAGACCTTGAGGAAGGCACACATGCGCCCACCCTCAGCTGGAAGACCCTGCCACAGATATCTGCCTGTCTCATTCCCTTGCTGTCTTTAGGATTTTATCCAAAGGATACCTGCCAGGCAGATTCTCCTTCTATCTGACCCCTGCCATTTTCTCTCTCTCTCTTAGTGGTTCTCAACCTTCCTCATGCCGCGACCCTTTCATACAGTTCCTCATGTGGTGGTGAGCCCCCACCCATAAAATTATGTTCATTGCTACTTCATAACTGCAATTTTGCTACTGTTATGAAGTGTAATGTAAATATCTGATAAGCAGGGTGTATTTTCATTGTTACAAATTGAACATAATGACAGCATAGTGATTCATCACAAAAGCAATATGCAATTATATATTGTGAAATATTTATTGCTAATGACAAATAAATGAAATTTTGTCTTGAAGCATGGTGTAGCATGGGTAACAGTCTTCACGCCGGGTACTGGCGTGTGGACGCATCTGCATGTGGGCAGACCCTCCTGGAGACCAATAGAGGAGCGGTGTCTCGGTTCCTAAAACCATCAAAAACATGTGTTTTCCGATGGTCTTAGGTGACCCCTGTGAAAGGGTCGTTCTACCTCCAAAGGGGACGCAACCCACAGTTTGAGAACCACTGCTCTATCTCCTCATTCTGCTTTCTTTTTTCCCATAACATTTCCCACAACCTGAGCTGCTGTACAAGGAGCCCTGGCCTTGTCGTGGGTTACACCAGCCACTTGCTCTGTGAAACAAAGATGGGGCCTTCTCTCCTGTAAAGAGCGACAGACAGCCTCAGAAACCCACAGAGGCAGTTCGATTCTGTCCTATTACGGTCACTGGGCGTTAGAATGGATTTGCTGATGGCAGTGAGTTCAGTTTGGAGTTTTTTAATCTGCATTGGGATGGACGATGTTTCTGCAGTTTTACTATCCTCCCCCCCCCACCCCAATACTAGAGAACCTGTCCTGTGCATAAATTGATATAGCCGACGAGTCATAAAAGCAACAGTGCTGATGATAATAAAGATTGTTCTCAAAAATCACTGCCATCAAGTCGATTCTGACTCGTAGCGACCTACAGGACAGACTGGGACTGTCCCTCTGCGTTTCTGAGGCTGCAACTCTTTACAGGAGTAGACAGCCTCGTTTTTCTCCCCCGCAGCAGTTGGTGGTTTAGAACGCATGACCTTGAGGTGAACAGCCCAACCATAAACCACTACACCATGAGGACTCCTTCATAGAGATGTTAATATCTATGAATTAGTTGTTTTGTGCCAGACCTTGTGCTAAAGGCATTCATTGTACCCACTGTTGTTGGGAACCATCCAGTTGATCCTGAAGCATAGCGAGCTCACGTGACCGAGCAGGACTGCCCCATTGGCTCTCCTAGGCTTTACTCTATACAGCTCTTGATT
>NW_022111368.1:13581081-13588539 GCF_000313985.2 Echinops telfairi
ACTCCAGAAGAACTAAACGGTGGACAAATAAGAAGTTGACATAGCAGGCACTGTGAGGGTGGAGAAGGGCATTTTCTACTGAAGCCACTGTTCTGCAGCTGGTCCGTACCTGCTTCAAGTAGTGATTTAAAAACCTAACCAAACCACAAGAGTTCAAGTTGGGTGGGTTTGATTCAAAACATAATTTCTGAGCCACTGAACACAAGAGGAGCAAGCTTGTTTGCAGGCCTTGAAAAGGCCATTAGGAAGCCTGACGGTAGAAAATGCGTACAGATTTCTAGTGAGTTACCCATTGGGGTACTGACTGCAAGGCCTGCTGTTGGAAACCACCAGCTCCTCCATGGGAGAAAACTGAGACTTTCAACCCCGGTGAAGCGTTACCATCTTGAAACCCCACAGAGGCGGTTCCACTCTTCCTACAGGGTCACCATGAGTCAGTCGGAATAGAGGCTAAGTAATTGTCGCAAAAAACACACTCTTGATCCTACAAACTTTTGCATAGCAGTTTTTCAACGTAAAAAGAAAAAAGCAAGCTTGGGCTTTTGGTGAATCGTTTATGGCAGAAAGTTGGGAAGACACCGCAGTAGAGGTAAGGGCTCCAACCCACAATGAGGACTCAAAGCCGGAAATCCTGTTCTTGACACTACTTCTACAGCGCAGTGTAGATTTGTATCATCTGGATTCCTTTCCTTTTTTATTTCTTTTTCATAAAAAGGCTGAATAGTATTTTAAACCCAGTTCAAAAAGATAGTATTTGGTTCTTCCTTTCTGCAAAAACTTGAACTTTTGCTTTTACATGTTTACATATTTTGCTGTTCTCTACACGAAAAGCGACACTGAAATTACGTAACAAACCCACTGCCAGTGAGGTCATTCTGACTCCCAACAATCGGATAGGGTTTCTGACTGTCAGCCTCCGTAGGGTCAAATAGCCTTGTTTTTCTCCCATGGAGCAGCCGGTGGGTGCGAATCGCCCATGTTTCAGTTAGCAGCCCCCAGTCTAGCCCACAGAGCCACCAGAACTCCTTAAACAATCTATTCAAAGGCACAAGTATGTGAATATTAGCATGAAGCTTTCTTCAGACAGATTCCGGTCTTTAAAGGCCTTCACACGCAATGCATTTTTAAAACGCCCAACAACTTTCATGATATCTTTTAAAGCTTGCCTTCAAAGAGCTACGAAGCAAGGTCTAGCTAAATCTAGAGGAGCTTTGGTAGCACAGTGGGTTATACTTTGGGCTGCGAATCTCAAGGTCAAACATTCAAATCTACCAGCTGCCCCATGGGAGAAAGATGAGGCTTCCTATTCCTGTAAAGATATTTTTTAAATCATTTTACTGGGGACTCATACAACTCTTATCACAATCCATCCATCCATCCATTCATCCATTGTGTGTCAAGCACATTTGTACATTTGTTGCCATCATTTTCAAAACATTTTATTTCTACTTGAGCCCTTGCTATCAGCTCCTCATTTTCCCCTCCCTCTCCCACCCTCTCTCTCTCATGAACCCTTGATAATTTATAAATTAGTATTATTGTTTCATGTCTTATACTGACCGATATCTTCTTCACCCACTTTTCTGTTGTCCATCCCCCTGGGAGGAGGGTTATAAAGATTTATAGTCTTAGAAAGCCGCCAAACCAAACCAAACTCACTGCCATTGAGCTGGTTCAGACTCATCAGAAACCACAGGGGCAGCTAAGTGTACAGAGCGGATCCGGCTTGCCAGCTGCACACATGCAGTCACCAGGTTATGAATGAGGTTGTTCATAATGGGCCTTTTAAGTCAAATTTGTACGTAAGTTGGTACCTGTACACAGGATTCTTATTCAGCCTTACTTTCATATGTGAAGGCACTCTGGTGGGGTAGTGGTGCTTGGCTACTAACAGAAAGGTCAGCAGGCCTGTTTCCGTCAAGGTTTACAGCCTTGGAAATGCTCTGAGGGCAGTTTTTCTCTGCATGTTAGGGTCCACTAGGACTCAGGATTACCTCGAGGAAGATGGGTTTGGGTGTTTTGGTATGGGAGTTATGTGTGAGCTGAGCACTGGTAGTCCAGGGACTGCCTGCACACCATACTTCTTCTACCTTTAGCTGTGCAGAATGGACCAAGACTAACTCCAGAGAACACAAAGAATCCTGACAGAAACACTGAGGAGAAGGAATTCCTATTTACCGCCTCTTTTTACACATCTGTAATAGTTGTCCTCCTTACAAAAATAGAGAGAGGTGCCCCTACTTTCTTTAACAGAAAAATCCTCAGAGTGTAGTTGAGGGACTTCCTTTCTTTTCCTTCAGCTCCGAGAACACCAGGAACGAGTCTCTGGAACTCTAGCTCACGCTCCCATGGGAAGAATGGTGAAAGTGCTTCCTGCTTCCTAGAATCAGAGCGCTCCGTTGCGCATGGATAGTCACAGCTCAGTTAAAATCTGGAAAAGGGAGGCCGTCAAACCGAAACTTGAGGTTAGTTTGTGTTGCGGTTGTTGACACAGTTGTATTGATTTTGAAACGAGGGTTTTCTTGAGATCCCTTGTATAGTCTTCACTGCATGGTGAGCCTCTGTGGTGACTGAGCAGCTATGACTGCTTAAAGCCCAAAGCCCAAAGACCTGCTTTCTCCCATGAAAACCTGAGCTTTAAGTATCAGGAAAGTGCTGAGGAGTCATCTTATTGATGCTCTTGATTCCTTTATTGCCTGAAGTTAGAAGTCATCATCATAAAAAAGGCTCCCCAGGCCCAATAATTAGTGACAATAAAAATCACTACCACCCTATCACGCCAGCCCAGCTGGTGTGTCAGGAGGCAGAGAGAGAACTAGAACCTGGTGTTTGGATGCTTAATTCAGCGAAGTTTTTCTCTCGACTATCGATTTTCATGCTTACACTGTGTTGGGGAAAGCACACGTGATATTACAATGGTCATCACCTATAGACACCACATAGAATGTCTCCATTTTCGATGACCCAAAGTGTAAAGGGATGGACTAAATCTTTAATTGAATGCAGGTTGCTGTTTCTCTCGGGGCAGATGAAATGCAGGGAAGGCTTATCATCCCCATGTGTTACCAGCATAGCTGGCCAAGAAAGGGGAGGGAGGAGACAGGATGGGGGCGGAGCCAGGGAAGCTGTGGCATTCCCAGGACTTCTCCCGCTGGCTCCCCGGCTCCCACAGTGGGCTTGCTGCCTGCTGCTGGGCAAGCGGAGGACCTCTCACACTCTCACCTGGATGCTTTCCAGTCTGGTTCCTGACCACCAGATGTTATTGAGGTCAATTTAAGATTTCTGCTATGCTACTCACCTCAGGTTTCTTCTTCCTTTGCCCACCCCAACCTCTCTTTTGTCTCTTTACCACTCTGAATGCACTCCACCAACTCCCCTAGGCACCTCCTGCCTCTTCTCCTGTACCACTGGACCCTGTTCCAGAACAAACCTGGGAGCATGCACCCCAGGAAATTATCATCTCAGAGCCCTTCATGTGCACAGGCCCCGCCCAAGGTCTTGGGGAAGCCCCCAGTCATTGTCTTTTCTTCTTTTATTGAAATGCTTTTCTATCTTCTCCCACACCCAAAACCCTCCCCACTATGCACCCCCACTTCTTTCACCAAATTATATCAGTCTCAGGCTCCACTAAAATGGAGTTGCTTCTGCTTAATTCCTTACCTTGTCCTTTTCTGGAAAATGCCTCCACTCCCCAGGACTCGGTCATTGTCTCGAGTGAGGTTTTCTACTGACATTCTTTTGAAATGAACTGTTAGTGCCAGCCCTAAGGTGCTTTCTATGCCACGATGTCCATTAGAGGTTTGGTCTGCCAGCTCCCCAGAAATGTAAGGCTGAGAGGATGGGACTCTGAGTACCTCTTCTTTCCCCTTCAAACAGAGCAGGTCTTCTCATAACACATACTGGTGGTCTGCTTAGGATTTGGGTTAAAGAAGACATTCTAGAACTCACAAAAATGATGACAAACCACAGCTCCAAGTATTCCACAGCAGGTATCTTAAATATTAATAATTTTCTTAATATAGGATATTTTCCCCATGAGTAGTGAATAATAATTTGCCTGTGATACCTAATTTTAATGAGCTTGTCAATGAATCAGCATAATTCTTCCCAACCTACTAATTATTGGCAAGTAAATGGAATAAACAGTCGATACATTGTGGCTTTTTCTTCTTTCTGTATTTGGAGTATATGCATATTAGTCAAGCGTCTGTTTTCTAACTTACTTCCTAAAACACTCTTCTAATCTGAGAGGAGATGGCAAAGCAGGAAGGCGAAGCACAATGGCTCTTGGCCAGTGTGGCCACGTCAGCCTTAGGAATCCTGCCACAACCCGCACAGTGGAAGCATCAAGTTCCCCTTTACTAAAGGCTAGAAGGAGGGAAAGACAGCCTTGCCCAGGGAGGTTGTCTTAGGGGCCCTGAATATTAGGTGAATATCAGTCTTATCTTTCTGAGATTCACCTTTACTGCCCCCACCAAATTTCATCCTAAAAGAACAATGTTCAATAGTAACAAGTAAGTGGTGTCAGACTTCCTGTGGCTGTTGAGGACCACAAATGTCCACGGACATCAGCCCACCTGAGAACTAGTTATTAGATGATAAGATGGTGATGGGAGTCAGAATAAATCATGCACTGGAAACGAACCAGCACTAGCTCTGGATGTATAAAGATAACCTGCTACAGAGAATCACACACAGCAATATGACAACAGACGGATTTTGGTTTGCCCTCGAGAGTCAAGAGTTCTCAAGCTCTAAGAAGCTTTTGCTTGCGACATTTGAAGGCGGATACAAGGATAATTAGGGAAGGGAGTGTGAAGGGGTCAGATGCCTCCAGATGTTTGAGAGTGACTGGTCTCTGTGGACAAGGGCATCCATCTGAGTCTGACAGTGGCACTCAATGCACCGAGCACAAGCACTGCCACACGTCTTAGTTACCTCATGCCGTAATAACAGAAACACCAAAAGGGAGTGTGCTGGCTTTTCCAGACCAAAAAACTATTTTCTCACAGTTTCACAAGGTAGATGTCAGCATTCGGGGTGTCGGCTCTAGGGGAAGGGCTTTCTCTCTGTCAGCTTTGGGGGGGTTGGGGGGTGTTGGTCCTTGTCTCTCTGAGCTTCTGCCCCTGGGCAGTTTCCAAGTGGACTGGCATTTCTCTTGTTATATTGCTTGTTTCATCTTCTTTCAATCTCAGAAGGAACTGACTGAAGACATTCTACACTGATCCTGCCTCCTGAACATGGCAGAAACAACCCATTCTCAAAAGGGGTCCGTCAAAGCACAGGCATAGAAGTTAGGATTTGCAATGTATCTTTTGGGGGGGGGGGCTGAGGGTGGAGACACAACTCAATCCATGGCACCACTCCTGAGCCTGAGACCCCTGAATCCTCAGTGCAGAAGTATAAAGAGCGGTGGGCGGTGGGGGGAGAGCAGACACAGCAACAGAAAGAATAGGTAAGGAAGGGCCTTGTCCTCTCCATGAGGAAGATGATTTCTGACAGTAGAAAGGAGATGTCAGTGTGTTGGTGGGTGGGACGAGGCAGTGAAGACTGGATCCCCAGAGCTCCGAGGAGGAGGAAGGACCAGGATCACTCAAGGGACCCTTGAGAAGCACTGAGCTGGAGGACTGACGTGAGATGTGGGACTGAATTCAGGGAGGAGTCAGTTGAGATGTCTGTGACCAAGCTGCCAGCACCACCCCCTATTTCTTTTGATGGCCCTGCCCTTCCCAGCGGGTAGACACCAGAGAGATCTTCTTTGTTCAAAGACAGCAAGCCAACAGCCTGGGTGTTGCCCCAGCTGATGGTGTTGGGAGGGTGGGAGATGCTGGAGTCAACTCTTCCTTATTTAGGCCTGGATTCGGATGTGTCAGGCACAGACAGGGCAGATCAACAGTCTGCTCTCCAGCTCCTGGCCCACTTGTCCTAAAGAAAGCACAGTCGACACATCTGTGGACATGGAGTTCCCAGCTAACTTGTCCCTTCAGAGCAGCCAACAGAGAATTTGCAGCTACTTGCAGTCACATCGTCACGGCTGCTTATCCTTAAACATAAATAAGCAGCCCAGTGCATGTTAGGCTTTTCAGTCACCTGGAATCCATCAGTATTTCTCTGTCCCCAGAATTTCAGAAGAAAACCAGGACCAGAGAGCAGAGCAATGAAGGTACACCATGATGGCAGCTGGCCTTGGAGGAAACCATCACGCTGGCCAAGCAAAGCGAATATGGTTAAAAGTCTCTCGCTTATCCATAACAACAGATGACATGTAAGAGAAATACAGTACAATATGATGGCCAAACGTAAAGTTATAGAGAATAAATAAGTGCAAGCTAAGATAACCAAGTTTCCTAGAACATATCTCAAAAATGAAAAGAAATGAAAGAGCATAAAAGAGAGAGAGAAGAGACACACATGACTAATTGAGGAATAAAATATCTGACTAATAGGAGTGTCAGAGAGAAAACGAGGAGAGAGGGGAAGTATGAAGAAGTCATAGAGGACATGGACATGATTTGTCAGCGTGAAAGGGCCCAGGGAGTGAGGGGTGGCAGACAGAGGTGTAATGAGTCACACGTAAACCCAGACGAAGAAAATTTCCAAACACCTGACTTGAACCCATCAGAAAGCTTCCAGGAAGAGAAGACTGGATCACCTCTGAGGATGAGGGATCATTCTGTCTTCAGATCTGTTGACTGGAACAGTTAAGACTTTAGGTTGTGCAATGGCAGAGAAAGAAGAAGAAAAGGAAGAGAAAGAGAAAAAAAAAGCCTTCTACTTTCAATGAAAGTAGGAGACACCGATCCGTCTAAGCCTCGACTTATGGAAAAGCCAAGGCAGGGAGGGTGGAACAAGGGAGCAGGAAGACTCTGGGAAATGTGCAAGTAGGTTAAGACAAGGCCTTCAGAATACAGTTCCTGAAAATGCATGTCACATCCTTAGTGAAAAAAAGTACTGACCTTCATCGGACATTCCCTTAGACCTTGCTTGCCAGGAAAAAGATGCAGTTAAAGTCACCAGACAAGTCCCATTTGCAGGAAACAGCCTGTTGGTGGGACAGGGTGGAGGAGGGAAACTGTACTGTCAATAGTCCCTGTGCTGGGTCTCCTTCTGTTGACTGGGGAAAGTCCACGCCAAGCTAGTTCACTCAGACTCAGCATCAGGTTAGAGGGGGAATTCCTGCTAACCGTGGCATGGCGCTGGCCGCTCCCTGCCACAAACCTCCTATACATAGCTGATTCAGGGAAACCGTAACTCACTTAAAGATCAGCCATCATCAGAAATAAAGCAGCACAGGATCCATACAAAGATATCATACTAATAAAAAAGGAGAAAACTACATAAGGCCAAGAGCAATATATGGGCCAGAATATGTGACCATGGAAGAGATTGGAGATGGTACAAACAGATCTCCTTGAGGCTGAGCATGATAGTGGAACAAGAGAAAAGTAAACGGAAATA
>NW_022111368.1:13589268-13594516 GCF_000313985.2 Echinops telfairi
GGTAGAAAGGGGGAGCTGATTATAGGGATCTCCATATAACCTCCTCCCTGGGGGAAAGACAACAGAAAAGTGAGTGAAGGCAGTCATCGGGCAGTGTAAGATATGACAAAATAATAATTTATAAATTATCAGGAGTACATGAGGGAGAGGGGAGCTGGGAGGGAGGAGAAACAATGAGGAGCTGATACTAAGGGCTCAGGTAGAAAGCAAATGTTTTGAGAATGATGAGCTCAACAAATGTACAAATGTGCGTGACATACAATGGGTGGATGTATGGATTGTGATAAGAGTTGTATGAGCCCCCAAAAAAATGATTAAAAAAAAAAACTAAAACAGATCTCCTTGAACACAAGGATTGGCCCTCTAAATTAGGAAACATACACACAGCTAAAAAATGAAACATGAAATACATCGTGAAGGATCAAAAGAAGCAATTATAACAAGACATTATATGGAAAACAATAGCAAAATTACTCCTACGGGTTCATGTCAATAAATAAGTTAAACACACCTAATAATGTAGAAAGACTCGTATTGAAACACAAAGCAAAACCCAATTAATTCAAGCAAACAGTCGGCGGGGGGCCGGGGGGGCATAGGGGTAGGGAATCATCATGTTTTAAATTCACCCACAAAAAAAATAAAACAAACAAAAAAATTCACCGACACACAAATCTGGGAGAAAAGAAACAAAGGACAAATGATAGTGAGAATGGTGTCGGTGGAAAGCAATTGATTAAAAATATTAGAAAGCCCCCAACTAGAGTCAAGTTGACATGGGACTGTACTAATGAACACGGAAGAGTTGCCACAACTTTGGATCCGTGAACCATGCTATAATCAGTGCATAAGGATGTGACACAGAGTTACCACAGATCCAAACTGGGGAAGTGTTTGCATCTTACATTGTAGACGCAAGGCTAAGTGGTATACCCCATCAGAAATAAAGCCCACAGAGCATCCTCAAAAGACCACAGACCAGAGAGAGAGAAAAAACAAATTTAAAGATACATAACACTGTGATGTACTAAATACAACCCTCAAAATGATGAAAGAATGTAAAACATCAAGAAATGCTAGGTAACGTCACAATGAGTTTCTTTGGTGAAGGTTGCTGATAGTCTAACAAAATCCAGTCTCTCTTCCTATTTGCCCTTGTAATGAAATCCTTTTTCTTTTGTCCTTGAAGTTTGACGTTGACTCTCCAGTGAAATGTGGCTAGGGGTGATACATGCAGCAACTAGGGAAAAGCCTGTTGATCATAGATAAGCTTCCTCTACTTTTTCTCTTCCCACTGGACTTTTTCCCCTGGAATCAGGGGGAGTGACCAACTTTGACCATGCTTGGGAGATGACAGAGCAGAGTCAGGTGGAAGAAATCTTAGCCCCTGAATAAATGCAAGAGGCAGAGTCACGCACCAAATTGGATGCTTCATTTTATACTTACAGAGAACAAAATAAATGCACGCATGAGGATATTTGCTAAAACATTATTGGTTATAACAGTTGTATGAGCCCCTAATAAAATGTTAAAAAAAACAAAAAACATTATTGGTTAACAGTAAAAACTTCTATCCACCAACAGGAAGACGATGATGTAATTTTTTGGTACATCCATGGGGTGGACAAATCAGGCAGTTGTTTTTTTTAATGCAGTAGATGAACATAGAGGTTTAGGAAAAGTGAAAATGCACATTAAAGGAAGAAAGCAAAATGGAGAACAGTGTAGTTGGTGTAAAAAAAATGTAAGAGACTAAATCTAAGTCATTATTTAAGCATGCCCGGACTCTCTATCTCTATTGGTGAATGTTCTTCAAAGAGCGATAGAGGTGAGAAAGAGATCAACTCTTATCCTCTTGTATTATTAAAATGTTTGTGCCAGTAGCATGTGTGACCTATCTGAAAAAAAATCTTAAAATGAAACAAATCAAATAAGAGTCTTGTGATTCAAATTGGAAATTGAGCACAGAACTTTTTTTAAAAATTATTTTTCTCCTCCTGGAATGCTCATTAAAATGCTGTAAAAGAACTAGCAAAGACGTATAAAACAAAAGATAATTTCATTGGGAGCTCTTACAACTCATCACAACCCATACACCAATCGTATCGAGTGTATTTGTACATATGCTGCCATCATCATTCTTTTCTAGACATTTACTTTCTAATGCGCCCTCTTCTTTTTGCCCTCCCTACCCCCCACTCTTGTGACCTCTTGATAAATTATAAGTTATTATTTTCATATCTTACACTGACCACTGTCTCCCTTCCCCCAGGCTTTCTGTTCTTCGTCCCTGCCGCCTCCCGGAGGATGTCATGTGTCCATCATTGCGATTGGTTGCCCCTCCCTCCACTCCTCTCCCCACCTCCCCCCAACCCTTCTGATATCGCTACTCCCATTCCTGCTCCTCTTATCTCTTATCAGTGCCTGAACACATGATCTGGTCTAGTCTGAAGTGAGAGGCAGCACTGGGGTCAAAGCCTTAAGGAACCAGAGGAATAGTGTGTGTTTCATCGGTGCTTTACAGCACCCTGGTTGACTCATCCCTTCCCTGTGACCCCTCTGTGGGGGGATGTCCCATTGTCTACAGATGGGCTTTGGATGGCTGCTCCAACCCCCCTCGTTCTCAACAATATGGTTTTGTTTCTTTATTTGTTATGGGTCTTCCAATGCCGATCCTGATTTTTTTAATATATAAATCATTTTATTGGGGGTTCTAACAGCTCTTATAACAATCCATACATCAATTATATCAAGCACATTCGTACATATGTTGCCATTATCATGTTCAAAATATTTTCTTTCTACTTGAATCTTTGGTATCAGCTCCTCTTTTTTCCCTCCCTTCCTCACCCTTCCATCCTTATGAATCCTTGATAAATTATAAATTATTATTTTCATATCTTATACTGTTTTTGTCTCCCTTCACCCATGTTTCTGTTGTTGTCCCTCTGGTGGCAGGGGGGGGGGGAAGTTGATCATTGTGATCCATTCCTCCTTTCTCCCCCTTCGCCCCCCACCTCTCCCCTACCCTCATTGTATAAATACTTCCATTATTGTTCCTGAAAGGTCTATCTGTCCTGGATTCCATGTGTCAAGAGCTCTTATCTGTACCAGTGTACATACTCCAGTCAAGCTGGATTTGTAAGGTAGAACTAGGGTCATAATAGTCAGAGAAAGAAGCATTAAAGAACTAGAGGAATGTTGTGTGTTTCATCAATGCTATACTGAGGATATCCAATGGTCTACAAATGGACTTTGGGTCTCCACTCCAACCCACTTCATTTGCATCAATATAATTGTTAGTTTGGGGTCTTCTGTTGCCTGATACCTGATCCCAATGACACCTCATGATGGCACAGGCTAGTGTGCTTTTTCCACATGGGCTTTGTTCCTTCCCTAAGATGGCCACTTGCTTAACTTCAAATCTTTACGACCTCAGATGCTATGTCTTCTAATAGCCAGGCACCAACCGCTTTCTTCGCCACATTTGCTTATGCACCCATTTTGTCTTCAGTGATTGTGTTGGGAAGGTGAGCATCACAGAATGATGCTAAAACTTTCAGTAACACTCATCCACAAAGGCAGAGCCATGCCTGCCAGACTAACACATGTTATAAAAAAGCAAAGAGCACGTCAAAGCAGTAAATCTACGGTAGTCCCAGGCCACCATTTATTGGCCACCCTCAAGTAAAGATCGGAACCAAAGCCCAATGATAACAAATTCTATAGCCTTAGGATAGCAGTCATCTATTTCTCACACTAGGGTGTTTCAATCTTACACCTAAGAGGGTATGTCAGCTCTTAAATCTACTAACTGTAAGTTTAAAGTAAAGCTCAGTTTGCTTAGTGAACCTTCTGATGTGACCTATGAAGGACGTTGTGAGTCTCAAAAGGACAAAGTCTAAAATCCCAGTTGTCTTGAGCCTGAGCCCTCGGTTCCCCAGGGTGTAGATCTCTAAATGCATTTGCACTTAGTCATAGCGCTAACTTAACAACAATTAGTTCTTCTCACGTGGACCCACTCAATGGTCACCCTCATGAAGAGATCATTAAAAACATAGGTGCTATAGAAAGTGTGGTGAAGATCTCAGGTAGTGCCTGACTATCAGAAAAATTAGCATCTGGGGTCTTAAACACTTATCTTAAAAACCAGGAGGCATCTAAGTGAGGCAACAACAAAGTCCACCTGGAAGAAGGACACCAACCTGTGTGATCCAAGGATTGTAAATAATAAAATCCAAATCTGGAGGAGAGAGTGGCATCAGAGCTTAGAGTCTGAACACCCGTCTTGCAAAAGGCGATGCATGACAGTGTAAACCCAAAATCCATTTGCAAGGTCCTCCTATGGCTTAAGCCTTCAATGAATACCATCTGACCATAGTTCAAGGATGCAAATATCCTTGCTATCAGACAGACAGCATTGTAAAGTCAATTATGGCCAATATCAGTCCATTAAAATGCAACATCTTATTCTTTAATCTCCCTTTAGACCCATTTTACAGTTGTTTCCATTTTTAATATTTTCTACTTTCTTTTCTATTCAGATTTTTCCGTTTCATTGTGTCGTTGTTGTTTTTGTTTCATGATTTTCTGTATGTGAAATCCAGGAAAGGTAAATCTACAGAGATAGTAACTGGATTAATAATTACCTAGAGGCATGGCAGATGAAGCTGGGGGTAATGGGGAGTTAACAACATGAGTCTGGGAAAGAAGAAACTATTCTGAAATTGATTGTGGTGAGGATTACATAGCTCTTCTTAATGTGAGTGAACTAGTACATTGTATGATAGTGTAATTGTGAATTATATGTTGATAAAACTATATTTTAAAAAGGAGAAGATGTGAAGAGAAAAGGATAAAGAAAAGACACAAAATGTTGGACGAGGAGCTCCAGTGCCCGCTGCAGGCAGAGGGGGGCGGTCAGCTGCCTTCTTTGTCCAGGACTGAAGGGTTTCCTTGTGTGATAAAACTGGGACAGTCCTGGGCAAACTGGGAGAGGTGATCATCTTAGATATAGATATTCATATGACCATGATACTTAGTAACTGCTCTGTTAATTTACTTTTCTTATCTCACCTAATAGATTTTTTAAAAATCATTTTCTTGGGGGCTCGAACAACTCTTATCACAATCCATATATACTGTACATCCATTGTGTCAAGCACATTTGTACATTTGTTGTCATCATCAAAACATTTGTTTTCTGCTTGAGCCCTTGTATCAGCTCCTCATTTTCCCCTCCCTCCCT
>NW_022111368.1:13595188-13598266 GCF_000313985.2 Echinops telfairi
TGATAGCCTGGCTCTATCACCTTTCTTCACATTTGCTAATGCACACCTAGTAGATTTTTAAAGACAATTCAGAAACACTGTTTCTTGTTATTGTGTGCACATATTTTAATAAAAAAATGGCATTATGATTGACTGTTTGCAATTGGCTGCCATCATTGTCTTCCATGTGGTCAGGCCTTGGGTCCTCCTTTTCCACATTGAGTATGGCCTTGGCCAGGGAACTTGGTCTGACCAATGGAACACAAGAGCAAATATGACACATGCAGAGACTTGCAGAGCATATTAGGATGTCCCCACTCTTGCCGTTGGGAACCCTTTTGCTACCATGCAATAAAAATCCAGGTTGGCTCGCATGAAAGCAAAAGTCACAGCTGTGCTAGGCTGCGTGGACTACAGAAACAGACCCAGTGACACTCATGTATGTGCAAGAAAGAGCTTTACATCCACAGATAATTATATATCAAGAAAGGATCCGGCCCAGTCCAACTCAAGTCCATAAGTCCTTCAGCCTCACACCACCACATGCAATGATGCCGCATGCAGGAAGATCCCAGGCAGGTTGGTACAAAGTCGCATGGATGCAAGGTTGGTGGAAAACATGCCAGGGCCCGGCAGCTCCTAGGGTCAGCTAGCAGGAAAGGTGAAGACAGAGACGTGGAGGAGGTTCCCTGGGCTCTCCTTCTGAGAAGGCCATACCCATAAGGAGGCACCATCAGGCTGTGATCTGATTGACAGGTAGAATGCCACCCCTACATCTTTATAGATCTTCAAATTGACATAAATTATGTAACGACATCAACAGCTATCCTGTGGACTTAATTGAAGCTCCACACTTATGTGTGAAGTATCCAACACCATTCTAGACCATCCTCCAACCCTGGCCAACCCAGTCTGACTCTAGACATTGATTAAACCAGAACAATTGCCTAGCCAACCCATAGAACCATTTGAAATAATGCTATTATGTTAAACCACCATTTCTCAAATTTATTTTGCCTAACACCCCCTTTGCAGAAAAAAAAAATTACTCAGTGGGCCCATGGTCATTAAAAACTTTTGTACTATAGCACACAATACAGGATAAAGTGTAGGTAGCTGCTTTTACAGTCCCTCTGGGTCACCCCAGTGCCCCCCAGGGGGTGGTGTCACCACTGTGGGAAACAGAGTGTTAAGCCATTATGGTTATGGTAATGAGCCCTGGTGGTGCTGTGGAATAATCACTGGGCTGCTAACCACAAGGTTGGCAGTTCAAAACCCATCAGCCACTCTGCAGGAGAAAGATGAGCCTGTCTGCTCCCATAAAGATTTACAGTCTCCAAAACCCTATACAAGGGCACCAGGCCATCGAGAATCAGCTCGAGGGCAGTGGGTTTAAGGTTGTGGTGGTTTGTTCAATGGCAAAAGATCATAAAACATCAAGAACAGGCTTTCAGCGTAAAAGAAACATGCTTTGATGTTTCTCAGGGAGGGTGAGAGGGAGGGGAAGTTGTGGATTATCGGGAAGACAAGTGTTAACTTGGGTAAAGGGGAAGGAGGAAGGAAGGTAGGAAAACTTAGGAAGGCCAGGGACAACACTCAGAGGATTGCAAGAGTTGTTAAAGGCAACAGAGGCAAATCGTGCAACAGTGAGATCCAGCAGTAGACACCTAGGGAAATGTGCAGGCTGAACAGGTGGCACAAAGAGAGTGGGGACATCCCCACAAATCCATCTAGGTTGCCAAAGGATATTTGCATGCAGAGACTCACTTTTGCTACAAATATATCCAAGGATGTGGTGGAGCGCCGAGGGGACAAAGTTCTGAAAAATCGCTGTGATCTAACCAAATACCTTGAGGGAGTGGGTCCCTCCAGGGAGTGGGCCTGGAGGATCAAGACTGAAGTCTCGGGGGACAAAAAGGCCCACTGCCATAGCATAATACACAAAGATAATGTTCTATAGCCTTATGTGATGAGTAGTGACTGAGGTCTTCTAGGCTCATGAGCAGTCGTCTGAGGTGAAACTATCACTCTCTTCTCATCCTTAGGAAAGCAGTGACAATGAAAATGGAAAGAAACATTAGTCCGATGACTTAGTTCAATGGGCTAATGGACCTTGTAAACCTCAGTCTCCACAACCCTGGGGCCAGAAGAATTAAATGGTGCCTGGCTACCACTACCAACTGTTCTGAAAAGGATCATATTAGAAGGTCCTGGATAAAATGGGAGCAAAATGAGGAACAGACCACAAAATCATGAAAGAGACCAGTGTTACTGGTCGGATAGAGGCTGGTGGGACCCCCAAGACTATGAGCCTTGCCCTTCATGTCTGGAACTGATCTGACATCCCTGTTAGAATAATCAAAAAGATCCAAAGGGCCACATTTACTCAGGGACAGATGACAGAAGGTTAGGAAAGAAGTTGAAGTGGAGGCAGGAGACCCAAGGAGGAAGTGGGATACGTGATGGTGTGCTGAGGGAATAGCAATGGCCGAGTTGAATCACAATGTGTGTGAATGGTTGAACGTAAAACCAAGATCCATTCTGGAAACCTCCAACTAATTCACAATAAAAAAATTTTTTAAATAGAGGGGCAGGGAGAAAAAAATTTATTTTTAATGAATTGAGAGATAGTTTTAAGCTAATGAATAAAACTAAAGTTGCCTACTCTGGAATTCCAGAAGTGGAAATTGTTTCACATATGGACAGTGGAAAAGAACATACCATTTTGTAAAATTGGGGTTCAAGAACTAAAGAAGTGAATCCTCACTAAAGAAATAGAGTAGAGTGAAGTGAAATTCATCTTTAGCTTAAAGGCCCAATGATCCCTTAAAAGTTTCTCTTCTAATGGGAAAACTAACCAAAATGATCAACCTAAACATGCCACCCCTGAAGAACAACAGAAACGTGGGTGAGAGGAGACAGCGGACGGTGTAAGATATGAAAATAATAATAATTTATAATTTATCAAGGGCTCATGAGGGCAGAAAGGTGGAAGGGAGGGGGGGAAAGAGGAGCTGATATCAAGGGCTCTTCAAAGAAAATGCTTTGAAAATGATGATAGCAACATACACACAAATGTAATCGATACAATTGTTGTAC
>NW_022111368.1:13598982-13602007 GCF_000313985.2 Echinops telfairi
ACCAGGAGGGGAAGGGGAAGGGGGGGAAAGGGGGAACCAATCACAATGATCTACATATAACCCCCTCCCAGGAAGACAGACAACAGAGAAGTGGGTGAAGAGAGACATCAATCATTGTAAGACAAAGAAAAATAATAATTTATAAATTGTCAAGTCTTCATGAGGGGAGAGGGTGGGAGAGGGAGGGGAAAATGAGGAGCTGATACCAAGGGCTCAAGTAGAAAAAAAATATTTTGAGAATGATGATGGAAACATATGTACAAATGGGCTTGACACAATGGATGGATGGATAGATTGTGATAAGAGCTGTAAGAACCCCCAGTAAAATGATAAAAAGAAAAAGAAATTCAGATTAGGAATTATGGGATCTTGAATTTATTCTGTGATATTCTCTTGTGCGTTTACACTTCAAAATAGATAGTCTAAAATTAAAATGACATTTTGAATAGTTAATACCAGAATTATAACTCCAACACTGAATCAAATATTCTAATCACTGGTTCTCCACATGCAGACTAACTTGTTTCAGTTTGTCACAGAACTGCCCTAGTTTTGAAGTGGAAAATCCTACATACAAGGAACTCCTTGGCAAACTGGGACTGTCAGTGCCCCTATCCCAGGCACCACAAAACATCAGTTGGTCATTGAATTGAAATGCTTATTCTGGGCCCACCTTAAACCAGTTGGATCAGAATCTCTGGGAGTGGGACCCATCAAATAAAAATGTTTCTTCTAACAGACTCTTACGGTGAGGCTGGTACATGCTAAAGACAGCGAACCACTCCTTTACGCAGTGCTTTAAGAGCTCTTGAGACCCTTGTCTAGGAAATCCCCACATGATAGCAATGGTCAAGGGCCCACCTGCTGACCAAACGCCCCTCCAAAGAAAGGCCTGGAATCTACTTTTGAAAAAATCAGCTACTGGACAGCTTCTGAGGGTCAAAGTTCTACTCTGACACAGATGGGCTGCCTCTGTGCCCGGAGTCCACTCCGTGGGAACTTTGGGGGGCACTTGGGGTACCTGTGAGGGCTTACGGAGGACGACTGGTGGCTGAGTGGTTGTGCGTTGGGCTGCTAACCACAAGGACAGCATTAAGAGCCACCAGCCACTCTGCGGGGGAAAGAGGGGACTTTCTACTCCCGCAAAGAATTACAGTCTCGGAAACTCACAGGGGCAGTTCTACCGGTCCTATAGGGTTGCTGGGGGTCAGAATGGACGAAGGACAGCGCGTTGGGAGTTTAACCAGAGCCGCCTCTCAGGAATCAGGGTTTTGAATTGGTTCCTTCTGCCTTTCCTCCTGGCTGAGAAGTTCTGCTTGCGCCCTCAATATACAAATCAGAATCTCCATTGTCACAAGATGAAGAGAAGCATGTTGATCTCTAGCTTCTGATTCAAAGGCTATGGGGTGGAAAGTTCTCAGCAGAAGGAGGAACTGGTTCAAAGTCTTGGCTATACTCTAGGGCAGGGGTCCTCAAATGTTTTAAACAGGGGGCCAGTTCACTGTCCCTCAGACCCTTTGGAGGGCCGGACTATAGTTTAAAATAAAACTATGGACATAAACATAAACATAATTTTGCAGTGATTAAAAATAAATGATGACATAAAGTAAATATATATATATAATTAAGATGTTTCTCAATGAAAAAGAAAGTCCATGGTATAATTACATACCCAGATCCATATTTTGTCCTGAGCAAATAATTTACAGTCATCTATCCAAAACGGCTTACTCTGGTAGTAAGAAAAATAACTGGGACCCCTTTCAATTATAATTTTGACAGCATACTCCAAAGAAAGCCCTCTTGCAAGGGTATTTCCTAAATTAATAGAAAATCAAAATATTTCATGTCTTAGTGACTGTGGCTGCCAATATGTTTCATCTTGCCCTTGGGAGGGTATATCTTAGATCATTAAGAAGAAATTTTTTTCTCAGAACAAGCATTCATTTCTTTCTCAAAATATTAGTCATTTATTCATGCTTTTGTATTTCATTTTTAACGTTAATATATTTGTCCTTCAGTATGTTATTGATGTAGTAATTTCACATTTTAAAAAGGAGTCAAATATCTAGACACAAAAAAATCTGTGTATGCTTATCATAGCCTTTTTAATAACTATAACTATACTCTAGCCAACTATAAACTAGAAAGTGGTTAAATAAATGATGAGAGCCCTAAACTATAGAATATTATTGCACCATTAAAATGATTTAAAAATCTTTCAGTGATATGGAAACTTGATTAGAATGTATTACAAGGGGGAAATGATCACACAATATGATCCTAACCATGCTAAAATATGCATGCACAGATAAAATACTAGAAAGAAACATATTCCAATGTTATTAGTAATTCTTTTTGAATGGCAGGAATTGAGAGTAATCATTTTCTTTGTGTTTGTCTGGATTGTCAAATTGTGTCTACTAGGTATGTGTCTCTACTGTTCTTGAGATAAACTTTTACAAAGTAAATCAGGTCTTTTTTAGTATGTGTGCTGCCGAAGTGAGCACAAGGTCTTTTTATGCTAGTATTCATCTTCAGAACTCCTCATTTCTGTGTCTATATATAATTTCAATTCCTCCTGAATTGAAAGTATTGAAGAAAGCCATATTATTGTTATTTTCTATAAGATCATTTCATACCTTAATGCTCCTCAGGCACTTTCAAAAGGCATGGGTCTTCACAATATCTAGTTAACATGACAAGAATGATGTACATAAAGAACATAAAATGTGTTCATATTTAGAGAAAAAACTATGAACAAATTCCTATGCACACTGCATATGTCTTATTTCGAAGTTAAAAAAACCAAACGGGGCAAAAACACCTGGCGGGCCGGATAAATGTCCTCGGCGGTCCGTAGTTTGAGGACCCCTGCTAGAGGGCAGGCAGGGCCCAGAATGTTTTCAGTGAGCTGACTGGTCTGTGGTCTGACCACCAGCTTTGAAGGCCAAAGGGAGAGGACCCGAGCCATGCTAGATCTGCCTGACTCAGGAGCTGTGTCAGTGGAAGATTTTTTTTTTTT
>NW_022111368.1:13602114-13623095 GCF_000313985.2 Echinops telfairi
AAGATGAAGTTTTGAAATCAGCACCCATTTATTCAGTTACATTTTAGTTTGTTGTGCTTTGTGGGCGATATTTCCCTGTCCAGGTGGGAATCCATGGAATGCCTTCCAGGGGACAGAGAGGCAACTAAGATGATTTCGTGACATACATCCCTGTGACAAGGAATGTAATTTCTCGTTTATTTCTTAAGGAGAAAAAAAAATGATACAAGAGAAAGACAAGGGCCCATACCTTTGTGCTCCAATGCCATTACTCTGCACTGTGGGCACAGGTTGTCTTAAACTCAAAGCAGTAGATGATAGCTTATTGTCTGCTACCTGAGAAATGGTCCTGTGATTGATTTCCAGGGACGTCCAAGGGCATCTATGTTCTCTCAAGAGGATGGGTGTCTTCTGAAATAACAACAGAGGACAAATGATCGTGAGCATAAACATGAACTCAGCCAGCAACAGATACAATAAGCCTGGGCTTGTGTCTGTCTGCATGGCAGTTCCGCCGTGTCTCCACAAGAGGAACCTCTTCCACCAGAGTGATCTCTCTGGGCCTACAGGAGAAGCCCGGTGGGATCGACCACCTCACAGAGTGGTGGTGACACATCCATGAGATGGTGCACTGAATGCGTGCCCCACAGAGCCTGGTGCACAGTGAGCCGGAGCTCTTCTTGATGCCATTCTGGAAGAAAAGTTTACATGAATTAGCAACAACACAGGTGCTTCAGAAGTTTGGAATCAACAGAGATCTTGTAATGGCTGTCCTTATCATTTGGGTGGAATATGAGATTACCTCGTCTTTAAATATGTCATAGATCCAAGGGAAACTGGACTTCTTGCAAGTCTAAAACTAGTACCAAGAAAGCCTTGAGGAGCTCATCGATCCAACTGGGTGTCACATCTCTGCTTCTCTCTCTCTCTCCTTTATTGTACGTTGATGCTGGAGCCAGTCATTGTGTGGAGGGCTGTGAGAAACAGAGAATCCTTATTTTCTTCTGAGAAACGGTTGGTGGTTTTGAACTGCTGACTTTAACTGAGCAGCTGAATTTAAATGCCAATTTACATTTCTCATGAGATAATGTTATTGACCCAATTAACTGGGGCCCCAGCCAAGGAGACAAGTGGGGGTAGAGGCCAAACCACATAGTAAGAAGTTGGTAGCTAGGCACAGGACTACGTGGTGAGGGGGGTCATGTGAGATGGGCAGTTAACCCCAAAAAGTGTTTATAGCATTCATTTATAATAAGAATGTAGTTGGAAGAAAACGGGTCCTTCCCTAGATTTGAGGACATTCCCAGGAACAGAAGTTCACAAGCCCAAATCCTGGGTTACCTCATCGGTGACACCAACCTTTGACATGAAATCCTTGACAGCTTCAATCCTTCTCCAGGTATCATGATGTTGAATATTGGTCCAATTTTGAGAATTTTTTTTATATTGAGGTGTAATCTGTGCTGAAGACTGTTTTGATCTTCAACTAAGAGTACTTTAAGTCTTTTTCAACTTTCAGCAAGCAAATTGGAAAATTGCAATCGGACTTATTGGAAAAAATGAAATAGAACTAGTAGTAACATGCCAATCATTCAGTCTGCTCAACCACTTTTCTCCTTCTTCTATATTGAGAAACGTATCCACTGTATGGCTGGCCAGGGTGAATTACAGATGGCAGAGAGAGAAGAGACATAGGGGAGAGAGTTCTCGGGGCAAACAGTGAAGAGTGTGCATCCGTCTCTTTTGGGTAGAGAAGCTAGACCTTCCTAAGACTCTAGTATATACTTTAGGCTCTCTCCTTGCTATCCCCACTCCTGCTTGTCAACGACTATTCTAAGTGATGTGCAGCTCTGCAGGTGCTCACTCGCCTTTCCCAAGAAATTTGAAAGACCGCTACCCGGCCATTTGACTCAGTGAGACGTATTCGCACCCATTCCAACAGAATTCAGACATTCGCCAGCAATATCATTAATATCGCACACAAGTAAAATTCTGCTGAAGATAAATAAAAACCAGTTGCAGCATCACACCAACAGGGAACTGCCAGCTATTCAAGCTGAATTCAGAAGAGGACGTGACGGAGCTCATTGCTGATGTCAGAGGGATCACGGCCGAAAAAAATATTGAGACTCTCAGGAAGATGCTTACCTATGTTTTATTGACTACACAGAGACTCAGTCAATGTGGAACGTAACAAATTATGGGTAATATTGGGGGGAAATAGGAATTCTATCACACTTACTTGTGCTCCTATGGAACCTGGGGTTCTTTCAAACTGAGCCAAAGGATATTGCGTGGTCTAAAATCAGGAAAGGTTTGCATTAAGGCTGTATCCTTTCACCCTGCGTCTTCACGCTTCATGCTGAGCAAGTAACCTGAGAAGCTGGACTGTGTGAAGAAGAATGCAGCTTCCACGTTGGAGGAAGGCTCATTAACAAGCTCTGGTTTGCAAATGACACAGTCTTTCTTACTGAAAGCTAACAAGGACCGAAGCACTCATTGTTGAAGATCAGAGACCTTGGCCTTCAGTATAGATTGCACTTCAACGTAAAGAAAACAAAATTCTTCACCATTGGACCGATAAGCAACATCGCGATACGTGGAGAGAAATGGATGATATCAAGGATTTCATTTTACTTGGATCCAAAATCGACACCCACAGAAGCAGCAGCCAAGGAATCAAATGAGATATTGTGTTGGGCAAGTCTTCTGCAAAAGACCTCTTTAAAGTGTTAGAGGTCAAAGACGTCATCTTAAGGACGAAGGTGCCCCTGACCCAAGTCATAGAACTTTCTATTTCCTCACGCACAAGGGAAGTTGGACAATGACCACAGGAGACTTCATGTCTTTGAATTATAGTGTTTGTGAAAACATATGAATAGACCATGGGCTGCCAGAAGAACGCACAAATCTGTCCTGGAAGACATACCCCAGAATGCTTCGTAGAAGGAAGAATGGTCAGACTTGATCTGACATCCTTTGGACATGTGATCAAGGCAGCAGTCCCTGGAAAAGAACATCATGCTTGCTAAAGTAGAGAGAGGGGCCGTGAAGAAGAGGAAGAGCCTCAATGAGATGGCGTGGCATAGTGGTGCAACAATCAGTTCAAACACGGAAGCCATTGTGAGGCGGACAGACGACAGGCACCACTGTGCCCTCTTGTACATAAGACTTCTAGGAGCTGAAACCAACTCCACAGTCCTGAACAGCAGCAGCAATAACATTCTAAGGCAGCGGTTCTCAACCTGTGGGTCACGACCCTTTCACAGGGGTCACCTAAGACCATCGGAAAACACATATTTCCGATGGTCTTAGAAACCGAGACATCACTCCTCTATCCGTCTCCAGGCGGGTCCGCCCACATGCAGATACGCCCACATACGAGTACCCACCGTGAAGACTGTTACCCATGCTACACCATGCTTCCAGATAAAATCTCATTGATTTGTCATTAGAAATAAATATTTCGCAATCTATAATGACATATTGTTTTTGTGATTGATCACGATGCTTCATGATGTTCAATTTGTAACAATGAAAATACATCCTGGATATCAGATATCTACCTGATGATTCATAGCAGTAGCAAAATTACAGTTATGAAGTAGCAACGAAAATAATTTCATGGTTGGGGAGGTCACCACAACACGAGGAACTGTATTAAAGGGTCACGGCATTAGCAAGGTTGAGAACCACTGTTTAAGTGATACTTGACAGAGCACCTACAGAAATAGTTACAGGGATTACGGAAGTTTAGCCTAAAGAAGAGATGAATGGGGGCACAGATTCCTATTATGCCAATCTCCAAATATTGAAACGCTCTCATATGGACAAAGGCTCCTCCTGCCCTTTTGGTGAGCATGTCTGTGACTTCAATGAGCAGAAGTAGAAAGAAAAGGCACAGGTTACGTATAAAAAGGTAAATTTCAGCTCATTTCATTTCATAAATTCGTTTGTCCCCAAGTTAGACAAGCTTCTTCAGGAAACCCATCGTTCCCCATGTTGTTGGCAGCTGCTGACAAGTACGTTCTGACACATGGTGATCTTACACAAAGCACAACAAAAGGCTGCCCGGCCTATGCCATCTTCATGATCCCAACCCTGCCCGGCCTATGCCATCTTCATGATCCCAACCCTGCCCGGCCTATGCCATCTTTATGATCCCAACCCTGCCCGGCCTATGCCATCTTTATGATCCCAACCCTGCCTGGCCTATGCCATCTTTATGATCCCAACCCTGCCCGGCCTATGCCATCTTTATGACCTTTGGTTGTTTGGGTCTATTGTGTTATTCCTTCTCATAGAGGGTTTCTTCTGTTTTCACCGGTCCCCTGCTTTACCCGACACAATGTCCTGTTCTAGAAATCAGTCTTTCCTAAGGACGCATCCAAGGTCAGCAAGTCAAAGTCTTATTAACGTCACTTATGCAGAGCATTCTAATTATATTTCTTCTAGGACTGATTTGTTCATTTTCTATTTTTTGAGAACAGCGCAGCTTGCAGAGATCAATTATGCTGGCTCCCTCATCATTATCCAGCATCCAGCGTCTCCACGTGTCTAAGAGAGGACTGAAAATACCAGAGCTTGAGTGAGAAGTGCTTCAACAATCCAAGTAACACCTTTGTTTCTAAAAAACTTTACAGAGCTCTTTTGTAACCGATTTCCCCGATGCAATGTCTGAATTTCCTGATGGCTGCTTTCGTGGACACTGATTGTTGACCCAAGCAGAATGCCATTGTTGGCACCTTTAAGTTCTTCTCCAAACCTGGAATATTTAAGTATTGAGAATCCTGCGAATCGAGAATTCACACTAAATAGCCCAAAATATCTCCTCTCTTTTCAATTTTAAGATGTGTAGCCCATTTAAGCTTGCAAAATGTCTCCCACTTGCCTTTCATAGAAAGCCTATGTGTTAGACAGGGTTCTCTAGAGAAACAAAACCTGAATGCTAATAATTTTATATATATTTATACAGAAAGATGCACAACATAAGAAATAAACAGTTAATTAAATTGTAAAGCAGTACAAATGGCTCAGTGCAACTCACTCCCATGAGATAGTTGTGAGACGCTGGCAATCCTTCAAGTCTTGATGGCCACCAGGTAGTCCTCTGTAGAGCAATTCAGGCTATCCGGCCACAGGCAGCAAACAGCAAGGCAGGTCACCAACAGTCAGTCAGATGACAGGGTCCGACAGTCCCCAGCTCAAGCGATGTAAATTCCAATGGTGTGGCGAAGCAGGTCTTGAAGGAACCTCAAATTACAGCGACACAGTCCACGGGTTAAGTGTCCCACAGGCAGTGTAGCTTGCAAACTGAGGCAAAGAACAAGCAAGGTAGCCGCACACTGGTCTGATGATCAAAGAGCAAGAGACCTGAGAACTAGAAAGGCGAGGCTCACTGAGCCATTTAACCCTCTGCCCTTCAATTAACCCCACATGTGTTTATCGGCCAGGTTGGCAAAATAAACCAACTCAGCCTAAGCTAGGATGTCCTCCAGGTCTCATTGATGAAAACATTAAGGTTGAAAAAGCTTACTGACCCAACCGAGGAAACATAGATACAACAAAGCAAAGTTAAGAGGAGAGTCTAGTTTTCTGGACTCCTCAACCCAGACTTCTGCTGCAGTAGCAGGCGATCAAAGCAAGAGCTCATTATTCCAGTCTCTCTTGTTCCTTAGCACATATATCACTTCCATGCATTTCTAGTGGCAGAAAAGATGCCGAGCCCTCAATAAGAAAGTTATTTATTATTTAGATCCTTGATCCATCTTCCTCGCCAATTTTGGCAAACCTGACCCAGATTTCTAAAGATCATGATTTGTGTGAATTCTCACACTCTTCTTGAGTCTCGTAAGTTTCCAATCTTTCTATCTCATGAACCCCATTGTCACTATTCTTCGGTCATTCCATTTGTTCTGAAATTAGAAGGCACAAATTACAGTTTTCTACAAGAAAACAGACTTACAGTTGATTTCAAGAACTAGTGTCTTAGCAAAAATGTACTTTCTCACAGTTTAGTAGACTAGATATCTGAATTCAAGGTGCTAACCGCAGGGGAAGCAGCCCTGGGAGTGTAGTGGTTACAAGTTGGGCTGAGATTCGCATGGCCAGCAGTTCTCAACCACCAGCAGATCCTCAGGAGAAAGACCGGACTTTCTACTCCCATACAGAGTTACAGTCAACAACAACAAAAAAGAGTTAGTCTCTGAAACCCACAGAGGAAGTTCTACTTTGTTCTCTGCAGTCTCCACGTGGCTTCTTAAGCACCCAGGGCTTCTTAAGCACTCAGGGTAGGTCCATGTGGCTTCTCCTCTGGGATGTCTCGCACTTGTCAGTAGAGCGTCTCCTGGGGAGTGATCCAACTGCTTTTCTCAGAGATGCCCTCCCTGCAGATCTGCCTCTCTAGCCTGCCTGGAATGAAGATGGACAGAAAAAAGGTCTCCGTGCATACTGTGGTCTCATAAGGCTGACCACCTCCACTGCCACTTGGAAAAGATGCTGCTAGAACACCATCATCATCCTGGTGCTTCATACATGAGATTAAGAAACCATGGTAGCTATGTTCACGTCGAGCGCGCCTAGCCCACTAAAAGGTCAAAGCGCCTCCTTATTAATCAGATGACCATTTGCTCTGCTGTCTTAGGTCATGATGCCCCTCAGCTGGAGGAGAGGAGTTACAGTGTGCTTTCCTGGTGCACGCTCTCCTTTCTTTTGGGCAGGGAAGGATAGGTTGCCCAAAATACTGCTGAGCTGCTTCCTGTGTTTTGTTTTTGTTTTGTTTGTTTTTTTATGATAGAGAAAATGATTTCTTTATTTTACAATTGCATCCACATTAAAATAGTAGCAAAGGGCAGTAGATCCCAGAGGCTTAGGACTCTGTTCCCAACTTGGGTTGCTTTAAGGGCTTGCTGGGCATCCAGAGGGGCTCTCATCACAAGATTCCCGGATGTCTCCCCCAAGGCTCAGAAACACACACCCTTGCACATCCTGTTTAGTTGGTAGCCCCCCTGCTGAGCCCGAACTTCAAGGGCTATTGAGGCAGTTCAGCAAAGCCAGGAATCCCAGCCAATTTCGCTTGAACACAAGGATCTAAGAAAAGCCAGCGCCTAATCAAAGGGGCCCCTCTCTTTACCACCCGCAGCCCTGGCTGCCCTCGGCCATTCTGGCTGGCAGCGGCAGTTGGCTTCATTTTAGGAACTGGCTGTTATGCTAGGGCATCCCTGTTCCAGCCAGCACCAGCTTCCCCGGCCCCACCCCATCGAGATGCCATGGGGAACACATTTGCTGAAGGTCACATATATGAACAACAACAACAAAATCACTGCTTTCAAGTAACACAAAACAGCTCGGAAAATCTTACTGCCTTCTACGGCCAGATCACAGAAATGGGGGTGAGGACCCTGCACAGCGAGGAGAGCTTTTGCATATGGGAGCCCTGGATGGGTGTGTCCACAGGCAGAGAGATGGGTGTGTCCACAGGCAGCCTCCACGGGCTTGCATCCCGATAGGGAAGGTTCCCTTGGCCCATCTTCCCAAGCTGCTCCCTTCTCTCTGGCTGTGGACTGCCCTGGGGGTGGGGGCGGGGAGGTTTGCTTAGGTTTCTCAATAAAAGCCGACTGAGAACTTGAATACATTCTTGTACTCCATCTGCTCTGGAAGAGGAAGGAGGACTAGAGAGGGGACAAGTGCCCTTTCAGGGACTTTCAAGCCAGTAGTTGCCAGGAATTCGTAATGACCCTCCAAAGTTCACAGTGGCGCGATAGGAGGGGGCTTCCAAGAATTCATGGAAAAAATTACCTTATCTCTTAATTCTATTTTTTCCACAAATGTTTTGAACTGCCCGCCCCCCATCCCTCCCCATCCTTGTATGTGCGGTTTCTATCGGACATTCTTGCTCACGTTCAGAGAGATGTGCCTGGCACCGAGGAGTGGGAAGACAGGGAGGAGGTCTGCGTTGGGTTCTCTGAGCTTGGCGGTGATGCGGGGATGCAATCGAGAGGCGGCCTCTGAAGTGGATCCAGTAGGAGGGGCAGGTGGTAAAGGATAAAACAAAAACCTCCAAACTCACATTAAATCGATGTCAACTCATAGCGACCTGGTATAATAGGGTAAAACTGGCCCTATGAGTTCTGAGACTGCAATTCTTTACAGCAGTAGAAAGCCCCGTCTTTCTCTCCGTGGTTTTGAGCTGCCGACTTTCAAGTTAAGCAGTCCAATGGATACCCATTACACCATGTATCAAGGCCTAATTTACACTTCAAATAGAATTTACTTTTTATTTTATATATTTTTTTAACTTTACAAAATTTATTTGCGGGTGGGGCTATCTTGGGGGGGTAATAGGAGATAGTTGTGAACACTTGATCTAAAATGATTTGCAAGGGAATATACTTAACAAGTGACGTGAGGGAGTTTATTAAAAATTGGGGCGATATCTTGATTTCATAGTGAGTTTAGCAAGGCATTTTTTAGTAGCTGTTTTAAAAAACTCACAGAAACAGTTTTTAGTTTTTGATGAACTTGTAAACAAAAAAAGCTCCCATTTCTGAAACATCGGACAGTGTAAGACATGATAAAATAATAATAATTTATAAATTATCAAGTGTTCGTGAGGGAGGGGTGACACGGAGGGAGGGGGAAAATGAGGAACTGATACCAAGGGCTTAAGTGGAGAGCAAATATTTTGAGAATGATGATAGCAACAAATGTACAGATGTGCTTGACACAATGGATGGATGTATGGATTGTGAAGAGTTGTACGAGTCCCCAATAAAATGATTTAGAAAAGAAAAAGAAAAAAGAAATCAGATGGTGCCCAACTGTCAAAATAACAAAAGGCTCCCATTTCAAAATATAAGCAAAATCCCAGGTCCTGTAGATGTTGACTGTGATCACATTTATCTAAGCAACATACATAGGTGCTCAGTTGTGAGATGGTAACTGATTTTCTGTGGAAAATGTGTTTTTTTTTCTTTACTACCAAGAACATTATACAGTTGATGCACATTCCTGTAGATAATCTGGTCATCACTATGTTTTCCTTAAGTCTTCACTTTAGACCAGCGGTTCTCAACCTGTGGGTGACGACCCTTTGGGAGGTCAAATGACCCTTTCACAGGGGTCACCTAAGACCATCGGAAAACACATTTTTCCGATGGTCTTAGGAACCGAGACACCGCTCCTCTATGTCTCCAGGCAGGTCTGCCCACGTACAAGTACCCAGATGAAGACCCATGCTATACCATGCTTCAAGCCAAAATTTCATTGATTTGTCATTAGAAATAAATATTTCACAATCTATAATTACATGTTGTTTTCGTGATGAATCACTATGCTTCCATGATGTTCAATTTGTAACAATGAAAATACATCCTGCCTATCAGATATTTACATGGCAATTCATAACAGTAGCAAAATGACAGCTATGATGTAGCAACGAAAATAATTTTATGGTTGGGGGTCACCACAACATGAGGACCTGTATGAAAGGGTTGCGGTACGAGGAAGGTGGAGAACCAGGGCCCTAGATGCTGTTATTCTAGCACAGGTAGGCAGTCAGAGTCTCTCGTGCTCAATCACTGGAACCTCTGGTTGCTACCATATCAACTGGCTTGCGGACAAGAAGTCAACCATTTTTAGAATGTTTTACGTGAACAACTTGCAAACCTCAGGGATGGAAAAACCCTAAGAACACACAATTGTGAGCATTAAAACCATCACAACTTTTGGCTGAAGACTGTTCAGGCATAACCTACTGTCAACTTGAGGACAGGGTGGAGTCTAGCCGTCAAGCAGGTCATATTCAATGAGGCCTCTGTGTGAGCATGGCCTTCTCCTGAAGACTCTGGGAACTCCTGTCTTCCTCCCGGGAGGCAGGAAACACACACTCTGTGCTTCGTCTTCCTGATGACAAGCCTGATAGAGCTATGCTGATGCAATCAGAGGCCAGGAGCTGGAGGAGCCATGTGGAGACGCCTGCCAACCCTGAGATGCTTCCACCTCCACTGGATCCACCAAACTTTCCACCCACTGGCCTCTAATCTGCCTGCAATCGCAATCGGCGTCATTGCACATGTTTTGTGAGTCTGAAGAGGAATTTATAGACTTATATCAGACATATGGGCTAATAGAAGACTTAGGGACTCGATCTGGACTGGGCTGTGATATTTTCTCAATATACAATTGCTCTTTTATATAAAGCTCTTTCTTGTACACCTATGAGTGTCTCCAGATTTGTTTCTGTAGTCAACCTGGACTAATGCACCATTCTTCTGAAATGACACCTCAAAGCAGTGTAGTTCAAAATGAAAGACTTTAAGAAAAAAGGGGGGGGGCATATGCACAATTTCTCCACCAATTTGTGTGTCAACCATTTTAGTTAACTTTTCCACTTGAAAAAATGCAACAGAAAACATGTTTCACTATCTTAATTAATATTCACAATTCCAACTGTTACAGCTCAGGACACAGCACCCCCAGTGCTGCCCAGAGCCAGTTTATACTGAAACTAAATTCTTTGCACCAAGTAAATGGTTGTCCACCACCACTGGCTGGCTAGTGGACAGATGAACTAAAATGTCTAGATCTGGGGAGAAACAGGTGCTGCTCCGATCATCTGCTCTGCTTGTCCTTCTGTTCTTCAATTCACGCTTAGACACCTGTGGGAGGCGCCCTGCTGACCCTCTGGAGGAGGCTGCCTGCTGCGCTGTTTGCTGCTTTAACGTTGTCCAATCAAATGCATAGTCCTGTTGGTGGTTCAGGGTCCTGAAATGGTTGCAGAATAGCTGCCTCATACGTGTAATCCAGGGCTTTCTCAAAGCGCAGCCCACGACAATAGTTTAGGCGCATAGCAAATTCTGCAGGGAAACCCTTTTCCACAAAACTTGAACAGGAGCCAATATCATCTTTTCACTAATTTTTTCATATTTCTGTTTCTTTGTCACAGCCTTTATTCCTTGCCACAGCAGACCAGCTCGATTAACATACATCCAAACACATCCTAAGGACTCCATGCCATCTCGGCGACTCTTCTCATTACCAAGATGTGCACTGATGCTCGTGTGCTAGAGAGACGTTCATCTTCTCTGTATGGTATGTGTTGCCTGGTCCTGTTGTCTCGGGACTTTTTGGCCAAACCCGAATCAATAAGGAATAACTGGCTTACTCCTGAGAAAGATGGGTCCTGAGAAGTACTAACAAGCATGCTTCTGTTCCTCATCCCCACTGCAGGTTCTAAACACATATTACTGTGATGCCCAAGACCCAGTAGGAAGTTATCTGGTTTAATGTCTCTGTGTATTAAATTCTTGGTATGCACTCATTCGATTCTACTGATCATCTGGCCGGCTAACATCAGTGCAAGTTTTCATTGTGAACCTTCTGGAACCAAAATGGAAGAGGTCTTCAAGGCTGGGTCCGAGGACATTGTAGTCTTTTTCTTGACTGTGCCCCTCTCTGTGTGTGGGGGATGCCACTCCCGCCTTGGAGAATCATGCAATGTGCTTTCGTAGGGCAACTGGGGTTGCTGGGCCTTCTCAGCCTCTCTCTTCGCTGCCACTTCCTCGCTGTTGGGGATGTTGATCGCCACATAAAAAAGCTTGATCTTATCTACCTTACCAGTTTATATTGCTCTCCTACCATCAATTCAGCCATGGAGCCACTGCTGCTCCCCATCCTGGAAATGAAGGAGGTGGGGTCAGGCCCCAACACCCAAGAGGGAGAGTGGGTCCTCTGGGGCTGGTCCTCGGAGCCAGGCAGTTTTTGAATGACTATCCAGGTGACTGGGCCAGACCCCTCGCTCCTGCCTGGTCACCGCTGCCTCACTCCGCTGGCAACACTTCTGGCTGGAAAGAGGGCTCAGTGAGTTGGGGACTGTCGCTGCCTCCCACCTGGAGTGACTCCGCTCCAGCCAACACAAAATCTAGAATTTACTTTTTAAATTGACCGCACACGTATGGTTACATTCATTTGGAATTGTTTGTTGGTTTGTTTTTTTAATTCACTTTTTTGCCCCCCGACCCCTAACAAATGGACAGGTTTTCACTTCCAGACCATCCCTGAGACATTCTGCAGACTTACTGGCTGCATCAACGTTGTCGGAACAATGACATCATTCTTGATTTGTTGGGTTTATTCTCTTTCAAAGCGTCGTCGTAACCACGGTCCTATATCTCATTGGATCTGTATACACAATGTACCTCCACCTTTCCATTTGTGTTCAAATGAGTAACAATCTGTGTATGTGTTCAACTTGTCCTTCCTGTTAGACGAATTCCGTAAGTTTTCCTAGCGTACAAACTGTAAAGCGGAACTGAGGAACAGGGAGGAAGACGGACATAACTGACAGGACAAGGGAGAGCAGAAACAGAAACAGCTTTATTAGGGGATGGGGGAGCTCCCGGACAAGGTTCCATGACCTAGGCCAACAGGTCAGAGAAGTCGTGCTCAGCAGCTGGGGGCGAGGGGTTTTAAAGGGATGGTGAGGAATGTATGGCAATGATGGCAATCAGCACATGGGGTCTGGAAACTCCAAGAATTGCTTGTCGACTCCTCGCGGCTTTCTTTGAACCCAGAACATCTGGTTTCACTGGTTATCTTATCTGGCAGTTATCCTATCTGTCGCCTGCTGCTGCTGCTGACCTTTGGGATGTGCAGGGAAGCACGTGCAGGGCCCCGGACCTGCTTCAGCTCAGTCCAAACAGGGGGCTGCCTAGTTCAGACCTGACCCAAACATTCCAAACTTTTTAATATTGGTAATGGGGTGACGTTTTCTGTCTTCACTACTTCCTTCTGAGATAGGGCGAAGAAGGGGGGGATTCAGAGTTGGAAGGTTTGGGGGCCGGGCCAGTAGGCTGTGGACTATAAGGGTGAAGGTCAGGTTGGAGATATCTTTCATCCGTTCCTGCAAGAATCTAAACACACAAAGAGCTAAAAGCAAAAGTACACAGATTATTATCAGAGGCCTGATGAGGGGCATAACCCAGGACATGGCAGGATTTTGAAACCATGAGAAGCTGGTGGTGCTCCACTGATGTTTCCTGATGTGCCATGGTGCGGAGTGCCTTAACATTTTGTCTAACTATGTCTGATTCATTAATAAGTCAAGAGCTTGGTGATTTTGTAAGGTGACTCGTGCTAAGGATGTTAACTGCTTTTGGAGGGAGACAAGAAAGTTAACAATTTGATTTTTTTTGCAATGGATGATGGCTACTTTTGCTGGCAGCTGAAGATCCTGTAAGAGATTAACTATTAATTTACCGTTTACTATGAGGGACCCTTTGGTAGTCAGAAAATCTCGGCTCCTTCCAGATGGTGGCATGACAGTGAGCTATAAGGAACGCATAATTAGATCAGAATATATATTAGCCATTTTTTCTTTAGCTAGATGGAGAGCTCAAGTGAGAGCAACAAGTTTCGCTTTTGAGAAGCAGTTTTTATTGGGAGGCATGCAGCTTTCCAGACTTGGTCAAGTGAGAGGACAGTATATGCAGCCTGCCTTTGCCCCCTGGGCATCTATGACAGCACTGCCATCAATAAACAAAGTTAGATCTGGATTAGGATATGGTTGACCAGAGAGCCTGGGTCGGGCAGCTGCCTGGGGGCTTTAGGAGCTGAGGCAGGAGGGTTGCTGGGTTTAAAGAGGGAGCCTGGTACAGAGTTGTGTTAGGGTTTTCGATAAACATGCGGCAGATGTTCTGCAAGCGGCTTGGAGACAGCAAAGACAGGACTAAGTGTGAGAGGAGGTCCTGCAGCCTGTGGGTGGATAGGCTTTTCCTGGGTTAACTTTAGGGCTTTTTCGGTGAGGGCGGTGGCTGCCGCCAGGGCCCAGAGACAGGGTTACTGACCTCTGACTGTCATATCAAGATGCTTAGACAGACAAGCTAGAGGGGATAGAGTGGGCCCCAGGGGCTGAGCCAGGACTCCGACTACTATACCTTGTTTTTGCCTGTGTAGAGTAAAAAAGGTTTGGCAGGGTTTGGTAGGCACAGGGGTGGGGGTGAAGAAGGGCATGTCATAGCTTGTTAAAGGCAGCTTTGACTTAGAGTTGAACTCTGAATGGTGGGGGTGAGGCACAGGCTTAAACAGATAGCAGCGGAATGAGATAAGTGTGTCTTGGAGGGAGAGAGAAGTTAAGGGAGTTGGGGTGTGTTTACTTTAGCTCTGTTTTAGGAGGGGCTTCAGGTAAAGGCAAAGGAATGTTGACAAGCTGGGTTAGGGGGGTGGTGAAAAAGGAATAGTGGAAGGGAGAATGTGGGACAAGAGAGTATAGGGGTTGGGAGCTACCGGACCAGGTGTATGGGGATAACAGCTTCGTCAATGAGGCGCAGGTCCTGGACCAAATTATAAGTACCATTTGGTTTCTTACTGGTAAGGTTGTAGTGTTGTAGGGAGAGTGGGTAGGAGTAATAAGGTTGTTAGAAAGGAGGCATTGTATGATGGATTAACATTGGGAAGCAATGAGTTCTGGAGGGCCAGTTCTTCCAGGTTGGGTGAAAGAAGGGGAAGGAGCAGAGGTGCTGTGAGACCAGAAGTAAGGTGTAAGGAGGTTCCTAACTAATTTTAAATGTCTCTTCCCAACAGAGGTACCGGGCAAAAAGGGATTCTAAGGAGGAATGAGTAAAGGGCTAGTACACCTGGGGCAGGTAAAGGGATTTTAAGGAAGGAATGAGTAAAGGGCTAGTACACTCAGGGCAGGTAGGCTTGCCATCAATATCCATGACCGAGATTGAGGAAGGACTGCCTTGCCCTGAAAATGAGAGCAGGTCAGAAAAGAACTTCTGTGTAAGAAGGAAATTTACTCACCCAATACCTTGAGCAATACCCCAGGCTTGGCGAGGGTGACAGGGGTCCAGTCAGGGTCTCCTCAGACTTCGGCCAATCCCAGCAGGGTCAACGGCGGGTCAGGAATTGGAAGGCCAGTCCCCCTGCATGGAGACGCAAAGGGCCTGTCGCTTTTCCAAAGACGGTCGGACTTCCAGTGTCCGCTTTGACCACACGCCGGGCAGGGTTTGGTTGGAGCTTTAGGCCTGAGGCACTTTGGTGACCAGTGCCCTTTTCTGCACTTGAAGCAGGCACCAGGTGGTATCGTTGTTCCCATACACCCTTGCCCCGTGCTGCCCATCTGGGCCTCGGGGGAATCGCCAGCTGCAGGACTGTTACTAAGGGTTGGGTTGAAAATTTACCTTCTGCCGGAACCAGGCATCATGGGCTGACTGCCTGCTCTTCACGTGTTAAAAGCTTAAATGCCATATTTGCTAAATCTCGGACCAGGGTTTGAGGGCCTTTCTTCCGCTTTTTAAGCTTTTAATGTAAAGCATCGGTTAAGTAGCTTAAAAAGGTGGCTGGATTCTCGTCAGGCTTTTGAGTGATCTTAAGATGATCAAAATTGACTCCTATATGGGAAATGACCGGAAGCCAACCAAGTCAGGGCACACTGAAGCATTTTATTATGGCAGATATGTCTGTCCCTACCTGCTTGATTGTTAATTTGATAACTTTAGCCAGGTTTTTGTCTCAAAACCACCTAGATCAGGGTGGGTCAAATGAACCTGGCTGGAGTGCTGTTGAACAGCGAAAAAAATGTGTTCCCTCTTATCTGCGGTTAGGGTAAAGGAAAGGGTGACAAAAATATCATGCCAGGACAAATCATAAGCTTGAGTTAAATACTGAAATGCCTTAATATAGGTGGTGGGGTCATTATAAGGGAGCCTAAATGCTTTTCAATCTGAGATAAATCAGTGAGAGAGAAGGGAACATGAACCAGACCACTCTCTCAGTGCTGGCCACTTCCCGGAGTGGACAAAGGAGAAGGGGGTTCTACGATAGCATGTGCTTGCTAACCGACAGGTGAGTGCAGACTCCAGTTCCTCCAGCGAGGCAGGTAGATTGGGAGAAGAGGACATGGGGGCTCCGGGTGGCCAGAATTGGGAGAGGGGTGAGTAGGAGGAGAGGGGAGACAAGGTGTTCAGGTAGGTCCAAAACGGCAGACCCCCAGAGGGAGGTCCAGAAGCAGGAGAGGAGGAATGTTTTTAAGTCAAGAGGACTTGGGAGGGGGAGCAGGAAATACAGAGAAAGGGACAGGAGCTCAGAGGAAAGGTAGCCTGGATGTACAGAATCTCAGACTATTTGTGAGTTTACTGGCAGAAATTGTCAAGATTTCAGAGGATATTGAAATCAAAAGTGGGGCGATTAAAGTTGTTACTTCCCGGAGCTTTCTGACTCCTCCCTCCTACCAGTCTCAGGGTGGCGACCAAGGATTTGTGCTCTGCTTCCCTATCTGGGAGAGGTCTGTCAGAGGCTGCTAGTGTTGACTCAGAGGAGGCTGAGCAAGGAGGGAGCCAGGAAGGGGAGAGAGAGAGAGACTCCAGGGAGTCTGAAGGGTCTGGCTTGGGGAGGGGATGGGTGTCCAAGGCACAGTGCCTCAGACTTTGGGAGTTGTGGGGGTAGTGGAGGAGGTGATGGTGAGGGGTACCCAGAATATGGAGGAGGCCTTACTGGGGATGCAGATAAGGAGTCAGGGGGTCAAGAGAAAGACAGAAGGGGAGTACTGTCTGGGCCTGATTAAGAGAGTGCTTGGCTAAGAGACCTTGAGCAGGGCGACAGGTAGTAGAGAGGGACGGGAGTGAAGAAATAAAAAGACCTGAACATATAGGAGTTTTGATTATTTGTGAGTTTGTTGACAAAAATTGTTGAGGTTGTGGGGAACTTTAAAATCAAAAGTACTATTTTCTGGCCAGCGCGACTCATTGTCCAATTGGTATTGAGGCCAAACTTGGTTACAGAAAAAGACCAGGCATTTAGGGTGTAGATCAGGAGCCAAACCCAATTCAGTAAGGTTGGCAGTTGGAACCTCAAAGGACTGTCCTTAGTGGGTTGGGACAGAAGAGTTCCCATTGTATTTCAAACTGCAGGGGGTATGGACAGAGGAGAAGAGTGTCCCCTGGTGCCCTGTATGCACCCGTCAGTCAGGAGGTGGCCCGCTAACCCTGAGAGGCGTCCGGGTCAGAGCTAGGGGCCCAGTGGGAGAGTCCTGGACTCTCAGGAACAGGAAGGTTCCCTGGCACAGACCTGTGGCTTTAACCAGCAGACAGGGACCTTGGATCAGAGAGACACAATGGAAGCTGAGGAGGGGGAGGGGAGCCTGGCTTTATGGAGTTTAGTTAGGCCTTTGTTCAGGGTGAGAGTAAGGGGAAGCAGAACATTTTAGAGAAAGCACTGCGGAGCCTGCTGACACAAAACACACAAACAGGTAGCAAAGGCTCAGACACAACCCTCTGCGTTCCAGCCCAGGCAGAAGGTGCAGTGACTGCTAGGAGTTTTGTTATCAGCAGGAATCCCAGGAGGTAAGCACAGAGAGGCTGGAGGCCACATGAGAGAAGGTAGACACAGAGAAAAGATGGACACGAGAAACTGACCTTATTGTCGCACCCCTTTCAGGAAAGGCAGTTATTTCCAGCTCCTCTTGGTATTAGGGTTGCTTTTCAGGGTTTTCAGCTAGTTCGCCTCCCACGGACTCTATGTTCCCATATGTGTTTGCTGGTCCTCGGTGTTCAGAGCAACAAACAAGACAAACGACACAGAACGAACATACACAGAGATATACTGACCAGGGTTCTCTCGTTCAGACAGGCTCTGGAGGTTCGAGAGAAGAGGAGGGGTGGGTTGGGTCCCACCTGAAGCAGAGCTGGGACAGCACGGAGCCCATGTCCCTACCTCTTTCCGGGTTTCGGCACCAAATGTGAAGGGGAACTGAGGAACAGGGAGGAAGACGGACATAACTGACATGACAAGGGAGAGCAGAAACAGAAATAGCTTTATTAGGGGATGGGGGAACTCCTGGACAAGGTTCCGTGACCTAGGCCAACAGGTCAGAGAAGTCGTGCTCAGCAGCTGGGGGCGAGGGTTTTTAAAGGGGTGGTGAGGAATGTATGGCAATGATGGCAATCAGCATATGGGGTCTGGAAACTCCAAGAATTGCTTGGGGACTCCTCACGGCTTTCTTTGAACCCAGAACATCTGGTTTCACTGGTTATCTTATCTGGTGGCTCCGGTTGCTGCTGACCTTTGGGATGTGCAGGGAAGCACGTGCAGGGCCCAGACCTGCTTCAGCTTAGTCCAAATGGGGGCTGCCTAGTTCAGACCCGACCCAAACACAAACCATGCTCCCTGAATGCATGTGAATCCTCGCTGGCGAAAAAAAGAGTGCGTAAATAAAGGGACACTGATAGCACAGCAGTTAAGCGCTCAACCTGCACTCCAGGAGAAGGATGCATCTTACCGGGTGGAAATGGACTGGAATGGGCTCCATGGTAAAGGGCTGGCTGTTTTGGTTTGGCGGCACTGTTGTGCCGCTGACCAACACATTGGCAGTTCAACCCCACCTAGTGGCTCCAGGGGAGAAAGGCTTGGGAATTTGCTCCCATGAAGTTGACAGTCAAAACACCCAAACCCACTGCTATCAAGGCAAGTCTGAGTTGACCTTAAGTGACTGGGCACTGTTTATACAAACAGTGGGGGTGGGTGACAGGGCAAAACTTTCAATAGCACCCATTCACAAAGGTAGAACAATGCCTACCAGACTAACACATGGCATAAGAAAGCAAGGAGGGCATTAAAATAGCACATACATGGTAGCCCCCGGCTACCATTCGCTGGGCACCTTCAAAGCAAGTGATCTGAGCCAAAGTCCAATGATCACCAGTTCCAGAACCTTGCGATAGCAGTCATCTGGCTCTGCTCACCCTCGGGTGGTTTGGCCTTAAGTCCAAGGGAGCATGTCAGTTCCCTAAATCTGTAATAGGTGTGTTTGAGGTACAGTCCAGTTCTCTTAGGGGAGTTTCCACATCGAATCCTTCTGGTGTGGCCTATGAAGTGTGTGGTGAGCCTTCAAAGGACAAAGACTAACGTCTCCGTCGTCTAGAGCACAAGGTCAGGGTTACTAAGGTGGAAGGAAACTAGGTCCTAAGTATTACTGCGTTTCCCTATGGGAGCTTGCTCCATTCAACTGGCCAAATCGCCTGCTTGGAGACATGCACGTTTCCTCCCCCATCCTGATACATCCCCCACTAAGGCTTGCAATGAAGTACCTCAAGAATTCCACTAATGTCTCCAGTTTGCAATTGATCAAATATGCAATCGAAGATGCATTGGTGATTGGAATGCAAACGTTAGAAACAAAGAGGAAGAAGAATCAATGCCTTTGAATGATGGTTCTGCCGAAGAATATCGAAAGGACCGTGGACTGCCAAAAGAACAAACAAATCTCTCTTGGAACAAGTACAGCCAGAATGCGCCTTAGAGGAAAGGAAGGCGAGGCTCCATCTCACATACTTGGGAGATGTTGTCAGGAGCGACCAGTGCCTGGGGAAGGAAAGCAGGCTTGGTAAAGTAGTAATAGTTCGATGTATCATCAAATTTTGCAAACGTTGTAAATATTCCTTCTGTACTTGAAAAAAAATTGGTTTCCAGTGCCCATTCTGTCGTATTCTCAACTTTGTCGTCTGTTTCTTAAAACAAGTGCAGTTCTCCTATCATCTGTGTCTCATGAATTCGATATCTGAAGTCTTTGAGGGCCCGTTCTTTTGCTTTCTCCTGGTGCCAGCCCTCATTTCTCGACACGATTGATTCTTTGACTTCAACTTGCTCAATGCCATTGAGACACCAGGAAATATGAGTCCTTTGGCAGGAGGTCCATTACTTTTCCTGGGCATCTAGAGACATCAGCAGTACTACGCCACTTTAAGCTAACTCCGGTATCTGAAGGTTTGGGGGTTACACTGGCAATGTGAACGTGAAAATCCACAGAAGGACTGGCTTTTATCTGGTTCTGCTTACACAGAGCCTCCTCCGTTGTAGCTCTTGTTCTGCAGCAACTTGAATTTCATTTGCTTGGTGGGGATAGAGCGTGAAGGATTATGCCTGTTGGTGATGAGAGCGATGGTTGACATTATATGTCATTATTGGCTAGGCTGTGACTTTCAGTGGTTTGACAGACACTGAATGGGTTGCCAGAGTCCTGGTAGCAGAAGGATTTATGAATTGGGCTGATAACTACAAGATGAGCAGTTCAAACCCAACAGCAGCTCAAAACAGCATTGCCCAGGAGAATCCCATGAGACTCTCCTCACCACTGTGGCAGAATTCTTTGACAACAGCTTAATAATGTCTAGTGATTGTGGCCTTCTTTGATGCATTTAAAAGAACTTTCTTTAGCATTTTATCCAGCTGTTTTCATTGGAAGGGTTGGCTCCAATAGCCTTTTTCACTACTACTGGAAATAGATATCTTCTCGAAAATCTTCAGTTAAGGCACTCCAGTGGCACACATTAAACAGAGAGTAATCGAGAAACATACTTCTTTCCTTGTAACTAAATATTTGAGTATATGTACATCTAAAACCAGAGTGAAATTTAAATAATGTGAAGTTTGATTTTAAACTACACACTATCCTGAGAGGTAGGTCAAGTTTGCTTCTTGGTTTTGATATGTATTGCCTTTTGTAGGAGAGCAGGGAGCACAGGTTCAGGAAACAAAGAAGCCAGAGTTTTAATTTAGTCAAAAAACACAATAACAAGGATTCTAAATATTGAGAATTAATTAGTGCAGGTTGTATGCCAAATACCATATAGCAAACTCATTGCCATCAAGCCAATTCTGACTCATAACAACTCTATAGGATAGAACAGAACTAATCCATAGGGTTTCCAAGACTGTGGTCTTTATGGAAGGAGCCAAGTTGTATAGAAAGAAAGCATTAGCTCCAGCAATTATGTCAGGGGCCAAACCCAACCCAGGGATACATACATAAATAAGAGAGGGAAAGAAAGAGAGGGGGAGGAAAGGACATGGGTAGAGGGAGATCAGGGCACTAACCTACCCAAGGGGAGAGTATTGTTTATATCTCCACAGGAGAGGGAAAGAGGCCAGGCTTCAACCCTATGTGCCACAACATGAATACAACATACCGGCATGTACCAGGGAACCAATAGAGAGGTCTGCGGGGC
>NW_022111368.1:13625408-13627567 GCF_000313985.2 Echinops telfairi
GGAATTGATGAGCTACCAATTGAGATGTTTTAACAAGCTGATGAAGTGCTGGAAGCACTCAGTCATCTATGCTAAGAAATTTGAAAGACAGCTACTTATCCAACTGACTAGAAAAGGTCCATATTTGTACTCATTCCAAAAAAAGGTGACCCAACAGAATGTGCAAATTCTGGAACAATGTCAATGATAACACATGCAAGTAAAATTTTGCTGAAGATCATCCAGCAATGGGTGTAGCAGTGCATTGACAGGAGACTGCTGGAGATTCAGGCTGGATTCAGAAGAGGAGGTACAACAAGAGATATCATTGATGGTCTCAGATGGATCTTGAATGAAAGCAGAGAAGACTAGAAAGATGTTTACTTGTGTTTTATTGACAATGCTTAGGCATTTGACTGGGTGGACTATCATGAACTATGGATAGCCTTGAAAAGAATGGGCATTCCAGATACTGCATTGTGCTCATGCAGAACCTGTACTTTGATCAAGAGGTGAACAGAACAAGAGCATACTGCAGAGTTTAATATCAAGAAAGGTGTGCACATGGGTAATATCTCTCCATATCTACTCATTCTGTATGCTGAGCAAAGAATCAGAGCAGCTAGATCATATGAAGAAGAATGCAGCGTGAGTACTGGAGGAAGGCTTATTAACAACCTGTGCAATGCAGGTGACAGGAGTTTGCTTGCTGAAAGTGAGGAGCACTTGAAGACCTTGCTGAGGAAGATCAAGGATACTGCAGCCTTCAGCATGGATTAAAAGTTAAAGTAAAGGAAACTAAAATTCTCACAATTGTACCAGTAGGTAACATCACGATAAATGGAGAAAAGGTTGAGCTCTCAGAGGTTTTGTCTTGCATGGCTCCATGACCAATGCTCCTGGAAGTCGTAGTCAAGAGATCAAAGACTCATTGCATAGCGTACATCTGCTGCACAAGACCTCTTGAAAGTGTTAAGGAGCAAGAAGGCTACTTTGATGACTAAGGTGCACTTGACCCAAGCCACGATACTTTCAATCACCTCATCTGTGTTTGGAATTTGGACCAAGAAAAATGGATGCATCTGAATTGTGGTGCTGGGAGGATATTTAGAAAGTACCATGGACTGCCAAAAGAACAAGCAAAAATACTTCTTTTTTTTTCTCACTCCCTCTCTCTCTTTTTGCCTTAGAACAAAACATTTATTCTCTTGTAGCTCTGGAGGTTAAAGACCTAAATGGGTTTAATTGGGTTAAAATCAAGGCAGCCATAGGTTTGAGTTCCTCGGGCAGTTGCAGTGGCTATTCTCTTCCCTTCCCTTCCCTATCCAGCTCCCAGCTTCTTGGAAGAAGGACTGCCAGGCAAGGGTGGCAAGACTTCATCTCACGTACGTTGGACATGTTATTCGGAGAACCAATCCCTACAGAAGGACATCATGCTTGGTAAAGTAGACAGCAGGGGAGAGGCAGGCCCTCGACAAGATGGACAGACACGGTGCCTGCAATAATGGGTCCAAACACCGGAACAATGGCGAGGATGGGGCAGGACCAGGTACCTTTGGGTTCCCTTCTGCACAGGGTCACTACGGGTTAGACTGGCTGGACAGCACCTAACAGCAACCATGGCCTTTATGGACGCTGACTGCTGCGTCTTTCTCCCAGTAAGGGCCTCGTATGCTCAAAACATGACCTCCTCAAATCCCACATACTGTAAGATAATGATCCACGACATGTAATGACCTTCACAGAGTTAGGGCTTCACTTGGTGACATTTGAAGGCATTTCTATGAGACACAATATACAATTAGATGCAATATTAGGCCAAAACACCAATTAATAGTGCGTAGGTTGGAAATGAATGCATGGGTATTACATAGGTAATAGAGGGCAAAAAATAGGCTTTAGGGTTATTTTATGCAAAGCTTAAGAGCATCAAGCATCCAAGCCTATGTAAAATGGGAAAAGCATATTCTATACTTAAACATATGTAATATAAAAAGTATTTGGCTAAGTATACAACATTTTGAATATAAGCAAACTATAATCATATCATCAGAAACTAAATTAAATATAAAAATTGTTGACTAAAGAATACACTGGGAGGGAGGGGGAAAATGAGGACCTAATGCCGGGGGTTTAAGTGGAGAGAAAATGTTTTGAGAATGATGAGGGCAGTGAATGTA
>NW_022111368.1:13628686-13630383 GCF_000313985.2 Echinops telfairi
TCTCTCTCTCTCTCTCTCTCTCTCTCTCTCTCGTTTGCCTTGGAACAAAACATTTACTCTCTTATAGTTCTGGAGGTTAAAGACCTAAGTGGGTCTAAATGGGCTAACATCAAGACATCAATAGGTCTGAGTTCCTTCTGGCAGATCCAGGGGAGCATCCCTTTCCTTACCTATCCCAGCTTCTAGAAGCCACCTGTGATAGGTAGGTTTATGGTGTCAACTTGGCCAGTAGGAACATGTGGGATTAATCAGGTCACAATTTGATTGGAAGGCAAAGAGATAAATGGCGTGGTAAGACCTGCCCTCTCTCTCTTGATCTCTGGTGATCAGATCAGCTGCGGCTGCGTTATCTAGTTCTCTGCCTCAACCTGTGTGCGACACTACCTAAGGGACACCCACCCTGTGGATCATGTAGCTAGAGCTTGAGGTTCCTCCAAGACCTGCTTCACCACACTGCTAGTGTGTACATCACTTGAGCTTGAGGCTGGTGGATCCTGTTGTCTTGCATTATTTGAGTTCAATATCCCATCTGAGCCTGCTTCGCTAAGCTCCTGAGCTGCTGACTGTTGGTGACCCACCCTGCTGTTTGCTGCCTGTGGGCAGACTCTGCCTGTATTGCTCAAGGGAGGACTCAGCCATCTGTTTCCTTGACTTTGGACCCAGCAGCCCTCATGAGCTGAAGGACTTCCAGTATAATAACTGTTCCACGGAAGTGAGTTTCACTGAGCCCTCTGTACTGCTGTGTGGACTAATTAGCTGTTATATTCCTTTGTGTTGTGTAAATCTATCTATCTATATAACATCATCAGTGTCCTGGTTTTGTATCTCTAGAGAATCCTGCCTAACACACCACCCATATTCATCGGCTAGTGGGCCCTTCCTCCATCTGCAAAGCCAGCAATTGTGGGCCCAGCCTTTATTCTGCCACCACTCTGGCTCTTCCTCTTCCACTTTGTTTTTTTTGTTTGTTTTTTTTCTGGAGTTACTTTATTTGATGAAAATATACACAGCCATACACAATTTCAGTGACTTCTACATGTACAACTCGGTGCCATTAACTGCGTTCTTCCAGTTGTACAGACACTCCCACTATCCTCCTTCAGATATTTCCACTACCACTACCTTCGGCTCACTACACACTAAGTTTGTCAACAAAGTTTTTGAATGGTTGCTGTCAATCTGATCCCATATAGATCACTCAGGATATGCTTTTGAACATTAAGACTCCCATCAATGGCTCCTCTTAATTGAACCCAAATGGGCCAATAAGCCCCTTTGTAAGAATCTGTAGTTTGGGCAGCCAGACGGTCTTTTCTACACTCTGTAGGTGATTGTGATTGCTTAAAAGTCAGAGGCAGGTACACTTGGGTCCTTTCTCATGACTGAAGGAGCAGAGACATCTTTTCTCAGGGAGAAAAGAACCGAGACAGCACAGAGGAACAAAGTCTAGGCACAATGATTCAGGCTTTCCCTTTGGCCCAAATGGCCCTGGCTTAGGGTTCAGGAATCATATTAGTCACATTTCCATTTTAATACAAGCTTGTACCAGTTGGTTTCTGGTTTTTTTAAAAATCATTTTATTAGGGGCTCATACAACTCTTATCACAATCCATGCATACATCAATTGTGTAAAGCGCATTTGTACATTCATTGCCCTCATCATTCTCAAAACATTTCCTCTCCACTTAAGCCCCCGG
>NW_022111368.1:13634289-13636525 GCF_000313985.2 Echinops telfairi
TTGTTTGTTTTGCATAATAAATGGGCCAGTCCCTGTAAGGGGTGTAAAATAGACAAGTGACAGGGCGGGCTGTGGCCCAATTAATGATTTGGGGCAAGATTACAAACTCAAAACGAGAAAGGCCATCTAAAAGAAACCCATGGCCGTGCACACGGCTGCTTCCTGCAATGCCTCCTCCCTCTCTCTCTCTCACCTTCCACTCGGCATGCCCCTCTGCTGCTTCCACCCACCCTTCTGTGCTCTTAGTAAGAAGGCATTCAACTTCTCTTTTTTCATGTCTTACTCAGTAACAAACCTCGTGGGCCACCACAGGTACATTCATGGCCTGCATGGAGTTAACACCTAGTAGGGAGACTGTACTAATTCACAAGGAATCAGAGTTGGGGATGGTAGTGCGAGCCTGGGGACCCCAGGGAGCATCAGGGAGCATGCGTGTCCCTGATTGGTAGATCAGAGGAGGCATTAGCTTCCAACCCACAACTCTCCAAACATGAAAATTTAGTTTTTAAGTCAAGTTAGTTTCCAAAAAAAAGGAAAGGGAAAAAAAACCACCTTGCACAACTCTTACGCATCTAAACATTGCTTTAGAAAAAATAATTATATATTTTAACTGCTATAGTAATTTATTCCAGGGAAATTTTCTTTAATGGAACTTTGTTACCCTTCTTTTCTGAGCCAGAAACTCTGAGTGTATAGGACACATTGAATGTGTGCTATAAGATCAGAGGTTCGATCCTACTAGCTGCTCTATGGGAGAAAGATGAGGCTGTCTAGCGCCAAGGTTTACCATCTCAGAAACCCACAGAGGCAGATCTGCTCTATTCTATAGGATCACTGTGAGCCGAAGTCGACTCAGTGGCAGTGAGTGAGTGAGTGAGTGTATTTCATGAGAGCAGCTCATAATGATGATTGCATCAAAGTTAAGTAGGTTAGAAAGTGAATTTCATAACTTTCAGAGAGGGGAGGACAATCATCTCTAACATGATAATTGATCAATAGTCTCATAAAAACTTCCTTTGCACTGTTTTTGTTTGTCTGTTTGTTTTTAATATCAACAAGGCAGTGGATAGGAGGCAAGGCTGCTTATGTTTGGTTTCAAAACCACTGACATGCTTAGAGAAAAACACTAATGTCACCCTTGTCAGTGAGGTGTCCCAGGAATCCGCAGGATGAAATTGCCCTAAAGCTGCTCGGCACACAATTCTTCTGGCTGCCCTCTGTTCTGCCCTCAGTCTCATACTTGGGCTTCCGGTGGCGTTGGGCTACCCAGAGTTCACTGGGCGATCACAGAGATCAAATATCTTCAAGCCTCCAGGGACAGATAATTGCAAATTAATAAATCAGTGACCAAAGGGCTGCCTCAGCCTTCCAGGTGTGGTGAGTTTCTCAGGGCTTGGCCTTTCTGGTTCTGAACACACCACGTCCCTGGGCCTCCCAAGAAGGTCCAAACCAATCTCAGGAGAGATAGTGTGGTAGCTCAGGAGTCTTGTGGATGCTGGCAGACCTCCCTTCCACCCTCCTCTCAATGGCTCTGCACACTAACCACACATAGAGAGCACTTCCGTACCGATTTTACTGCACATTTCAAAACCTCTTTGAGATGGGTTTAAGTGAGATCTATTGGTATGGATCTTGCTCCTCCAGTTAATCTATCACAAATATTCCTTTGTTAATAACTCTTCAAGCTATTAGGTTTAATGGGAAAACTGCATAATTTTCCATACCATTTCCATAGAATCTTTGCCTATCAGTTTCTATGAATTATTTCCAAGCTGTCCCTTTTACGAGTAATTCTGTGATGTTAAAAAAAATAAATGAATCATTACCAGGGTTTCAGTTTATTTCTTCAGCACACTGTCCAAGGAGCTACTGGAGAGCTAACTGTCCTTGACTTAGAAATACCTGATTTTTAAAAGTTATATTAAGAGTTGAAATAGTTTGAGAGTTGGTGAGTCTGACAAAATCTAAATTGGTGATGATTTTTTCCTGGTTCATTAGTGGTATGGTCTAATTTTTCTGCATTAAAAAATGCTTTAGACATCATACCAGGGTTGTGCTTTGCACTGCCAACCAAAAGGTCATCAGTTTGAAACTAGCCCCTCCATGGGAGAAAGATGAGCCTTCTCCTCTCATGAGGACTTAGTCTGGAAACCTACAGGGGTAGTTTTACCCTTTCCTGAAGGGTTGCGATGATTCAGAATGGATGATAGTGAGGGTTTTTTGTTTTTTTGAAATA
>NW_022111368.1:13637542-13641136 GCF_000313985.2 Echinops telfairi
GAACCCTTCATAATTCATAAATTATTATAGTTTTGTCATAATTAGCACTGTCTGACGTCTCCCTCCGCCCTCTTCTCTGCTGTCCATCCCCCAGGCAGGAGGCTATACTTAGATTCTTGTCATTGGTTTCCCCCTTCTGCCCCACATTGCCTTCACCCTCCAGGAATTCTGGTTCTTTTCAAGGCTACCCATAGTTTGTTGTAATCCGCACAGTCGGATGCCTTGGCGTAGTTAATAAAACACAAGTAAACGTCTTCCTAGTATTCTCTGCTTTCATCCGAGAGCCATCTGACACCAGCGATGATTCCTCTTGTTCTACATCCTCTTCTGACTCCGGCCTGAACGTCTGGCAGTTCCTGTCAATATACTGCTGCAACCATTGTTAGATGACCATCAACAACATTTTACTTGCATGTGACATCGGTGATATTGTTCTATGGTTGGAACATTCTGTTGGGTCACCCCAGTTTGGAATGGGAACAAACGTGGATCTCTTCCAGTCAGTTGGCCAAGTAGCTGGCTTCCCAATATCCTGACATAGACAAGTGAGCGCTTCCGGTGCTTCATCAGCTTGAGCTTCTTCCTGCAGCACCATTGGGTCTTGCTCACATGCTACCTCCTAAAATGATGGAACATCAACCAATTCTTTTTGGCATAATGAGTCTGTGTATTCTTTCCATCTTCTCTTGATGCTTCCTGCATTATTCAATATTTTGCCCACAGAATCATTCAGATTGCAAATCACGGCTTGAGTTTTTTCCGTTTCAGATACACTGAGCATATCCTTCCCTTTGGGTTTTCCAATTCTAGGTCTTTGCACATATCATTATAATATTTGGCTTTGTCTTCTCGGGGTGCCTTTGAAATGTCCTATTCAACTCTTTGACATTATCCTTTCTTCCACTGGCATTAGCTGCTCTACGATTAAGAGCAAGTTTCAGAGTCTCCAATTATTCAAGCTGAACAATGAGCCCCCATGTGCTAGCTCTGCACTCCAAAGGCCTCTATTTGCACAGTGACCAATGCAAACAAAGCCTGGACACCGGACCCTGAGAGCTGTATTGCTGCTTTCTCATTCCCCAATTCCTCTAATCGCGTCGTCTCCAAAAGTATGCATCGTGTTTGGACACAAAGGAAACTTCACAAACGTGCCAGGGTACCTTCCACTTCATTCTCTGGAGAACAGCTCCTCACAACGAAATGAAAGCAATGGAGGGAAGCATGGCTGATGGCTAAAATCCTCTCTAACTCCCCCTCCAGCTGATGCCTCAGCCCTGGTGGCACACTTGACCGCTCATCCCCAGGTCACACCAGCTGGCTCTCAGGGAGAAAGACGCGGCTTTCTCCTCCTGTAAAGAGTTAGCCTCAGAAACTCGCGGGGGCAGTTCTGCCTTGTCCTATAGGGTTGCTCTGAGTCCCCATTGACAGGCAGTGAGTTCTGTCCCGGAAGCCAATTTTGGAAAATCTTTTGGAAAGATCTGCCACCTAAGCTAACTATAAAAATATGTTGAAGTGGTTCGAGTTATGATCAACTAGGCAACGTAGGAGAGGGGTATGACAAAGACGACAGAAAGAATGACAAGGATTGAGGAAGGAAAGGTGGAGCGAGGGAGGGGGAGAGAAGGGAGGGAAGGCATGAAAAAAGGAGGGGAGAAAAGACAGGACCGGAAGGGCAGGATGAAGAGAAAGAAGAAAAAGTTCGGGGGTCCATGCCTGTACCCAGATATTCCTTTCCTTGCAACTGGAGTGCCTTTCAAAATGCCATTTAAGCTCCACCAGGTCTCCTGAGACAACATCCCCTGGAGAGGGAGAATATTCTATTCTTCTTTGTTACTCTTTCACGTATTGTTTGAAAAGCAACTATGGGCTCCTCTCTTCTTTCTTTTCCCCTTTTGTTTGGCTGCCATGACAACCGGCATGTGATCAGCTCCAAACACAGACACCTCCAGGGCTGTGCAGAGCATGGGACTGGCCAGAGTGTTTGAGATGCACCACGCCTACCTGCAGCACGAATGGGAGCGAGCCTACCGGGACCACCGGAAAAAGGTAGGACAGACCCTGCACCTGGCACTGCTCTGGCAGGCTCGTTAAAGGAGCAGAGCTTTCAGTCACATCTCACGTTTGAAAGTTAAAAGTTGAAAGGTTAACAAACATTCCCTTCCGGACAACAATTCTGATTTGGGGAAGGGGATGAAGGAGCTACAGTTCCCTTGGTCAGCTCTCTCTCGTTATTGGGCCTCCATGATGAGACCATTGAGGGCCTCTGATGTCCCCCTCTCATCCACCCATCTCTGTCCATCTGCCCTGCAGCTAATTCCTGCTGGAGTTCTTTGGAAAATGCAACTGCCAAATTCGAGAATTCCAGCACATCCCGGTCTTGGGAGATGCCCCAGGAATGCAGTTGGGCCCCAAGGTGGAGGCCTGGCTTTGCTGTTTGTAGATTCCTGCAGAGCCAGTATCCTTGGCCTTGGCTGTGGGGATTCCTGCTGGGCCCAGTTGGCCTCTGAGGTCTAGTGAGGATTAACCACATCTGATTTGGGGTCCAGGATCTTGTCAACAAGAGGGGGAGAAACCAGGCTGAGCTAAATAGACAGATGTTCCATCAGGCTCTTGTGTGCACTCCTGTTGAAATAAAGTGAATATCTATTACCTCTGCCAGTGAAACAGGCCTATTGCCCGTGCCCACCATAGCCACACATGGGCCTCTTTGGAAAATGGCCACTCTGTTCACCCCTGAGCTTCCTATTGTGTTCCAACCCTTCCCTCCTGTGACCATGGGGAGCCACTGTATTGAAAGCTGGGTTAAGGCTTTTAAATTATGTATGGTCACTCTCTGTGTGGCAGAGAGCCGAGCTAACAGAGCAATGCTCTTGAAATGCCAGGACTTTCCTTAGAAACCAATGTGTCATTTTCTTTTTGGATATGATGTAAACTCCATAGATTTTTGTTGCTGTTGCTTTGTGTACTTTTGGATCAGAGAGACTAGAATAGTCCCTGGCATGAGATAGTTAGTTAATGAATGCCCTCAGTTTACATAAATAGTCAGGCAACATGGATACGAAATGTTACGACAATGAAAGTCTGAGATAGTTACTGTGAGCTGAAGGGGCAGTGTCTAATGTGGCTCTTCACTCCCACCAAGTGACCTTTCCCTGCGTGGCTGTGGTCAGAAGGTGAGGGAAAACACTGATAGGACCCACCTGTGAGTACTTTCAAAGAGGAGCCCCAAGGTGCACCTTGCTGTGTATCACATGAGCCCTCAGAGAAGCTCATTACCAGCATGAGCCAGGAGTAGATGGTGTTCTCTGGATCCAAGATCCCTGCACAGTGAGCCTCCTGGATTTAGAAGACAGTTATACCATCGGAGGAGCAGCAGCAGAACCAGGAGCCAGAACATGGAACAGAGTGATGGACTTCCTAACACACGGAGCAAGTTGATTGCTTTTGTGCAGGAGGCTGGCGCGTGGAGTAGGATGCCACTGGGCACTTAACTGGGAAAGTTGAACTTGCTGACACACAAACGTGAATCTGAGTGCCTTTGGGCTGAGGCTGACTGGAGTAGGGGGCCCTCTGTGCCCTTAATTCAGGGGGCTG
>NW_022111368.1:13655095-13657042 GCF_000313985.2 Echinops telfairi
GATTGGAGTTCCTTTCATTTTGGGTTACTGGTCCCTGCCTCAGTGTCTCTCTAGAACTCTTGTTTCTGAACCTTTCAGTTTCTGCTTCCTCTCCAACCACCTTGTTCTCCCCACATTTCTTAAAGACAACATACTTCATCTCACTTGAGCATAATGTTTCATATCAGACCATGTCCAGGGGCGTTGGACACCTCTGCGTTGACTTTCTTTGTGTCAATTCCTTTCTCTGGTCCAGTTCATGGAAGCCCCAGTCAATCCCTTTGTAATAAACTTGACCAGTTAGGTCTACCCCAAAGAATGTGTTTGCAATTTTTTCAGCAATGGTTTCAGGGTCCTGGCAGACACTACAGTTGGCATGCCTAGGATCATGTATGAACAACCTACTAACGTGGGTTCATACTAATAGCTCACATTTGCTGACTGCTGCTAAATGCTAGACATTGTTCTGGATGGTTTACACATTAACTTATACTCTCCCCCCAACAAACCAGGAGGGTAGAACTGCTGACCTTGTGTTTAACAGCACAGAGTATAACCCGCTATGCCACCAGGGCTCCCACAGATATTACAGTGATACCTGTTTCATACATGATGAATCAGAGAGCCTCAGCACCCATGGTCTTAACCACCCAACTCTTCTGTCTACGTCATTCAATGTGCGTAGTGTCTCTTAACTTTTAATCTTCACAACACAGCATTGTGATGGCAATGGATTCTAAAATAGCATTCATTGAATTGGTTTATAGGTGGATCATATTTCCAAATTCCACAGAGTGACAATTTTCACTTGATTGAGAGTAAAGTAAGAGGGTTGTCTGGAGAAAAGGAACCCATGAGATGCTAAGTAGATGATGGATGGATGGAATGGGTAGATATTTATTTCAATAAATTGACTCAGGAGGCTGGTGGGGCTAGCAAGTCTAGACACATTAGACCAGGTAACAGGCTGGAGATTCCTGGAAACTTTTGCAGACTTGTTCCCCCAAATCCTTAGCTTGGAAGAATGAAGAGTGAGAAAATTCAGACAACATATCTATTTATAGTCTGGAGGCAGAATAGATCCTGTGGAAATTCTTTGTACTTTTAAGTTCTTCGCCTGGTTGGTTGAGGCCAACCCACATTATGGAGTATAACCCGATTTACTGAAAGTAAATGAAAGTACAATGATTTAATCAAAGACGGGGCTTTCTACTCTCAGAAACCATTCCTGTCTCACCGTGGGTCACTGTGAGTCAGCAGTGACTGAATGGCAGGGCGTTGGCTTTGGGAACTACCTCACACCCGCGAGTACACGTGTGGCACCAAACAGCTGGGTGCCATTGTCTCAGCAAGTTGACAGACACCATTCAATATCCGACATGTCTTCACTGGAGACAGGAAGCTTCAGCTTCAGCGACTCCAGAGAACAGAGAGAAGGAAACCCAGACTGATTTGAAAGCATGGGATTAGATGGAAAATACACAATCGGTTTAAACTTTTGAATCTCAAAAAGTCTGTCCTACCGAGATCTTTCCAAATTCTGAAGTCACGCATTTCAAATGACAGTAAAAACCAGTTTTGACTTTTGTGGTTGTTAGTTGCCATCGAGGCAGTTCTGACTCATAGCAACCCTGTGCCCAACGGAGTGAAACGCTGCCTGCTCCGGTGCCATCCTCACCACGGTTCCTGGGACGGATCCCATGAGTGCAGTCACCATGGCAAGCCATCTTCTTGAGAGGTTTCTTCCTTTTTCCTGGCCCTCTCTCTACTTTACCAAGCGTGTGTGTGTGTGTGTGTGTGTGTGTGTGTGTGTGTTGAAACACAAGTATTTACGGGTATGTCTTTGACAATTCTAGAAGACTGCATCTACTCTGATTTACCACATACCCTAAAATCTTCCAACAGACAAGCAAACCAAAAAGATACATGAGGTTGTATTATTGCTGGTAGCCGTGGTCAAGTCCACCT
>NW_022111368.1:13657668-13659325 GCF_000313985.2 Echinops telfairi
GTCTACCAGCTACAAGGTCGCTTCATCTAAAAGAAGCTAACTCCTCAGCAGTGGAGTTCCTGATGAACCCTGAAATATAGCTCAAAATATGTGCACTCAGAGTCCCAGTCCTATCCTCAAAAATCAAATCCAAACTCGCTGCCTTCGAGTCCACGCTGACTCTTAGCAACCCTATAGGACTGGGCAGAATTGCCCCCTGTGAATTTCCAAGACTGTAACCCTTTACGGGATTAGAAAGCTCTGTCTTCCCCCCTGGGTGGGGCTGGTAGTTTCAAACTGCTGACCTTGTGGATTGCAGCCCAGTAGGTGGCCACTATACCACCAGGGCTCCAAAGTCTGACTCCAGCCTAGACGAAACAACAAAGCTATAAACAAGACATCATCACTGTACACCAGGCCTGATTCTCTGAAGACTTAGAGCCCCCACCCCCTTGGTAAGAGGTGTCAGCATGGTCTACAGAGACCGTGATGTGGCAGGAAGTTTTCTCTTTGTCTAGTCCACTATTAAAGAGGTTCTCCGTCTTTTCCCCAGATCCAGAAAAAAAAAGGACAGACCATCTTCCAGATAAAGCAGTCATCAAATGAACCTCTACAATGTAGTGGCAATGACACTTCTGAAAGACCCTCACATTCCATCCAATTCCGATTAAGGTTGAGTCTTCACACCTTCACTGTTATTGGGGCTCATACAACTCTTATCACAATCCATACAACATCAATTGGGTCGTCTTTTATTCGTCTAAAGTGCAGTAGAGGTATTTGTTGTAGCTGGTAACCCAGGTGCTGCTGAGACAGATGGGACTGATATGGACCTGAGGCACAATGGAAGCGAACCCCCTCCGCACAGGGACTGTTATGTTTTAACCTATTGCTGAGGTCACTGCACTGATTCATTTCATTGAGTCTATTTTTCATTTGGGCTTCTTTTCACCCAGGCAATTAGACAAGAAAAATCCATTAAAGAAATGGGAGTGGTGAAGAAATAGGGACCTTTTTTTGGTAGATGAGATAATCAAATATCTGGAAAGCCAAATGAATTCTTGGGGAGGAAAAAAAGCCCTACAGATAAATAAATAAGGCAGTACAGTATAGTAATAGGCTATAAAAGTAACATCCCAAAAAAGAGGGACCAGACTTCAACCCAGTGTTCCAAGATGTGAATGCAACATGCCGGCATGGAGTAGGGAACCAGTGGAGAGGTCAGAGGGGCCAGCCCCAATTCCAACTACGTGGACACCTGCCCCTCCCCTGAGAAGAATTTATTTCAGAGGATGGCACTGAATCTGCAGTTCTGGGAGAGGGACATAGCTGATCAGAGCACATAGGAGCAGATGAAGGGGGAGGAGGAGAGAGTGGAGGACATCCTAGCCCACCAGGCCTTGAGGACAATGTTCCTACTCAGAGCAGCCAGTCCACAGAGAGAATCACATGGCCAGCCCCACTATGAGACACGACGTCCCTCACTGACCCATAGCCCTACAGGGGACAACACTGGAGACACAGTGTGGGAATTGCACCCGATCTGATCCTGTCACACCGAGCAAGGCAAAACACTAAGGGGGTGCAACAGAACAGCAAGGGAATGGAGCGGCAAGGTCCCCAGGGAATGCCAAAGGTGGACTTTGGGGCCAGGGCTTGGTGCCCCAACAGACTGGAC
>NW_022111368.1:13661853-13668873 GCF_000313985.2 Echinops telfairi
CTTGGTAGATTTTCTTGAGGATCACAAGACAATCATGAGAAGTCTTTTTTTTTATATGAAGTCTTTTTTTTTTTCAATTGAAAACTGTACTAGAGAGGAAAAGCCAGGAAAGCTGTACCTTGAACTATCCCATCGTGACCATGTACCTGTTCATTCTGCAAGGGTAACAATGGCTTTCCTATGAGCATTGCATGGAGAAACCTGACGCCATCATCCTACAGCCCTGATCTTGCCAATTAGGGTTTTGTTCCCCCAACTCAAGGAGCAATGCAAAGTAGCACGATTTAAGTTCCAATAGAATACCCTCTCACCATCCTTGTTCAACCTGCGTGATGAGCCAATCATCCGAGAAGCTGGATTATACGAGGAAGAGTATGGCATCAGGACTGGAGGAAGGCTTATTAACAAACTGCAGTATGCATAGGACACAATCTGCTTGCTGAAAGTGAGGAGGCATTGAAGCACTTGCTGATGAAGACCAAGGATTGTAGCCTTCAGAATGGATTACAACTCAACGTAAGGAAGTACCAAATCCTCACAATTGGACCAATAGATAACACCATGAGAAATGGAGAAAAGGTTAAAATTGTTAAGGATTTTATCTTACTTGGATCCATAATCAATGCTCATGGAAAAAACAGGCTAGAGTTCAAGACATATTGCATTAGGTCACTCTGCAGCACAAGAGCTTTTTAGAGTATTGAAGAGCAAGGATGTTACTGTGAAGACTACGGTGTACCTGACACAAGCCATGATAGTCTCTATTGCACCATATGCATGTGAACGTTGAACACTGAATAAGGAAAGACCATTGAAGGATTGAAGTGCTTGAATTGTGGTGCTGATGAAGACTGAAAACACCATGGACTGCTTAAAAAACAAACCGATCGTCTTGGAAGCAATAAGGCCAACATGGTCCTTAGAGGGAAGGAGGGCAAGACTGCATCTTCCATCCTTTGGACAAGTTGTCAGGAGAAGGGCATGATGCTTGGTAAAGTAGAAGGGTGGTCAAGAGAGGAAGACGCTCAAGAAGATGGATTGACACAGTGGCTGTATCAGTGGGCTCAGGCATAGGAACAATTGTGAGGATGGTGCAGGATCACCAGTGTTTCATTCCGTTGAGCACAGCATTGCCATGGGTCGGAGCCGACTCGATAGTATCTAACAACAACACCAGAGGTTAGCAAAACTGCTGTTTTGCTGTGGTGTATAATTTTGTAGCAATACTTTTTTACTCGCCTCATATTCTTCACACACTATAATAGGATAAATTCCAAATACACCAGAGATTTAAATGGGAAAAAAACATTCAACTATTGAAGTACTCAAAGAAAGCCTAGGTGAATTATATAATTTAGGAGTGAGGGAAATCCACAAAACAGGACGCAAAATCTAAAAACAACACAGGATTAAGTTGGTAAAAGTAATGAAATTTTCAAAATGGTTATCACGGTAAAAGAAATAAGCAAGATAAGGCAAGGAGACAAATATACACTTGGAAAAGTAATTGATACATATCACAAACAAAGGATCCATACCCTTAATATTTAAAGAACTTCTAAAAAGAAGAAGAAAAGGGAAAACAGCCTCATAATAAAATGAACTTGTGATATGAACAAAATTTTTCAAGGAGGAAATTGCAAACAGCTCTTTTAAAAAATACATATAAAAAGATGATCTGTTATCATTGAGAAACGAACATTAAACTTACACTTTACTACCGTTTCTCAACTCTCAAGTGGCAAAAATCCCTGAAATTGCTGTTCCTGTTCTGGGGAAAGAGGCCTTGTTATACGATGCTGGCAATATGCAAGGGGCACAGCCCTGTGGGGGAATTTAGCAATATCCAATAAAAATAAATTTGCATTTATCCTTTAACCCAGCAGTCCCACTTCTAAGAATATATTCCAAAAGTCCACTGGCAAAGATATGAAAAGAATTGCATAAGATATTAATTGCAACACTGGAGCTCATCCAAATATCCATCAATAGTGAACTGAGTGAAAAATTAGGGTACTTCCATGCAAGGAAAGACATCGCATCTGTGAACAGAGAGCAAGAAATAGCACCACTGTTATTGTTGTTGTGTGCTGTGAGTTGCTTCAACTCAGCAACCACACGCACAACGGAATAGAACACTGCCCAGTCCTACTCCATCCCCACGATTGTCATGTTTAAACCATTGTTGTAGCCTCTCTGTCATTCCATCTTGTTGAGGGGTTTTCTCTTTTGTCACCGACCCTTTGCTTCACGTATCATGATGTCCTTTTCCAGGGACTGGTCTCTCCTGGTAACATGTCTACAGGACATGAGATGAGTCTCGCCACCCTCGTTTCTAAGAAGTGTCCTAGCTGTACTTATTCTGAGACAGATTTGCTTGGGCTGCTTTCAATAGTCTTTGCCAACACTGTATTTCGGAGGCATGAAATCTTGCGTCTTCCTTATTCGTTGTTCAGTTTTCACATGCAGATGAGGCCATTGAAACCACCTTGGTCCTCAGAGTCACAGCTTTGCTCCCGAACACTTTGAAGAGGTCTTTTGCAGCAGATTTTCACAATGCAATATGTCATGTATTCCTTGACTGCTGCTTCCATGCATGCTGATTGTGGAGCCAAGTAAAGCGAAATCCTTGACAACTTCAACCTTTTCCCTGTTTATCATGATGTCATTTATTAGTCCAGTTAGGGGAATTTTTTCCCCTTTACATTGAATTGTAAAATATATATGTGTGTGTGTGTGTGTGTGTGTGTTTATACAGGGAAAGAGGAGAGAGATGTATACATACACACATGTACATACATTAAATATATATGTGATTATATTTTTAGAACTGAATGGATAAACTGTAAAATGAGGGTAAAGTCTGAAAGGAATAGAGATAGAAGCTTAGCTTTTTAGGAAAAAAATTGTTTTGTGATTTTTACTTTGGCATCATGTAAATAGTTTACGTATTATAAAACAAAATTAAATTTAATAAACAATTCCTTAATATTGAAAAATTAACTTCTGTGCAGTGCAATTGGTGTCACAACCAAACTAAGTGGAACTATTTCTGTTGTATCATTGGTTCTGTTGTTTTTCTTTCCATTAAAAAAAACACCTCATTTGGCCTTAAGGCTGAAACTCCCTAGTGTGAGAAAAAGCAATGACTACTAGCCCAAGTGCATAGACCTGGCTGGCACTGGACTTGGTTTGAATCTCTTGCATTGAGGGTGCCCAATGAATGGTGACCCGGAACTACATATTCTTACTACTGTAATGCCCTCCTTGTTTCATTATAGTAGGTATCAATCTGATAGCCAGGGCTCTTTTGCTGTGAATGAAAATGATTGGAAGATTTGCCCTATCACCAAATCCATTGTTTGTATAAACAGTGTCTAGTCACTTGAGTTTCATCTGTACAAGCCAACTAATCATATATTGTGGTTTATAGCTGGCCCACACTCATATAATTTCCTTTGCTCAACAGTGTTTGTTTTAAATGACATACCATTGGCTAAACGAATGACACTATCAACACAATCTAGTGTAGTGGTTACACATTGGGCTACTAACTGCAGGGCCAGCAGTTGAAAACCACCAAACAGCTCCACTAGGGAATGATAAGGCTTTCTACTCCCGTGATTTGCAGGCTAGGACTCAGAGGTGCAGTTCTACGGTGCCCTATAGAGTCACTATTGAGTCAGCATTGGCTTGGTGGCAGTGGAAGTGATATCCCAGAGGGATGATTGATAGATAATGTCCTTTAACATAAAATAACAATAATGTCTCCAAGGTGAACCAGAGACATATATAAACCATAGATTCAGGAATGGATTTGGAGCTTGCACTTAATTCTAGCCCCAATCTAAGAAAAATTAGTTCTTATGACATGGCCCTGCTTGATGCTTGGCCTCATAAAGAGATCACTGAAGATACGGGCGCTAGCGCAAACTGCGATGAACAAACTAGATGGTGCCTGGCTATCGGCATGAATAGCATCTGGAGTCTTTAAGGTTTATTTACAATCAGTCAGCTAAGTGAAGTGTCAACTAAGTCTACATGAAAGAAATGCACCAACCTCTGTGAGCCAAGGACTGTAAATAATATAATTCAAATCTAAAGGAAAGAATGGCATCCGAGCTTAGATTGTGAGCACCTGGTTTGCAGAAGGTTATGGATGACAGTGGAAGCCCTAAATGGATTTGCAGGGTCCCCACATGGATTAAGCCTCCGGTGAATCCTCTCTGATCATAACTGAGGGATGTGAATAGCCCTGTTATCCAAAAGAGAGCATTTAAAAGTTGATTACAGCAGACATAATTGAGTGAAATGTAATCTTATCATCTGATCCCCTTTAGATGAATTTTAAAACTGCTTCAATTATAAAAAAGTACTTTAAAAAATTAGTACCAGGGACTAATCAAAGACAATATTAAAGGAAGATCATGATGCCCCCAGGGATGATTGATTAGACTCTCTACCATAAATTAATAAGGAGATTTTGAAAGGGAGCTAAAGGCAGATAAAAAACAAATGAAAAATAACAACAACCAAAAACACCCATAGATCCAGGGATGGGTTTGGGGCTTGCATTAAATCCTAGCTCCAAATTAAGAACAAATAGTTCTTACATCAATGGCCTTGCTCGATACTCACCTCAGGAAGAGAACACGGAAGATAAGGGTGCTATAGCAAAATATGGTGAAGAAATTAGATGGTGCCTGGCTATCAGATAAATAGTGTCTGGAGTCTTAAAGACTTGTCTCCAAACAAGTAGCCATCTAAATGAGATGTCAACTAAGTCTACATGGAAGAAGCACACCCTCATCAGTCACCAAAGGACTGCAACTCATATAATCCAAAGTCGAAAGAGGGGTTAGTATCAGAGCCTAAAATGTTAGAAAACAGTTTGCAGAAGGTTATGGATGACCATGGGAGCTCAAGATTCATTTGTGGGAACTACATAGGAAATAAGCCTCCGGTGAACTCCCTCTGTCCAGAATTGCGGGATGGGAGGAAAGTGGTTACTAAACAGAGGACATTGGAGAGATGAGTATAGAAGACCAAAGGCGTAATTCTGCCTTGAACAGTTCAAACTTTGTTAGTTGATTCCCTCTCTGATGCACGCTGGACCCGATCAGGTTTTCAGTATTTTTGTTATTGATTATTTATATTAGGATGTATCTCAGAGGTGTTATGTCATTGGGATCACCCTCTTGAATTTGCGTTATGTTTTTCTGGTTTTCAGTATATGAAACCCAGGATTGATGAACCTGTAGGGATAACTAGTGGAGTAAAGGTGTGGGGGGTGGGGGAGGAGTAGGGTGGTGTGATAGTTATATAATCATTTGTCAATTTGAGAGGATTGAGTGAAGGGCTGGAGTCTAGCCTGTCAATCAAGTTATAGCCAATGAGGCCTCTATGTGGGCATGGCTTTCTCCTGAAAACTCTGGGAACAGAATCTGAGGATTCTGGGAACTGTGTTCCTCCTTGGAGGCAGGAGACACTCTCTCTGCTCACTTCCTGGAAGACATTGTAGCTGACAAGACACAGGGAACTACACTAGTGCCCTGAGTTGGAGAGCCACATGAAGACCCCTGCCAGCGCGGAGATGCTTACAGTGCCACTGGATCCAGAAGACTTCCCACCCACTGGCCTGTGATCTTCTGCATTCGGCATCATCGCATGTGTTTCATGAGTCTAAAGAGGACTTCATAGATTGGTATCAGACATATGGGCTAATATCAGACTGATGGACTTGATCTGGCCTGGCCTGGGATGTTTTCTCAATATTCAATTGCTCTTTATATAAAGCTCTTTCCTGTACACAAATGAGTGTCTCTCTATGAAGTTGTTTCTCTAGTCTACCCAGACTAACACAGGTGGTAAAAGAGTGATGATGTCAAGGTGTCCAGGAGAAAAAGAATGCTTGGAAACAGATTATGGTAGCAATTGTACAATTCTGCTTGAAGTGATTGAACTATGGAATGCCATGATATCTGTAAGAGTTCTCAATAAAATGATTAAAAATTTAAAAATAATAATGATGATGATGAAATCCCCCATTCCACTTCCTCTTCTACAACAAGCTTGGGTTTCTAGAAGTTTCTTTTTGTGTTATTGTTCAGTAATTTCCACATTCTGTTGCATCCCCTTTCTTTATAATAGGCACAAATATGCAGCACTTCCAGTCAGTTAACCAGGAAGCTGTCTTCTACATTTCTTGGCACAGATGAGTGAGTGTTTCTAGTATTGCATCTGCTTGTTGAGCCATCTCCATTGGTGTTCCGTCAATACCTGGAGATTTGTTTTTCACCAGCACCTTTGGTGCAGCTTGGACTTGTTCTCTTCATACCACAGGTTCTTATGCATGTGCAACCTCCTGAAATGGTTAAACGTTGACCGATTCTTTTTGGAACAGTGACTGTGCATTCCTTCCACTTTCCTTTGATGCTTCTTATGTTCTTCCATATTTCACCCATAGAATCCTTCAGTGCTGCAACTTGAGGATTGAGTTTTTCTTCAGTGCCTAAGAATGCCAAGCATGTCCTTCCCTTTTAATGTTACCATGCCATTGTGGGCACATTTCATTGTAATACTTCACTTTGCCTTCTCAGTTGCCCTTTGAAATCTTCTGTTCAGATCTTTTACTTTATTTTTCTTCCATTCACCTTAGGGACACTACATTAAAGAACAAGTTTCAGGGTCTCATCTGACATCCATGTTTTCTCTCTGCTTTCTTTTTTGTCTTTAATGAACTCTTGCTTTCTTTGTGTGTGATGTTCTTGATGTCAAAGCACAACTTGTCTGGCACTCAGTCATTAGTGTTCAGTGCATCAAATCTATTCTTCAGAGGGTCTCTAAATTTAGGTCATATATCGGCTCTTGCGGGTTTGCTTTAATGTTCTCAAGTTTCACCTTGAACTTCTACAATGAATGGGTGGCTGGTTCCACAGTTAGCCCAGGCCTTTTTCTTTTTAATCATTTTATTGGGGGCTCATACAACTCTTATCACAACCCATACATCCATCCATTGTG
>NW_022111368.1:13669821-13671875 GCF_000313985.2 Echinops telfairi
CCTTCTGCTACCTTAATACTAAACCTATAAATATATGCACATAGATCTATTTCCCCATCATCATATATAAATATATTTACATATGCACATGCCTGTATTTAGACTTCTATAAATGTTCTTTGCCTCCTAGTTCTTTCCTCTGTTTCCTTTTACTTTCCTCTTGTCCCACTATCCTGCTCAACCTTCATTTGGGTTTCAGTAATTCCTCTTGGTTACATTGCACTTGATCAAACCCTACCAGGCCTCTTACACCCTCCTTGCCACTGATTTTGGATCACTTGTTGTTCCCTTGTCCCTGAGTTTGTTAACACCACTTCCTTTCTTCCACCTCCCCCACTCCCATGTCCCCACCAGAACTGTTGGTCCCTTTGTTTTCTCCTCCAGATTGTTTATCCCACCAATCTTATCTAGATAGACCTGCAGAGATAATAATATGCACAAAAACAAAGCAACAAAAGAAAACAAAACCCAATGACAAAAAAAAAAGCCTGTAGATAGTTCAAGGTCTGTTTGTTGACCTTTAGGAGTATTTTCTGGTTGAGTCTGATGGGGTGCCATGCCCTGGCCCCAAAGTCTATTTTTGATACTCCCTCGGAACTTTCTTGCTCTACTCCCCTTGCTGTTTTGTTGCATGCCCTTAGTGTTTTGCCTCGGTATGGTGTGGTCAGATTGGACACAATTCCCACACTGTGTCTCCAGTTTTGTCTTCTGTAGGGCTATGGGGTCAGTGAGGGATGTGGTGTCGAATTGTGGGGCCGGCCATATGATTCTCTCTGTGCACTGGTTGCTGTGAGCAGGGATAGTGTCCTCAAGGTTTGCTGGACCAGGATGTGCTCTACTCTTTCTTCCTCCCCCTTCATTTGCTCCGTGTGCTCTGATCAAACATGTCCCTCTCCCTGAGCTGTAGCTTCAGTTATGTCCTCTGAAGTAAATTCTTCTGGGGGGAGGGGTGGCCGTCCACGTAGTTGGGATCCCTCCCCCCTCAGACCTCTCTACTGGTTCCCTGCTTCATGCCAATATGTTGCATTCACATCTTGGAGCACCGGGTTGAAGTCTAGTCCCTCTTTCCCTGTGGAGATATAAACAATACCCTCCCCTTGATGGGTTAGTGCCCTGTTCCCCTACTACCCATTTCTTTTTTCTTCCTCTTTTTCTTTTTCCCCCCTCCTTTTTAGTTGGCTACCATATGTATCCCTGGATTTGATCTGGCCCCTCCCATACTACCTGCTCCTCACCCCAGGAATGCTTCTTCCCTATGCTCCTTTTGCATTTTTAAGCTTATCTCAGTAGACTCATATTGTACTTGTCCTTTTGTGCTTGGCTTACTTCACTTAGCATAATTTCATCCAGTTCTTCCCATGTGGTGATATGCTTCATGCATTCATCACTGCTTTTTAGCGATGCGTAGTACTCCATTTTATGTATGTACCACAGCTTTTTAATCCATTCATCTGTTGATGGAAATTTGGGTTGCTTCCAACTCCTTGCAATTGTGAACTGTGTTGCGATGGACATTGGAGCACTGATGCCTGGCTGTGGTTTGTTTCTTGCCTCTTCTGGGTATATGCCCAGTAGGGGATTGCTGGGTTGTATGGTAGCTCAATTTACATCTGTTTTAAATACACCAAATCAAAAAATAAATAAATACACCAAATCAATTTCCATCTGTTTTAAATATCACCAAATCAATTTCCATAGTGGCTGTACATACCTACAGGTCCACCAGCAGTGGATAAGAGTTCCTGTCTCACCACAGCCCCTCCAACACTTGTTGCTTTCTGATTTTTTGAATTGGGCTATCTTTGAGGATGTTAGATGGTACCTCATTATTGTCTTAATTTGCATTTCTCTTATGGCTAATGATCAGGAACATTTTCTCATATGTTTATTGACCACTCGGATTTCTGCCCCTATGAAACTTCTGTTCAGGTCCTTTGCCCACCTCCTCAGTGGGCAATTACTTTTTTTCTTTTTGGAAGCCAGCAGAGTATTGTAGATTTTAGTAATAAGGCCTTTTTCGGATGTGTCATTGCTGAAGATGTTTTCCCAGTCCA
>NW_022111368.1:13673549-13679042 GCF_000313985.2 Echinops telfairi
CAGAGGCAGTCTATTTGAGTCCTGTGTATTCTATCCAACCAGGTCTACATATTTAGTCACCATTTATGTTATTGAAAAAAAGGTGTATTTGAAATGAATAAGTTATTGTTCTTGCAAAATTCTATCCTGTGATCAACGGCATTGTGTCTGTCCCCAAGGCCATATTTTCCAGCTACGAGTTCTTTGTTTCCAACTTTTCCATGCCAATCACCAGTCATGGTCAATGTGCCTTGACTGCATGTTCCATCAATTTCAGACTGAATAAGTTGATTAACAAAAAACGCACAACTTCAATTTCCTCCCCTTTGGCATTAGTGGTTGGTGCTTAAATTTGAATAATAGCTGTGTTCTGATAACTGGTCCTCCTTGTAAGGATATGGATGTCATCTTATCACTGACAGCATTGTACTTCTTAGAATATTCTTTGTGATGACGGTTGTAACACCATTCTTTCTCAACTTGTCATCTCTGGTATAGTGGCCCTATGGTTGACAGACTCAAAATGATCAAGACTCATGAATTTCCACTCACTACTTTCTAGTATATTGACCTTTATGTGTTCAATTTTGGCCCAGATGACTTCTAATTTCCTAGACTCGTACTTTATACACTCCATGTTCTGATTACTAATGGATGGTTGCTGCTGTTTCTTCTCATTTGATTTTTGCCACACCTGCAAAGGAAGGCCCTGAAAGCCTTACCCCATCCACGTCCCAATGGTCCATTTAACTAGAACACTGTTCTCTAGCATGGTTTGAGTTCTTTCCAACCTAAGGGGCTCGTAGTCCAGCACAAGCTCAGACAACGCCCCGCAGGTATTCATAAGGCTTATACTGGCCAGTCTCTGCTCTCAGCAGTAATAGACAGTGCAAAGATAATGCTTGAAAACCCTGAGGTAAATACGAGAGAATGTTAGGATTTGTTAAATCATGGTGGTAGGCACTTCAGTAGTTGTAATGCCAGTCACAGCCCTTTTCCATACAGTTAAAGTGTGTCATACAGAAATTGCGTGGTGAAGAAACTAATGGAATTCAGAGAAGCGAGATCAATAAAGTCATGGGACTCAGCTATCTTGCTGATTGCCTTTCATTAATCAGTGTCATAACAGAAATTCAAAGTCGGTTTCTAACGTACACTAGTGACAGCTCTCTCACCCCTTCACCCATCTGTGAGTGGCCGAAAGAGGAAAATAAATGCCACCAGCATGTGAGTGAGCAGAAGGTGCCTGCCTGCGACTCGAGACGCAGCTTGATGGCTGGTGACATTTAGCTGTGTGCCCGGGGGCATTGCTCAGCTTCAGCACCAGTCTTCTCAAGTGTCATGTTGGCTCGGAAAAGCCCATTTACTGCCTCCTTCCAACAAGGTTTGCAATTTCTTTTGGAGTGTCTCAGGAACCACATGAGGCTGCAGCTGTAATGCAGGACCTTAATAGATTGGAAGGTTTTTGTTTTGTTTTGTTTTGCTATTTTAAGACTAATTCCCTTCCTGTATTTCCCACAGAGAGGAACCCTAGGGGCATAGTGGTTATACATTGGGCTGTGATTGGCAAGGTCAGTTGTTCAAAACCACGAGCCACTCCACGGGAGTAAACAGTTGGAATCTCGGCCACTCCCAAGGGCAGTTCTACCCTGTCCTATAGGGCAGTTCTACCCTGTCGTATAGGGTCCCTGTGAGTTGGCATTGACTCGATGGCAGTGAGTTTGGTTTGGGTTTTATCTCCCACAGTCGTATATTCCTCAGTCACTCGTCCTTAGGCTGGACCCTACACTCCCACCCCCTATAAGAAAAGATCCTATCTTTTTAAACCCCACAGCTACACTCACAAGACTACCTCCCAGTTTCTTGGAATACGAATCACCATCACGTTTTCAGATCATCAAACCATAGAGCTGGAGAGTCTTTAAGTAAGATGTTAGCCAGCTCCATTTCTTTGTTCCGCGGGAGAAATGATGCCAAACTCATCCAGAGTATGTTGCTGCTTATCCTATCTTACAAGATGTCATCAGAGATGCCCTTTTCCCCCTGGCAGCTTATACCGGTGCTTATTCCTATATTTCTGGTCAGTGGCCAGGCCTCGCAACCCCTACTGCCTTCAATAACTTCATCAACAACTACGTGGTAATGTACTGTTTTCCATATGCCTGGGGAACTTGTGCATACCAGCAGAGCAAGGTAGTCCAGCCCCTCATCTCTAGGAGCTTGCACAGTGGGTGTTGTTGTTGCTAGGGGCTGTCAATTTGGTTCTGAATCTGAGAGATCCTCCGTAAAACAGACCGATACGCTCCCTGGTCCTGCACTGTCCCTATAGTTGTTCTTATGTGTGAGCTCCTTGTTGCAACCTCTATGTCAACCCATCCTGTTGAGGGCCTTCCTCTTTCTCACGGCTCCTGTACTTTGTCACGTATGATGTCCTTTCCAGGGTCTGGTGTCTCCTGATCACGTGTCCAAAGTATGTGAGATGAGGTCTCCCCACCCTTGCTTCTAAGGGGCATTCTTTCTGGGGGTGCTTTTTCCAAGACAGATTTGATTGTTCTTTTGGCAGTCCGTGGTATTTCCAATATTCTTCCTCTCCAGCACCATAATTCAAGTGCTTTATTCTATTTCTGTCGTCTTTATTCAAAGCCCAACTTTCCTGTGCATATGAGGTGATTGAAAATGCCATGGCTTGGGTCAGGCACATGTCGTCCTCAAAGTAACATGTATGCTTTTCAACACTTAAAGACTGAGTGGTTGACTGAGTCACCAGGCAACTCCATTACAGGATGATGAGTGCCCGTGATACAAAGTGTGCAATTCCTAGCCATGTACCTCCTGCTCAGCCACTGCCAGTAGAGGCCTGTGTGGTGCTGTGATGATGATGATGATCAGGTTCCAGTTGAGTTTTCAGACTAAGACAAAGTAGGAAGAAAAGAGCTACACCAAAACATTAGTCAGTGCAAATCTTATGGATCGCAGCAGTCTGATCCTCAACTGATCATGGGGATGCCCAGAACCAGGCAGCATTTCAGTGCTCTGTGCAGGAGGCTGCCATGAGTCAGGGAATGAATGATCTGATGGCAGCGAGGAAGGTGAACTCAGAGGAGTCAAGCTGAGACGTGAACAATGAACCAAAAGTGCAGGGGGGATAACGGGGGGTTAGATGGGCAGAGGGTGGGGGTGGAGGGAAGAACTGGAGAACTCACCCATATCCAGGGTTTCTCACTTCCTGGAACTCTTTGTCTCCAATGACCTTGTCCTCTGTTCTACCTCAACAACTGCCACTTCTGCACTGCGCCATAAGCTGCCCTTGCCTTGTCTTCAAGATCATCAGTGCAGACCTCCCACACAGGCAGCGGTCCTTTCCGATTTACAGCTTGCTGGTTCATCCATAGAGAGCGCTGGTGGTGTAGTGGGTATGCAATGGGCTGCTAAATACAAGGTCAGTAGTTCAAAACCAACAGGCAATCCTCTAGAGACCAATGGGGCTTTCTACTCCCACAAAGTGTGACAGTCTTGGAAACCCACAACACAAGTTCTCTCCTATCCTGTAGGTTCACTATGAATGGGTATCGAATTCATGACGGTGAGTTTGGGGGATTCTTTTGTTTGGTCATTTCATCTATTCCCCCACATGACCCTTCTTAGGCTTCATCAAGCTCGCCAATCATCGGCTCTGTGTCTCTTCCACCCATCAACCATTTTATAGCTTCGGTTCCCTTCATGTCTGGTTGCTTTCTGTGACTCCTTCTTTGAATAACACTGTTGCCAATATTCGAAAGTCCTCTGTCTCATGGTCACATTCTACTGACAGAACACTGAACTGAAACGACTGATGTTCGGTTGTCTGTGCCTCTGGCTCAAGAAAACCGTCCTGCAGGCTGGCTGTTTCCAACCCAGAGCTTCCATGCTTGTCAGCCTCAAATGAGCCCACAAACATCCATGGTAGACCAGACTCACTGATAACTTATGCTGTCCTCATCCTGTGCTTTGGATGCCATTTCTTTATCATCCTGGGAATCTTACACTAGTGTTTATCCTTCCTGTAGAGCAGCGGGTCTCAACCTGTGGGTTGCAATCCCTTTGGGCATCGAACGACCCTTCACAGGAGTCGCCCGATTCATAACAGTAGCAAAATGACAGTGATGAAGTAGCAATGAAAATAATTTTATGGTTGGGGGTCACCGCAACATGAGGAAGTGTATGAAAGGGTCGTGGCATGAGGAAGGTTGAGTACCACTGCGGTAGAGCTCAGCTGGGTCAGATTAGACTCAATGGCACACTGAAACTTGTATATTCAGCTCTCGTTTTGGAATGGATATTTCCATTAGATAATTTTTCAGTTTAGTTTAATTTTATCAAAGTAATATTAACACAGGTTTTAAAAAATCAAGTAGTACCAAAAAACCTTATTGAGAAAAAAAACAGACCTGAATGCAAATGTTTTGAGAATGATGAAGGCAACAAATGTGCTTGACACAGTGGATGGATGTATGGATTGTGATAAGAGTTATACAAGCCTCCAATAAAATGATTTTTAAAAAAACAAACAGCCCTCTTTCCACTCCAAAATGCCATCCTAGAGGCAACTACAAACAACTCTTTGATTAGTTCCTTCATTTTTTTTAAACCATTTTATTGGGAGCTCATATAGTTACTATACCATTCCATAGTTCAATCACATCAAGCAGTATCATACAAAGGCTACTACAATCAGTTCCAAAGCATTTTATTCCTTCTTGAACTCCTTGATATCAGCTGCACTTTACCTCCCTTCCCTCATTGTACCCCACCTCCCTACCCACCGGACCCCCAGGAACCCTTGTTCTGCTTGTTGTCTTTGCAGGTCATCATCCTGGGTTTCATAGACTGAACAACAGGAAAACATAACAAAAATTCAAGAGCGCTACCCTCAGTGACAAAATACACACACACACACACACACACACACACACACACACAGAGTATTGAAAACCAGGTCAGGCCCAAACCGTGTCAGATGGGGGATCAAATGACAAGATTTTTACCATTCAAGTCAAGTTTACCATGATGCTGTCCTGCAGGCATCTCTTCAGTACTTTCTGTTTGCTAATCAGTTTATCCCCCTCCCTTAATTATGGATAGAAGGAAATCACCGGAGGCTTCCTTCCTATGTAGATCTCCAAAAAGCACCTTGGGCTCCCATGGTCAGTGACAGCCAGAACCTCACAGTGTAGGCTCTGAAATTACTCCCACCGTCATCTTTGGATTATGTACTTTACAATCCTTGGGTCACAGATGATGGTATGCTTCTCCCATGTGGGCTTAGTTGACATCTCACTTAAATGCCTTGTTTGGATACAAGCCTTTAAGACCCCAGACACTACTCTTTTTTTTTTTTTACTTATTTATTGTGAAATATTTATTTCTTTTTTTTTCCTTCTCTTTTTTAACATTTTATTAGGGGCTTATACAACTGTTATCCCAATCCATACACACATCAATTGTGTAAAGCACATTTGTACATCGTTTCTCAAA
>NW_022111368.1:13679175-13683549 GCF_000313985.2 Echinops telfairi
GAGGAGGTTATATGTAGATCCTTGTAATTGGTTCCCCCTTTCCACCACACCCTCCCTCCACCCTCCCAGTATCGCCATTCTCACCATTGGTTCTGAAGGGATCATCTGTCCTGAATTCCCTGTGTTTCCAGTTCCTATCTGTCTAGCCAGATTTGTATAATTGGGGTCATGATAGTGGGGTGGTAAGAAGGAAGCATTTAGGAACTAGAAGCAAGTTGTATGTTTCATCGTTGCTACACTGCACCCTGACTGGCTTGTCTCCCCCATGACCCTTCTGTAAGGAGATGTCCAGTTGCCTACAGATGGTCTTGGGTCCCCACTCTGCACTCCCCTCATTCACAATGATATGATTTTTTGTTCTTTTATGTCTGATACCTGATCCCTTCGACACCTCATGATTACACAGGCTGATGTGCTTCTTCCACGTGGGCTTTGTTGCTTCTGAGCTAGATGGTCGCTTGTTTACCTTCAAGTCTTTAAGACCCCAGATGCTATATCTTTTGATAGCCAGGCACCAAAAGCTTTATTCACCACGTTTGCTTATGCACCCATTGCCCAGACACTATTCTATCTGCTAGCCAGGCACCAATCTAATTTCTTCACCACACTTTGCTATAGGACTCATATAGCACTGGCATTATAAAAACCATTTCCAAAAATTTTTTTTGTTATTGAATTGAGTTGTAAATCATGATTATTTTTCCCGCTTCACATAATTTTTATGAGTTAAGGATTGTTTTCTTTTCATTGTTGCTTGAGTTTCTTTATATTTCTACCTATTTTCTTTCCAGATGCTTTGATCAGATGTCAAATATTATCACTAAATTCTTCTCAAACACATTACTGCTCTCCAGGACTGGAACACATGTAATCATCATTAAATTCTGCTTCTCTCCCTGGAGAATTCCTTTACGCAGCCCTCCATTCTCCTGCTCCATCTGGACTTCCTGCCCAGGTAGTCCCCTTTGCTGGCCTCTGGTGTTGAATATCCTTTTCCTGTGTTCCACACCTTCCTGTGCCTTGAGTTACATTCTCAGTTTGATGAAGCACATCCTGAAGTTACTTTCCAAGAATAGAGGCAGGTGATGTTTATCTTTTTCTTTTGTCTCTATGTGTTAAAAATGTTTTCAAACTATCATCATTCTTAATTTTTAAAATTGAAAAAATATTTTAGATTGGAAATATTTTCCCTCTGTAGGTCTGAAGTATTAATATTTATCATTTGGGGTCATGAAATATGTTATAACAAATAGACTCCAAAATATATAAATACGTAAACAATCAAAATTCAATTCTGTTTCACCTAACAAGCTAAAGCAGGTATTCCTGGTCAGTGGTTGAGTCTCCTTACACATAGTGACCCAGAGGCAAGATTCATTTTGTGGCTCCTCCACCTTCTAGGGCCTTTGTGTGATCTCTCTGCAGATTGTTGTGTTAGGTGCCATCGGGTTGGTTCCAAGTCCTGACAACCCTACGTACAGCAGAGCGAAGCCCTGGTCTTGTGCCACCCTCACAACTGTTCTTACGTTTGAGCCCATCGATGCAGCCACGGTGTCAGTCCATCTTGTCAAAGATCCTCCCCTTTCCTGTTGACCAGCTACTTTAGCAAACATGATGTTCTTCTTTAGGCTCTGATCTCACCTGACAACATGTCCAAAGGATGTGAGATGAAATTGCACCATCCTTGCCTTTCAGGAGCATTCTAGCTGTACTTCTTCCAAGACAGATTTGTTGGTTTTTTAGCAGCCCGTGGTATTTTCAGTAGTCTTTGCCAGCACCATAATTCAAATGCATCCAATCTTCTGCAGTCTTCTTACTCAATGCCCAACTTTCACATGTGTGTGAGGCAATGGAAAATACCCTGGCTTGCACATGGCAAACCTTAGTCTTCAAAGTAACTATCCTTGCTATTACTCTTTGTAAAAACTCAATAAACCCCCAACCTCGGTGCCTCCTCCACACATCCTATGGGATTTAATTATCTCTTGGTGCTAAAATCATACGGGTTCTTTTGGATGAAATCAATCATCTTCTACTGATCTCTGCGTCTCCAACAGTCTCTGATTCCTACATCATATGTCCCTCCACGTACTCTTTAACATTTTGTTAAATCCTTTCACTTTCTGCTGCTTCAGGAGCCCTGGTGGAATAGTGGTTATGAATTAGGCTGCTGACCTCAAGATCCACAGTTCTAAACCACCAGGTGCTCCTGGGGAGTAAGATGGCACTTTCTACTCCTGTAAAGAGTTACAGTTTTGGAAATTCACAGGGGCAGTTCTACCATTTCCTAGTGCAGCAGTTCTCAACCTGTGGGTCATGACCCCTTTGGGGGTTAAATGACCCTTTCACAGGGGTCGCCTGATTCATCATAGTAGCAAAACTATAATTATGAAGTAGCAACAGAAATAGTGTTATGGTTGGGAGGTCACCACAACATGAACTGTATGAAAGGGTCGCAGCATTACGAAAGCTGAGAACCACTGTCCGAGACAGTCTCTGTGAGTCAGCATCAACTCAATGGCAGGGAGTTTGTTAGGGGTCATTAAGTGAGTTCTGACCCATAGTGACCCTTCCGCACCACAGACTAAAACACTGCCTGGTCCTGCGCCATCCTCACAATTGTTCCTATGCCAGAGCCCATTGTTGCAGCCACTGGGCCAACCCATCTCAGTGAGGGCCTTCCCTTTCTTGCCACCCTTCCATTTAACCAAGGCTGATGTCTTTCTCCAGGGACCGGTCACTCTTGGAAACACGTCCAAAGTATGTAAGGCAACATCCCACCATGCTTGCCTTGAAGGAGCACTCTGGCCATCCTCCTTCCAAGACATATGTTTGTCCTTTTAACAGACCACCTGGAACAGCTCCTTAAATTTTCTTAGTCTTTCCCAACGTTGGCATTTTTAACAAATACAGGCCAGCTATGTAATAGCAGTTTCTCACTTTGGCTTTATTGGACATTTCCCCGTAATTTGTATCCCTAAATGAAATACAACAAAAATGATGCATGTCCTTGTCAAGATATCAAATCCATAGGCACTCTATTTCGGTATTAACTTTCACCCAAAACACCATCACGTTGTTAAAATGGCCTTTGATGATGGCAGTCTTCTGCATCTGTATTTCAGTGGTTTTCCTTCCCTCTGGGGACCAATTCCAGCTCCTTAGCATGCAATCCTGCACCACCGTCCCAGACCGGTCTGCCTGCATCCTCGCGGGCTGCTGCCAAGGCTTGTGCGTTCCCGGAGTGCATAATGCTTGTCTTATCATTTCAGACACACCATGGATTTATTCTCCGGCTGGAAGAGCTCCTTAATATTGTAGTTTTCAGATGACTAGCTCCAAAGTCAGTCCTAGGCGTTAATGATCTCTAAACAAGAATCAAAAATACAAGGGGCTTCCTTTTGACTTTAATTGAAGTAAATGCAGAAGCCATGGATAGCTTGCCATTTGAAGAGTCCTCGTGCCTACAACTCAGTGAAACAGGAGAATTCCTTCTGAGAGGTCCCAGTAAGGCATCCGGGCCTCAGCGTCAGTCTCATTTATTTGTACATTTTCTCATAGGCTACTCTAACCGCATGATGCCGCAGTCCATTGATGCTGAAGGGGCGCCTTCTGCAGGCGCTGCTGGGGGTTCCGCATTTAAAGGGAGGTGGATACAAGGACATTATTCCGTAGGTCAAAGGGTTCTCGGCGGGACAGTGGTACGGAAAGAAATGTCACCTGGCAGTGTTTAATGAATTTTCACTCTGTACCCACTTAATTCTCCACTTTAAATTGGCCCGTAGCACGTTTCTGAGGGCTGCCAAAGGTTCCCTCCTGGGAAGATTCTGATTCTGAATTCTATCATGAACAGGTTTGGGGTTCCCCCCCCTTCCCATCATTTTCTGCCAGGGGCCGACTGGAGGCTTTGAGACTCATGAGCTGTACATGTCCCCAGGGCTGCAGACCCCACTGCTGCACAGCCTGACCTTGCTGTACCTGTGTGCTAAAATCAGACCCCGTGTCACCCTGCCCTCTGCTCTGCCTTAGGTCCAGAACGCCAGGCCGCTCGTGGACAGCCGGGCCCCACCGACTTTCAGCCACCTCCGCCTGAAACTCAAGAAGCTGAAGGTAGCTTTTCCGCTCGCTCCGTCTCCACATGAATGGTCTAACCAACTACCTTAAGAAAATGTCAGCAGCCCAAACCCAGGGAAGGGGAAAGTGAGGCCCGAGGAGCGGTGAATAAGTCACTCTTCCAAGCAGAAGGCAGTCCAGGCAAACAATTACTGTCCTCCTGCCCCGAAGAGCGATGGCTGGTGTCACACACAGACCTTTCTTGTGTCCTCCTGGGACAGCTATCCTGCTCTGAAGGCAATGACCTGGGGGGAGGGGGGG
>NW_022111368.1:13684096-13698277 GCF_000313985.2 Echinops telfairi
TCGGTTCCCTCTTTCCTACCCACTCTCCCTCTACCTTCCCAGTATCGAGCTCCTCATTTTTAACCTCCCTCCCTCAAGAGCCCTTGATAATTTATATATTATTATTATTTTTTCATGTCTTACACTGAGCAATGTTTCCCTTCACCCACTTTTCTGTTGTCTGTCCCCCTGGGAGGAAATTATATATAGATCATTGCAATTGGCTCCCTTATCCCCCCCCCCACCTTCCCCTTCCCCTCCTGGTATCTGTACTCTCATTAGTGGTCCTGAGGGGTTTATCTGTCCTAGATTTCCTGTTTCCAGTTCTTATCTGTACCTGTGTACATGCTCTGGTCTAGCCAGATTTGTAAAGTAGAATTGGGGACCGGACCCCTTCTTAATCACCTCCAAATACGTTTTCTTGAGTTGAGGCCATGGGGGGAGAGTTAGAAACCCCTGGCTCTGCTGATAGGGATTACCCCACACACACACACAAAAGAAACATGCTGTGGGGGTTTTATGCACCTAGGAAGCAGTACAATTATAAATGGAAACAACAAAATCCAAGCAACAGCCTTGAGCAAATCAGCAAGTTCATCCATTTAAAAAGCCTAAGGCAGAGACACGCTTCTCCCTCCCCACCCCATCCCTGTACCCACTGCCTTGGGGGCTATTTTCTTCTGAACAGTAATTGCTCTCTTAAGAGATGATTTCCTCTACATTGTCACTGTCACAGGGTTTTGAGGCTGGCCTAATTTTACAAGATACCTTCTTGTCCCGTTGTCTTAACATTGTCCCAGGGCATAAAATCGGGCTTCCCCCTAAAATATCCCATTTCATAGTCAAGGGAGCATGGGTTGGCTGTGACAGCGCACACTACTATGTAAATGAGGCATGCAAAGACCACAGAGCCTGCTCCAGTCCAAGAAGGCAAGGGATTGGGGGGCACTCCCCAAGCACACTGCAGAGTGACGGAGCAGGAAGGCGGCCGGTGCTTCTGGAAGGGCCCTTGTCTGTCCACAGCTCGAGGAGGAAAGGCTCTCCATCATCGACAGGGACAACCGCCTGCTCCTGGAGAAGATAGCCTACATCATGCGAACCAAGGGACAGACTGACAACAGAAACGACTACCAGCACAGGAGGTAACACTTGACACACACCCCCACCCTTCCGCCATCACCCTCAAACCTGATGAACCCCACAGACTGCTGGGTAGCCAACCATATTGAAACATGGTGCAATATGTTTCTAATGATAAAATAATATGCACTTCTTCAATAACACTTTCAATAACAATATCTCACAATAGATATAATAGCCATATAATTTCCAAGTGATGGATAGAAACAATGTTTCAAAAAGCATGCAATTACCATAATATCTGAAATTATTAGTAATACAGCCCTGGGCTGCTTGATTTGTTGCCTCGACTTATAATTGAAGGAAAGACCACATTCCAGTGAAAATCACGATGAAATGTCCTTGGTATTCAAGTTCTTGGACTTGTGAATTTTATTCATGGACTTCTGGGCCAGGCAGTCTAGAAGGTGCATTCCAGACCTCACAGCTTTTGATGCTGTGATCTGGAACCGAGGCTAACGGGGAGTCTTTCTCATCATCTACCGCGTAGCTGTGAAGGTGATTCTGATTCAGTGACCTTAGGTACAGAGTATAACTACCCCCTAGGCTTTCCAGGGCTTTCCAGAGATAGAAAGCCTCATCTTTCTCCTACACAGCAGTTGGTGGGTTCCAATTGCAGTCTGAATGCACCGTGTTTTAGGGTATAAAGGAGACCCCAAATCTCAAATAGAATTTAAAGATAATATTTATTAAGTCTTAAACAGGAAGACAAGACAAAGAAAACTGTCACAGAAGCATGATTGATGACAGTCAGCACACCATAGTTGCAGGTGGCACTATAGACCCATGATTGAGATGCGTACATTCTGTTAGACACAAGAGTTGACAATTGGTCCAGGGCCTTCCAGCTAAGGCCGTCAAGGCTTGACTCCTGACTCTGTGACCCCACTATAGCATTGTCCATCAAGAACACACCCCATCAAGCCCCTAAAGGGAGGCTGCTTCCCTCTGGGCTGGTTGGGTTGTGGTGGTAGTAGTGGTGGTAATCCACTTTCTAATGCACTCTGCCTGAGGGCAAGCGGGTGGATGTTCCCAGTTAATGGTCAGAAGAAATTTCAGTGGAAGCTTAATCCACATAGGGCCTCTACAAACAGATTTGGAGCTTTCACTGTTATTCATTGCCTTCTGCCAACAAACATGTGCTCAGTATGTATACTCTACTACAACAACCAGGAATCCTTTGACGGGGATGGTGAATGACAATGGACTGTTCTGGAGACTCTTCCCCCATTGTCTGCTTACTCTGTTTGACTTTCTACACAGAGGCCTAGATAAGAACGCCTTCCTAAGGAGCAAGCGATAGCTGCTATATTCAAAGTGAATAAGCACGTCTAGATCCCAAAGACTGCCTCATCTCTCACGTGATTTAAAGAGGGCTGGAGTCGTTTACTGTTACAGAAGGAGCTTTTAATTCTACCTAGAGGTCAAAATTTGATTACATGAAAATTGGTGGAGGGGGAAATAAAGCTGAAATCAGCTGCGAGTAACTCACTTAAACAGGGGAAGAAATGTAAGGCTTATCTGACAATAATAGATAATCCAGAAAAGGTCATTTTGTGAGGCCATTACAGGACATGTAGATAGGAACATGCTTGTACATATAAGTCAAAGGTTCACTTTGTTCCCTCTAGTCTGCACTCAACTACATCTTAACTTGGTCCTCTTAAGCCTCAGCTCATCCGTAGGTATAACTAAGAAAAAACCAAACTTGCTGCCATCTAATCAATGCCGACCCTCGTGACCCTATCGAACTGCCACCTGTGAGTTAGACTGTAACTCAAGAGCTCCGTCGTTCTTACTGGAGGGCTGGTGGTTTCGGGGTTGAAGATCGCAGTCCAGTATGTAACCACTGCCCCTCCAGGCTCCTGTAGAACTCAGAGTCACACTTTCCGAGAAGGCGAAAGAAGAGTGACAATTGGATGGCACCTAATTTACACACTGATCCGAGTAGGGGTCTCATGGAGGAAGACACAACAACGGGGAAGGGACTGCCTGGGACTGAACAATGGTGTCGATTACAACGGTGGGTCAGTGACGCTCCTTTACCGCCCCCCTCTATTTCAGGAGCTCTTCCTCGCCTCTGGGCAGGACTCTAGAGGGTTTGCCCTCTGCTCCAGCCACAGAAGCAAACAACAGCAAACGAGTTACTGCTGAGGCCACCCCCACTCATGGTGACCCCGCCTGGGTCAGAGCAGACCTCCACAGAGTTTTCAATGGCCTGTGTTGTGGAAGTAGTTCTCCAGGTCTCTCTTCCAAGGTGCCTTTGGGTGGAATGGACCATCAGTCTTTGGGTTTGCAGCAGAGCATGTTTACTGCTTGTACCACCCAGAAATCCACTCTAGGTCTAACCATCTCTTAATCAACCTTTAGCTCCAGCTTAAACGTTACCAAAGAGGGTCTTGGCTCCATTCTGGTCTTTTGCTCCATAGCATTTATCACCATTCATAATCTGTAACCCTTTGTTTACAGATTTACGTGCTCACTGACTGGACTTCCCACTGAACTACGAGCCTCGTAACCATAAAGCTCTTGTTCGGTTTGTACGGTGTTACATACCCAATGCCCAGTACAGCACTTGGCACAGCGTGCTTCTTAAATAGTTCTTGAATGACGGAACAAGTAAGGTCACCAATAACCTCTGGGTTGCTAAATTCGTTGATTTTATTTTTTCACTTTAAATTTTTTTCAAATAAATTCCAAGTTGTTCCTGACTATAAAAATACTTACATTCGAGAGTATAAAGAAGAAATTATAGTAACTTGTAATTTCATCTCTCCAAGATAATAATCTTATATTTTATATATTTGTCTATATTGCCATAGTATCATCTCTTTATGCACATAGAAATGCATTAACTGTAATTAAAATAGTGCCTCAACTGTCATCTTATATCCTGACTTTGTTCACTTGACATTCAGTGACAAGAGGTTTGCAAGTCATTGAAACAAATGTTATCAAGAACATCACTTAATGAGCACCAATTTCCTTACTCGTCCCATGTTGTTGGATCTGTAGAGTAATTCTGAATTTCTCAGAATTTGTTATGTATGTATGTACATTATGTATGATGCTGAAATAGACATATTTGTTTGATCATTTGTGCGTGGGCTCTTTTCAGACATACTCTTTTTATGCTCAGTGTATTCGATAATTTTGACTTAAGCGAATGTCAATTTTATGACCCAATCAACTCTATGGCATTTCTGTGTCATCCCCATCAGTGTCCATTCCCCACAAGTTGGAACTTTCCCCACTTTCTATTAAGCTTCCTGTCGCCATAATCACTTTCCTTGGGGTCTCCTTTGCCCGCCAGCCTCCCTAAAGTACTTTGAATGGTGCTGCCCCTGCCCCTTCCTGGTGTGTGTGTTCCTGCTGGCAAGGTTTCCCATGCCTTTCACATCAGCCATCACTTAGAGCAGTGGTCCTCAACCTTCCTAGTGCCGCGACCCTTTCATACAATTCCTCAGGTTGTGGTGACCCCCCCCCCCAACCATAAAATTATTTTCGTTGCTACTTCATCACTGTCATTTTGCTTCTATTATGAATCAGGCGACCCCTGTGAAAGGCTCATTCACCCCCAAAGGTTGAGACCCACAGGTTGAGAACCACTGACTTAGAGGCTATGAATCCATGTCTTCAGCCCTGTGGTCATTCCTGAGCACGGGTCCCACAGCTCCACCTAACTGTCCCACCACGACCCCAACCCTGCTTAGACCAAGTTCCAGCTCAACCACTGGTTAGATCTGCTGTCTTTTTCGGTAAGGTGACTATCAAGGGCGGCCTGGTGGTGGGGAGCAGTGGTTACGTGTTAGGTTGTGATACCCATGGTCGGCAGTCCAAAAGCACTAGCAGCTCTGCGGGAGAAAGACCGGGCTTTCTACTCCTGTGAACAGTGACCTTCTCGGGAACCCACAGGGGGTGGCTACAAGTCAGCACTGACTCCATGGCAGTGGGCTTGGTTGGGATTTTTTATCTTTGAGTTTATTATTAGGACCATATGAGGTCATCACATTTCAGCAGGCCTAAAGCACACTACTCTTAATAGTTCTGAAATGGGAGTGCCTCTGACAGTGTGCGGCAGGAAATGGCTTTTTGTTGTTGGTTGAAACTACCTTGTCTGCCACGGAAGAATTCAAATCCGTTTCCGCTTTCTTTGCCCCCCTCGGATAGCCGCTCAGACCACTGTTCAGATCCAGTGAGTAAGGCTGCGATTGATCGTCCTTCTCTCGTGTGCGTGCCTGTTTACTTTTAACTTCATTTGTTATGATTGATTGATCTATATTTTCTAATTTTTCCCTTTTCTTTGTGGCATATAATGCTTACCAAAAAAAAACCCACCCCCAAACCGTCTTAAGACATTATACAGCCTGTCTCTTCAAGTGAAGTCAGCAGCAGCACCCTATTAACCCCCCCATATGGGGTGCTTTAGTTCCTTCTTTTTGAAGTTTCCTGTGCCCACCCTCCCCCCATGCTGTCCTGTCCCTTCCCTCCCCCCCACAGCCGAATTGTAATCCTTAAACTCTTATCCGTTGGTGTGAAGACCACTTTAATTTTCTTCATTTTCCTTTTTAATCATGCTGCCCTAAAACATTTGCATTTATGAGAATGACTAGCTCTGTTAAGCCCAGTATTCTCTGATTGTGTCCATGTCTTAAGGTGTTTCACCGACTCTTCATTGGTTTTTAAGGAGGCAAACCATTCCATTGTGCGAATGTACTAGAGTTTGTTTATACAAGTTTTGATTGAAGTTTTTGATTGTTTCCATCTTTTTTACTATTATAGAAATTGCCACAATAAACATAGGTGTGTGTATATCTGTTCATGTAGTGTTCTTTATTTCTTTAGGGCCTATACCAAGAGGAGAGAGTGTAGAATCCTAAGGTATTTGGATTTGCATTTGTGTAAGGAAGTGCATTGCTGTTTTCCACAGTGGTTGTATAATTCTACAATTCCATCAGCAATATTTGAGCATTCCAGTCTCTCCACATCCTCTCCAGCATTTGTTTTGTTTTGTTTTGTTTTTTATTTCTATTAATTTTGCTAAGAGTGTCAGTGTGAGGTGGTATCTCGTCGTTTTAATTTTCATTTCACTTATTGCTAATGAAATGAAACATTTCCTCATATGATTGTTGGCCACCTGGATGTCATCTCTAGTAAACTTCCTATTCGTGTTTTGTGTCCATTGTTTGATTGAGTTATTTGTATTTTTCTTATTGAGGTGTAGTCTTCTATAGATTTTTGAAATTAACCCTTTATCTGATGTATCAATGCTAAATCTTTTTTCCCAATCTGTGAGTTCTCTTTTAACTCTTTTCACGAAGCACATCATTATATTTTTGGAAGGCCCCAGACCTCTATTTTGTCTCCTGGAATATGGGTATTTTGCATTGTGTCCGGGAGTATACTATGCCTTGTATGAGGGTGTTTAAGTCTGTCCCTCTTTTTCATCGATGGACTTTATGTTGGCATGAAATAGTTTGACTGGCAATGATTTGTCTTTCTTCAAAAATAAAAAACCAAACAACAACTCATTGCTGTCCGGTTAGTTCTGATTCATAGTGACCGTACAGAACAGCACACAACTGCCCCATGGGGTTTCCAAGGCTGTCAATCTTTACAGAAGCAGACTGCCGCATCTTTCTCCTTTGGAGCAGCTGGTGGATCCAAACCACTGGCCTTGACCTCTGGCTAGCAGTCAAACACTTAACCACTGCACCACTAAGGACCCTTTCCTTCTTAGTAGCACACAAACCAATGAGACACGGCGTGTACAAAGCATTTAGAATCATGCCTGCTACACAGGAAGTTAAAATAATCCCTATTTTAATGAATCGCCTCATACTCAATGAGCTACTCATTCCAAAAGCCTATCATTCATACTTCATTTCTTGTGCTTCTCCATGACTATATCTAAATCTAATCCCAGCTGCGATTTTTCCTTCCGCTATAACTGTCTCTTCTCATCTGCCGCTGCTGCCTGACTCAAGCCATCTTCATGTCTCACCTGGAGAGTTACAATCAGTTTTTAGTTGGTTTCTCCTCCAATCTCATGTTTTCTAATCCATTCTACACCTTCTCTCCAGAGTGATCTTTCTAAAATGATACATTCTAATTCATCAATCCCTGTTTAAAACCATCTGGCTTCAAGACAATGCCAAAACTTTTAAAGCTGCACGGAAGGTCTTCCAAAACTCCACCTATCCACCTCCCATCATGTGGTGCCACCAGCAAACGTGCATTTCCCCTGCGCCCTTCTGCTTCAGGCGACCGAGCAGCCTGCAAGGGCCTACTTTCCTTTGCCTGCCGAGCATCTATGAGTCTTCCAAGACTAGGCTTCAGTATCCCTCCTTCTCTGATTGCTACCTTTCTGAAACCCATCACCTCTCAGCCTTTGAAGAATACTTGGTCTATTTCTTGTATTTTTAAACTTTAGATTGAGGTTGCAGTGAAATTTTAGGGCAACCAACAAGGAGCACGTTTGTTTTCCAGTCAACAGTCCTAGTACACATTTTGTGTCATGATATCAATTGGACTTCCTTCCCCTGTTGACAGTTTCCGTTTGCCCTTCTTTCTTTCCCTTCTGGACTTCTGGACTTTATCCCTGGGCGAAAGCTGCCCTTTTGATCTCTTATGGTTGATTGCTCTAAGGATTTGTTTTTGAACCATAAAATGATCTCACTCCATTTTATTTAAGATTTTTCTCCAGTTAGTTAAAGAAAAATGAGTCTCTCTTTATACATATGGACAAGCCCAGTTATAAAAATGGACAGCACATTCCGGGAGAAAAAGGCTTGGCATTTTTTCCGATTCCCTCTAAACAGCATCTGTATACAGGACTCTGCGCCTGGGCAGGGAAATCGTCATGGTTTAAATTACGACATCCCCGACTCCAAAAAGATTTTAAAACTCAATCTATCTAAATTCAATTCCGTGATTTTCAGGGGTGCAAATTAGAGGCTGGCCTGCCCAGAAGCACCTGCTCCACCAGGGGGTCCATCAGGCAAAGGGGGGGGGCAGGTGGAGACACCTCTCCTGAGCCCACCAGCCTCTGCCTCTCTTGGAGGGGGGCCAAGCTCACCCCTCTTTCTGCCTCACTCCTGCGGCCCCTTCCTTTCTCAGTGCAATGAAGACAGTGCATACAGCCAAGCCAGGGGCTGAATGGTGGGGGGTGCATTCAGGAAGAGTGTTTGTGTTCACGTTATCAATCTATTGTGTGAGTCACAGGGGTGAGTTCAGTTCTGGGCTTCAAAGGTGTCTGAGAGCCAGAGTCTCAGGGGTTCCAGAAACCTCTATCCAACTAGTAAGCCTGGTCTTTTTATATGACTTTGAGTTTTGTCCCACATTTTCCTCCACTCTCTGCATAACCCTCTGCATAAACATTTTATTAGGGGCTCATACAACTCTTATCACAATCCATACACACATCAATTGTGTAAAGTGCATTTGTACATTCATTGCCCTCATCATTCTCAAAACATTTCCTCTCCACTTAAGCCCCCAGCATTAGGACTTCATTTTTCCCCTCCCTTCCCGCTCCCCCCTCCCTCATGAGCCCTTGATAATTTATAAATTGTTATTTTGTTATATCTTGCCCTGTCCGACGTCTCCCTTCACTCACTTTTCGGTTGTCCGTCCCCCAGGAAGGAGGTCACATATAGTTCCTTGGAATCGGTTCCCTCGACTGTGATCTCTGATAGAGCTGTCAGCTGTGTGGCTGGACACCATCACCTTCTTCTGGTCTCGATGTCATGGAGGGCTGAGGTTCAGATGGTCCTTTAACCCTCTGGACTAATTGTTTCTGTGCGTCTTTGATTTTCTTCCGCTCTTTTTTGCTCCAGAATAGTTGCAATTTAAATGGCTCATTAGCAAACTCTTAAGACCTCAGTTACTACTCCCCAAAGTAGAATGCAGAACATTAACACTAGTACAATGGATACACGGTGCTCACATGCGGACCTCTGTGGGAAGGTCTCCCTCCAAGGGAGGTCAGCCCCCTGGCCTTGCGACACACAGTCTCATTCTCTTGAGTGCAGAAGGACCCGTTTGCTGCCACACATTCTGTCACTAGCTCGGCCGTTCAAGAAGCATGCGTGCTGTGGGGTTTTGTTTGTTTGTTGGAGCCTTAACAGGAGAAAAAGAGAAGAGGAGCTTCGCAGAGTGCAGAAGGAGAACCGAGCCGTTCTGGAAAGGCTCACCAGGGCGAAGCCGTGGCATCAAGCTCACGGATGGCAGGAAGACTGGGCAAGGATGCAGAGGGACCGGGATGCCATTGGACAACGGCCTCGACGCTGGTATCGTACACCAAGTGACCAGGTAACGTGGATTTCGTTTTTCTTTTTAAATCCAGATTCGTTATTGGGAGCTTCCATTTTACTTCACCGGGTCCCTCAGACATACGGATTCGTGGGCTCGTGTCTCTGTGAAGGCGTTTTGTTCTACTGTCAGCAAGTGTACCACACCTGGTCACATTTCAGTTATAGAACACATGAAGCAATGACCCGCCTCATGAATTTCCTCACAAACCTAGGGGGTCAAGTGAGCTTAACAGATTGACTTTGAGTTGTGGGGGAAAGACTTGGTGAAAAAGAATAACTTAGCATAGGAGTATTTATAAAACCTCATCAGAAAGTCAAGTGACCGTCCTAAACTAGCCATCACACGCTTCATCAGACAGGCAGAGAAAGGAAGGATGTGAGAGTCAGCCAGACCATTGAAAGCCCAAGTTCCCCTCCTCCTGCGAGCCTCCTTGCTGCTGACACCGCACTCCGAGTGAGGACAAGGGAGGTTTGCGTTTGGTGGGTTATTACCCTGCTTGCAGATGTATGGGATTAATTCTGACTCATAGCCACCCCATTGGACAGAGAAGAACTGTCCCTGTGAGTTTCTGAGATTGTACGTGGTGACGGGGACTAGAAGGCCGCGTCTTTCTGCTGAAGAACAACTGGTGATTTCAAGCTGCTGACTGTGCAGTTAGCAGCCCAAAGAGTCACGAACCCCCTGGGCTCCCCACGCTCACTGCCTCTGACTCATAGGCACCCTGTAGGACACGATGGGAAAGCACCTTTGGGTTTCCAAGACTGTCACTCTTCATGGGGATAGATGGCCTCAGTGTTTGCTTGCGGAGCAACTGATGGGGGATTTGAACCACTGACTTTGTGGTTAGCCCCTCAGTACATGTCCTGTTTGTAACCTCGGATGTACCTGCTAGAAGAGTTGGAGAAAACCGTGTGTTGAAATGCCCACAATATAAGGGCTATAGGGAGGCCTGTTTTCTCTTGAAATTCAGCCCTTGAAAGGGTGGGTGGGGAGAGGGGGTAGGAATGCATGTCGGTCAAGGTTTAAATGAAAGATCAGCCTCAAGGCGGAGTTTACCAACTCACCTTGCATGTGCATCAGAGGTGACAAACAGGATGCCCGCCATCCACATGCAGACATGTAGAACTATTTAATTTGGCTAGACACGTTCAAAACCATGCCTTCATTTGTTGCCCAAAGTGAGATATTTACATAGAAACTGAGATTTCTGGCTTGATAAGAAAAGTGGTGGAGCTGATAGAAGTGGACCCCTTTCCCACCTGGCACAGCCAGTGAGAACCGGGATCTGTTGCTGTAGGACCCACGGGTCCTCCTCTCCCAGGGCATGTGCCCAAGGGCCACGCCGCCTTGTCCTGGCCCAGAGGCATCTGAGCTATTATTACTACCTGCCCGCCCTGCGTTGCAAGCCCGTCTAGTGGGTCACAGTCGGAAGCCCCGGCCTCGCTGCCGGCTCCCTGGACTGTCTCTGTGCGCAGAGCACTGAGGCGCAGAGGGAATAGCCAGGTGATTTTGTCAGAAGAATAAGGATGGAGTCTATCCAGATGATTCCGGGGTTAGAGAATCTGGCGTGTTACTCATTTTACACGGACAACTTGGACATTTCATTTGAGAGTATTCTCTTTAACTATAAACAAATGAAAAACGAAGTTACAAGTTCTCAGGAAAACAAAAGAAACCGACAAAAACACAGGGAGCCATGCAGAAGGTGTAAGGAGCGGGCAAGAGGCTTCTCACTGATTCAGCTCCCGAGGAGTAACCGCAATGAACAACTTGTGTGTGATCACTGATGGGATTCGTTTTGTATGTCTACCTGTTGGTACGGAGACATAGCGCTAGCAAACCACAGCCCTTTGCTGTCAAGTCCATTCCCAGGCATCATGGCCCCGCAGAACGGAACAGGACTGCCCCTTAGATTTCCTACGCTGTAATCTGGATGGAAGCCAGCTGCCTCCTCCTTCTCCCACAGAGGACCCGCTGGCCTCTCAGTTAACCACCAGATGTCCACCCCACCCCCGCAGCGCCAGGGTCCCACTCCTTTTAGTGTGCTTGAACAAAACGAGAATCGGGCTCATTTTATCCAAGATCACATCCTAGAAATCATTTTGTGTCCGTAGGATTTTATCCATTCCTTTTTCACATCTATCAAATATCTTTGATACAAAAGGGTCCCCATTGATTTCATCGGTTCTCTGATGATGGTCGTGTAAGTTGTTCTCCGTTTTCCATTCTCTCAGGTAAAATGGTGGTGATAATCCCAGGATTTCTGGCTTTTTACACATAGTTATTTCTGAAATTTATAGTCCTGGCAGCAAAATTATCCAACTAAGAGTCATGCACACTTAAAATTTTTAAATAGGTACTAATACCAATGATACCCTCCCCTCCCCCAAAATGGTCTTAACTCTTTCTACTTCTGTCCAAAGTGGCTGATGGGAAAGTGTCTAGTCTGTCACACTCCGGCCTATGCCAAAGAGCGTCTGAGTATACGCGATTACGTTTTGGTTAATAGGGAGGCAAACACCTTAATAATAATAATAATATGCTGTTGTATTTGTGGTTCTCTGATGACTAACCAAGGTCAGTATTTTAATATAGCCCTTTATATCTCTGATTCTTTTCATTCCTTGTACATAGCCTTTGGCTGGTTCCTTTTCATGATCAGGATGTAGAAGCTGTTGATATGTTGTCAAGATTTATTTTTCCTGTTACACATGTCATCAATATGTTTCCCTACTTTATTACATGTCATTTCACCTGTTTATTTTCAGGTCATCAAAGCAGCCAATAGGTTCCTTTAAGGCATCTGCTTTTCATGACATACTTAGAAACAGCTCCAGCGAGCTAAGAATCTAAAAGTATTCTTTTATCTTTTCTCCTAATACTTTGCAGTTTTTTTTATTACCTTGAAATCTTTAATAAAAATGGGATTTAGTTTATGTAAAATTTTATAAGTTTCATAAGCTAAAGATCAAAGTTCATTTTATGAATGTAAGTTAAACAAAATCAGTTCGAAATATCAAAAACTTTTCCTATTCTTTATACTTCATAAAAACTGCTTTTCATGAGTTTATAAATAACTGGCCAACCCCTAGAAATCCCCAGACTCCAAACCCAAACCCACTGTCATTAATTGGCCTCCAACTCATATTGGCCCTACATTGAGTCTTTGAAACTATCAATCTTCACGAGAGCAGACGGCCTCATCTTTCTTCCATGAAGTGACTGTTGGTTTTGAACTGCCCACCTTGCTGTTTGCAGCCCAATGTCTAACCCAGGGCCAGCCCCAATGGTGCAAATGCTAATGGAAAATTGGAAGTTCACATCCATCCAGAGGTACCTCAGAAGAGAGGCCTGGAGATTGACTTCCAAAAACATTAGCCATTGAAAACCCTTTGGAGCCCAGCACCACGCTAACACACCTGACATCATCACGAGTAGGAATCTACCTGGAAACAGCTGGTCTTGATGTTGCTGCTGTTGTGAGATGCTGTGGTATTGATTTTCAACTCAAAACCCCCCATGTGACAGAGCAGAGCAGCCCCGGGGGGCTTTCTCGGCTGTAATCCTTACAGGAACAGATTGCTGTTTCTTTCCTGTCTCAGAGTCTCTGGGAGGTTTGAACCAGCAGCCTTTTGATTAGTAGCTGAGCACCTCACCCCTACAGCCCCGGGGCTCCTTGGTATTGGTTTCATCGTACTTCAGCACCAGCATTCCAAGTTCAAATGTCTGGAGAAACTACCACCTTGCTGGTTTGACAGACAAAAAAGTGGTATCTTCAGGAGCCCTGGCGGTATTGAGATACACATCAGTCTAACTGCCAAGTCAGTGGTTCGAACCCCTGGGGAGAAAGTTGAGGCTGTCTACTCCTGTAAAGATTAAATGTCTTAGAAACCAAAGGAGCAGCCCTATCTACTCAGTCACAATGGGATTGCCATGAGCAGGAAGTGAGTTTGGAATTCTACACTTTTTTTGTTGCTAGTGAACTTGAATTTATGTTTCCTATTTTTATTAGCCACTCTTATTTCCTTACCTGAATAGTTTCTATCTTGTGTCCCCTTTTCTATTGGGACTTTGGTGGTTTTATTCATATTTTGTTTTAGGCTTGCCCCTCTTAAGCGTGCTACTCCCATTTTCATTTCAAACCTAGTCTGAGAAAGTTTTCCCCTGATTGGTATCCATTTCTATTTGTTGACATAAATAGTGCGTTTGCTCTGACTTCTGTTTTTGTTTCCTTTGTTCCCCCTTTTATATTGCTGTTGTTTTCATTAGCAATGGTCAAAAAAAATGCTTGGAACCTATGCTTCCAGTCCATCCTTTATTTATTTGCTTTGAGTCTATTGTTAATCCCTCTTTACCTAACAGGAAACAGATAAGAGCCCCTGAGCCAAGACAGATGCTAAGATAAAGTTAAAACAAAGAAAGGGATCGTGGAAGTGCCCAGAAATAGGGCTTCCTGTGGCAAAGCTGTACAGAGAAATGCCTTTGTGGGACATGCCAACAACCTTGTCTAAACACATGTCCACTTTGTACCCCTGGGTACATATCCCAGGAGACTCCTCCGTGACAAAGCCCAGAGTGAGATGGTGTTTCGGGAGAGAAGGCCTAACCAAATCCAAAATGCACTGCCTTTGAATTGATTCCTACTCACAGCAACCCTACGGGCTCGAGGAGGACAGCGCCTTAGGGCTTTGACTCTTCAGCCTCACTGCCATCGAGTCAATGCCGCTCATAGCTACACCACACACA
>NW_022111368.1:13699266-13707864 GCF_000313985.2 Echinops telfairi
GGCGTTGGCCCACTGGCCAGTGTGGGAAAAGGGACCCCATCCTCCTTCCATGTTCTGTTCAGCTAGGTCTTGGGCCTTTGCTGACCGGCACCGACAGGTTCATGGATTACGGTTCTGAAAACATTACTCCTCCACTGATTTGGTAGTGAAAACCTGAGCCACCTTCTAGATTCTGCATGTAGTCGCTGTTCGATGCCAACTTCTAACAACTCAAGCAAAACCTAGCCTGGCCCTACAATTTCTTCATGGTCGGTGGCATGCTTGAGTCCAGCCAAGCAATATTCAGTCCTAATACACAGGGTTTGCATCGGCTAACATCCCAACGTCAACCCCTTGGCCTTTCTTCCTAGTCTACATTAATCTGCAAACTACTGAAGCCCGCCCACCATGGAGGACGGCGGGTGTGTGAAAGGCTGGTGGCACAGCTTCCAACATGGGAGCAACCGCCCCCAAGCCCTTCCTGGATGATGCCGAGACAGAGGGGTAGGGGGGTTTCCACATCCCTGCGTTTATTACAGAAAACAAAATCACCGGTCCCCAGCAAGGTCATTGTCTGAGAGCCCCGCGGATGCTTTAGCGGCTGAGAGGCCGCCCGGCCAGCTCTCCTGGATGTGTGCCGTGTTTGCTTCTGGTTTAAATTCTCAAATGTTTTCAAGGATCGTGAACATTTTCATCTCCCTTACCCTTTCCACATCCTCTCGCATGTATCCGTAACTCCAAAGTGAGAAATTACTAGATTAATGTAGTAACTGTTCTCGCTAATAAGATTTATTTATCATATCACCCCATAAAACCCGATGAACCACACGGGAACTTACTGAACCCCTGAAGCAACTGGCATTGCTCTGCGTCACTCGTCTATCCACGTCTCGTGTTGTGGTAGCTGGTGTGTTGCCGGAAGAGGAGCCTCTCAGGGTACAAGGCGTTCAAAATACAACTGGGGAAGAGTTGTCTCCTTAAAATAGAGCCAGTATTAATTATGTGGATGGTGTCCAGTGTTCAGAGGCTCTGTTTGCTGATGTGGCATGACTCAAAGTGAGAAGAACTCACTGCAAGCATGCAGGAATAATCAGAATGTAGAAGGTACAGAGTATGAATCTAGGAAAACCAAAAATTGCCCAAAAATGAGATGGAACACTTGAAAATAGGCTTTCTAGGTGTTAGGGAGGTGAAATGGACTGGTACTGTCCATTTCTAATTGGACAATTGTATGGTCTACTCTACTGGGAATAGCAACTTGAAGAGGAATGGCATCACATTCGTTGTCAAAAAGAACATTTCAAGATCGACTCTGAAGGGCAGTGCTGTGAGTGATAGCAACATAGCCCTATGCCGAGGAGGAAGAGGAGTTCCCATGACTCCTGTGAAAACTGTGCAAGGCCAACAAGCCATTCACTGTAAATACCTTTATAAATGAAGACGATTCATGTGAACTTCAGCCAGGGGAATACACAGGAATCAGGAGATTGCATCTATGGAAAGAGACAATGGAGTTGCTCAATATCATTGTTCAGGACAGGGACAGGGCCAACTGCAAAAGAGACCATCAGTTGCTCCTATGCAAGTTCAGATTACAACTTAAGAAAAAGAAAATTAAAGCTAGTTCATGAAACCCAAAATGCAACCTTGAGTAGATCCCACCTAAATTTAGAGACCATTTCCAGGGCAGAATTGATCACTGGAAACAAATGACCAAAGACCAGACAGATTGTGGCATGACATCAAGGATGTCATATAGGAAAAAAGCCAAAGGTCGTTACAAAGACAGGAGAGAAAGCAGAGACCAGAACGGATGTCAGAAGAGACTCTGAAACTTGCTCTGGAACCTAGGGTCACTAATGCGAATGGAAGACCGTGTGACATAAAAGGGCGGAACAGATGACTTCAAAGGGCCTCACGCAGGAGCTGATAGAATATTACACTTGCAATGGAACCTAGAGTTAGGAAGTCAAAAGGGATGAACACACTCAGCTTTAGTCAGGTAGAAGGCAGTGTGAGATATGATAAAATAATAATTTATAAATTGTCAAGGGTTCATGAGGGAGGGGGAAGTGGGGAGGGAGAGGGTGGGAAAGGAAAATGAGGAGCTGATTCCAGGAACCCAATCAGAAAGCGAGAGTTTTGAGAATGATGAGGGCAACGAATGCATAAGTGTTCTTTACACAGTTGATGTGTGTGTGGATTGTGATAAGAGTTGTATGAGCCCCAATAAAATGATTTAAAAAATTGAATAATTACATGAATAACAACGAGTGTAAGCAAGGAAGAAGAAGATGTTCTAGAATTGATTGCTGTGATGATCGTACAACTCGTTGTGATTCGATGGAGTGATTAGATGGTGTGACATGTAAAGTGTCAATAAAACTGTTAAAAAAAAAAAAAAAACCCAAGAAAGCCAGGGAGGAAGTGTCCGTGTTGTTGTTGTTGTTGTTGGCTGCCATTGAGCTGGTTCTGACTCACAGTGACCTGATGTGCAGCTGGTCCTACGCCAGCCTCACAACTGTTCTTCGGTTTGAGTCCCTTGTTGCAGCCACTGTGCCGACACGTGCTTTGTGAGGGCTTTCCTCTTTTTCACCCTCCCTCTGCTTTACAAGCACGACGACCTTCTCCAGGGATTAGTCTCACCTGATATCATGTCCAAAGTATGGAGTCTTGCCATCGTTGCCTCCAAGGAAAATTCTGGCCATACTTGTTCTCAGACAGATTTGTTTATTCTTTTATGAATTATTGATTGAAGTCTAGGATTGCATTGATGTCATGAAACGACATGTTTATGAATGGCTTAAAGAAAAACTGATTTGATCTGTAAACCTTTATCCAATTCACAATAAAAAGCTTAAATTTTTTTTAAATCAAATAGAAGGAAATGAAGAAAACAAAATCCAGTCTCAAATTATAATAATCCTGGAAGATTCTATGGACAAAATATTGACTAGTACAGGAAGCATCAAAAGAAGATGGAGGGGGTAGACAGTCACTGCACAAAAAGAATTGGGTGATGTTCAGTCATGTCCAGAGGCAGCAGCTGATCAAGAACTGACTGTCTGGAAGGAGAAGTCCAAGCTGCCCTGAAGGCACTGGTGACAAACAAAGCCCCAGCACCTGATGGGATGCAAACTGAAATGTTTCAACAAGTGGAGGCAGGATGGAGGTGCTCACCCAGTGACCTGGCCAATCAACTGAAGAGATCTGTTTTCGTGCCTGTGTCAAAGAAACGTGACTCAGAAAGATGTGGAAATTATTGAACAGTGTCATTAATATTACATGCAAGTAAAATGTGCTGCAGAGAATTCAGCAATGGTTGCAGCAGTGCCTTGAGGGTGAGCTGCCCAAAAACTTCAGGCCAGATTCAGAAGAGGATGTGGCATGAAGAATGTATTGCTGATGTCAGATGGATTGGGACTGAAAGCAGAGAATGTCAACAAGGTGTTTGCCAGTGTTTATTGATGACACAAAGGCATTCGACTATGTGGAGCATAACAAATTATGAATAGCACTGCTAAAAGAATGGGAATTCCAGAACACTGAATTGTGCTTCTGTGGAACCTGTACATTGTTCAAACAGAACAAGAGGATGCTGCAGAGTTTAAATTCTAAAACAGCATTGCCAGGATGGTGTCTTTTCACCATACCATACTCAATCTGTGTTCTGAGAAAATAATCAGAGCAACTGGGCCACATGAAGAAAAACAATGCATCAGGACTAGAGGAAGTCTCGGGAACAAACTAAGATATGCACTGCTTGCTGAAAAGGAAGAGGGCTTGAAGCACTTACTGACGAAGAGACAGCCGAAAACCTTCAGAAGGGATTGATTTCACCTCCACTGAAGCAAACCCAAACCCTCACCACTAGGTCAATAAGCAATATCGTGATAAAGGCAGAAGAAGTATATTGAAGTTGTCAAGGATTTCGTTTTACTTGGACCACAGTCAACACGCACAGAAGCAGCAATGTAAAAAGACCATCAGGCCCAGCTGCTGCTAAAGATCTCTTAAGAGAGCAGAGCTGTCACTTTGAGAACTCAGATGTGCCCGACTCAGACCAGGTGTTTCCTGTTACCTCGTATGCGTGCACAAGCTGGCCAATGAGTAAAGAAGACTGGAGACAACTGAAGCGTTTGCATTATGGTTTGGGTGATGAATATTGACTATGGACTACGAGAAGCATGAACACATCTGTGTTGGAGGAAGTACAGCCAGAAGGCCCCTGGGAAGTGAGACTGTGTCTTGTGTGCTTTGGACATGCCATCAGGAGGGACCAGTCATTCAAGAAAGACATCATACCTCCTAAAGCAGAAGGTCAGAAGGAAAATGGGAAAGCCCGCAACAAGATGGACTGACGCAGTGGCTGAACAACGGGCTCAAACAGGGCAAGACTGTGAGAATGGCACAGCACCAGGCAATGTGTTGGTCCATTGTACATCAGGGCACTGTGAGTTGGAACAGACTTGAGGCACTGTGTTAGGCTGGGTTGACTAAAGAAACAAATCCTGTGACATTCATATATGTGCAAGAAAGAGCTTTATAGCAACAAGTAATTAGATATCAAAAAAACAATCCCAGCCCATTCCAATTCAATTGCATAAGTCTGATACCATAACTCCCTCTTCAGACTCATGCAGCCACATGCGACGATGCAGAATGTAGGAAGGTCACAGGCAGTCATATGGATCCAATGGCAGTGGTAACATTGCAAGGCTGTGGCAGCAACCAGGATCAGCCAGCAGGAAGGTGAAGGCAGAAGGAGAAGTGTGTATGTGTGTGTGTGTGTGTGTGTGTGTGTGTGTGTGTCCAAGGGGGAGGTGGGAGAGGGGAGAAGGGGAGGTTCCCAGGGCCCTCCTTATGAGAATGCTGTGCCCACAAGGGAGGCACCATTAGGTTGTGACTTGATTGACAGGTAAACCCCACCCCTATACTTTTATATATCTTCAAGTTGACATGAAATTATGTAACTAGAGCAGGCACCTAACAAGAACAGCATGCTTTACTCAAATTTAGTATCTTGACTCCAAGTAATATAAATATGTGAGAATGAAATGAAATAAACGTAAATGATCTCTAAAGGTCACAATCAATTTTTTAAAATCAGAGCATTCAGTGAACCAAGCACTGGGCTGCTAACCTCCGTAAAGGCTGATGGCTGGGGTACACCCACTGGTGCCACAGAAGAAACCTCTGAGGAGCTGCTTCCAGGGGACCCCAGACTTCGGAAACCCCAGGAGCACAGTTCTGTTCTGAAGCACTTGTGTTCGCTGTGACTGAGCCCAAGCCAACTCAGTTCAACGGATTGATTGAAGCCCCACGGACTGTGGTGTCAGTGCCACTTGAGCCTGACCCCAAGCTCCACCATCTTCCTGCCCATTCCAAAGAGAAGTGGTTCCACGGGATGTGGGGCAGACGCTTGCATGACCATCTCGGATAAATTCCTGAGTTACCATGGTCCTCCATGGTCTCAATTGTAAAGACAAGATATTAGCCACTCCCAGAACTCATGTCAGGATGAAATAAGTAGCATTTCTAAAAATGAAACAAGAGGGTGGAGAAAAGTTGGAGGGTGGGGGCAGTAAAAGGGAGACCATATAAAGGAGTCCAGGAAGAAAAATAATGTTTGGAATCTGACTGTGGTAGCAATTGTACAACTTTGCTTGGCATGACTGAACTATGGAATGATATGATATATGCATTAACTCCAAATTAATAATAAGATTTTTTTTTAAATAAATTAGAATGACACAAACTTTTTGTGCCTGGCACTTACTTGGCAAACAATTAACTAGTAGTTTTAGTCATTCTTTTCCTCTTTGTTGATGCATTTACCATAACATTTTAAAATTCTGGTATCTGTGACCACTGAAGACAAAATGGGGGCATAAGCAAATGTGGTGAAGAAAGCTGATGGTGCCCGGCTAGCAAAAGATACAGCATCTGGGGTCTTAAAGGTTTGAAGGTAAACAAGTGGCCATCTAGCAGACAAGCAACAAAGCCCACATGGAAGAAGCACACCAGCCTGTGTGATCACGAGGTATCGATGGGATCTGGTATCAGGTATCAGAAGACCCAAACAAACAATCATATCAATGTACATTATGGGGGTCAGAGATCCAAAGCCCATCTGTAGGCACTTGGACATCCCCTCCAGAAGGGTCCCAAGGAAGGGACGAGTCAGCCAGGGTGCAGTATAGCACCTAGGAAACACACAACATCCCTCTGGTTCTTTAATGCTACTCCACCACCCACCCCCACTATCGTGACCCCAGTGCTACCTTACAAACCCAGCTAGACCAGAGGCGGTACACTGGTACAGATAAGAGCTCTTGACACATGGCCATCCAGGACAGATAAACCCCTCAGGAACAATAATGAGAGTAGTGATAACATGGGGGCAGGGGGAAGGTGGGAGGAAAGGGGGAGAAAGGGGAAACAGATCGCAGTGATGTATAATGTCCCCCCACCCCAGGAGGGCGAACAACAGAAACGTGGATAAAAGGAGTCAGCAGTCAGTGTAAGATATGAAAATAATAATAATTTATAATTTATCAAGGCAAGGTGGGGCATGGGGCTGATACCAAGGGCTCAAATAGAGAGCAAATGTTTAGAAAATGGTGATGGCAACATATGTACAAATATGATTGATACGATTGATATATGGAATGTTGTAAGAGCTGTAAGAGCCCCCAATAAAATGATTTAAAGAAAAGGAAAGGAAAAGGGATTATTTTTAAAGAGTTAAGCATAAAATTACCATATATTCTACTAATAGGTATCTGACCTAGAGAATTGAAAACATCCACACCACCAGGTGTACAGGAGTGTTTATGGCAACATTATTCATAATAACCCCAAAGTGAAAACTACCGAAATGGCTATCATTTGATGAGTGTGGATAAACAAATGTATCCACACAATGGAATATTAGTTCCTCATAGGAAAGGATCCTTGCTGATGCATGCTGTCACGTGGGGAAGCCTAGCCAACATGATGCTGCATGGACTATGTTAGGCACGGAAGGTCACATATCCAGAATAAGCAAAACGAAAGCCACAACAAATAGGTCCGTGGTTACCAGGAGCTGGACAGGGAGGGGATTTAGGAGTGATGGCGGAGGGTGTGAGCTTTCTTTCTGAAGTGAGGAAGAGGTTTTAAGAGTAGATTGTGGTGATGGTCCCAAGGTTCTGTGAACAAAACAGGAAAAAACAACCACACACTGAAATAATCCTTTTAAAGGGGGGAGTTTAATGGCAGTGAAGGACACCTCAGGTTTAAAAAGAATATGTAATTAATTCTAAATACCGCCAACAGTCAATGGATGGAAATACTCCAGTGGAGTACTTTGCTATTTTATCATCCTTGTTTAGGAAAAGTGTTTCTTTTATGTATGATGTTGTTGTTGATATTCCAGCAGGAGCTGAAAATGAAATCTAGCAGGGGCCTACCAAAGACTGTACCCAGACAAGTGACGTGGGCAGAGGGTGAGGATTCAGAACCCAGCGTGGCAAGAGGAGACAACAGCGATGCTGAGAGTGGTGACGGGAGAGCTGGCGTCGTCGCTGTGACTGGGTTCCCCCCGGTGCTGAAGGGTTAACTGACCTTCAGGAACCTTCTCTGGGGCATCAGAGGCCCCACTCTGCACTGTTATCACAGCGAGGAGGGCTGCGCCATGGGAATGAGGCAGCACTCAACGGTGCGTGTGTTTCAACAACGCCTTTGACCAGATGACGCAGCAAAACTATTTTTGTGTTTGTTAGCCTGATAACTGAAAACAAATTATGTGCAGTAATACCGGGAGCTGGAGGTTTTCTTAAATTAGGCATTTGTGGGCTTTCCCCCTCCCTCCCCCTGGCTATGAAGACTTTTTTATTTTGGTCTGTTAACATACTTTGTGCTTTGTGGGTTTTGTCTGTAATTCCTTGGTGCTTGTTAGTTGAATGGCTATCTGAACAAATTAAAGGCCTTTCACCCGATGAAACTACAATCTGCCTCCGGAATATATAACCTAAGTTATTAAGGGAGCTCAATAGGTTTGGGTTAAAGAAATTAAGGCATGTTGTTGAAATCGTCCTTAGGAGTCAGTTGAATTTCTCTCTCTCTCTCTCTCTCTCTCTCTCTCTCTCTCTCTCACACACACACACACACACACACACTTAAGATCATGTTGACACTATTCCTCAACGATGAGTATCTACCCTGTAGTTGAACCAAAACCCTCACTGCCATTGACTCCATTCTGACTCAGAGAACCCTGTAGGGTAGAGGGCAACAACCCCTGTCTGTTCTAAAGCCATGGTTCTTTATGGGAGTAGACAGCCTCCTCTTTCTCCCACGGAGTGGCTGCGGGCTTCAAACTTCTGACCTAGCGTGTATCCCTTTCTTAATTTATTCAACAAAATCCTTATATATGCTCACCCCTTTGGTACAACCCAGGATTCAAAAATGAGGAACACAGGCATAGTCCCCACTGCCCTTGTGGTGCTGACAGGAGAGTTTTAATTAGATGCACACACACACACACACACACAAAACACGGGAAAAAGCTCCACTGCCAAAAATAGACTTTGGGGCCAGGGCGTGGCACCCCATCAGACTCTACCGGAAAACACT
>NW_022111368.1:13709876-13725405 GCF_000313985.2 Echinops telfairi
AGGGAGGGAGGGGAAAAATGAGGACCTAATGCCGGGGGCTTAAGTAGAGAGGAAATGTTTTGAGAATGATGAGGGCAATGAATGTACAAATGTGCCTTACACAATTGATATGTGTATGGATTGTGATAAGAGTTGTATGAGCCCCTAATAAAACGATTTTTTAAAAATTACATACTGTATATACTCGAGTATAAGCCGAGGCACCTAATTTTCCGACAAAAACTGCATTAAAGATGTGCTAAAAAACTCGGCTTATTCACGAGTATATACGGTAGCTTTGGGGGCGGGGCAGGGGAATCCATTATTTTTCTGGGTGCCCTCTCATATATTATAATATTTAATTATTCTTTCCTATGTTTAACTCCTGCTGCAGATTTGCCAACTCATAGTGACCCTATAGAACAGGATAGATCTGCCCCTGTGAACAGAGAGCCTCCTCTCTGCAGGAGAGCTGTGGAGCAGCTGGTAGTTTTGAACTACTAACTTTGTGGATAGCAGCCCAATGCGTAACCACCCTGCCACCAGGGCTCCTCTGTTCCTGGACATAAGCACCCTTAAAAAGCTACTTGAAGAGCAAGCGTCAGTACGTCTCTCCTTGGCTTCTCTTCTCCATTCCCTTCACTCTTCACCACACACCCTTTCATCACTGGTGTTGGGAATCATGAACTTTTTAAAACAACAGATCGGGGTTGATGCTAATTTTTGTTCTACTAATAAGCTGTGTGACTTTCAGCATATTTCTTAACGTCTCTGACCAACCTTGTCTGCAAAGCCAGATAGTAAAAGACCTTCCTGATCGCACTGTATGTGCTTAGCATTCTTAAGCTGTGGTTTTGATTACTGTACCCTACAAATTCCTCTCCATGTTTTCTGGGTCCTTCTGTTGTGAAGTCCCAAAGTGGGTGCAATATTTTTTTTTACTAAAGGTCTAGGTGAAAGGCCAATTTAACACAAATTTGACTTCTCAGCATCGATTACATAAGGAGCCCCAGTGGCATGGTCAGGTAAACACTGGCCTGCAAGGTTGGTGGTTCAAACTCATAAGCCCTTCCATGAGAGAAACTTTGTAATCCAGGAATGTGCTTGCCCCATATTATACACTGAACATCAAGCTAGTTTCCCGTGAAGGACTTTGAAATACCTTAATACTCCCATAGATACAATGGCTGGGAAGAATGGGGGGACCTGGCCATTGGTCTTCAGCACAGGTCGACACCCTGGGAAGTATGCATTCACCGCATGAAGGAGGTAGGGAGCAAGAGAGACCATGGGATCAAAGGATGAGGGGAAAGAGGGAAAGAAGAGAGTGGTGAAGGAGGAAGAGGCACAGCAGGATGAGAAGGGAGTCAGCCTACAGACATAGTGTGCCTGCAGGGTGCGGCTGGGTAGCCAGGCTTCTGGGGGGGCGACCTTGCAGGAGCTGTGCAATGTGCTGACTGAGTATGTGAGCATCCCCCTTGGATTTACCAGAATCCCTGGTGGCACCGTGGTTACACATTGGACTGCCAACCATCGGTTATCGGTTTGAAACCACCAGCCACGCCTCAGGAGAAAGGACTTTCTACTCCTGTAAAGAGTTACAGTCTCGCAAGCTCACAGGATCTTCGCACCTCTCTACCTTGAGCAAGTGCCAGTCTTGCCAGGGACGTCCACAAAACTGGAAATCACCCCAGGCCAGCCATCATCCCACCCAAAAAGGCCTTGAAGGGGGAAAAGAAGTCAATATATGTATGGAGAAAGATCGACACCCACTGGCGATCCTGAAAACTGCAGCCTCTGACTCAGAACGATGCCACATCTCCTAGGAGACGCAGCAAAACCTGCAACGTGAAAATGAATCTCAAACCTTTTAAATAAGATTCCCCCCCTCTTTCTACAAACGTTATGGTTAACTTTAAGGAACCCGCAGCTCCAGTTCACCTAATGAGCAGTGGTCTGCGCATGTGCTTCCCCCAATATTTTCCTTAAAATATCAATTGTGTCCAAATAAGTCTCATTCTCAATGAATGCATGCTGTGCCATCCAAAACTGGCTCCCTAAGCAGACTGCACGTACCTGCTCCAGGCTGCAGTCCGCAACTTCTGCACACAATTAGGCACGGCTGCTCGGTTGCAGTAAAGTTCTCCATAGCATGAAATCAAATTTGAGAAAATGTTAACGTTCTCAAGGGTCTTAACAGAATTCGGGTGAAGAAGCATAGGGTATGATTTTACCTAAAATCCTTATGAAGTCATGTGTCCACATAACTTGCAAATGTTGTTATTGTTTGGAAGGTAATTCTTACAGTGGGAGAGCATGTCAGTCAAAGTAGCTCTTCCTTCTAGTATTTCTCTCTGTTTTTCGTGGTCATTCGCACCATGGTTATAATGTTCATGTTGCATCTATGCAAGGGGCAGAATTCAATCAGCCATGAAAAAATACTTACCATTCCTGACCTCTGTCAGAAGAGTAAAAGATTCTTGTTACTGAATTAGAACCCTTCTCCTCTGCAATGCTAAAGCTATGGTGCAAATGGGTAAGTACTCGACTGCTAACTGAACGGTTGATGGTTCAAACCTAGCTAATGGTTTTTCTTTTTAAAGTACCTGGCAGTTCACTTCCAGAAGTTCACAGACTGGAAAACCCTGGGGACTGCAGTTCTCCTCTGTACACAAGAGGACACTGTGATTTGGAATCGATTGGACAACAACTGATTTGGGCCTTTCAGTTCTCCACTGCTCAAGGTTTCTGTTGCCACTGGCCCAACCCACCCAAGAGAGCCTTGGAGACAGAACGAGTCATCTGTTCCAGAAGGTGACAAGCCTTGGAACCCCTGTGTCTCAGTTCTACTCTGTATACTACTCGGGGCCTTGTCGTGAGTTGGCTTCCATTTGACAGCAACTGATAACAACAAGGGCGTGTTTAAAAGAAAACAATATGGAAAGCAATATGGCGCTGCCTCGGACCGTTGATCCAGCAGTCCTTCTGCTGGGCATATCCCCCAAAGAAGTAAGAGAGCGCGGACATACATCTGCATTCCCAGCAGTACCGGACATACATCTGCATTCCCAGCAGTACCGTTCACAACAGCAAGAGCCCAAATGCCCATCAGTAGACAAATGGTTGAAGCAGCTTTGGTATGGGCACAATGGAATGCTGTCCATCCCTAAAAAACAATGGTGAAACCACAAAGCAGTTCGTGACATGAATGGACTAGAGATCACTGTGCTGAGTGAAGTTGGTCTCTTACAAAAGGACAAGTATTGTAGGGGGCCACTATGAGAAGGCTAAAGACCAAGATAACAATTTGCAGACCAAAAACCGACTTTGGAGGTTACCAAGAGGGAGCGGTCAAGGGACAGAAGACGAAGCAACAGACTATAGAGAGTTGACAGCTCTTGTCTAGGGCAGGAGGATGGAAGAGAGAGGGAGTGAAACTAGAGGGGAGGGGACATAACACAGGGGGGTATGTGCTGCAGGGGGTGAGGAGTCATTTGAATTGTTGAATGCAGAGTTGGTGGTCTGGAGTGTGACACCCCCCCCCCAAGCCACAATTTGAAAAACAAAAGAAAGTAAATAAAACATGCTGAGTGCATTGGTGGGAAGAATTTCTTATATTAAAGAATATTTTTCCTGACTTCAGCCCCAAATTGAAACAAATAACTACTTCCTTGGCTGATGAAGTCTGAGCCTGCTGAACACAAATCTGGAACATCAGTCAGTTAATTGGCCATGCATAGGCAGGTAATCAGATAAGAAGCTAAAACATACTTTTTTTCTACAGATATCGAATTTTTTTAGTGGTTACCAGGGTCAGTATAGAGAAAGTGGGGGGTGGAGGATAGGGGGGGTGGAAAAACTACATGGATTATGGAATGATACGCTTGCAAACAGTGTCTTGTAGTTGCTGTCAATAAGGCTTAAACCTGTAAATAACTGAACAGGCAAAAGTTGTGTGGTAGGTAGCTAAAAGGGCTTCAAAAGTTTGTGGGAAACTTCCATTATTTTAGAATGTATTTGCAGTCATCACTGGGCTAGGTCTTGCTGCTGGTTTCTTTGCTGGCCTGCTCGTCCACCTGCATGCCCAGGACCAGGGCTTTCCCGAAACCTTGCGGGGCTGAGAGGTACTTGGTCAAGTTGGTGAGGGTTCTGCTTTGTTCTCAATGGTCCCCAGGTCACAGGCAAGCTGCTTGGTCATCGTGGGAGAGTTGAAGTCAGGTTGTCCCTTGCCTTGAGCTGAAGAGGTGCAAGGAGTCTCGGGGAGAAGACACCACTGGATGCACGGGCTACACGGAGTGCAGGCTGCAGGTTCTTCTCGGGCACCGGGCTCCCCATGCACAGGAAGTAGGATCCCCGTACTTTTTTTTTTTAACACACTTAAAAAAAAATCATTTTATCAGGGGCTCTTACTACAATCCATACATCCATCCATTGTGTCAAGCACATTTGTACATATGTTGTCATCATCATTTTCAAAACATTTGCTTTCTACTTGAGCCCTTGGGTATCTGCTCATTTTCCCCTCCCCCATCCTCCCTCCCTTCTGAACCTTTTATAATTTATCATTTTTTCCCCCATGGCTAGAACATACATTTTGAACTGATTGTTTATCCTGATGAAAAGATTCTGGTCAAACCTATCAAATATATTAACCCAGGCCTTACAACTCGGAAGTAGACCGCTGCCCATGTCCCAGACAAGCTGTCTTTACAAAGTTGCAGAGGGCGAGCATGGGTGTGATGCTTGGTCAACACTATGGATGACGTGGTACCATGTGCTGGCTAGGAAGGGAAGGTTCACAGAACTGGATGGCAGGTTCAAATGATTCATCTCATAAAAGGCACTGTTTGCAATCTTTTTAATGCTGCAATTTCAGGGAGGAAGGGTTGGAAATAGAAGAGGCATGATAGTTCATTTTATCAGAAAACATTCATCTTTGGTTTGTAAGTGACCCTCGGCTGGGCAGTGATTGTATGCTGTCTGTGGAGATGAGGTTCTGCGTAGTTCAGCGAAACCTGGTATGGTCTTAGTGACGTGTACTGAAAGTCCCAGGGACGGCCAGAGAAACAAACAAATCTCTCTTGGAGAAAACACAGCCAGAATGTTCCCTAGAAGCTAGGAGGGGGAGATTTCATCTCACATACTTTGCACAAGTGACCAGGAAAGGCCCATCCCTGGAAAAGGAAACCGTGCTTGTAGAGAGTAATGAAACAAAGAAGAGCCCCCTAGACATGGGCGGGCCCAGTAGCTGCAAGAATGGGCTCACACAGAACAACCATGGGGAGGAGGGTACAAGACCGGGCTGTGTTTTGTTCTGTTGGCGTCCACAAACCTCGGAAGAAAGGCCTGGTGCTCCCCTTTTAAACCAGCCAAAGAAAGAGAAACCCCTGTGGGTCTAGGGGAAGGGAGGGACTGTATCTAACTTCCACCATATTGGATTAAGAAGGTTCCCTTGTTCCTGAACGGCTGACCTTCCATTCTTCTTGGCTGATGATGTTAGAAAGCACATGTTAAAGAGGACAGAACAGCCTCTCCCCTGGGCCTCTGAATGACTGCATGGAGCAGAGATGCCACCATCCTATCCTACGAGAGGAAACCCAAATAACCAGATTTCGCCCCAAAGCTATGTTCTCTTAAATCGGCCAGCACAAAAAAACAAGGTTTAAATGAAAGTACTTTTATGAAAAAATTCACTGTGACCAGAGAGAACCTTCCCAGAGACGCAACTGGGCACACTAACTCAGAGCGCATTGCTTGATGCTCCCTAACGGGAAAAGTGCATACTACGAAAGCTCCCCTAAGAGGAGCGTTTTTTCCAGTTTTGGGGGGTACCCCTTCATATTTACCTTGGAACTGTTAGATGGGTGTCACAATGGTCTGATTGCCATGAGTCAGTGCTTGAACGTCGTTATCCCGCATCACATCCGTACCTTGGTGAGTCCAATAAAGGAAAGGCACATGGCAAGACCGAGGCATCTGCCGAGGGAGAAATCGACTGCCTTTGTTTTCATGCTCCTCGTCTGCTTCAGGAACCGCTGCCAGGGAAGAAACGGAATCCCGAAACAAGAGGAAACAGAATTTTTAAAGGGAAGTTATTAGCCGAGATGATTTTTTATCTTTCCTTAAAAGCATCCCGTCCGGAGACGTCGGACAGGGCAGGATATGACAAAATAAACAATTTATAAATTATCAAGGGTTCATGAGGGAGGGGGGAGTGGGGAGGGAGGGGAAAAAAATGAAGACCTGATGCCAGGGGCTTAGGTGGAGAGCAAATATTTTGAGAATGACGAGGGCAATGAATGTACAAATGTGCTTTACACAATTGATTCATGTATAGATTGTGATAAGAGTCGTGTTAGCCCCTAATAAAACAATTTAAAAAAAGAAATCAAATGAAGGGGAGGGAGGGGGGAATGAGGAGTTGATAACAAGGGCTTAAATAGAAACTAAATGTTTATAAAATAGTGATGGCAACATATCTACAAATATGCTTGATACAATTGATGTATGGGTTGTTATATGAGAGCTGTAAGAGCCCCCAATAAAATGATTGTTTTTAAATTTTAAAAAAGCATCCTCTCCCCACCTTATCAGGCAGCCTCACTGGGGTGCTGCTAGCTGGCAGTGACAAGCTGAAGGATTTCGGTTCCTACCCTGGTTCATCCCTGGCTCAGCTGAGCTCCTGCAGCCTGGGGACATGACAGGCCCTGCAAGAGGTGCTCACTGTCCCTCAAAGCCCCAGTGGATCAAAGCTACAGAAAGGGTTCAGGTGCAAGCCCTCAGGAGCATGCCTGAGCCCTGAGTAGCAACCTAGGCCACACACAGAGAAATGGAAAGTGAATGGAGATTCATGGAGCACAGAAGTGAATACCAAGCGTTAGGACGCATAGTGCAAAAATCACAACCAGGAGTGATGTGAAAGTCATCACCTTCTTCATAATTATTTTTGTCTTTTTAAAAGCCTCAGTACTTTTCCCAGGCTCTATTGTCCTGGAGTGACAATATCAGAGTCCCTCTCAACCCCTCTCTTCATTTCTGAGTGATTCAAATTCTCTGAAAAGTACAACCTGGGGTAGGTAATATTCTGCCCACGGTACTCATCCATGCCTGATTTTCCTGACTATATTTCATGGACTAGTTTAGGAAGCGACATTCAGAAAATAACAAAACTGACTTTTTTAAACATACGCAAGTTTTAAAAACATAGTATTGCATTGAAATATCAACTGGTGATGGTCCCCCAGCATTTGTTGGACTTTGGACTATCATAGTTTGTCCACATTACATGTGCACACGCATATAACATGCAGACAATTCATAGGACACTAACTCCCAAGGGGCTTGGGAGACTTGCAGAAACCTTGTAAGCGTGAGTTCTCTGCGTGAAAATCCAGTAGTGAGCACACGAGGAAAAGCTTCAGTCAGGGATGGAGGAACCTTTTGATGATATTTGCTCTTGTCTCAAAGTCTTGACTTGGTTGATGACATCAGTATCCCGATATCTCTCTCCCCATAGCAGTTCCTAGTTCTACTTAAAAGGTAGCCAGCAGAAAGAAGAAGGAGGAGGAGGAGGAGGAGGTCAATTTGAGGAAGTAGTGAAGCTCTAGAGCAGTGGTTCTCAACCTTCCTCATGTTGTGGTGACCCCCTTTAATACAGTTTCATACAGTTCCTCATGTTGTGGTGGCCCCCAACCATAAAATTGTTTTCGTTGCTACTTCATCACTGTCATTTTGCTACAGTTATGAATCATCATGTCTGATAGGCAGGATATATTTTCATTGTTACAAATTGAACATAATGAAAGCATCATGATTAACCACAAAAATAATATGCAATTATAGATTGTGAAATATTTATTTCTAATGACAAATAAATGAAATTTCGTCTTGAAGCATGGTGTAGCATGGTAACAGTCTTCATGCCAGGTACTCAAATGTGGGCGTATCTGCATGTGGGCGGATCCGCCTGGAGACGGATAGAGGAGCGGTGTCTTGGATCCTAAGACCACCGGAAATATGTATTTTCCGATGGTCTTAAGCAATGCCTGTGAAAGGGTCATTCGACCCCCAAAGGGGTCGCGACCCACAGGTTGAGAACTGCTGCTTTAGAGGGAGACACATAAAACAACAAAGTTAAGGTAACTTTTCAGGTGGTGAAATATGAGAATGTTCATTTTCTCAGGAGATGCAGCTTGATGGGTTTATTTCAACAGTTCAAGGGGAAATGTGCTGTATCCTAGAAATGGATCCCTATGGAGAAAGCGGAAGGCTTAGTGTTGCATTTCGTTGCCTCCCTCTGGTGATTCTGATTCATTTCCAGGCTGTGATCTCTTCCCGGAAGCAGTCTCTAGCTCTGTCTTCTGAGATGTCTCTGAGTAGATTCGAACCACCAACCTTCTGGGTCATAGTCAGGTGTTCAACCATTTACACCACCCAAGGAAGCTACAAGTTGAAGGACAAATCTGCTGTTGAGCTGGTTCCAACTCAGAGTGATTCCATAGGACTGAATAGAACTGCCCCCACTGGGGTTCCAAGGCTGTGTGCCTTGACAGAATCAGGCTGCCTCATCTTTCATCCACAAGGCAGCTGATGGGTCCAAACTACCGACTTGCTTAGCAGCCATTGATGCTAACCATTGAGACATTGCTGCTAACCACTAGCCATTGAGACATCAGGGCTCCTTAAAATAGTCCATATTATGGAATTACTACCATCAATCTGAACACTTTTCACCCATACTTTTAAAAAGCTTTTAATGTCTTCTAATGTGTAAAAGCTTTTAATGTCTTATAGAATAAAAAACAAGCTCACTGCCATCGAATCAATGGCAATGCAGAACGACACTACACAGCAGGCCACAGCTGCCCTATGTGTTTCTGAGACTGTAGCTCTCTGCTGAGTAAGAAGCCCTGTCTTTCCCCCCTGGAGCCACCGGTGGTTTCAAACTGCTGACCTTGCAGTTAGCAGCCCAATGTGTCACCATTAAACCACCAACGTTCCTGACCCCACTATTACATGCATTTGTAAAATGTGGGTAATAAAGATCTCTACCTCACTGTAGGATCATACACGATAACATATAAAGCACTAAGACATCTAGCATAGGACTTGACCCAAGGACTCATCACCAATTAGCTACCTTGCAAACATCACTTACTGATGCTTTTTATTTTAAATAGAAAGGGAATTGATTCTGAAAACATGAGTAGCTCAAGCCAGAATTAGGGAAGAATCAAGGTGGACAAAATAAAGCCAAAGATCCACCTCAAGGTGATGAGTTCAGAGTGCCAAAAGCAGACATCATGGCCCTAGAGTCCGGCGGTTCTCAACCTGGGGGTCACAACCCCTTTGAGGGTTGAAGGACCCTTTCACAGGGGTCACTTTCATAACAGTAGCAAAGTGACTGTGATGAAGTAGCAATGAAAAGCATTTTATGGTTGGGGGTCACCACAACATGAGGAACTGTATGAAAGGGTCGTGGCATTAGGAAGGTGGAGAACCACTGCCCTAGACCTTCACCTGGGCACTGCAACACTGCTGGCCTCTGTGGTCCCTGCCCACTTGATGCCTGTCACTGAACCCCCTCAGTCGGCATAACCAGCTGTCAGGGGAGGCTTTTATCATGGCAGCAGTCTTCAAAGACGTGAGCCAGCACACTGCCGGCCACTCTGCTCAGGCCCACAAAACATAGAACAATGGCAGGACGAAATTAGACCTTCTAGTCAGATCGAGACTGGTGGAACCCGGGAGAGTGGCTCTTCGAGGGAGGGCCACTGTAGTCGAACACTTCAAGAAGGAACAACCAACATGTCTACAGAGACAACAAAAATACTCCTGAAGAACGTACCCCTCGGAATCATCCACCGTGTCAGACCAAATGGACGCATCTGCCCCCAAATAGAGCTAAGAGGACAGAGAGAGGCAGGAAGGAAGGACACATGGAGGTGGTGAGCCAGGGAAGAAGGGGAAAGATGCTGTCACAGTGAGGGAACATCTCGATCAGCAACCCCTCCTCCCCTCTTCGCCCCACCTTCCCGTCCTCCTGGTATCGCTACTCCCCTTCCTGTTCCTGTGTCATGAACTCCTGTCTCTTCTCTGTACCTGTGCACATGCTCTGGTCTAGCCCGCAGTGAAAGGCAGGACTGGGGACATGATAGTGGGGGTGAAGAAGCCTCAAGGAGCCAGAGGAGTGCTGTGTGTTTCATCAGTGCTCTACTGGCCCTGACGGACTCATCCCCACACTCATTTTTAAAGAGCTGAGCAGTAGTGCCTGATGGGCTTCATGCAAGTTATATCCTCAAGTGACAAAGGAGAAAATAGAAAAAAAACATCTTACAGCTCTTATGCCATTCCATACATCTTGTATCATGCCTATTTGTACCTATGTTGCCATCATCATTTTCTAAACATTGACTTTCTATTTGAGCCCTAGGTATCTGCTTCTCTTTTTTCCCTCCTGCCCCCACCTCCCACCCTCATGACCCCTTGATAAATTATAATTATTGTTTTCATATCTTACACTGACTGCTATCTCCTGTCACCTATGTTTCTGTTGGCGATCCTTGGTTTTCATCAGCAAGGGCTTCAAGTTTTTCTCACTCTCAGCAAGCAAATGTCATTTGCATGCCATAGTTTGTTAATAAACCTTCCTCCAGTTCTGATGCCACATCCCAGTTTTTCAGATTATTTGCTCAGCATACAGATTGAGTAATGATGATAAAAGGATACAACCCTGGCGCACACCTTTCCTGATATTAAACTATGCAGTATTCCCTTGTTCTGTTCAAATGATTGCCTCTTAATATATGTGTAGTTTCCATGTAAGCACAATTATGTGGTCTGGAATTTCCATTCTTCCCAATGTTATCCATTGTTAATTCTGTATTTAATCTTTTGGAGTGGCTCTCTGAATTTCTGTTTGGTCCTTTACTTCAGCATTTCTTCCATTTGCATTAGCTGCTCTGAATTGAACAGCAAGTTTAGGAGTCTCTTCTTCATGGATCTTGTTCTTGATGCATCCCATAACTCAACGGGCCTCCAGTCATCAGAGTTCAATGTGTCAAAGAGGTTCTTGAGAGGTTCTCTAAATTCGAGTGGGAGAAACTCAAGGTTGTATTTGGACTCTTGTGGACTTGTTTTCATTTTCTCTTTGGATCAATGATCCTTGGTCAATTCCACTCCAAAAGATAAAATAAAGAATTATAATGAAATAAGGAAAGACCTGGCATTAGAAAACCAAAAGGGAAGAAAGAACACACCCAGCCTATCTTAAATGTTGTCAAAAGTGAAAATGTCATTTAGGTGATGAAGGTACTCCTGACCAAACCACAGTCTAATCCGTCACTTCATATGGACACACAACAGCTGGACAATGAGAAAGGGAGAAAGCAGAATAGGTGTGCTTTCAAAGTGTGGGTTTGGCCAAGAAGGTCTTATCTACCATAGAGTGCCAGAAGTATAAACAAATCAGTCTTAAAATAAATTGTCCCTCAGAAGCAAGAATGAAAATGTTCTGGGGCTACTGAACTTTGGACACATCATTAGACAGCAATTGCTAGAAAAAGACATCATTGGTAAAGGGCAATGAAAATGAATAAAAGATGGATTGACGCAATGGCAGCAAGAATGGACTGACGTCTGTTGATGACCACGAAGATGATCCAGGAACTGGCAACAGGTTGCTCTTTGAGGGAGTTCTAGTCTGACACCTTTGGGGGCTCCAGAAACTGACTCACGAATTATCTTAAGATTCAACCTGATGGCAACTAACAACAGCGAGATTCAGGATTAACCGTTGAGTTGGCGTCAATGGCTTATCTGGGGTAGGAGGGTGCACACACCGCTGAACCTGGCTGGTGAGTGGGCGGTCTGGTTGGACAGGTGCCACTTCAACTCAAGGAGTGCAATGTGTCCCTGAGGATGGCAGGACTTTCACATTTGGAACCTTCCAGACCCCACCTTATACATTTCACCCTTTAGCTACCTCTGGTTTGCAACCTCTCTCTGGAATTAGAAAATATATTTCTTTTCTATAATAATATTTTGTACATCAAAGTAGTGAACCCAAGGATGGTGGGGGGGGGGCCCTGAATGTTTAAGCAGCTGGTCAGAAGTGAGCATGGGCTTGCGGACCCCGAACTTGAGGTGAGTGTGTGAAAACTTGAACAGACCTGGCTAGTCTGTAGGGTTGTGCCCTTGACCAGGGTTTGCACTAACTCACTGTAGTCACATCAGGAGGCCAATCCCCAAGTCCTTCCCACATAGCACTTGAGTTATTCTTCCCAAATTCCTGCCCATTAATCTCTGGAGGTTGTTAGTTATGTCCGGTGATTTCTTCTTTCAAAGCAGAGAGATACTCTGTTGAAAGCTCTGCTCACTGGGACCAGGCCGCTTCTCTGCCATCTCTAGCGCCATCTTTCAAGCGGAGCCTCATGCTGCTGTCTAGGTCCAATGAAGCCATGGAAATCCCAAGACAGGCTAAAAAGGAGGTTTTTCTATAAAAGCATTGCATGCAATGAAAGAATAACTACACGCTATCAGGGACCTGTAGGCTGAGCAGGAGCCCCAAGTAAGGGCAAACTTGGAAGGGGTTCAGACCTCACTGGAGAAGGCATGGTTCAGACCCTGGACGGCAGAGGTCACAGGGTTGGCCAGGCCAGAGTCAGTCTGGAGCAGCTGCGCCAACAATAGGGAACTGTCCAAAGTCCAGGGAGGTGATGGGCCATCAGCGGCTGGTCATGGGGCTGTGGAGCAGAGGGGCTGGGCTGGGAGCAGGCAAAGGCCTCCATGGTGTGGGCAGCCTAGGGTAGGGTCGTGGCTTGCAGGGGGTGTGCGGCACAGGTAGCTTTGTGTAGAGGGCTGTGGAGGGATCCAGTCAGCAGCTGCATGTAGGCATGGCATCCTGGTTCATGTTGAGAGGCCGAGGGACACGCGATTGCCCAGGTGAGGCTGCCAGGTCTCAGAGTATATTGATTAGAACAAGCTCTAACAAGGACCTCACAGTCACCCACCAACCCCAGGGCCTGCCAGAAAATTTCAGGAAGCCTTTTCTTTCTGCGGTGTTCCTCCAGGCACCTCTGCTGGGGAAAACTTCCACACGTTCTTCTTGTTAGCTGCCATGGAGCCTGCCCCACCTCATGGTGGCCCCCCGCACAGGAGAAAAAGACATCCACCTGTGTCCTCCCCAATACAGGTTCAACTGTGATCCACAGGGGCATTTTTCTTCTTAATTTTTAACAGTCTTGATTCATAACTCATATATCATATAATTCAATAGCTCAGTCATATTAAAAAGGAGTCTTGCCATCAATGTTATAACATTTCATTCTTTCTTGTACTCATTGTTATGAGCTCTGCATCTCCCTGCAACCTTCCCCGCCATACTCCTAGGAAACCATTCATCTAGTTATTGTCACTACAGATTTACCTACCCTGGGTTGCACATAAGGAGGGAAAAACAAACAAACAAACAAACCCAGGAACAATAGCAAAATAAAACAGTGGAAAATGTCAATAGAAATTAAAGCAGAAAAATGTAAAACACTAGAAAAATATTTAAATGGGTCAAAGGAGAGATCAAATCATAAGGTGTTAAATTTTAACCTGACTACATCTGCATTAATCCACTTTCCAATGCACTGTGTCTGCAAGGCTTTTCATATCCCCTGGTCTATGATCAAAGGAGTGTTACTGAGGCTTAAGCCACACGGGGACCCAGGAAATGGATTTTGAGTTTCCACTGTCATCTACAGCCTATTGCAAACTACACACTGAGAATTTAAGCTCTGATACCATTCCCTCCTCTAGTCTTAGATTTTATTATTTATAATCCTTGAATCACACAGCTAATGTGCTTCTTCCTTGTGGCTGTAACTGGCACCTCACTTAGATGACTGCTTGTGTTAAGATCAGGCTTTAAGATCTCAGACTCTCAGGCACCAACTGATTCCTTCACCCACATCTTCAGTGATCTTTTCATGAGGCAAAGTATCAATGAGTAGCGCCATGCCATAAGAACTAATTGATCTGAGATTAAGGCTACGATTCAGTGCGAGCTCAAAATCCAATCATATATCTATGCTTTGTATATGTCCCTGACCCACTTTAGAGACATCATTATCATTTTATTGGGGAACAGTACAAATCATCCCCAGGTGTCATTTGGATGCTCTGATGAAACCTGGTTAGCATATAATAACACACAAGCCTCCACTGACAGATGGTGGTGAGCACACATGAGTCCAGGACAGGGTCTGTCACATAAAATTAAAAATCCAGACCCACTGCTGCCCTGTCCATTCAGACTCAGAACGAGTAGAAGGTGAGAATTCGACCACTGAACCATAGATGGCTCAAACCGTAGCAGAGTGCTTACTTTAAAGGACAATTACTTAACGGGACCCGGCAGTGTCACAGAACAGGGATTGAAGGGCACATGTGTAGACGAGAGGAGTAAATCGATAACAACTAACACACCAGGACCAGAGCCAGCTGGTGCCAACATTCCTGCAGAATCCTCTCTCAGTCTGTAAGATGGGTTTTGTCGTTCGCAGTCACCTGGCCATCCACAACCCCTGTGAGGTCACTGGAGTGAAGGGAGTGAGGGACAACTGTTTGGTGGAGGGGACAGACTGGGACTGTGGACAGGACTGTCAACCTGCACATATGCTACTACGTCCCACAGCCCTCTGAATCGCATGCTCGGTTGTAAGAACAGCTTCGTTTCTCGTGTCCCCCACACAACAAAACTTTTCCCAGTCATCCTTTCTACCTCTTCTCTCATTTAAACGGGAACTCATGCCAAATTAACCTCTCACTCCACCGTCCCACCCAAACCAGGCTTGTCGAGGTCACCACGTACTCCCCTCGGCTAAGTCCAAGGGAGACTCATGCCTCCTCTGATTGGGCCAGTCAGCAGGTTTTGAGGTCATCTCCTATGCTGGCCTCCTCCCAACACTGCCTTCCTTGACCTGCAGAAGCTGCCTCCACGAGTCTCCTTCCACCCTACGTGACATTCCTACTCAGTTTCAGATCTCTTGTGTCGGAACTTCCAAATGTTGGCCATCTTTCAGGACCTGTCTTACCTTTGCTATCCCATTCCTTACCTTGGTGAGGTCATTCGGTTCCAAAAATTGAAGTATCATCTTGAGAGGAGGCCCTGGGTGGGGCACAGTGCTAATGAGCTGGGCTGTTAACCAAAGGGTTGGAGGCTTGAGCCCGCCCAGAAGCACCTTAGAAGAAAGGCCTGGTAAACGACTTCTGGAAGCTCAGGCATTGAGAAGCCCATGGTCAGGCGTTGAGAAGCCCATGGTCAGGCATTGAGAAGCCCATGGTCAGGCATTGAGAAGCCCATGCAGCACTATCTACTCTGACACCCACACAGGGGTCACCATGCGTCCTGGCTTTTCCCATATTGGCAACCTCCACATTTTAGTCTTTTGTTTGGACTTCCTCTCTGAATGCCAGTCTCATGTCTACTACAGTGTGTCAGTCTGGGTAGACTAGAGAAACAAATTCATAGACACTCCTATGTATATAAGAAAGAGCTTTA
>NW_022111368.1:13725940-13727267 GCF_000313985.2 Echinops telfairi
TATAACTACCACAGACAGTCTTCAATTTCCCTAATGAAATGTCTTCATCGTCATCTCAAATGTGGCAACTCAAAGGCCCTCTGGTGGTGTAGTGGGATATGTGTTGGGCAGTTAACCACAGGTTGGCAGTTCAAACCCACAGGCACTCCGTGGGAGAAAGATGGGGCTTTCTGTTCCGGGGGACAGCGCTACCCTGTGCTATAGGGTTGTTACAGCGGAGAGTTTGGGGTTTGGGTTTTATCTCAATTCAACGAAATGGGACTGACACGGTGGCTGCAACAGTGGGCACAACTGTGGGGATGGCACAGGGGCAGGCAGGGTTTCAATCTGTTGGAGGGGGGTCGCTATGAGTCAGAGCGGTCTGGATGTCGCCTAGCAACAACAACTTCCCAACTATATTCCACAGTCACCCCTTAAAATGATGCTGCTTTACTTAGATCTTCCTTCGCTACATTCACCCTAGCACACTTAGTAACTCATTAACGAAAACTGATACAGCTTATAAATACGTCCAGCAACATGTGAAACACGAAATATTAACCAGCACATTTTGTGATCCGTTAGTAGACGTTTTACCATGGGAAAGGGCCCGGCACACAACTCCAATGACCGGAAAGAACATGAGATTGAGAGTGAGCCATCCCTCCCAGGCTGTGGGCCCTGTTCACCTTCTGAATCTCAGACCTGTCTCAGTCCCCTCCTGGGGACTACCAATGCCATATTTACAGGAAGCTGTGAGATGTTCGTGAAATTGCACTTTTGAAAGTATCAGTTTAAAAAGGAGGGATAAAGTTTTATATAAAGACCTCAATTAATGCTGTCGTGTGGATTCTAGCTCACAAGAGACCCATAGGACAGAGCAGAACTGCGCTTCGGAAGGTTGATGAGGCTGTACATCATCACAGAAACAGACTGCCTCCCCTCTCTCCCAAGGAGCAACTGGTGGGTGGCAGTGGCTACCTTTCAGTTAGCAGCCCAAGACTTAACCCACTGGGCCACCAGGGCTCCTGAAGGTATCACACAGTTGTTACTTACTATCTGAAGACTTTGAGGTCTTGAGACATGGCACGCAACGATTCGGCATTCTCTCGTAGGAAGAAGCCACAGCCACCCTCTTGGTTTGTGTCCAGAAGAGAGATATCTGGTCGCCGATACCAAGAGCAAGAAAGAGCATGCTAGGAAAAACTAATAAACTGTGCTTCCCAGGGCAGATGTTTACTTTACTAAATCCTTTTGCAACCTAGCCTTTAATACACGGATATATTTGGGGAGGCTGGCTGCATGCACTGAGATAAAAGAGGCATGAACTTAAAGCACATCTGGTAAA
>NW_022111368.1:13728505-13729547 GCF_000313985.2 Echinops telfairi
CTCATGTGTTTATTGGCCAGGATGGCACAATAAACTAACTCAGTATCTAATAATAATAAAAATTTTAAATGTCATTAATGTATTAAGGAATACATAGAGCCACTGTACTAAAAAAGAACTGGTCAATGCTCAACCTTTCCAAGAGGTTACAGCACATGATCAAGATCAAATAGTATCAAAAAAAGAAGTTCAAGCAATAGTGAAGTCATGGGAAAAGAAACAAGACTCCAGGAATTGATAGAACACTGCAACGGACACATTACAACAACAGAATGCAATGCTGGAAGCACTAATTCGTCTTTGCCCCAAAATTTGGAGGATAGCTACCCGGCCATCAGACTGGAAGCAATCCATATTTGGGCCCAAGGTGGCCCAACAGAATGCAGAAATTATCCAGGATGATCATTAATATCACATGCAAATACATTTTGCTGAAGATAATTTTTAAATGGTTGCTGCTGCACATCAACATGGAGCTGCCAGAAATTCAGAAGCAGGCATGGAATGAGGGGTGATATTGCTGACATCAGAGGGGGCTTGACTAAATGTAGGGAATACCAGGAAGATGTTTGGTTTAGTTTGGTCTTGAGAAAGGTGGTTACTTGGGGGGGGTTATTGTTTTGACTATAGAAAGGCAGGTGTGGATCATGACAAACGAGATAAGTATTTGAAGACTGGAAATTCCAAAACACTTCATTGTCCTGATGTAGAACTTGCATATAAACTAAGAGGCAGCCATTCAAACAGAGTAAGGGGAGACTGTATGTTTTACTACCAGAAAAGGCATGTGTCAGGGTGGTATCCTTTCACTATACTTACTCAGTCTGTACTCTGAGCAAATACTCTGAGAATCTGGACGATTTGAAGAAGGATAGGGCATCAGGATCAGAAGCCTCATTAACAACCAAAGCAGGCTCTTATGTGTAGTAGTGTGCATGTTCTGGTTTAATCCGATTTGTAAGGTAGAATTGAGGTCATGATAGTGGGGGGAAGGAAGCACCAAAGAACTAGAGGAAAGTTGTATTTCATCAGTGCTATACTG
>NW_022111368.1:13730829-13768043 GCF_000313985.2 Echinops telfairi
TCATTGCATGTGTTTTATGAGTCTGAAGAGAACTTTATAGACTGGTATGGGACATATGGGCTAATAATGAACTTATGGACTTAATCTGGACCGGGCTGGGATGTTTTCTTAATATACAACTGCTCTTTACATAAAGCTCTTTCCTATACACATATAAGTGTCTATGAATTTGTTTCCTTAGTCAACCCAGACTGACACACTCATGATAAACAAAGACTGAAGTTACTGTAGTTGGATCCACAATGAAGACTGATGGAAACAGCAATCAAGAAATCAAACAACTTATATCATGGGGGTAAATCTGCTGCAAACGGCCTTTTCTAAAGGTTAAGAAGTAAAGATGTCACTTTGAAGACTCATGTGCTCCTGACCATGGTATTTTCCATCACTTCATATGCATGACGGCGAATAGGGAAGACTGTAGAAGAATTGGTGCCCTTTAATTATGGTATTAGTAAGAACATTGAAAACACCATGGACCGCCCGAGGAACAAAACAAATCCGTCCGGGAAAAGGTACAGCCAGAATACTCCATACAAGCCAGGTCAAGGCTTCACCTCACATATTTTGGGCATATTATCAAGAGGGAATAGTCCCTGAAAGGGGCTGGCGTGCTAGTAAGATAAAAGACCACTAAAAAAGGCAGATGAACTTTAACATGATAGATTGACCTAGCATCTGCAACACTAGGCTCAGAAAACGATTATGAGAAAGCCCTGCAGGTGTTGCAGTTACATGTTAGGCTGCTTTGCTCAAGGTCAGCAGTTCGAAACCAGAGAAAGAGGATGAGGGTCTCAACTCCTGTCAAGAGTCCCTGCACCCTCAGAAACTCTCAGGGGTAGTTCTACCCTAGCCCACAGGGTTGCCAAGAGTCAGAAAGGCCTTGATAGCAGTGAGGGCGTGATAAGTTTAACGTGACCGCATGGCACCAAACAACCGATCATGACAGTATATCCAGCATTATTCCAAGCACTTTCCATGAATTATAGCATTTTATCCTTACATTCCATCATCCTATTATCCTCACTTTGTAAAAGAAGGGCACGATGCACCAAGCGCATGCCCAGCGTGCCCTGGTGGGGCCAAGGCCCCCGGGTGGTGGGAATCTCCTTGGGGTCACCCTCACAAGCACCGCAAGGCAGTGGGGCTTGCATTTCAATCCAAGGTTGTCGGGCCAAGCCCTTCACTGTCGTGCATTCTGGCTCCACTTGGCATGGCATTTACAGTGGGTGACTAGTTTCCTCAAGTAGATACGATCCGCCCATGGCGTTCTCAGGAAGAAAAACAGTCAACCCTCCACCACGTGGCTCAGGCCGGCAAGCCGACAGAGACCTGAGCGGGAAAGGAAGGCTGGGCTAGGTCTGCTGGGAATCCACACCACCGAGAATCACCGCCGTCGAGTCGACTGACACGGAGTCCAAGTGCCCCCGTGGGTTCCCGGACTATCACTGTCGAATGCCTGATGTGTCTCCCTCGGAGTGGCTGGTGATTTCGAACTTCCGACCTCGGGGTGGGCAGCCCGGCGAAGAACCTGAGCCCTGTGCTCATTCTGATGCTGCAGTGGGTAACGCATCCGGCTGCGATCCGCGTGGCCGACAGCTCAACCGCTACCAGCCGCGGCTCCGCGGGACAAAGATGGGGCTTTTTCCTGCGGTAAACGGTGACGGTCCTGGAAACCCGCCGGAGGTCGCTACGAGTCGGCAATGAGTCCCTAGCAGCGAGTTTGGGGCTGGGCTTGTTTGGTGAAGGAGAAGAAGGCGGCGGCAGGGCCGGAACCAACGGCGCGACGCTGGTTTCCCCGCCCGTGGGGGACGCGTTTGCGGGATGCGCCGGGGGCGGGGTCTGCGGAGCGCGGCGCTCGGGACTGGAGCCGGCGCGGGGGGGCGGGGCCCGGCGCGGAGCCGGAAGGAGGGGCCTGCGTCCCGGCAGAGGTGTGTGCGGAGCGGCGGCGCGTGCTCACCGGGCCTGCGCGACCATGAACCTGGAGCGGCTGCGGAAGCGCGTCCGCCAGTACATTGACCAGGTTGGGCAGCCGGCGCGGAGGGCTGGCGAATCGCGGCTCGGCGGGAAGGATGGCGGGCCTGGCTGGGAACCTGGAGGGAAGGCCAGCCTGGACCCCACTTCCGTAGCGGCCTAGAAGGATGGGTTTACCTGTCATCGGGGTCCCTAAGCCTTGGGCTCGCGCTTTTCTATGGGGTTAACCCCTTCTTTTTCCGCCTCCCTTCCCCGAATAGGAAAGCAGCCCCTGCTTGTTGTCGCTTCCGATTTCGGAGCCCTTCTATGCAGCCTGCCGCACTCAGAATGAAAGCTACTGAAGTGCAGGGAAGAGTCTTAAACTTGTGGACGGCCCCCTTCTGCTGCCAGAGGAACACCTAGCACGCAATATGCGCTCATCCAATCTTCAGTGCTAAACGCAGTTGCACGGATGGCCTTCGAGTGTAGCTTGCTAATAGGAAAATTGCTACTGCATTCACTGTAATTGGCCGAATTTAATTGGATGACGATACTAATAAACATGCTGTCTCAAATTGGTACTTTTGGTGAAAAAAAATCACAGCTCCATCCCCCAGTTCTCAGTGCTAACTCTGCATTAGCAGCCTCCCCCCCCCTCCCCAAATGCTTAAGATGCGTCTTCAGGATCAGCAGTATCTGGTCCATGATGTCATTGTTTTGTTTTTTCAATGGAAATATGTGCCTTCCTGGTTAATAAAAAGGAAGAAAGGAGAAAAAAATGGGCTTCTTACAAAGAATCGGGAATTGGATGTGAGGTGCTGCGGCCAAAGGCTTTCAGTGCATTGGAAGGCATAGTTTTTGTTTACCACGATCTGTTGAACACATGTATTTACTGGGTTCTTTCTCTGGTCCCGGGTGCTGTCAGGAGTGAGAGAAGAGACCTACTTCCCACTTAGAATTGAGTAGAATGGTGTCTGTCCCAGTAAACATTGCTTCTCCCAGAAGACTGAAGATGGGGAGTAAAGCTAGCCTCGATAAACCTGTGATTTGTGACTTCACATGGCTTACATCGTTAACTTTTTTTTTTTAGAATTGGCAGTCCCTTGTAGCTCCCCATGGCCAGAGAAGCTTAGTTAATGCATGTGTGTATACTATGTTTCATTTGAGTGCTGTTGAAATTAAATCTGTGCTATTTGAGGTATTAGATAGAGTGTTCTTGCCACTGCCCTCTCACTTGAGATGACTAACTCATGAAAAATATCCATAGAGAAATGATGTAAGAAGTACGCAGACTCACGGCCAGCGAGTCGATTCGGATGTGTTGAGACTCCTTGGGACAGGGTAGAACTGCCCCTGTGGGTTTCTGAGACGGTCACTGTGCACAGGAGTAGAAAGCCCAGTCTTTCTCTTGCAGAGCTGCTGGTGGTTTCCAATTGCTGACCATGGGCGTCACGGCCCAACCTGTACCCACTACACCAGCTGGGCTCCTTTGTAAGATATACTAGTGAGTATATCTTGTCAAATGGACTAGCATGTACATTTGCTACTGTGTGAGATACCCACTGATACATTTATGAAGTGTATCATTTAAAATAAAACTAGCCCCTTGAATTGTATATATCAACGGTATTGCAATAGTGTTTTTATTATATACTGGAACTAAAAATTATCCTAGTTGAACTACTACTTACAAAAACACATTGTATTAAGATGGTGGTTTATTATATAGCATTATAAGAATATTACATATCTATAAATAAAACTTTATTGACTATATGTATATCAATAAATAAAAATTTATAAATGAAATCCCCCAAAGAGAATATTAGATATCTTTACAAATCTGCACAAGAGAAAGATGATAGTGTCATAGAGGGAGAGTCTCAGAAACCCAGGGGGCACTTGCACTCTGTCCTACAGGGTTGCTTTGAGGGACTGGATGAGGGAGCTTGTGAGTTTCCATGAAATAGATCAGTTACCTTTTCGCCTTTTTTCTCCCTACAGCAACAGTATCAAAGTGCTCTCTTTTGGGCAGATAAAGTAGCCTCACTCTCTCACGGTAAGTGATAAATGATGGTTTCAGGGTTTTGGTCCTGAATTCCCCAGTTTTAGACGCTGACCCTTTATGTAATTCTCACCACAGAGGAACCCCAGGACATTTACTGGCTGGCGCAGTGTCTCTACCTGACGGCGCAGTACCATAGAGCAGCGCATGCACTTCGGTCCCGGAAACTAGACAAAGTGAGTGGCCGCGGGACCTGTCAGGGTTTCTACAGCTTATTTTGCTTTTATTTTAATGTCATCAGATTAATACCAGGTGTAAATAGTCCTTCCAGCCTGAGCCCTAGCGCTCCTTAAGCATACAACAACTGGTCCTGACCAGGGTCTGTCATGCTGCCCACCCATCCATTCCAAACCGAAACTAAACTCACTGCCATCGAGTCAACTCCGATTCGTAGTGACCCTACAGGACAGGGTAGGGCTGCCACCCTGGCCCTGTGGGTCTCCGAGACTAATACGTGAGTAGAAAGCCTCATCTTTCTCCCGTGGAGCGTCAGCTGGTTTTGAACAGCAGACCTTGTGCTTAGAGCCCCACTTGTAACCACCACCAGGGCTCCTCCCACCTCTAGGATCCACTGCCTAATAAGCAAACCCTTGCCCTAGGTGCTGTCACAAGGTGGCTGGGAAGCTTTTCCCTCACTGTGCCCTTCTCTCAGGTTCCTACTGCAAGAATCACAGAAGAAATGATTAAAATTATTCTCTTTATTTCATGCTTATAGTATTTTAAGAGGAGAAAGATGAGGCTCTCTACTCCCATAAAGTTACATTCTCAGAAACCTGCTGGGACAGTTCTACCCTGCCTCAGTGTCACGATGAGTCAGAATCGACTTGATGACAGTGAGTTGGGTTTTGTTTTTAGTGAGTAGTGGTTACGATTGGGCTGGTAACTGCAAGGTCAGCAGTTCAAAACCACCAGCCGCTCCATGGGAGAAAGATGAGGCTTTCTACTCCTTTGAAGTACAATCTCAGAAACCTACAGAGGGAGTACTACCCTGTCCTATAGGGCGGCTCGCTCTAAGTCAACATCGACTCCATAGCGGTGAGTTTGGTTTTTGAGTTTTATTGTTTGGTTTAGGAACGCTGGTGAGGTAGGAGTTGGGGTGCTAACCACAAGGTCACAATTCTAACCCTCCAGCCACTGCGGGTGGGATGGGCAGGTGGGGCCGGGGGTGACGGGAAGAGGCGGCTTTCTACTCCTGTGAAAATGTACAGCCTTGGAAGCCTACAGAGGCAGTTCTACTCCATTCTGTAGGGTTGCTATGAGTCGGAAGACTTGCCTCAGTGCGTGTTTGGTTCCAATTTGGGGCCATTCATTCGCTTTAAAGATACAGCTTTGGAGATAGCTTTGGCTGACCACTTTCTTAATAGACTGATTTTTTCCCTAGTTATACGAAGCATGCAGATACCTGGCAGCTCGATGTCATGTAAGTATGCTGTCCATGTCATGTATGTCTGTAAGCGGCTCGTTGTGTACGTCCCTCGTGTGTGTGAGAATTTAGAGCTGGGCAGATTAATAAAATATGTCACAGGGGAATGTTCTTCGCTTTAGGATTGCTTGCTTTAAAATATTGATTCTCCACTTCCTGAAAGCTGATGTGCTGGGAGAAGTTTAGACACCTCTAACTTAGTGAAAGACTGAGCCTGATCTTTGTTACTCTGTGTTAACGCCTGGCGCTGGGGGTGAACATACGGTTTTCAGAGTCACGAGCAGTTTTCTCCCTTTCCCTGCGTAGTATGCGGCCAGAGAGCACCAGCAGGCTCTCGATATCCTTGACATGGAGGAGCCGATCAACAAAAGATTATTTGAAAAATACTTGAAGGACGAAAGCGGCCTGAAAGACTCCCCGAGGGACTGGGAAATGTCGCAATCCTCAGTGAGTAGTTTGGGGTCAAAACCCAGTGCTTGCCACCAAAGACTGTTAGCGTGCCTCAGCGACGTCACAAATTGCCCACATTGCATTCCGAAAACCATTGATTTTTTTTTTAAATTGAACGTAGCCATGTTAAAGTGGATGGTTGACAGCTGGTTAACTTGACCACACAAAAATAAAGAGGTTATAGGATATTTCTGAGCTGTCACGTGAACCTCAGTAATGTCCTCAGACCGCCTGAATGTAAAGTGGGTTCCCTGAAGATTTTCCCTACATTCCACGCCTTTGGTGTAACTACGCCCCCCAGGTGGTGTACTGTTTCCCCTCTGAAGGGGTTTCAGAGGACCCCTGGTGGCACAGTGGTAACTAGTTGGGCTGTGATCCCCATGGTCCACCATTCAAAACCAGCTCCTCAGGAGAGACAGGGGTTTCTACTCCCATAATTTGTTCCAAGTCAGAAACTCACAAGGGCAATTCTACCCTTGCCATTAAGGTAGCTATGAGCTGGCATTGATGGCAGGGACGTTGATTTTTGCTTTTGAGGGGTTTCAACAGTGTTTGTGTGGCTCCAGCCCCTCAAAACACTCTCGATCCCTTTAGGTTGTCTGCCTCTTTCCTCCCTGGGATGGTTTGGTCACCACCATGGACCACGTAGGACATTCTGTGTGTGTGCTTGTTTGAATACATTTTCTCGTGAACTTGCAAACTGCTTCATTGTAGAGACTGTGACATGTAACAATCAGTGTCATCGGCACCCATCCTCAGCTCACTGATCTCCACGGTTAAACTCATCTCTAAACAGCTCTATTGAGATAGGTCACAAATGGCAGTTTGTTAAATTTATTTAAGATAAGTAGTTCAATGACTTTTTTGTATATATGGACACCGCTGTGCAGTATCGCCATAATTGATTCGAGGACATTTTCCTAACCCCAAAAGGAAATTTACTTCCTGGTATCACACCGCACCTCCCTCCCCTCATCCCAGTATCCTTGGTAGCCTGTTGGTGAGGGGACTGGTTGCTGCACTTAGAGAGTTCAGGAATGCCACAGATTCTTCAGTGTGTGGTTTTCCCTTCTTTTGACTTCTCGCCCATTCATTATAGTGCTCAGCACCGTGGCTGTGCCTGTAGGCAATGCAGCTTCTAGTGGCTGTGTTTTCCCTTTCGTAAGGAATACGTCCTCAGTATGGTTGAACTCTTCACTGCCAAAAAGTAGGGCTTATTCTACTTTATGATTTTTTTTTAATTCAAAAACCTATTATTTCTTAATATTCTCTTCTCCTGTCACTATTTTATAAATTTTGATTTTTATGTTGAGTCTCCCTCATGAATTTCCCTCATCATTAGCTGCCCAAACCTGGATCATCTTTAAATTCAATTACTTGTTTCTTGAGATTAACTCATATTTCCCTGTACTACTTTTAACAATAGAAATGAGATAGCTACTGGTTATTGAATACCTTCCTATGTGCTACCGATAAACAGAAGTAATCACATTTATCCCCACAAGAGGCTTGTAAGTTAGATAGCATTTCCTACTTGTTATAGATAAGGCAGTGCAGCCAAGAAGGGTGTTTTAGAAAACTAAGAGTTTCTGGGAAACGAAAAGCTCTGCCATCAAGTTGGTTCTGACACATTGCAACCCCACAGGAGAGAGTAGACCTGGCCCTGGGGTTCTGAGGCTCTTTCTGGGAGCAGAAAGCCTCGTCTTTCTCCCATAGAGCCACTGGTGGCTTCAGATGGCCCACATTGTGGGTAGGAACCCAATTCGTAACCCACTACTTCACCAAGGCTCCTTTCCTTGTCCAAGGTCAGTAGTAAATGACAGAAGTCAAGATTTGAACTCATGTTTGTCCAGTTCTAGAAAACCATGCTTTTACCAACTGTGCTACATTGCTTCCAGTTTAATATACACTACGATCCTTTCACTTGGATCTATCAAACTATCTAAAAGTTTGTGTTCCTATATATCCTCTGTTTGCTGCTCTGTAATCATCACCCTATTTGGGGGGGAATATGAATTTAGTAGTCCTGGTGCGTACATAAATTATGAGGAATTATTGGAATAAACTGGTTAGAGCCCAGAGAAGATAGTTCAGAGAAGCTTTCTAATTTCCTTCATGTTTCTATTAATTATACTCTACAAGCAGTGCCTGGGTTACCAGCAGACCCATTTAACTTAAGAGAGTGCCCTTCAGTTGAATTTGTAGGTAAGTCTAAACAGGTGCATAGAATTCCAGGCCTTACTTTCGTGCAGGAAAAATCTCGAATCCTTTCAACAATAAAAGTTACATGTGCACCCAGTGAGAGTGAGGAAGGTGATTGTGAGGAAGACTGTACTATGGGAAGGGGTTGATTTGTGGTGAAAGAGCTTAGCTGCTAATCAAAAGGTCTGGTTCAAATCCACCAGCTGCCCCGTGGGAGAAAGATGTAGCCGAGTACTTCTGAAAAGATGTACAGCCTTGGAAACCTTGAGGGACAGTTCCGCTCTGTCCTCCAGGGTCACTGTGATTTGGGATAACTCAGTGATAGTGGCAGGTTGGGGTGATTGAGTCATTTCAAATCGAGGACAGATTTGCATCACACTAAAGGGCAAGTATGAGTTTCCATAAATCTAACATTCGTATCCCAGGAGCTGCCTATACACTGACAGTTGTCATGAACCAAATCTGTTTAGATGTGAAAATTTCAGTATTTCAATAATTTACTATTTTCAATCGAAAGTTAAGTTGACAAGTGTTGACTAAGTGTATAACTCATGTTTTCCCAACAGATAAAGAGTTCTATTTGTCTTTTAAGAGGGAAAATCTATGATGCTCTAGATAACCGAACCCTAGCTACCTATAGCTATAAAGAAGCGTTGAAGCTTGATGTGTACTGTTTTGAAGCATTTGATCTTCTAACATCACACCACATGCTGACAGCACAAGAAGGTTTGCAAACTAAGGTGTTTGTGTGTGTGTGTGTGTGTGTGTGTGTGTGTGTTTAGTATGATTAATATTTTTAGGATTGTTTTTCCTCTCTGAACTTTAGAAACCCAAGTGCAGGTTATACTCATGTTCAAATAGACCTATTGACTTTCTTAATGTCCTCAAGTATGAATGAAGCACATTGTAAAATACAGTATCTGGTCAGTGCGTCTTGTTCTCAGAGTCCACAGGGACTGTGAAGTGACCAGGCCACCCTTATGAGCCATGATTAGATAGATGTAGTATAAACCAGGTTTGAATATCCAGTTTTTGGTCATTCTCAACCTGCTTGCACATTAGTGTCTAGGCCCCAACTCCAGACCAATTGGGTCAGAATCTCTGGACATAGGGCACTGGTATCAGCATGGCTTGAAGCTTGAAGCGTTGTAATAATTCAAGTGTTGGGAAGCACTGATGTGGAACCCATGTCTCCAGTGGTTCAGAAGTGGATGAAGGAGAAAAACAAACAGAATGAGGTTGAGGTTGTGTATTAGTGGGATTTGAGCACATCTTTACCTAGTGCAAGGATTCTCAATGGGGGATTTATACCTCGGGACATTTGACGACTGCAGGGATCTAAAGGAGCTCTGCTACCATAGTGAGTTACGTGTTAGAGGTTGCTGTTTGGAGCCTACCCACCAGCCGGTGCACGAGAGAAAGCTGCTCCTGTCTCTTCCCGTTAAGTCTCAACCCCTTGCAAGCAGTTCTGCTCTGCCTATGTGGTCACTACAACTTGGTGACTTGGAATCAACTTGATGTCCATGGATTTGGTGGGGCTTTGGAGGTATTTATAGTTTCAATAACTTGAAAGAAAAGGAATTGGTAGTAAGTTGTTGCTGGCACCTGGTAGATTGAGAGGCCAGAGATGTTATAAACATCCTAATATTCAGATGATTTCACCTAAAACGGGGATGGGAAATGCATAAAACCCACAAAATCATCAATACCAGCTACCATTACATGCCTCACCAAAGAGAATCAGTTTCAGCCATCACGTGAGGGTTGAGTTAACTGATGTTTCACTAATATGGGTCATTGAATTATGTTACAAATATCCAAATGGACCTGAGCAGGAAAAAAGGTTCCCCTCCCATGGCCTAAAACAAAAAATTATCCGGACTAAAATGTCAATAGTGCTGAGATGAAAAAACTAGCCTAGTCGTTCTCTGGTCTGGCCAAGGACAGACTCGCCTTGCCACTTCCTGGGCAAGCCCTGAAAGAGCTGCTCAGCCCTCGCGTGGTCCCTCACCAGGTGTGGGGCCACTGGCCTAGCTTTCTCTGGTGCATTTTGACAGGGCTATTTTCTTTTGAGTTTGACTGATTAAAACCAAAAACTGCAGAAAAAAATGTAATTGCTGAATGCTTTTTTCTTTCCCATATGCATTATGAGAACACTTTTTTCTCTCTCCATTTTTAAGAAAAAGAACTTCTTGAATCACTACCTCTTAGCAAGCTGTGTACTGAAGAGCAGGAATTGCTGCGTTTTCTATTTGAGAACAAATTAAAAAAGGTAATTAAAACAAGTATATGCTTACTTTTTTAAAATGTTATTCCTTCTATTAAATCTGACCTCTCATTTCTACTAGTTATTCAAGTGTGGCAATTTCCTATTACTAATCTTAAAGTGTTACTTTCTTAGAAGTAGGATTTAGTAATAATGTAATAGGAAGGTTTGCTTTGTCTAGAAGAGCGGTTCTCAACCTGTGGGTTGTGACCCCTTTGGGGGTGGAACAACCCTTTCACGGGTTGCCCAATTTGTAACAGTAGCAAAATTATAGTTATAAAGTAGCAATGAAAATAATTTTATGGTTGGGGTCACCACATCATGAGGAAGTGTATTAAAGGATCGTGGCATTAGGAAGGTAGAGAACCACTGGTCTAGAAACACTAAATTAAAAAAATATATATTTTTCCCTAAGTTTGCACATTTATAGCAATGCTCTTAGATTATATAAAATATGTGAAATGACTTCTAAAAGAACATTCAAAAATGTTTTCCTTCCTCCCAGGGATTCTGTGTATTTCAAAATGAATTACCAAGTAAATGAAATGATGTTGCATGAGAGTGAAGGGTTCGTTTTTATTCTTCCTGGAAATTTGACTTTGTTGTGGATTGCAGCCCAACTCGTAACCACTATGCCACCAGATAGGTTTTGAAATTTGACTTTGTAAGAATACTTTGTGTCCTGGAACTCTTGTAGTAAGTTTATTGAGAGTGCCGATGAAATGTGCTGTTAGTCCGTTTTCAGGAGCTCAAACATGTCTGTTTGACTCCTTTAAACATTTGAACTAAGCACACATAGTGACTACTTAGTGATTCGTTATTGCTCAGTTAACTTACATTTACATTTCTCTGTTTTTCAGTATAATAAACCTAGTGAAACCATTATTCCTGAATCTGTAGACGGCTTACAGGAGAACCTGGATGTGGTCGTGTCGTTAGCTGAGAGACATTATTATAACTGTGATTTTAAAATGTGCTATAAGCTTACTTCTGTGTAAGTATATACTGCGTAAGAATACAGAGATTAGCACATCTTCCTAAGAACTAGAGGAGTCCTGGTGCCATACTAGCTTAAGTGTTGGAGGGCGAACTGCAAAATCAGCAGTTAGACTCCACCAGCCACTCTGTTGGAGAAAGATGAGGCTGTCTCCTCCTATAAAGGTTTACAGCCTCAGAAAAATAGAGAGCAGCTCTGTACTGCCCTAAAGGGCCGCTAGGAGTCAGAATTGACAGAAGTGACAGTTGGAGCTAGGAAATATACTAGCATGCTCTGTGAATAAGTTCCTACGAGCTGATCCTAATTTTATTGGTCTTGACCATTTGCATAGTGTTGACCAGTGTGTGGCTTTAAAAGAGAAATTTGCAGGGAGAGACTTAGGCATATTTGGAGGTTACTACATTAATAAGTTCTGCCCATTCTTTGGTACTTTGAACATGCCATTTTATTATAAAGTTTCATAAAACAAGTACTTTATTAAATGAGATATTAATAGATTCCAGTAAATACTGAGTTCCCATTCTGGCCCGTTCATTGACTGAACAATCTCTGGACATAACTCAGACTGGTCCTTTCACAAAATTAGGTTTTCTGTGTGTAAGGCTCATTGGGTCTTCTTGGGAGAAGGATGCGGCTTTCTGCTGCATCAGCGGTCCAGTCTGGGAGAGCCCAGGGCAGTCCTGCGCTGCCCGCAGTCGCTGTGAGCCTGCAGCGACTCTGCCAGTGCGTGGAGTCGAGTCGTTGGGTTTCTTGAAACTACAGATGTTGTAATTGTCAAATATTTGTCATCTACTTAATGGTGTTTCATAGTGCATTTGATCGTGTTAAATAACTGGATAATTTATTGTATACATCATGATTCTATTGATCTAAATAGATGTATATACTAATATGTATCGTTTATTATTCCTTCTGTAAAAAAAACCCCCAAAGTATTCCTTTCATTTGTAGGCTTTGTTGAGCTAACCTGAAGGTACTGTAAATTAAGAAGTCAAATATGTATGTACCTACATATGAATAAACCAAAATCGAACTCACTGCCACCGAGTCAATGCTGAATCATATTGACCCCCTTGTGGGTCTCCAAGACTCTGTTTACTGGAGTAGAAAGCCCAGTCTTCTTCCTGCAGAGCTGCTGGTGGTTTCAAACTGCCGACCATGTGGATCGCAGCCCAGTACATAACCACCATACCACCAGCGCTCCTATATGTGACTAAAGCATATGATAAATAAATAAATGTTTCTCCCCTCCAACTTTCTATGTAGATCATTCATTAAAATATTTAAAACATTAAAGCAAAGCAGAGAGTAATTGGTTTCCTTCACCCCGTTTTATAGACTGTACTAAAGGGCTGTTATATTGATGCTCAAAACCAAACGTCTTAAACCTTTCCTATATCTCTGAATAATGTGTCCAAGGCCACTGCACTGTTGGTAGAAGAGGTAGTAAACAGAGCTGGTCTTCGCACATCAAAGCCAAACAGCTCCTAAAAAGAAAAAACTTATAACCAATGCGATGGTGTGCACTGCTGTAATGATTATTTAAATATAGCAGTTCTTAAGGAGTGTTGTAATGTACTGTTTGGGGGCCAGTAATGTTTTGTTTTAACTTTCAGAGTAATGGAAAAAGACCCTTTCCATGCAAATTGTTTACCTGTACATATAGGAACACTTGTGGAATTGAATAAAGCAAACGGTAAGAATTTTTTTTTACATTAAGACCAATATTTCTAATCAAACTTTTAGTAACTTGAAATTTTGGCTCACAACTCATGGGTAATTGAGATTGCATAATTGTATTCAAAATAAAAGTAACTAATGGGTGGAGAAATACTTAACAAAACGATCAACTGTCTATTCTTTATTCCAATGGAATGCTGTTTCTTTATCCTTGCTCCTTTTCTCAAAAATAAAGATATGAAAATAATAATAATTTATAATTTATCAAGGGGTCACGAGGGTGGGGGGCAGATAGGAGCTGATACCAAGGGCTCAATAGAAAGTAAATGTTTAGAAAATAATGATGACAACATATATACAAATATGCTTGATGCAATTGATGTATGGAATGTTATAAGAGCTGTAAGAGGCCCCAAGAAAATGATCTTTTAATAAAAAAATAAATTGTTAATAAAAAAACAAATAAATTAAAAATAAAATGTAGTTCAAGGCATATTCCCTTTAAGCAGAGGATTGGATGTCACTTTTGTACCCACCCACCTTTTTTTTTTCCCTACAAGAATGAGGTGGCAGGAGTCAGTAGCTACTCAGAAATTGGAAGGGGGTGGATTAGTTGGTCATGTTTTCTATATTTTTGTATTTCAGAAACATTTAGTTCAGTTTGGATTAGTCACCCTTAAATACTTTTAAATTGAATTAAAGTCTATTCAGTTCAATTTCTTCTGCTCAAAACAGCCTGAGGACCAGGAGTATTAGCATCTCCCAAAGCTTGTGGATGCCCCTGTGCCACTGAATTTGTATCTGCATTTAAACATTCCATCTTTGGGTAATGCTAGTTTGCAAGGAGTTATTCCTAAATTGAGGGCATTGTATTGCGCCAGAGAAGAAGCGCAGGTGCACTGTACTCCACGTTAGCCTGCTAACGGCAAGGCCAGCATTTGAAACCAGCAGCGGCAACGAGGGAGCAAGTGGAGGCTGTCTGCTCCTGCAAGGTCACAGCTCGGAAACCCAGGGGCAGCTGTGCTCGCTCGGGTCACGAGGGTCAGAATTGACTCAATGGCACACGACAACGAGTCGGAAGAGAAGCTCGGATCCCAGTGCACGTTGCTATGGGAAATGTAATCATGAAATGCTAGAATTCACACGTTTCTCAAAAGGAGATAATGTTGTCATTTCAACAAATGTGTAAACTTGGTCAGCTAAAATGGTTGTGAGTGGTTAATGTGGCCCAAGATAAGTCTGCGGAGTAAGAAGCATAGTTTTCAATGAGGCCCTTTGGAATAAACCCTTAAGTTTCGTAAAGTATTGTGTTATTTCTGTGCCTGCTCTCGTGTTGCACACTACTTGCCATTCGTTCCGTTTTTTTGATCTCTTAACATGTTCCTTCAGTACTCAGTGCCCACTTAGGGTCTGACACCTGTAGGGTGTTGGCAATGGTTTGAAACTAAGCAGTCAGGGCTCTTCCCAGTGAAACGAATATAGCTCCTTAATGAAGTGGATTTCATATCTACAAGGAAGGATGAAGTCATTGCTGTGAGAATAGAATTTGCTGTAACATAAAATATTATTGTGAAAAGTTATAGCTAGGGAAAATTATTATCTTCAAATGCATTTGACATTTTTTTTTTCTTTAAATACAGAACTTTTCTATCTTTCTCATAAGCTGGTGGATTTATATCCTAGTAATCCTGTAAGTAATGTGAATCTCTTTTTAATCTGAATTTAACTAGTATTTAATTTAACTAGCAGTTGGATAACTTATATTTAAATTCAAGCAGGAAAAAAATAAATAAATTCAAGCAGGAATGTTGTGTTGAAAATGTTGAAGCTGATTTTCCCAGTGCTTAAGATACTTAGAAAACAGCGTCACTCTGAAAGTATTCTTAGTACGCTAAAGCCATAACTTAAAATCTTTATTATATTGTTTTTCAAAATTACGCATGCTTATTTTAAAACTCTTAGCATCCAGAAATACATAATAGAGAAAACAAAAGTTTTACTCCCATTTCTCCTAAGTGACAGCTCATTGTTTGATAGCTTTTAAATTCTGCACTGGTTGGCTCATTGTGTTTTCAAACTGCCCTGATCAGACCTGAGAACTAGAAATTGAAAACATAGACAAAGCAATGAGACCCTAAGACAGAAGTAAAGACCAGGAGTAGGTCTTCGAGAAGATGTTAATTTGAACCTTGAACACTGTGGAAATAAGGCAGAAGGAAGGAAGTCCAGGAGAAGAGAATACAAACCACAGACTCGAGATGGAGGAGGGGCTAGAAGACGGATCAGCAGATAGCAGGAGCAGACACAGTCCGTCTCTGAGAGAAATTTCTAATTTGACCTAGAACTTGTGAGAGAAAAATATCTGGTACACCCTCATTCTGGCCTGATGTGTTAAAGATTGTCAGTGCAAGAGTAAGCATCTTTGGTCATGGTCAAATTTGAACTTTTTAGGTGTCTTGGTTTGCAGTGGGATGCTACTATCTCATGGTTGGTCATAAAAATGAACATGCCAGAAGATATCTCAGGTATGAATGTACCCCCACCCCTAGCCCCATCCAGTGAACCTGTAGGAAGAACTAGCAATAATCAGTTAAGCATGTATAAAGCACAAAGATGACCTTTTCTTAATGATTATGCTGTTGCTGTTGCCACCATTTATTTACCAATGGAGTTACAAATGGATCTCATTGTACTAAGAAAATATTCTTAAGTTCTGTCAAGTACTACTAGGCTCAGTTATTCTACTCATAATGATAGATGTTTCTCCTAAAACTTATTAAAATTTGATTTGAACTAATACGTTTTACTTCAAATGGATTAACACAGTTGTTACATTAGCTTTTAATATGATGATAGCTCCTTATTTCATGGCACTGCCCTGCCAACCATCTACTTCCCTAAAATGAACTCAGCAAATTAAGAATAAATTTCTTTTTTCTTTTTTTTTTAAGCAAAGCTACAACCCTTGAGCGGACCTACGGGCCTGCCTGGATAGCATACGGGCACTCGTTCGCAGTCGAGAGCGAGCATGATCAGGCGATGGCTGCGTACTTCACAGCCGCCCAGCTGATGAAGGGGTATGTCAGCACAAACTGACGGAGCGCGGTGAAAGCGTTGTTTGCTGGAAAACTGAGATTCCTATTGCAGCCATTTGGTTGTTACCCTAAACAAATTTAAAACTTCTCGCTAGTATCCTGTCTCCTAGCTTGTGATTATAAAATAACTGTAGAAAAGGGTGGGGGGCAGTGTTTGCACGATGAGTTTGCCTTTCAGTTTTCTCAACCAGTGCATGAAGGAACTAGAAAATAGGTTAAGGGAAGAGAAGCGCATGAAAGCGCTTCGTATCAGCTTCATCCAGCACAATATCCAGGGCTTCTAAGGGGTAATTACTGCGCACTGCCTCTGTTCCCCGTGTATGGGCTGCACTTGAAGGGGTCTTGGTAGCACAGTAGGCTGCTGAGGAAGTGGAATGTGGCCATGTCTGCCCTCCTCTGGCTACACAAGGAGGAGGACAATCCAACTCCACCCGAGCCCAAGGTTAAGTACCACAAGGCAGAGGCTAGCCCTGTCTGTACCCTCTGTCCTTACCCTGTTCTAGCTGCCAGGGTACTCTGCTTCTCTGCTGGGTTCAGTAATGCCATGTAACCACCACAAAGGACTCACAAGACAGTGCACACAATTATGGGGTTTATGAAGGAAGCGAGCAGGTTACAAACGGTGAAGACACAGTTCTTTTTTGCACTGCCTCTTGTCAACCATGCTGGCAGGATATCTATCTAGTCCCTGGCCTCTCAGCCACATGGTCCCTTGGCCTCTGCCTTGTTCCTTGGGTTTAGACCAGTGGTTCTCAACCTGCCTAATGCTCTAACCCTTTAATACAGTTCCTCATGTTGTGGTGACCCCCCCCCCCCAACCATAAACTTATTTTCGTCGCTACTTCATAAATGTAAATTTGTTACTGTTATGAATTAGGCAACCCCTGTGACAGGGTCGTTTGAGCCCCGAAGGGGTCCCCGCAACCCACAGGTTGAGAACTGCTGCTCTAGACGCTCCTCTGCCTCGTGGTCTCATGGCTTCTCTGCCGTACCTCGGTGCTGTAGCCCTCGGCTGCCTCTGCTGCCTCCACCACTTTAGACAGAGAGCTCGCACTGGCTCCTCTGCTGGTGGCTCTGTCTTCAGGATCACAGGATTCTCTCTGCCCCTGCTCCTGAGATGGCTTTTATACCCCCAAAAGGACAAGACTGACAAATCGCCTCTGTTAGTGTTCCACACGCTCTATTTGCTTAACCTCACCAAATAGGTGGGAGTTACAAAGACATGGGTAGAAGAGCCATATTTAAGCAATTTGACTTCACCGTAGGCCACCCTCTGGGTCTTTTAGCCATTGTCTCTTCCATGCATGGGAATGAACTTCCTCTCTTAGTTACATATTATACAATACAATTTTGACAATCACAACTAACTTTGTTATCACTTGCAGCTGAATCATATAATCCTGTCAACAGCTTTCCCAACCTCTTTACCCCAGACCCATCAGGAAAAATATGTCACGGGGATCCTCCGTTTCCCACTCATTTTGAGACTAAACACACCCGTGAAAGCCAGCCACTTCACGCCTTTATCACTCTCTGCTTTAGATGTCAAGTTTCTAAATTGCTCATCCCTCTTAACCTAGTACTCTGAGAAAGCAAGCATGTTCTTTGATGTGAAGAATCTCCATTCCAGTGGGAACTTTAGCATCTGCAACCATAAGCAAAGTAGTGTAGAACAGGCCATCAGTCAGGAGTATAGTAGAGTTCACCACCTCACTGTGTAAAACATATTTCACTTTTCATTTGGTCGGGTTCTGGTTAACTCAGCCTAGCCAACCAAGCTAGATCAATGAGACACCAATAACAAACGTGGAAGTTCACACGCTAGCCAGCCCTTCACGCTCTCATGAGCGCCAGTCTCATGTGGGTTAGGTTGTGCCCATAGATGCAGGACCCGCCCAACTCTTTAAACTTCAGACTAGCCAGCCCTCCCTTTCCTCCCTCATCTTTATCCCCTGTGGACCAGGTCAACAGGTATCAATGGAATCTGTCCAAGCTTGACTCATCTCTTCATTGCTGCCTCTCCTTCACTTCCACTCAACAAGTCGATGTAGGAGGTTGCCACATAAGCATACCAAGCCATCCACTTCCTGTCTCCCTTTAACCTTCAATCTTCGATGGGGTTTTCTGTGATGGACACAGACTTTTTCTGCAGTGATGCATCCAGTGGCAAACTGCTCAGAATTCAAGAAGTTGAACATTCTTCTTTTTCTCTGCAAGTCTCCTTTCAAATGTGTAAATTTCCTGTTTTCTCAGCAGCTATAGGGTGGCACTAAGGTTCTCATCTAAGCCCTCAAGTCTACATAGGCTTCTGGCTTAAAATAAAGCTTATTCCTTCTGGGAAATTCCTAACTCCTCTTTTGGCTTATCCAATCAAGTAGAAGTTGAAGGCAAGCTTATAAACTCTGTAATCATATTGATTTCCATCACATATGTAGGCTTCTTATTACAATACCTATATTATCACAATACCTAGTAAGAGAAATATTAAAATTACCTTATTATTTCAGAACCTAGTAGGAGAAATATCCAGTATCCACAGTGTAATCAGACAAACACGTAACCCTTAACCATTTACAAAATACTCAAGTTTAATCTTCTCTTCAACCTTGAGTGTATCTCCGTTTGTGTGCATATCGCCGTGGGCCTCTGGCAGAGTGACTCCAGTAGGCCCTAGCCGCCTATCAGTGGTCTTTTTCAGCCTTGCTTTTACCCCAGAAGCAGCTTTTCTCCCCTCAACTGCAATGTGTCGTTTCTTATGCTTGTTTCAGCCTCTGCAGGTAGCAATTACTAAAGTAAGAGTCAAGTGTTTTACATGCCCTGTCCCTCATTCTTTCCCTTACCAAAGTCCCATGCTTCTTTGAGTTTGGAGCTATTGTAATAAATCCCACTTCTGACACCAATTATAAAAGGAAGAACTGACATAGGGGTGGTGTTCGAACTCCTCCAGCTACCAAGCAAGGAGAACATTCAAACTCCACATTGCCCAGGGCAGATTTATGAGGTCAGGTATGGCCACCTTTCCATAGCACTGTACTTTCAACCATGTTGCTAATTCACTGCAGTGAGCACACGGAACTCACAGATAATATGCATGATTATAGCGTTTATTAAGACGTTAAGTTAGAAATGCTCAGGATAAAATTTTCAAGCAGAACAGCCCCTACTCAGCTGTACCTGCAGGCAGACCTTTTTTTGGGACTTTTACCTGTCAGCTACGCAGCCCATTGGCCTCGGCCCTGCTCATGAAATGTTACATGCTCTTTAGGGCTGCAAATAAATGCCCAAATGGCATTCTACCATAAGCCTTAGCCCAAAGGCACTCAGCTCTAGTTCGTGAGTCAGCATACCTACCTCCCCAATTAAGTGCCTGGGAGCACCCCACTTCATAGGCTAGTTTCTGTCCCCAAGGCAGGCGGCTTTAACTACTCTTTGGACTGAGAAGTCCACTACTCTGTCTGATGCTCTAGCTCTTAGTTCTGTTGTTTCTGCTTCTCTTGTCAAAACTGTCTTCTGGTTTAAGGAGGTACCATGTTCAGGAATCCCGGGGCCCAAAGGATACACTCCACACCTTGCTTTTCTCTCTCGCTGGCAGTGAGATTCCTTCCTTCCTGCTTCTGTGATGGCTTAGTTTTTACCCAGCAGGGTGGTAATCACAATCAACTCTGTTAACAATCACTCAGCTCAATCTCATGATTCTATCAGCATCTTCCCTAGCCTCTTACCCAAAGCCATCAGGGAAAATTGTGTGGTGAGAGTAACAGACTACAGCTAGATGCGCTTTGTTAAATAATTCACTACACAACTGCTAACCAAAAAGTCAACTACTCAAGCCCACCAGCCACACTGTAGGAAAAGATGAGGCTGTCTACTCTTTTAAAGATGTGTAGTCTCAGAAACCCCATGGAGCAGTTCAGTCATTTTTTCCTGGTTAAATGCCCCTTTAATTGTAAGTCTTTCTTTAATTCCAGGGTTGTGAAAAAGTTGTTTTGGGCAATATTTACCATTTTATCCTTGCTTTTCTGAAGGAATAGCTTTTTGGAGGTCCATCCTTTGCTGTTCTCAGGGCAAATATTTTTTAAGGGTTCCTCATGCCTCTTCTGTAGGTGATAGAACCTTTGTATGTGTGCACCACATCTTTTCACAGTTGCTACATGTTCTGTTCCATGCCATTCATTACGTACTTAACCATGCGTCACCGTCCTATCTCCACTCATATTATTCCATCCCCATATGCCCAATATGTTCTCATCTGTACTTGTGGTGAATGATTATCAGTTTGAACTTGTAGACAACTCTATAGAAGAGTGCTGTGTTCAAGGCAAACGTTTTTTATTGGTGGAACCAAACTGTTGTTGAGTTGAATGATGGCTTTGTGATAGGTTTAGTTCACCATTTAAAACTTATTTCCTTGTGATAAGAGATGTAAGAGCCCCCAATAAAAGATTAGAACCAAAACACATACCAAACAGTGAGATTTTATTGAATGTTCTTAGATCCATTTTCAAAGACAGATTATTTCTTGAGATTTGCTTTAATGTAGTGAACAGTGTCTCCATTAGGGTGAGAAGATGAAAATTCAGTGTCTCCATTAGGGTGAGAAGATGAAAATTCAGTTAAAAGGAGCTGGTATTTATTTACTCAGAGCCTTGAACTGTTTCTGAAGTAGGCAAATGGGATCAATATACACAGCATAGTTAGAGAGTTCTTCAGTGCAGAAAGGATAAAAACTGATTATCACGGGAGTTCACAAAAGGGAAATCCACTCAAGTTAGGAAAGCAGATGTTCCTCATAAAGGGAGCAGGGCTTGAACAAAACGGGCACAATAACGTGGAACTGAACAAATGAAGGGATGGAGGGGAGGGTCTGGACACAGGCTGTGGCGGGAGTGGGAGGGAAATGCCAGGGCCTAAGTCCATCTGCCCTGCGGCATTGGTGACTTTTTGTTTAACTATAGAAGACTGGAGTGGAAAATAAGATAAATAGGTCAGTGATCACGTCCCCAAATAATCATAGATGAAACTAAAAGCTCATTCAAATCAAAACCAAACTCACTGGCGCTGCGTCAGTTTTGACTCACGGGGACCCTGTAGGACAGGGTACCTTCCGCTTTGGGTTTCCAAGACTGTTGACTTTGCAGGAGCAGACAGCCTCATCTTACTCACTAAATGTCAGTACATGAAAAATGTTTTAAAACGTAAGCAGTAGTATGTTTTTTATTACAGTATTATGTTTACATTATTTTGTAGAAATAGTGGGAAACTGATCCGTTAGTTTCTGCTAAGTGAGAAAGTTGGTGTTGAGTATGTGAAATGTTATATGATTTCTAGGTGTCATCTGCCGATGCTGTATATTGGATTGGAATATGGCTTGACCAATAACTCCAAATTGGCTGAAAGGTTCTTTAGCCAGGCGTTGGGCATTGCACCTGAAGATCCTTTTGTTATGCATGAGGTTGGCGTTGTTGCCTTTCAGAATGGGGAGTAAGTACTAAGAGAAAATTGTGCTGTTTTGATAAATAGAGTAAAACCTCAGTTACTAGAATTCAAATGATCAGGCTGACTTTTCAGTAGATTTTTATTCTGTACTGTTTTAAGACATTTCCTTCTTTTAAAATCTTGTCATTCCTTTAAAATTATTTGACTCAGGCCTGAGCCCCCTTCCATCTCAGCTGCCATAGTCGGGTAGTCGCACTGCTGTACAACAGGCATATCTGCACATCACTCACAGTCAGCAGTGTGGCTGCTGAGAGGCACTGAATAGTCTGTAGTCATTGAAAGAAAAATACACGGAACCTCGAAAACTCCAGTATTTTCCACAGAAATGAGGGATAGGAAAATGGGAAGACTGCACTCTGTCAAAGGAGAAAACTTTCCAGACCCAGAAAAATGAGGCAGTCCCGTTGAGTTCCGACTCTCACAGGTCCTGGAATTAGGAAGGATTCCAGTTCTGACAAACCCACCGTAGGGCCATCCGTGTGTTCTCCGTACATCTTATCAGCAGTGTGTACTAGATATAGTGTTGCAGCAGATGCGCATTCTCAGGTGTAATGGTTCCAAACCCCAAAGACAAATAAAGACCTGATTCCTAAAGGTGATGGTGATAAAAGGCAATCATGGTGAACACTAGAGAGCAGACGAGGGACTCGCTTTATGTCGGTGTGGAGTAGCCATCAGTGTGGAACCCCCTTGTGAGTCAGAGATGACTTACAGCGTCTGCTTTGTTGCAAGTCAGTCAAAATTTAAACTAATTAAAACAACCTCATCTCTTAAGATTCCCGTTCAATCGAGATTTTATTGTAACCTTGGATGTTTTGTAAGATAAATAATTTGGTATCAGCTAAGAGAAAAATACTTGTAATCCTTTGCATTAAATTGCATATAAATTAGAAAGCAGTAAGTCAGTTTGTTTGGGGCTATATTTCTTCTAAAAATGGACTCATTGGTGCATTTTATAAGAATGGGGCTTATTTGTTTTTAGGCATAATAATTTACTATTCTCCTAAGATCTTAAGCTTGTGTGATAAGAATACAATAAAATTAATAACATGATTTGAATTTTTGATCAAAGTCATGCCAATAATATACCCCATTTTACTTAAGTATTAACATATTTCTTGAATGTTTACATTTGCTTATCATGAATAACCTGCAACTTTTTCTCACCCCATTTTAGCTGGAAAACAGCAGAAAAATGGTTCCTTGATGCTTTAGAAAAAATCAAAGCAATTGGGAATGAGGTACTCTACGTATATTTGTAACGATAGCTATGTGCGTGTACCCAGGTGTGTCTATTCTCCAAGGATGAAAGTAACATTGCTGAATAAGCCCTCTTGCAGCTTCCTCGCCTCTGTGCCTGTGGAAGGTGTTCTCCACTAAACTGATGACAGGATGAGGCTGGGATTCCGACCTGCCCTGAGTAGAGGGTGTGAACCAAGTCGTGCCTTTGCTTCATTGGGGATATTGTCTGCTAAAAAACAAAAAGAGGCACAAAGTTTGCTTTTTCATGTAGACTATTTGAGAAGACTGTTTTAAGTACTAGAAATACAGGCATACCTCATTTTATTGTGTTTCTGCTGTATTGCACCTCATGGATATTGAAGTTGGCTGGTTTTTCGGGTTTATTTCAACCAACTGAAGGTTTGTCAGGCAAGTCTGTTGGCACCATGTGTTCACTTTGTGTCCTTGTTTCACATTTTGGTAACACTGTATTTCAAATTTTTTTCATAATGCTATTATTGCACACTTAAGAGACTACAACCTAACCAACTCCCTGCCATCAATTCGATGCCAACTCATAGCGACTCCATAGAATAGGGTAGAACTGCCCTGTGCCCCCATGCACTTCCGAGACTGTCACTCTTACAGGAATGAAAATTCTTTTCTTCTCCTATGGAGCGGCCTGTGGTTTCGAATTGCTGACCTTACAGTTGCAGCCCAACACGTAAACACTATGCCACCAGGGCTTTGTTAATAGAGTATGATAGACCTAGCTTTTATATGCACTGGGAAGCAAAAGATATACTTGTGTGACTGTCTTTATTGTGGTATTTTCTTCATTGCGGTGGTCTGGAACCAAACCTGCGCCATCTCCAAAGTCTGCCTGTACAGAAATCATACAGGAAGGAGGTCTCCTTTTCATCTAAAAAGGAGAAAACAACTGTGGAAACGCACATGAGGGAGTGCCGTGGCAGAGGCGCACAGAGTGTTGTGCAAACACAGCTGAGAGGCACCCACTTGCAGGAATTAATGAGCGCTCAGTCAGTGCCTACAGGAGGTCGTGAAAAGTGCCATGTGGATAGCTCGTGCTTTACTGCTGCTCTGTGTTTCAGGTCACAGTGGACAAATGGGAGCCTTTGTTGAACAATTTGGGGCATGTCTGCAGAAAACTTAAGTAAGTAACATAGAGCATTTTCAGCAGTAGGCTTTGTGACTGCAAGTTTACTTGATTTTTGGTGGCCTTTTGCATGTTTTCATTTCATGACCCTCTTCTGGTTTCTTATTGTTGGCTGTTGAGATATAATAAGGATAAAAAGAAGTGGGTCTTTTTTTATTTTGTTTTAATTATCCTCTGTTGGTTTAATTTTATTTTAGGAACTTATACTTTATAATTACTTTTTTTAGATGAAAAAAATTGTAGTGTTCCAAATGAATCTAAAAGAAATTAGACAGTAGGAGCTAATTGAAACCATATCCATATGCTAACCTGTTTCTTCCTGCTGGACACTAGTTCTGTGAAAGACAAATGTTGTCAGGTGTCATCAAGTCGGCTCCACCGCATAGCGATGCTGCGTCAGCAGAAGGGAACGCTGCCAGGTCCTGGGCCGTCTTCACAGTGCTGTGTGGGAGCCCATCGAGCCAGCCGCTGATGGTCTTCCTCGTTTTCACGAACCCTCTGCGTTACCAAGCAGAGCCTCCTTCCCCAGGCACTGGTCTCTCCTGATGACATGTCCAGACATGTGAGGCCAAGTCTCACCCCCCTTTCTTCTAAGGATCTGTACTTCTCTCAGGGCACATTTGCTCCTGCGGGCCGTGCATGGTACTTTCAGTATGCTTTGCCAATACCGTAAGCCAACGGCACCAATTCTTCTATGATCCTCTTGATCCGTTGTCTAGCCTTCAGATATACATGAGGTCGTTGAAAATACCATGACTTGAGTCAGGCACACCCTGTTCCTCAAAGTGACATCTTTGCTCTGTAACTCTTTAAATAGGTCTTGTGCAGCAAATTTTACCACACAGTACATCATTCCATCTCTTGACTTCTACTTCCATGGATATCCATTTTGTGTCCAAGTAAAATGAAATTCGTAACAACTTTGGTCTTTCTGTTTATCGTGATGTTGTCTATTGATCAACTTGTAACAGATTTTGTTCCCTTTACATTGAGTCGTAATCCAGACTGAAGATGGCCATCTTTGCGTTCATTTTCAGCATACAAGGTTGTGTTGTCTGTACAGCACCGGTTGTTAGTGTACCTTCCTCTAGTCTTGATGCTGTGTTCTTCTTCACATAGTCCAGTTTCTCAGGTTATTTGCCTAGCATTCAGTTTGAATATAGTGAAAGGCTACAACCCTGACACCCCTTTCCTAATTTTAAACCATTCAGTATTTCTTTGTTCTATTCGAATGACTGCCTCTTGGTCTATATAGAGGTTTCACATGAGCACCATTAAATGTGATAAATATGTGACAGTTTACAGATGGTGGTGTTGTTAAGTAAAGTAAGTTTGAAAAACTCCATAGTTGACACCAAATTTAACAAGTTTTTGTACTGCACGATTTCTTGGGGTCTTTTTGTGCAATCCCCAAACTGGACATTTGAAATGCTGCAACAATTCTCAAACTGCATTGGAAACAGAACTTGTTTTTCACAAAAGATTTTCTAGGGAAAGTAATCCAGAGAACTTTGGGAAACATTGCTCTGAGGAACTCTTTTAGACCTAAAAACTGCATGGTGATTTGTAACTGTATCTTGTGTTGTAGGTTGTGTTAGGCTGGATAGACTAGAGGAACAAATCCAGTGACACTCCTAGATGTATAAGAGAGAGCTTTATACCAAGAAAACATCCCAGCCCAGTCCAGATCAAGTCCACAAATCCGATATTAATTCATAAGGCTGCTACTAGTCCATAATTCCCTCTTCAAACTCATGCAGCCACAGCAATGATGCAAAATGCAGGAAGATCACAGGCCGGTGGGTGGAATGTCTTAAGGATCAAATGATGATGGAAGCATCACAGGGCTGGCGCAGGTCTCAGCATGGCTGGTCAACACAAAGGGGAAAGCAGAGAGAGAGAGAGAGAGAGGCCCGCCTCCAGAGAGCCATTTATCCTGGTGGTACCTCCAAATGAGGTCATCAAGCTGCACCTGATTGACAGGCTAAACTCCTTGTGCCATGTTGGCACAAGAAAACGTAACTATGTACATAGGTTTATCTTCATAAAAGTGTGTTATAAAGGGCTTCAAGCCCAGGAGTCAAGGAGTAGAGTTCTGGTGCCAGTAAAAAGCAATACAACAGATACGCATGCAGCAAGCCCCTCAACCACCCGAGGAAGCTTGTCAAGAAAATACAGTTATATGGCACTATTGAGATGTACGAGAGTGGGACGTAGAGGGAAGGTGTCGTGTTTTTCTGACATAGGGAAATGTTTGCGTGTTATAAGTACTCAGCTTGACTTAGGAATTTAGTAACTTTATGGTAACCATTGATTATTTTCTCTCTTCCTCCCCTTCTGGCTTTTCTCCCTCCTTCTGTCATTTCATCTCACAGAAAGTATGATGAAGCGTTGGATTACCACCGTCAGGCCCTGGTGTTAATCCCTCAGAATGCATCGACCTACTCTGCTATAGGATACATACATAGCCTGATGGGCAATTTCGAAAATGCCATCGACTATTTTCACACGGTACATTCTTGCTTCTACCTAACTTTAAACCGAATGAACGTTTACTACTTTTTGAAAAGATCTTTCCTAGGTAGTGTTTTATTTCTTTGCCATTAAAAAAAAAATGTATGCCACCTTGTATTAGTTTTTTGGTAGCAAAAAGTCTGTATATATTTTGCAGTCTTCCTCAAATAGGAAGCAAACGTGAGACCTGTCATAAGTGTGCCATGAGTTATATAAATGTTCATGTGAGTAGGTATACTTGGGCTGAGGGGTACAGAAATGTTGGCTACGCAGTCAGCGCCCTGTGGGAGCACCCAGTTATTATTCTTGACTCTTACGGTTTACTTGACTCAATCACTTGACTAACAAGACAATCTGCATTTATCATACAGCATCTCTCCTTACACCACTCTCCTACATTTCATCAAATCTAAGACACCATGAATGAGAGAGGTGATCACACACACAAAAAGAAAAACAGTGCTGGCGATTAAATTGAACATAGTACTTTTCTGTCACTTAGTATCTTGCACTCTGGCAAAGTGATCTTATGGGCATATTTAGACAGATACTGCTCGAGAATAGACATTCAAAGAAAAGTGTTAAGTGAAATAGTTATTCTTCACATTAAGCATCTAATCAATATTCCTTTTCCTCTAATATTATCTGGATGCCATCACACATGTTCTCCTCTGGGTTCTGGAATATTCTTCCAAGCCACATAGACGTTCTTCTCCAGAGGTTGATGTTGCCACTCTCGTGATCTGACTAGAAGGTGTCAAAAGGAGGTTGCTAGACAACAGCGAGGATTCACTTTTCTCCGTGTCTCATACACGGTTTGCCAACTGCAGGGTCAGTTTTCTAGCCATGCCACCCAGCATGACAACAAGTTCTCACTGCACACACCAGCGACCCCACAGCAGGGTTGCTGCTTGGCCACACCGACAGGAAAGAGCCATGAATTGTAAGACATCTGGCTCTGAGAAAAGTTAAGATTTAAATGGGGGGAAATGTGGATCTTAGAATTGATGAGATAATGGTATTGTGGAAGAGGTAAAATAGGAGAAACTGCAGTGTTTCAAAGATATATTCATGAGTAATAAATTCATAACTGATTTTCAAAGGCCATTAAAGATTTTTAGGGCATAAGGCTTGACGGAGTTTTGAAGAACCACTATGGAAAACAAATTGCGAAGCTAGTCAGAACTCTGAGCTGAGCAAATTTTCTAGTCTTGTTTAATCTTTCAAATGTGTGTACTTGAATATTGTATAATTTACCTTTCTTGTGTGGTTTCATTACCATAGAACTTAATGGTTCTTGTGGGTTATGGCTTAAAAATCCCTCTGGAAGGAGAATATCAAATATGAAAAACAGTGAAATGAACCCTCATAGACCCATCACCAACGTTAACAATTACTATACTTATGGACTATACTGGGAGTCAATCTGGGTTTAGCTCTGCCCCCACTGACAACTCTCTAGTCCCACCTTTGGTTCCTTGAAGCATTTTGAAGTGAATCAAATAATATTTTTAAATAAGAGAGAAAGGAACACATTTTCTTTTAATAATCATGCTGCATATGTCTGGCAGGCACTTGGTCTTAGGCGAGACGATACGTTTTCCGTTACAATGCTTGGACATTGCATCGAAATGTACATTGGTGATTCCGAAGCTTACATTGGTAAGATTATCATTCTTCTTGGCAGTGCCGTCCACTTTTCAGATTCTTTCTCTTTCTGTAGTCCTTTTCCATGTAGATTTCCCACGTTTTTATCTAAGGTTTTATGGTTGTCTTTTTAACCATTTTGACTTGATTAATATCAACAAATTCTATTTTGTTAGAAAACTGCTTACTAACTATCCATTCCCTTTGAAATTAGCACTTCCTTCTTGCGAAATACTGATAAAATATGAGTAAAGCATTGTGTTGCTGACAGATTAATCCCCTTACACAATGGAAAAACAAGTCTTACTGACATTTTTCTAATAAATTTAAGCAGAGGTTTATCTTTATCTTTCTAACTATTCTAATTTGATTAATATTAAGAAATTCCATGTAATTTTTATGGCTGTAATATTTCACAATGTAGCGAATAGCATAATGTTAATCTCTACACTTCAATGGTATATTGATAAATTTTAATACATTCACTTAAATAACATGTAACTCAATTATTTTTTTAACGATAAGTAATGAGAAATGTTTAGATGAAGTTGTTATAACTGGGGATTTTTTTAGTTATGTGAGGAGTCTATATAGGAATTAAAAAGTACAAACTAGAGATTAGGCAAAAAGTTCTCTTTTTTTCTGAAAAATTTCTTTAATACAATATAAAACCATAAAAGGGAAGATTAACAAATGGGACTTCAAAATGGGAATTCAATAAAATTAACAAATTTTGCTCATCAAAAATCATGATTAAGGTGTGGAAAAGTAAAGTTACAAGACAAAATAATTTGTATCTTGAATATAAGGGGTACTCCCCCCCAACAACAACAACAACAAAATAAAATGATTCTCATTTGGGGTTTTTTTTTAATGTGAGGGGGATAGTGCATTTGGAGTTCGTTCTACCAGGTCAGACTGTTAATCAGACATTGTATTTAGAGATTCTGAAAAGATTGCGTAACAGTGTGGGCCAAAAAAATGGCCTGAGATGTGGCAGATGGGGGACTGGTTTTGCCACCATGACAGCGCACCTGGTTCACACAGCCATCTCAGTGTGGCAGCTTTTGACAAAAAATAGCATGGCTGTCTTGCCCCATGCACCTGACTCACCTGACCTTGCTCTGTAGAACTTCTTTTTGTTTCATGAATGAAGAGGGACGTGATAGGACAGCGATTTGATGATATAGAAGAAGGGAGGGAAAACGAGGGAGGGGCTGTCAGTCATCCAAACTGATGAGCTTGAAAATGTTTCCAAGAATGGAATCGCAGATTTGACAAATGTATTAAGTGTAGTGGAGAGTACTTTGAAGGTGATATGGTTGTTTTGTAAAAAAAAAATTCAAATACATAGCTTTAAATGAAAAATTCTGGGTTTTGGGGGGTACCTTGTACATTACAGCCGTACAAGTCAGTGAGAAAAAGTTAACCCAATCATTAAATGGACAAAATTCTTTAATGGGTGCTTCACAAAAGAAGATATCCAAGTAGTTGTTTAGCAAACTGAAGATACTCAACAGTATTACTTATCAACAAAATGAATACCGTAATTAGGTATCACCATATACTCAGCAAAATGAAGATTAAGATCTGATACCGTCCTGGAACTTTCGTATGTTATCAGTTATTGGTGGGATTGTAAATACGTAAACCTCTTTGGATTACTAAAGTTATAGACAGGTCTGCCCTACCTGTTGCTCCATTGTTGCGTAACTGCTCCAAAGTTAGCAGCTTAGCCTCACCGTTCTGTAGGCTCATTGGGGGGCCCTTCTGTGGGTCTTGACTGGATTCTCTAATGCTATTGCTGTCAGTGGGTGGCTTGGCTTGGGCTGTGCGGTCCAAGATGGCCTATGCTTACCTCGGATCACAGTCAGGATAGGTGGGCGGCTAGGATGACTGGGCTTCTCTCCACGTGACTTTTATCCCAGACTGCTGCACAGCGTGGTTGTCTCAGGGTTCTAACTGAGAACTTGAGGCCTGACTGAAAGTTGCCATCAAAACCAACCCCATAACTGTCTCAAATTGAGGTAGAAAAGGCATTTGACAAACTCCAGTAACCTTTCATGATAAAAACATGCAACAGCTGAAGAAGAGAAGAGAAAGTCCACAGTATGATGAAGGGACTTTATAAAAGCCCATAGCCAGCTCATACTTGATAGGAAACAGTGGAAAGCTTTCCCATGAGGATTAGGAAGAAGGCACCACTGCCACTCAACACCGCACTGGAAATCCTCGCCAGAGCAAGTGGGAAGAACAAACTGGGAAGCAGCAAGTAAAACTGTTCTTGTTCACAGTATATATGTAATATATATTCTGTATTTACACATATGGCATATGCGTAAGTAAATATATGCTACTCTATTTTAAGTATATACATGCCATGCATGTGAATATATAATGCATACTACATATATTTTACACGTGCATTTATATATCCCAAAGAATCCCCCCCAAAAGCTATTAGAGCTGATAAGTTCAGCAAAATTGTACATGCAAAAATTGTGTTTCTTTACATCAGTAATGTGCAAGCTGGTAGGGAAATTAAGCAAACAATTCCATTTATAGTAGCATCTAAACAATGTGTTTAACTGGGAAGATGAAAGACATGTACACTGGACGCTAACACTTTGCTGGAAGAAATTAAAGGAGACTTGGAGAAATGGAAAAACTTTCCATGTTCATAGAATAGAAGACTACTTACTATTGTGAAGATGTCAATACTACCCAAAGTGATCTGTAGATTTAATGCAACTCCTATCAGCTTCTGCAGAAATGGAAAAGCCAATCCTCAAATACACATTACCTGAGGGGGCCCCAGTTAGACAAAACAATCTTTTTTTTTTTAATTTAAATACTTCTATTGGGGGCTCTTACATCTCTTATCACAATCCATATATTCGTCCAGTGTGTCAAGAACACTTGCACTTACACTGCCATCTTTATTTTCAATGCTTTTTTTTCCCACTTGAGCCCTTGATATCAGCTCCCTATATCTTCCCCTTCCCTCTCCCGCCCGCCTTCCCTCACGAACCTTTGATAAGTTATACATTATTATGTCCATATCTTACAGCGTCCTCCATCGCCTTCACCCACTTTTCCGTTATTCGTACCCCCAGGAGGAGGTTATAGGTTGATCCTTGTGGTTGATTCTCCCTTTCTCTCCCCACCCTCCCCTAATCCTCCTGGTATCTCTACTCTCCTTGTTGGCCCTGAGGGGTTTATCTATCCTGGATTCCCTGTGTTTCCAGTTCCTATCTGTACCAGTGTACATGCTCTGGTCTAATCCGATTTGTAAGGTGGAATTGAGGTCATGTTAGTGGGGTGAAGGAAGCACCAAAGAACTAGAGGAAAGTTGTGTGTTTCCTCGGTGCTATACTGCACCCTGACTGGCTCATCTCTTCCCTGTGACCCCTCTGTGAGGGGATGTCCAATTGTCTACAGATGGGCGTTGGGTCTCCACTTCATGCCCCTCCCCCCCATTCACCTTGGGTATGGTTTTATTCTGGGTCTTAGATACCTGATCCCATCGACACCTCATGATCACACAGGCTGATGTGCTTCTTCCATGTGGGCTTGGTTACTTCTGAGCTAGATGGACTCTTATTTATCCTCAAGGCTTTAAGACCCCATATGCTATATCTTTTGATAGCCGGGCACCATAATCTTTCTTCGCCACATTTGCTTATGCACCCATTTTGTCTTCAGTGATCATGTCGGGAAGGTGAGCATCACAGAATGCCTGATTGTTAGAACAAAGTGTTCTTGCGTTGAGGGAGTACTTTGAGTCGAGGCCAATATCCACCTGCAACCTTAATTCTTAACATACAAATATGACTACATAGTTCTATTCCCTTTTCGTTATATATATATTTACATATGTACAGGCCTGTATTTAGGCCTCTAAAAATGTCCTTAGGCAAAACAATCTTAAAGAAGAATAAAGTAGGAAGACTTACATTTCCTGATTTCAAAGCATGCTATACAGCTTTAGTCATGAAACAGTTTGTGTATATTAATTAGCACATAGGCCAAACCAAATACTCCCAACCCACTGCTGTCCAACCAGTTCGAATCAGAGATACTCTAGGGCAGAGTAGAACTGCCTGTAGGGTTCCGGTGGTGGTCAATCTGTACAGAACAGGCCGCTGCTCCCTCTTTCTTCCACTGAGTGGCTAGTGGGTTCAAACCACCAACATTTTGGTTAGCAGCTGAGTGCTTAAGCACGACACCACTAGGGTGTACACAGAAACTTGAAGACAGAATTCAAAACCCAGCTATGGATCATTGGTTTTTGACAGGGTGTTAAATTCACCCAGTGGGAAAAGAATAGTTTCTTCAACAAATGGTGGTGTTGCAACTGGATGTCCACTTGGAAAAGAATAAAGTTGGCTCTATCAGTCACACCATAGAAGAACATTAAAATGGATCAGCAGCCTAAGTAGAAGAACTTAAAACCATGACGTTCTTAGAATAGAACAGGGATCCTTAATGCTTCAGTACCTAGATTTTGACAATGAATTCTTAGATAAACTCACTGCCTTCGAATCAGCTCTGACCCATAATAACCATTTAGGACAGGATACACCTGCCCTTCTGGTCAACCAAGACTAAATCCTCACGCGGTGTGGAGCCTCGCCTCCTCTTGCAGAGCAGCTAGGACGTTCAAACCGCCGACCCGTTGGCCACCAGCCCTACACACAGCCCCAGATGCCACCAGGACGCCTCAAATTACAGCAAGTAAAAAACGCAAGACAAAAATAGATAAATTGAATTTAATAAACATTTTAAAATTTTGCGTATCAAATAATCAACAAAATGAAGACACAACTACAGGATATGGAAAACTATCAGGGAATCAGATAGAGTTTAATATTCAGAATATATGAAGAACAATACAGTTTAATAATCAAATGACAATCCAGCCCCCAAAAATGGGCAAAAGACTTAATAGACATTTCCCCCAAGAAACTGTTCAAATCATTAGTGTTTAGGAAAATGCAAATCAAAACCACAATGAGATACCCAAAACAGCAAACCCACTGGGATGCCTGTTATCAGAAAAACAAAATGACAAGTGTTAGGATGTACAGAAATTAGGACACTCACTCATTGCTGTTGGGAATGCAGAATGATGTGACTTACGTGAAAAACATTTGGGCAGTGCCTCACATAGTTAAAAATTAATTTCCATTTAACTTAACAATTCCATTTCTAGGTGTATATGCTTGAAAGACTTGAACACAGGCACTTTGATCATTGCATCCCAATGTTCATTGCAGCCCTGTTCACAGTAGCCAAAAGACAGAAACAACCCACACACCTACATCAGCAGATACAGTGAACCCTCACCACTTCGCGCTTCGACTTCCGCGGCTTCACTCTATCGCGGTTTTTGCATAACAGCACCCACTGCCTACACCCGCTCCTTCAGAGGAAAAAGATGGCGACCCACCTGTAGAGTACATCCCTTAAGTCATTTCATAGGCTATTGATTACAGTATTTGTAAGAACTATGTATAATAATATGTATGTGAAATATGTAATACTGTAAACTAGATGCCATAAATAATATAATAAATAATAAATGATAATTGTAACGTCCAAAATGTTTTACTGTATTTTCCCTTTTTCGTTTAATAAATTGGGTAATACGAGTGTAATGGTGACTAAAGGGTGTTTTTTCATGTCCTCTATGCTCTAACTACGAAAATATTTGATTTACAAATAAGGAATCCTACTTCGCGGAATTTCATTTATCACGGTAGGGTCTAGAACCAATTAACCGCTATAAACGAGGGTTCACTGTATACTGATTAATCTGCCTGCAGGAAGATTCATGTAACCAAAACTGGTTGGTGACAGGTAAGTCGGGGAGTTGATGACTTCGTGCCTGCAAGAGGTGGTTTCATTACCGAGGAAGGGGCACACGGGAACCGTCCAGGTGCTGGAAATGTTCTGTGCTGTGGTTGGTGGTGATTATGTGGCTTTGTACGTATTGCTAGCATAATTTATTGTTCGTGTGTTACAGCTCATGCAGTAAGAATTAAAATTCCAAAAGGCTTGCACTTCTGGCATCCGAAAGCCCCCGGGTTCTCTCAGCTCTGCTACTCAGCACCTCTGATCTTGGGTCGTACCTGGCCTCATTTTCCCCATTTTTTCAAGGAATAGTTGTGAGGCTTACCTGCAAGATTTACGTCAAGCTAATTACTTACTACAATAATGAATAAAATAGGCATGCTCCCTGTTCTTGTAGGGGTAACAGTCTTATTAAAGAGATCTCCAAGTTCATTATTACTTTGTTTTTTAAAGAAGGCTTGCATGTCATCTGCAAAACACCTATTACTAAAGGCTGTTAGCTTGAACTCTGAAATTGCTTACTGTCGGTCAGAAGCGATTGAACCTAATCTCTTTGTGCAAAATCTCATAAAAGTTTGATGTGTGGAGGATGTGTTTTCCTTCGTTGTATATGATTAGCAGCTTTGCCCAGCAAGCATATCACAGAAAGCCCTTGTCTTAAACTGCTATGAAAAAGGGACACCTCTCTGAGCATATTCCCAGGGGTCTCTGGAACGTGGGGACATTCAGTGAGCCACACTGGGGCTGAAACTGCATGTGCTTCTTCAAACTGTCCTGATTTCTCCCCTATTTTAACCATGGAAAAAGAAGAAAACGGGTGGGAGAGAGGGTGAAAGGTTCGCAGTCTGTTTCTTACTGAGAAACAGAGTGGTTTCCCCTCCGTGGTCACTCTGTGCTCTCAGAAGCACGACTTGACTCAATAGGAGCAGAGCTCTGTAATATTGGAAAGACAAGTAAGTGACGGATTTCCTACTCTAATTATTATATTTCTTTTTAGGAGCAGACATTAAAGACAAATTGAACTGTTATGACTTTGATGTGCATACCATGAAGACGCTAAAAAACATCATTTCACCTCCCTGGGACTTCCGGGAATTTGAAGTAGAAAAACCACCTGTGGAAGAAGCAGGTCTTGCACCACTGGAACCCTCCAGGCAGACCCCAGATTCCCGGCCTTTGTTGGATGAGACCTTTGAAATTGAAATGAATGAGAGCGACATGGTGTTAGAGACGTCTCTGTCGGACCCCAGTACGTGATTTCAAGCCGAGGGCTGGGTTCCGTGTTGTCATGGGTTAGTGTTTGCTCGTCCTGTTTTAAATGTCCTTGCCACGTCGTGAAACATTTCCTATTTTCCAACGCAGATCCAAACTACATCTCTACTTTAGGAGAAGAGATTCTCCTTCAAAGACTGGATAGCATACCTTTGCAACACAGTTTCTGATTTTCTGATCCTGCAAGATGTAATGGAATAAAGAATAATGAATTTGCTGGTCAGTTGATTTCTGGATTTGCAAAAGAGACATTTCCTAAGAATCCATTTGCACTCTGCTAGCTTATCATCTGACTTCGAGGGACTGGCTTGAAGAGAACCCTCAGCCACTTGTCAGAACCATCGTTGTTCAGTACATAGTTCATTCCTTCTATTCACCTGGATTACTGTGACCATATTTATTTCTACTCCTTCAGAATAAAAGCCATGCCCTACTTCAGCATTTAACCTTAGGGAACTAAATACAGTTCACAGCAACTTTTAGAATTTCTTATATCTGAACAACCCTCAGATGTGAAATTCCCTGCAAATGTCTCCATCCATGGATGGAGCAGGGGGTGCTCTGGTGCTTCTAGGGGTTCCTGAGTTATACTAGGCTGCCTGCTTAAACAGCAGAATCACTTGCCTGAGAAAGGGGCTTTGTCCCTATGGAGCATAATAGCTCAGGAGAATAAGCATTCCTTCAACTATCTTTGTTTTTTCAAATAGTCCAGCTTGAGTGACAACAGGGAATACCAGTTCCAATCTGACATAAATATAAGTGGAGTTCTCTTCTGGCTTCATTACCATTTTCAAGCAACACTGATTTCCTTGACTTGCCCTGAAGCCACCCAGTTAAACCAGAAGGCCCTCTTCCCACACTGCATGGAGCATGACGGTTGCTTTCAGAATGTATGCTACTGTGTAAATTTTCTGCATTTCTGTGCCGAGGTGTGAACTTGTACAAGGCATTTCCTTCATTTATAAGCATGATGCTGCATAATCAATACAGGTGTTGCATTTTCAGTTCTCAGCCTGTGACCACAACAGAGAAGGAAGATGTCTCCAGTTAATTTCTTATAGCCCTGGCAGCTTCTATTTTACATACCATTCTTTTATTTTAAAAGAAAATACCCTGAGATAGCATTTTTGTATTGTTCATGGATTAAAGCAATGGTTCTCAGACCTGTGGGTCGCGACCCCTTTGGGGGTGTCGAACGACCCTTTCACAAGGGTTACCTAAGACCATCGGGAAACACATATTTCCGATGGTTAGGGGTCACCACAACATGCGGAACTGTGTTCAAGGGTCAAGGTATTAGGAAGGTTGAGACCCACTGGATTAAAGCATTAGAATGGATATGAATCAAGTCTACCCTGTGAGTATAAAGAATACCACCTATCTTCAAATACTAGGATTCGTTGTCACATCTGACTTAGAATGAAGTTACACTGAGATCTTTCTAAGCATGGCTGTTTCTTTCTAAATATGAATGACTTTTCACATAATCATTCACTGGTTGACTAGATACATAATCTCTCCAAAACTGCTAAGTGAACAAGTTGGGCATCAGCCTTTTCCTTAGGGAACACAAACTCTGGAATGAAATGCAGGCATTCAACCAATTACAAGTGCAGCGTGAGGAGGGTTGCAGTGGAAACCCCACGGGCTCTCGGAGCACGTGGCGTGCTGGTGTGCCTGTGTCAGAGGAGGAGAGCGAGGAAGGGAAGGAAATGGTTATGCAGATGTCTCTGCAGAAAGTGATGCTGGGGCTATCCGAAGGCGTGATGAATAAGACTTTGTGAGGGGGGTGTGGGTGCACCCAGTGAAAGCGTGACACTCCTGTTAGAACAATGCAGAATGACGAGCAGACACAGGCTGAGCAGTGGTAAGCAGGATGGAAGGCCTTTTCACTGTTAGC
>NW_022111368.1:13769516-13771821 GCF_000313985.2 Echinops telfairi
CCTTATTCAGGATTCTTATGAAAGGGTTGTAAGCAGGGAAGTAACATCTGTGTTTTTACAGGATGATTCTAGCTGAGATAGGACACTGATTTAGTTTTTTTGTGGTCGTGGAACTGGGGAAAATGAATAAGGTAAGAGATTTAACCCACTGCCATTGATAGTGACGCTGTAGGGCAGAGTAACCATGCCTTGCTGTTAGTTGTTAAGTGCCATTGAGTCAGCCCCAACTCACAGCAACCCTGGTATCAACAGAGGAAACACTGCCTGTTCTTGCACCATCTTCACAATTGTTGCCACTTTTGAGCCCATTGTCGTAGCTCCTGGGTCAAGCCATCTTGTCAAGGCCTTCCTGCCAAGAACAAATGCAAAAGAAAGCCCCACAGGATGGTGATTGAACCCACATGGCAGCGCCGCAGGAGAGACAGGCCTGAGACTCCTTTTGTAAAGATTCCAGCCAAAGAAAACCAGTGAAACGGTTCTCTGTAACACAAAGTGGCCACGAGTCAAAATCGGCTCTGACACAACAACAATGACCATGTCAGTGATTAACTTGATTATAAACACTGCCTGGAGATCTTATATCACTTTTTTTCTACTTCCCAACGATACTGCATCTCCCAACTGTGCTAAATGGATCCCGCCCGTGTGTAGGCAAACTCAAGACTTTCTTAAAGGTAGACTTGAACCTCAAGCTACAGCTTTCTTCTTTCTAAGTCATTCCAATAAAGAGACAGGGTTACATGCTTCCTTCATTCGTTGAGAACCCTTTCCAGTCCTATTACTCATAACGTCAAAGGACACATTATCCTTTTTTCTCATAGGACATAATGTTTCCAAGAAATTTATTCGTAGCATCATTGACAAATCAGGTACACAAATTGGTTTCCCAGCTACCTGAAACGGTCCCTGTAGCACCAAAATGTTTCATCTCCACCTTTCTGATCGAGTATCTTCTGTCTTAAGCAGGACAATAATAACTCTCATTTCTTGAGGAGTAGCCATTGCTGCTTGTGCTAACTCTGGTAGATCTTTGAAGTAAAGCTTATTACCTCCTGTCTCGATGAGGCACCAGCTGGGTGACTTAACACTGCACAGCCAGCAGGTGGCCGAGCTGACATTCAGTCCTTATTGTCTGTCTTGGTTCAATCTACTGAAATGACACCTAATACCTACCAACTATCTTGTTAGCCAACATTTTAAACTTGCAACAATACTAAAAATTCAACTATTGTACGTAAATGACACATCCAGGTGTGAGGCAAGATTAATACTGGCGGTGATTGACGTTATAGGTCCATTTGACTGGTTTGGTAGTAATATATGTTATCATAATTTGGCACTTATGTAATGATGTATATTAGTGTATAGGGGTTCCCCAAACCTCGAACGGGTCCTCAGGAATGACTTTGCAATTGTGGAAAATAAGATAGACAGCGGGGCACAGTGGCTCCTCGTCCTTATGTCAGGGCTAAGAGTGAATGTATTTCCCAGTGGGTATATGCTATGGAGCTTACTGATCTTTCATAAGGCTTGCACGTCATACAGCTAACATATTACATAGGCAATGGGTAATATCATAAGTGGGTAAAATAATTACCAAGCAATGAAATGACTCAGGTCTTGACCCTAGTGCTAGTTGGCTTCAAACGACATTTTACCAGTGGGTTGGCTATAGCACCTGATTGCTCTTATCCACAGATAACCTCCAGGCACCGTGAAGTAGCTTATATGGTAGCTCCGTGTACAGCATAGTCACCTTCCATTTTGTGATCTGATATGAACATCTTCCATTAGTGTATAATGCTGATTTTCACCTAACATCCAGTTTTTTGGAACCTACCCATGTCAGTGAAGAGTGGGTGTACACACCTTCTTCACAGTGTGTCAGTTTCTACATTCAATTTTACTGAGAGACATGTTCTGTCAGCCAATAGTCTATTGCTATGCCTTCCCTCTTTCACTGGGACTAGAAAATCAAATAGCTTAAAATGATTGTTTTTAAAATATGTGAAGGTATTAACAAAGGGCTACGCTTTTTACATTCCTCTTCCCTGCCCAACTTCTTTTGCATTTTGTAATGAGTTTGGAGATTTGTGGATCATGACTCCTGATAAGCAACCCCTTGCCATACTGCCAGCACGCTTTAAGATTTCAAAGGCAAACGTTTCTGAGCGTTTGACTAAGCTGCATTTCAAATGAACGTCTGTGACCTCAGAGTGTACAAGCGATGCCTAATTGTGTGTGGAGGATTGTTTCTGTCAGTGACCAGTTCTCCAGTATCTCATCCTGTTATATGCTGTGGCTG
>NW_022111368.1:13772682-13789182 GCF_000313985.2 Echinops telfairi
TTCATGCTTTGATAATTTAACAAAAGTTTCTATGATTTTACAGCAATACTCATTACCCTCATTCTAGATACAGATCTCTTTTCACATATATGATTTGCAAATATTTCTCCCATTCTGGGGCCTTCTTTTCATTTTCTTGGTGTTCTTATAAGCAAAAAAAGCTCATTTTGACCAAGCCCAGTTTATATGCTGTTCTTACTTGAGAATTTTCTTTTTTTGATCCTAGCTTTGAAACAGTTGCCTCATCCAAGGTCATGGAGAAGCACTCCCATGTTTTGTTTTAGAGTTTTACCTCTTATGTAAGTCTGAGTTATTTGTGGTGTATGAGGGGTGTGATGATTAGGTCTTGTGCCAACTTGGCTGGGTCAGTATTCTCAGTGGTTTGGCAGTAAGACCTCGTGATTCCCTGTGGTGTTACGTAACACAGCACAGTCAACTCCATGATGGGACCAGCTGGGAACAACCAATCAGCCAATCAGATTAGCGAAGAGTACAACCCCCTGATTCAGGTCACAGCCCTGATGCGAGTGACAGGAAGTTACCTCAAGCATGTGGCCTAATTCCTATGTAAGTGAATGCAGTCGAAAGCGTGCTTGCTTCCTGCGCAGTCTGGATCCTGCATCTGACTCATTAATCTCCAGTTCTTTGGACGTGAATCAACAGCCTGCCATACTGCCTGCCGACCCTGGGAGCATCAGTGACCTACCATTTGACCTGCCAACCTCAAATTGATTCTACTCTGCAGCCACCAGTCTGTGGTTTTCCAGTGTGACCTTTCTTGTTGCTTGGTTTGTCAGCCATCACAGCTACACAAATCTGGAAAAACTTCCAGCTTCCTATTTGACCCACAGACTTTAATCAGACTGGACTTACCTGTTTCTACAAATATGTAAAAACTTCCTTGACATAAATCTAATAGATAGATAGATAGATATGTAGGCAGGTAAGTAGATAGATGATTGATAGATAGATAATGTAGGTAGGTAGGTAGGTAGGTAGGTAGGTAGTTAGGTAGGTAGGTAGGTAGATAGATGATTGATTGATAGATAGATAGATGATAGATAGAAGTCTCTGGTTTTGCTTCTATAGAGAACCCAGGCTAACAGTGTGATACATGAGTTCAACTTTATGTATTTGGAGATCCAGTGATCCCAGGCCTATTTGTTTTAAAAAATTGTTCTTTCTCCAATGAATTGTCTTGGCATACTTATAAAATCAATTGGCCATAAATGTAAGGGTTTATTTCTAGATTCAATCCCGCTTTCAGGGAAGTCCTAGTTCTGGGTGAAGGTTATGCAGAAAGTACCTCAACCCTTAAGAGTACAAGGTCGTCATTGAGTAATGGAGGTATGCTCAAGGTTCTGTGCGAGCTCACTTTGTCTGAAGGGATGTTCACCTGGTCTGAAAGAACTTCAGAAAGGTGGGCAGACTGTTCTAAGCAGAGCACACACAGCCTAAGCCATGGCATTATCGTGGTGCGGGGAAAATAATATGAACACAGGAAATTATCAGAAGACACTGCACATGACTTGACCTAATGAGAAGTAACAAAGTATGTCTTCCATATGACCATGCTTTGTGGTTTGGGGCTCATCAATAAATTCTTCTGAAGCAAACATGCTTCAGTGACTCTTATAGATAGAAAAGTGTGAGGTTTAGCCTCTCTTTTACTATCCCAAAGTAGTAACATTATTCAAGAACTAAAATCCTGAGTTTGGTGACAATTAAGTCTGAAAAGTATTTGGAAAGACTGGCAAATATATTGGGAACGTTTTTTTAAAATTATTTTCCAAATATATGTTCTGTATTTGAAGATTGCCAAAACATTTGAAAATGGATTGTTTTAATTATTCTGCTCCAACTTCCCAACCACACTATATAGGAAAAGATTTTGGTTGGCAATTACATTTTCCTATACTTTTTCAAAGACTGCAAAGCATCAGAGGTTTGGATTAACATAGCTGTAGCATATAAACTATATCGTTTGACGCAAAAGAAAGAAACTTGCCGTAGCCTATGCCATTTTATCATAGGTGCATTTCAAATACAGAATGCCTTTTAGTTGCTGGACTTTCTGAGAAGCCCATTTTGTGGGATTTTAGAGAGCTCAATTATGGAACCACTTTATGAGTCTTTTGGCCCATTTAAAACATCACATTTGAAATGTGTTCCTAGATGGTGGTTGAAGTATAAAGCATTGAACTGAATTAAGCTCCTTTAAAATTTTTAATGGATGTTTCTCAATTCCGTGTGTGCTTGAAACTCTTAATAAATGTATTATAGGTGGGAAAAAAAAAACATAGTCAAGATGAATTTTTTTTTAAACACGAAAAAGAAAACATGAGATTTAACAATAAATTCCAAATAACTTTAATCTAGGATTCTTGCCAGGGTTATTATTGCCTGCATGTTTGTAAAATATGTGAATCTACTTTTAAAACCTCATCCTAAAACTTAAAGTGCTTTAAAATGATACGGGGAAACCTTAATGCTCCGTATTTTTGGAAGCTTTAAAAAATTCTGTATCGGAATGCTTCGCACACCAAGTTGATCCTTTTTAAAGCTGTCAACTGTCGTCCCTAATAAAATTTCATATATGTGTGTGGGGGTGGAATCGCTGTAAACATTTCATTAAGCACTTGCATTCCTCAGGAACGTGTGGTCTAACAGCCATCCCTTCTACATGGGGAACTGAGATCCAGCAGTGCAGGGCCATTTTCCCCACCAGCTGGGACCAAAAATTCGGTTTCTCACTTGAAGCTATGCTGTCAGTTGACCGAGCCCTCAGTGACCAAAAAAAAAAAAAAAGCTAAAAAAGGGAGGTGCCTTTCCTCCCTCATGTACAACTCCCTAATTCCGCGGGGCTCGCAAAGAACGAGGGCCATGTCAGCCATCTTCACCATCGCTGAAAGCCAGTGATCTCGAAGTGGCAGGACCACTGCCAAAGGCGTACCCCGTGAAAATGCGCGTTCCCACCGGAACCAAGCACACGCCGCTCGGCCCGGAGCTGCGCACGCCCGGGCCTTCGGGACGGATGCAGAAGGCCGTGGGCGGGAGCCGCGAGAGTGGAGACCGGAAGCAGCTGGTGTTCTCGCGAGGTTTCGGTCAGCCTCTCGGGGCAGGGGATCCAGAAAAGCCGAGGCCGCTGCGAGATGCGTTCCGAAAAGGACGCGGCCGGTGGGACAGGGGCCTCCGGGGCTGCTGCGGCTGTTCGGGGCTCGAGTGGGAGGGAAAAGCCGTCAGCGCCCGCCCACCGCGGGGGGCCGGCCATGGAGGTCCAGTTCCGCTGGGAGTCGCCGCGGCTGGAGGCCGACACACTGGCGGCCTCCGCCTCTGGCTGTGGGGGTGGCGGTGCGAGCAAACCACGCGAGGAGAAGAGGACGGTTCTGAGCAAGGTCTGGGCAGGGGGTGGGGCGAGGGCGGCAGGGGGTGGGGCGAGGGAAGGGGCGGGGCGTGGAGGAGTCCTGCAGGGGAGGGGGAGGGGGAGCGGGTGGTTTCAGTACCGCGGAGAGCGCCGCAGTGGGAGCGGGCACCTTTTGGGGGGTGCTTGCCGACTGAGTAGCTGAGGATTGGGGCTGGGGAAGGGGACACCGGGAGACCCTTCCTGCACTTTCGAACTGCGTGTTTTAATTGGAGAGTTATGAGTAATTTTTAGCTGGATTTAAAATCCTTGACTCACCAACACCAGACCGATAAGAGCAAGACGACGTTTTCCTCCTCCTACCCGTCCCACTCCATCACTGTTTTCTGTTCTAAACTAACGTTATTGCTAACCACCACCCCTACAGATGGGGGTTTTAGACGGCTCCCGATTTGAAGCAGGACACTGCTGAGAAGTCCCCAAACCGGTCACGAGAAGGTGGGCGATTGCTTAGTTGGTAGAGTCCCACTCTGCTGGGAAGATTTCCAGAGACAAAGGAGACTGAAACTGACGGCTGCAGAAAGTATTACCAGATAAGGCGTAGACCCGTGCTTAGACTGGCCTGAGAGACTGTACTGATCCTAACCAGTGAGACGGGAGAGCCCTATACCTCAGGATGCCGTCGACGTTTCTCTGTGTTTTATGTTTTCTTCTTTTCTGGATGTGTTTTGCTTTCTCATTTTACTTCATAAGACAGGAAGCGTGCAGGAAGCTCTCATTGTAAATGTGGGCACAAACAGTATATATCATGGCCGTTTGCTTGAGGAAGGGGTGGAATGAGTACATAAAAAGACAGCCTTTTCCAAAGTCCCTGTACCATTTGAAACCCCAGTAGCCTAGTGGTGACGTGTTGGCTTGGATCCACCTGGGCTGCACTTGGAAACCAGCAGGTGCTCCTCCGGGAAAGACAGTCTCTGTACAGATACCCAGGGTGACAGTTCTGTCCTGCCCTAGTGGGTCGGCTGTGTGTCAGAATTAACTTGATGGCAGTGAGTTTTGTTTGTGTGTTTGTTTTTCTGTACCATTTGAAAGCCATGTTCAACGTGCATATTTTGCCTTGTTTCTGAAGTGTGTTTCTGTTGGACGCCTAGCTTAGATTTTCCTTTGGGCGTTAACGGATTGAGGCTTAATCCATTAAGGGTGGGGACAAAAGTTTGGTCTTCTCCTCAGGTTGTCATCCGGCGGCTTCCTCCCAGCCTCACCAAGGAGCAGCTGGAAGAGCAGCTGCACCCGCTCCCTGCGCACGATTACTTTGAATTCTGTACTGCTGATCTCAGGTGAGGCGCGACCGGGAACTGCAACGTTAAAAAGTTGAAAGGGGCTGTCAGTTGATGGGCAGTTATCATAGAAGTTTTCCAAAATTAGAAGAAAAAAAAAGTTCTCCATATTCTTTTCCAATCATCCTCAGAAATCAGTACCTTCCATTATTTTTGCTGGTTACTTCTAAGTAGAGAGGTTATTAAATCCCTCAAAAATAGAATTTGGGCATACTTCTGTCATCGCCATAGTACAAAAGGAGAAACAGACTTCTAACTTCTTACTGTTTGAAGTTCATTTCACATACCTTAACTTATTAAGTTATATTGAAATATAACTCCCCAAACGTGAGTTTGCCATCCATATGGGACCAGATGAGTTCTCACAAGTGTGGAGTCTATGTGCCTGACAACCAGATAAAGCACATATCCTTGGACTCCTGAACCCCACTGTGGAGCCCTGGTGGAGGAGTGGATGAAGCGATCGGCTGCTAAGTAGGTCAGCAGTCTGTAGCCACCAGTCTCTCGTAGGGAGCAAGATAACACTTTGTACCCATAAAGATTCACCACCTCAGAAACCCTCGGGAGAGGTTTTATTTTGCCTACAGGGGCACTGTGGACTGGCACCCGTTCCATGGCAGTGGCTGGAAGCCACCTCTCCCCTGTTGCATCACTGATACCTTCCTCCCCCCAAGTTAGATCTTCTTCACTTCCCGTCGAGTGGTAATCGGATGACATCACAGGGACATTTCCCTATCTTCCTTGTCGCAGAGGACTGATCTTTAAACCAGTTCAGACCTTTTAGCAAACAGCAAATGCCACTGGAATTTAGTTGTTTTCCACTGCATCTTTATAATCGTTATTATGGCAGTCAAAGATGACTTTCACGTGACTAAAATTTAGGGGGAAAACTAATGAAAAGAATTAGGAATTCGGTGAGCCAGATTGGAATACCAGTTCCACCTTTCAACTAACCATACCCTTTGCAAGTACTAATTTCTTGGACCTCAGTGTGCTTCCCTGAACTAGGGGTTGAAATCCCCTTCCGAGGAAGGAAAGTCGGTGGCTGTAGGCGGGAGTTGAGGAAGGCCTAATTCTTCCTGTAGACTTCAAGGATCTTTTTGAGTGTGGTATCATGTGTGACATAAATACTCTTAGAACATCTAAAAGTGTTCTTTAAATTAGTGAGGAATGAAATAAATAAATTATGACAGAGTTCTATGCCAGTTATGTGTAATGAAGGAGTAAACTTTTCTTTAGTGTTTTAACCTCGGAGGACCAGTATTTGCATCCTGGCTTTGGATCATAGGGAAACTGACTCTAAATTGTCTCTCCCAAGTTGTTATCAGTGTCTGTTAACTCCCTCCGCACTATCTAGATTATTAGAAATAACTGAGACACGAATTTTGGCGTAGAGGTTTTATCAAAGTGTTTGTTCTACCCAAAGGGGAAAAAAGACAAAATTAAGGAAATCTTGTATTTTTTACTAACCATTGCCTCTTATTTCAGCCTTTATCCTCATCTCTACTCAAGAGCATACATTAATTTTAGAAATCCTGATGACATCCTCCTTTTCAGAGACCGTTTTGATGGATATGTCTTCATTGACAGTAAAGGTTGGATCTTTGGCTTTTTAATTATTATAATCTTAGTATATTAATGACATTTTGCCAGAGTATTTGTGACATTTAATTAAGATGTTCTCTAATACTTATCTGAAATAAATATTAGTCTAAAATAAGTTTATACATTTTTATTATGCCACTGTGATTATGTTCTGAGATTAAAAGTTTAAATTATATATAAACCAAGAGTATTCTACCAATTCTGAGTAACAGGGATTATCCATTTATATGCTGTCATTGAGAAGTGGGGTCTTTCATATAAATGAGTTCTCGGGATAGCTGAACTTTTTCATGTACTCAGACTAAATGAGACAAAGATGGGGCTTTCTGCTCCTATAACCAGTTCCAGCCTGGGAAACCCCTGGGGGCAGTTGTACCCTGTCCGATAGGGTCAGTATGAGTTGGCATCAACTCGATGGCAGTGAGTTTGGTTTGGTTTTGTATTTTGAGAAGTCTAGTTGTACCCATCTTTCATAAACACTTTCTCATTGTCATACACCTACTCTCTCTCAAGCTAAACAGAGTACTGTTCATAATCTCATCATTCCTTGATACTGTCGTGGGGGAGAACGCAGCAGGAATGGACATCCACTACAGGCACCGCGATACCTACCCCTGTAGCAAACAGTTCCTCGTCCCTGGCCCTTTTGAGTTCTTACATCTGATTCGTTTTCCTTCCTCCTCATCTGACTGCCAGCTGCTGCATTCGCAACTGTCGAGTCTTACAGCATTGCTTTAACAGCAATTGGCTTTCTGTTTTCCTACCAACCAGCCTCTTCCCACTCCATCCCCACCCCACCACCGATCGCTTGCTTCTCCTCCACTGTGGAGAAAACTATAAAAAGACTGTTAGAACATCACTAGGGTGAGGGATTTTCCTTGTGAGGAAAAGGAAGGTTAAGTTTGGCTGTTTGACTGCTCACTCAGGCATTTGTTCAACGCCCTTTAGTAAGTTTCTACTGTGTACCAGGCACAGCGGGAGACGCTGTGGAAGGAGCAGTGACACAGACCTCCTGGTTCTTCCCTCTATTCTGACGACTGAGGGTAACACACAATACCTGCTAGGTCAGTGAGAGATGCCGTGTCATAGCCACCTGACCATTATTCACAAGCGGCAGTGATTAGTCAGTGAGTTTGGTACTGCAGCAGTTATGTTCCACTTGGTGATTAAGCAGGTGGTAGATTATTCCAGTGAAGTTTGTGCGTGTGTGTGCAGGGTTTTCCCCACAGAACATCAACATCAACTTTTAGTGACTTCCATTCTAACTTGGCTATTTGCATCAAATTATTACCTGCAGTATTAAACATATCCTTTATAACTACCTTTTTAGAGTAATTTGTCTTCTCTGAACAGTAATATCCTTGAATGCATATCACAGGTTGATGAATAAATTAACCATTAAAAATTAAAGCAAGTATTTAAGACCTCTGACAATTTAAAGGTATTTTATATTAAGTTATTTTGAGAGGGGTCCAGGTTTATTGAGATATATGTTACATATAGTAGCATTTATCATGGGTCCAGGTTTATTGAGATGTATATTACATATGATCAAATTCATCCTTTTAAAGTGTACAGTTTACATATGGTAAAATTCATCTTTTTAAAGTGTACAGTTTAACCCAGGGGTCCTCAAACTTTTTAAACAGGGAGCCAGTTTACTGTCCCTCAGACCCGATGGAGGGCCGGACTATAGTTTTAAAAAAAACGATTTACAAATTCCTATGCACACTGCACATAATCTTATTTTGAAGTAAAAAAACAAATGAGGCAAAAACACCCAGCGGGCCGGATAAATGTCTTCTGCGGGCCGTAGTTTGAGGACGCCTGGTTTAACCATTAAGGATGGTAAAAGTCCTGTTGGCATTATTACACCATAAGTTGTCTGCAACTTAATATGCCAAGTGTAGTTGAAGATATATATAGTTACAGCCATGCATTGCTTAATGTCCAGATACATTCTGTACAATTAGATGTTATATAATGTGGACATTGTACAAACACCATATTACATACAGGTAGTCTCTGGATTATGAACAAGTGCTATTACTAAACCTGCTGTGCATAATGTGGAGCAGTGAGATATAATTCGTATTTAACAGTCAATTATTTGTCTAGTATGAAGAGACTTAAAACAGTTTTGGAAGAATTCTATTATCTCTTAATTCCATTTTCTCAGGAACTTTATAAAGGCACCTTCTTATATAGTATACCTTTCTATGCATAAAAATCATTAAAGAAACACTTCCTGATAGAGAAAAATTCCTTAAGGTGATAAGCATATGTTGATGAATGTCACAAAGTAACACCCATTTGTTTTTACATACCGTTGACTATACTAAAAATTTTATTAATTTAATAGATTTTATGGGTATTGGGACCACAGACATATGCGCTATCAGCTATTGCCTGAACAGATGTTATGTGGCACATGACTATAGATTATACTATAAAGCGGTAATATTGCATTATCATTATTGCCCTTAACCCTGTAGGTAAAGTACACCATTGTTTTCTAAAATGAATTTGAGAGTGGTTTTTGGAATTTATTTTCTGTTAAAGGCCTAGAATACCCTGCAGTGGTAGAATTTGCTCCATTCCAAAAGATATCCAAAAAGAAGCTAAAGAAAAAAGATGTCAAAACTGGGAGCATTGAGGATGGTAAGCTCTTTACAAATCCTGGATTATGAACCAACCATTTTAAATACACTGGTCAAATCGAGTTCCTCTCCCATGCGTGTTGAGGAGTGTTTTCCTTGACTTCTTTTCTTAACCCTACAGATCCAGAATATAAGAAGTTTTTAGAAAATTACTGCACAGAGGAGGAGAAAACTAGTACCAGTCCCGAAACTCTCCTGGGAGAGATAGAGGCAAAGGCACGAGAACTCATGGGTCTGTTTTGCTCGTTTCTTCTATTGACTTTATGGAAGTATATGTATTTGCGTATATACTTTTTTATTTCTCATGATTATTATAAACCATTGTAACATGTTACAGGCTTGGCAGATGTTTATTTCTCTTTTGACAGAAGGCATAGAAAATAATCTTGGAGCATTTGTTGAAAGTGAGTGCCTACACAGTTAGGACTGTTTTGTTTTAGAGTTGCAATGCCTCCCTGTGTTCTAACGTAAGCCGCGAGTAAGACCTCGGAAGGCTGTGCCCTGTGGTGTTCGGGAAGGAGGACCATGCTCACAGTCTCAGCAAAGGGTATAGTCAAATTGGACACCTCAGGAGCCCCTAGAAATGAAACACTTGGCTTAAGTAAGAGGTAACTTACTGCCGCTATAAAACAAGTCAAGCCCCTGGACAAACCAAACTAGGGAAGGAACCCTGCTGAATGTGCTTAAAAGCCTGGCCTTTCACCCTTACACCTGCAATGGTTGTTTTTAGAAATGATTGTCTCTTTGTTGTTGTTTGCCAATTACTGACTCACAGCTACACTACATAGTGTTTCAGAAGCCGTGAACCTCTACAGGAGCAGGTAGCCTCATCTTTCTCCCTTGAAGCAGCTGGTGAGATTGAACCACCAACCTAGTAGCAGTCCCCCAAAACCTCGAGTGGATATGAACCTCTGTTAGCCATTCACAAGCACCCAGCCTGTAGTTCCCAAGCCTACCTTCTCGTACCTCTTCTCTCTTTGTTTCTGCTGCAAGCTAGTCTCTCAAGGCCCTGGTGACTTCCTTAGCCCCTTCCACTCTACCTCATCCCCTTGGCTCTGTCTTACTCGTAAGACCTTCTGAGGAACCCGAGTGGCACAGGGAGCTAAGCACTGAGATGCTAACCACAGCGACATTGTTTCTCATTTTTATGTGCATTTGTCCATCTCCGCTCTACGCCATCCCTGCACTTCAGGGTCCATTGTCAGGACACTGCTTCAGTAAATGTTTGTTGAGTAAATTAATGAGAATGGTTAATTTTATTGAAATAGAGTCTATAAACCTTCATAGTGTAATCACAAATTTTTTACATTTTATAATAGCTAATTTAATGTGTAGCTCAAAGGGTTTTTAATCACTGAAAGTAAATATTTATTAGTGGTTATTCTTTGGGCTGTTAACTACAGTGGCAGCAGTTCAGAACCACCAGTCATATTTTAAGTGCTTCCAATCTGCAGGGCACTATACCAGAGAATAGTCCACTGCTTTTCGTAAGGGTTTTAGTAGCTGATTTTTACAGAATTGGACCACTTCCTTCCTCCTACTCTGTTCTTCGTCTGGGTGCTCTGCTGAGCCCTGTCCCCCGTGGACGGCCTTACTGGAATTTGAAACACTAGTGGCAGAGCTTCCAGCTTTACAGCAACATGCAAGCCACCAAAGTAAAACAATATTGGGAGCAAGACTGAGAATTTACTTTAGAGCATGTTAAATTTAAGAAAATGCAAAGTAGAAATTATTGCCAAACCCATCTTCCCCCTACCCTCAGTTCTTTGTGACTCTGCTTTGAATACCCTCTTCCACAGGTCACACACAGGAAAAGAGACAGGGCTTTGCCATATCACAGTAGTATTGACACATCTTTAAAGGTAGGCCCACCCTGCAAAACTTAGCACTGCTCCTGTACAAGGACATGCCTCATTCATCTCCCCTTGCTCAGGGCCTGGTACACAGTGCTGAGTCTGTGTGTGGTAAACACCAGGAGCCCTAGTGGCACAGTGGTTAAGTGCCAGGCTGCCAACTAAAAGGTCAGTGGCTTGAGCCCACCAGCTGCTCCATGGGAGAAAACTGTGACAGTCTGCTTCAGTAAGATGTCCAGCCTTGGAAACCCTTACAGGGCAGTTCTACTCTGCTCTGCTGACTCACTGTGGGTCTAATGGACTCTATAGCAATGGGTACGCCTACATATAATGAACCGTTTGCCATTTCAGTGTTTATACATGTACAGTTCAGTGACGACATGTTGCACATCCATCATGCTTTCAGAATTTTTTACAAATTCTCACTAATTTGGGATGATCTGCCTCTTATAAGGGCTGATTGTTGACGGCCATGAGCCAACTTTAATCATTCTGAGCCAGAATTCACTGTCGCCCAGGATCCACCCCTGGCAGGTAGCACAGTTCTCATGGCACCTTGTATTTGTGTGTACCTTCAACAGGTCTCACTACCTGCGGTCCACCTACGAAAGAAGAGCTGGCTGGCCATCTTCCACACTGGGAAACCGGTTTAGTTCTAGCAGCAGGCTGAAAGACACCATAGAAGGCCGTGAACACTTATTCCCAATTTCCTAGGGTCACAGAAATCAAATGAAAGTTTTTCTCTAGAAAAATATTCATAGTCATAATTATTCATAATGTCACACACAATTTTTAAGTGTTGATGAATCCTTGATTCCAAGTTAAGAATTGCCAGCTTAGGGACTCTCCCACTCCTGAGTAAACCTCATGGTCCTAATTCATTTCTGCTCCAGGAATTCTGGAAATGTCATATCAGCTCTCTTGTGTATCCAGTGAATCTTCCTTCTCCATGTAGTCTGTGTTCTGTAAGACCTGAAGAATACATTCCAATCAGGATTGACGCATTGGCAAAGGTTTTGAGTTTGGGCTTGGGTTTGATTTTAGTATGCTTTAAATTGTCAGTCTTCTTAACATTACTTGGCTATGTGGGGTGGAGTAAAATCTCCTCAGTATACAGTGGATGCTTGTGTAACTTTAAAAAATAATCATAGTATTCCTCTAATAATTTTAAATATTAAATTGGAAACATTTAAAGTGAAGAAGAGAAATTTTATTATAGAAGTTAAATACTACGTTACAATTTTCTGTTTTAGCTAGAAGAACTACACCTCTTTTGGAATATATTAAAAATAGAAAATTAGAGAAGCAGGTAGGTATGGCCTTTCACCTGATGAATATCTGTCCTGTTTTTGCCATTTTCTTCAGACAATTTATACACATACTTTTCCATAACTGTAGCGAATTCGAGAAGAGAAGCGAGAAGAACGAAGGAGGAGAGAGTTAGAAAAGAAACGCTTGCGGGAAGAAGAGAAAAGGAAAAGAAGAGAAGAAGAAAGATGTAAGAAAAAAGAGGCAGACAAACAAAAGAAAACTGTTGAGAAAGAAGTCAGGATCAAGGTAATTTTGAGTATACATTTCCTTTCTTTTTTCCCTAAACAATTCTACTGTACTAACTATCCCTTCCAGCTATTTTAGTATTAGTTTTCAAGACATTCCCACTTGATCTATTCGTTTTTTGCTTTTGGTCCTGAAATAGTTTCAAACTGTTCCACAAAGCACTAGGAGTCTGCTCTGACTTGTTCGGTGACTTTGGGAGGACTCGAGAAGTGGTGGGCGGGCCAAAGAGAAGGCCCAGCGGTGAAAAAGGCTGGTGTAAAACCCTCAGGGCAAACCAGGTGTGTCTAGGCAGTTTCGTTCATGGTGACATCCCATGTCAGAGTAGATCTGTGCTTCATTGGGTTTCCAGTGACTGCTTGTTCTGATGCAGATCACCCAGCCTTTCCTCCGAGGCATGTCAGGTGAGCTCAGAGCTCCTCCAGCCTTTCCGTTCTCAGCCAAGCACACTAACCATTGGCACCACCCAGGGATGCTTGCCCCAGAGTAGTCCCACATGAAAAATTATATGTTTCTCTTCAGCTTAGATTTCTCTTTAAAGAAAAGATTTCCTGGGGAAAGCCCCTGTTCTACCCCCTAAAAAACCCACCTATGAGAACCACAGACTCAGCGTGTATACCTCTTCCTTATATTTGAACTCTCTAGTTGGTCAACATTTCACCTTTACGAAAGACAATAATGTAAACTCTACTATCCAACTAGTTTTTGCATTAGTGACATACTTAGAGCAGCCATGAACTGGAGGTCTGAGGTGACGTTAATGCAAGTTCCCTTTTCACTGGACACCGATGGTTCACATAGCAGCCTGCCTGGTCTTTGTCACCTAACCAGGTAGATAACTGAGGAGTGGATACTGTCAGTCCTCTGTATGCAGGTTAACGCAGAGAATAAAGCGTGGCCCTTTGGTTTTTTGGTTTGGGGGGTTCTCAGCCATGGGTTCCTGCCTTGCTTTCCCAGTCTCTTGTGACTATGAAGTCCTTGTGACTTAGAAATCCACAGCCACTGCCATTGAGTCAGTTCCAGCTCACAGCGACCCTGTGTAGGGTTTCTCAGGCTGTACACCTTCACAGAAGCACACAGCCTCATCTTTCTCCCAGGGAGCAGCTGATGGGTTTGAACCATCACCGTTACTGTCAGCAGTCCAACACCTACGTGACTGGTTTAATGCATCGTCGTCATTGTGTGCCAGTGAGTCAGTGCTGACTCATGGTGACCCTGTACGACAGAGTAGCTCTTCCCCCTAGCGTTTGCTGGGCTGTGATCCATCTATAAGAACAGATCGCCAACTCATTTCTCCCACGGAGTGACTAGTGGGTTCAAACTTAACCTTTCAACTAATTGCCAAATGTGGAACCATGATATCCCGAGGGCTCCTTGTCAGATGTGTAAAGGCCATTTTGCTCTTCATAAACAGTATCAGCCCAAACTGAGATTAGTGCTCTTCCAATGGCATGATTAAATCCAAATGTATGTGTAGTTTACCTCTTTCATGAAGTGTTCATATAGAACCCTGATGGTGTGATGGTTAAAGTATCTGGCTAGTATTGGGGAGGGCAGTGGTTCAAACACACCTGCCATTCCATAGGAGAAAGATAGACCTCAACTCTGTCCTGTGAAGTGTTTGGGATAAGCGTTCTACAGAATCATAAAGAAACTCCAAATGGTCAGTACTTTAGGAAAAGAGATACTAGAAATGAAAAGTGCAAGGGAAGAAATCACGAATTCATCCACATCATTTTGCATGACCTTCGTGAATGGAAAGGGACAGTGTAAAATGGCAGACTAGGTCTTAGAACTTGCACATGGGAAGGACAAACCCTACCTCTGCCTACTTTTCATCGGCCAGAGCAAGGCCAGTCACTCACCGCCATCAAGCCGTTTCCTGACTCACAGCAACCCTAGAACAGAGTAGGACTGCCCATTTGGGTTTCCAAGACCTTACTTCTTCACAGAAGTAGACAGCCTCAGCTTTCTCCTGTTGTGCAGCAGAGCCACAACTACAAAGAGACCTTTCCCGTAATGTTAAGGCTTCGTGGAGCTGACCTTGTAGTAGCAGCTCAGTACATAATCCTCTGTGCCACCACTTAAGCAAGGTCCATGGTGCTAACTACTTTCGAATGGATAGAAATGAAAAATATTTACCAATTTTTCAGAAAAAGGAAAATCTGAAAGTCTGTGAACAGCATCAGTGAATAACATATATTACAGACTCTTAAAATGCCATCTTTAAATATAAGGGCATTCTTCCAAAATGCACTGTGAAAGGCATGAGCAGGAGCCAGATGGTGTTGCTCTAGCATGTTCCTTCAGGGATAAAACCCAGATAAACAGGCATACAGACCATGTGCCTCAAAGACTTCACCCAAATAGTTTTTCCAACTGATTTTGATGGGAATTGGACAAGAGTATATATAGTTCTGTATATACGCTGTAGCGTTCTGTCATCTCAAGTCTGGTAATGACACTGAGGAAATTGCATAACCCAACCAGATTAAGAAATGATTGTCCATCCCACATCTACCATGGCAAAGCCAAGATTTTTTTTTTTTAGGAAATAATTCTGAGAACAATACTTGTTTGTTCCATGTTTGTTAAAGGGTTCAGATGCAACTCGTCATAGCAAACATTGCAACAAATATATTTCCTATATCAAACACAGGTAGTCTACAAAGTATAAAATACCAAACAGCCCTCGGAAGATAAGTAATGAAACCTGAGTTTTACAGAAAAGTCTCTGTAGTTGTAGAAACTGAGCTCTGTCATCATGAGCAAAGTACAGAATAAGTGTACATGTAATTGAAATTTCATGATCACAGATGTCTAAATATTTTGTTTCTAAACAAAAAATACCTTATCCAGTTTTATCAACAATCTTTTAGAAAGAACCATTGAAACATGTAGCCTACAAAATCCTGTTGTAATTTTAACGAAGACTTAACTTTAAAATATTTGGTGTTGCAATTGGAATCCAAATATGCCAAATAAACTTATGTCAATAAAAGCAAATTTAGGATCTTTCATCTAGGAAAGAAAGAGATCAAAACATAGAAACAAAAAAGAGAGAAGGGGATTCTTGTCCAAATCTAAAGAAACAAAATCTTGGTGGCAGACTGGACCATAATGACAATGATTAATCCATGTCTCTGTCCTTAAGAACGGCTGGCATGATGATTAACATGTAAGCCTAACATTACATGTGAGATTCAGGTCATCTGACCATCCGTTTAGCCTTTAGTAAACACCTGTAATTATTTGGGTATCTCTGACTTATAAATCACTTGGAGGATTTTTTTTTTTTTTTAAAGAGCTGAAAGATTAAATCTAGGGAAATACCGAAAGAGTTTGTAGGATTTACCCAAAGACAAGGAGTCAGACAGATGTTCTCATATCTATTATTAATAATGAGGAGAAATATACAAGGAGAACAATCCAACTGTTTATTTTTTTTCCTGCAAAGTCTCTCAGACTAAGCAGCGAGCTTAAGTTGAAGTAGAAAGTTAGGTTAACAAAGTTATAACTAAAACCTTTACATATGTACCTTGTAGGCAATGGGTTACATTATCGAAAGAAGCGATGTGATCTTTTTCATGCCACTCTTTAAAAATCCCTAAGAATGTTTGTAACTGTGTTCTGTTAACATGGAGTTGGGATACCGTAGAAGAAGTCTGGGAGGGTACACAACGGACTGTGAGTAGCCGTTGTGCCAGAAGAAACCAGCTCCTAGCACAATCATACGGGTTCAATAGGCGCAATTGTACAGCGATAATAAGTAAATATTATAGTAAAGTTATAGAGAGCATGAGAGATAAAAGAGATATATAGAAATAAATGGAGTCAGACACATTTCATGGTAGCATTGCTCACCTCAGCCCCGCTTGGTAATTCACGTGGAGAGAGAGAGAATTTTAATGCTCTGCAAGCTTTTATACTCTCTGGGGACGTTTGAGCCCCCACATTACAGGTGAAGACATATGTCACAGGAAAGGGTTGTGCTACAGGTATTACAGTGATGGGAGGGGGTGATCTAGGGACATACACGCTATAGGAAGAGGAGGGACAGAGGAGGGGCAGCCGGTTTGGCCTGTCCCTGGCCCAACTGATAGAGACCATTATCAGTAGGATGCGAACTC
>NW_022111368.1:13789324-13790835 GCF_000313985.2 Echinops telfairi
CTACAGATCTGGTCCCTCCTTTCCCCTTACATCAGACTCCCTGGCTTCATTCCCCGCCCACTCCTGCTTCCTTCCTTCTTTTTTAAACACACCAGCTCTTGCACTTGCTCCCCTCCACAAGGAGCTTCTTCCTCAGACTGATGTACTGGTTCAGTCTTCCCCTCACGTTTGACTCATTCATGTGTTACCTCCGCTCCGCTTCCTTCTACTCCGGACACCTCATGACATTTAATCTCAGCCCAGATTATCTTATTCCGCTGTTTCACTTTTCATTGCATACACCGTCACCGTCACTACCCTTCTCCCCCTCGAAACCACCACAGCCTCAGCTAGGTGTGAAGTGGAGTAGATTTCTTCAACGCAGGGGCTTTGGGTGCTTTATTCCCAACTATGTTCCTAGCTTCTAAGGCAGGATCTTCCACAAAATGATTTGCTGAGAGGTTGAATACATTTCTTCTTAGAGTTCCTTCTGGTTTGCATATTTTGCTTTTGTAATAGAAACAATGGTCATCTTGATGCATGCCACAGCACGGATGAACCGTGATGTCTCTGGGAAAAGATGAGGCTGTGTTCTTCCAGAAACATGTATAGCCTTAGAAAGCCAAAGGGACTGTTCCGTCCTGTCCTAGATGTTCCCAGTGAGTCAGCATCGACTCGATGGCAGTGAGTGAGATGCGGGAAGGAACGGGGAAGAGGGAGTTCTTGCTGGGGGAGCATTGAGTTATATTAATGGTGGTGGAATAATTTGGAAAAGGACAATGAGAATGGAGGCACAACTTGAAGAAGATAATCAATGTCGTTTAATTAGTTAGAAATTGTTGGGGAAAATGTTAGTTATCTGAAAGGAAATATTGAAATGCATTGATCTCATGAATGCAGAACAGAGAGCATGCACAGGCTGACACAATGCATATCTTTGCTGAAAAACAACTAGTATTTTCCCTTATATCTGTTTCATTTTTAAAGTAACTTTAATTGAAATGTTTCTGTGCAGTCTTACTACACTGCAATTTAAAATAGGCTTAATGCTGTAAGAGAGGAAAAAACTATTTCACCATTAGAATTTTGCATTCTGTTCCCTGATCTGCCTCTAACCTATGGTGCTTTAAGCTGTACAGAGCCAGGGAGAAAGATCTAAATTCAAAGACATATAAAAGTGCATACATCATTGCAACCTGCTAATTCTGTTTCAAGAAAAGGATTAATAATACTGTAAAAGCTGAATTGATTTTAAAAGTCATCTGTATTCGTTTAAGCCTTTGAAAAGCTTACTATTAGAACTCTAGAACCTAAGGCTAAAGAAACCAAAACCCTCTGAGTCTGATGTCCTAGAAATCGTCACCATTATGTCTGATGTCCTAGAAATCGTCACCATTAACGTATTACAGAGTTGTGTAGGTATTTCTGCTCTTACATATGTATGTGTATGCATGTGAGGGTGAGTCAAAAACTATTGCTTCTTGGTTTCGTGCTCATACATGCACAGGTTCATTCCAAACAAGATGTATTTA
>NW_022111368.1:13792073-13802221 GCF_000313985.2 Echinops telfairi
GGGGAACTATTTACAATGGCATGTCATAAATTTTTAACAGACTACATGGACATCTTCCCAAATCAAAAAGTATTCCAAAACACAAAAAGTGTTGCAGTGAATTTGTGTGACTGCTACCCTACATAAAACAGTTTTTAAATGGATCAACTATTTTAAGGTACGATGGGACGATTTCAAAGATGAGCCAAGAGAAGAGTATCCATTTTGATGAATGGAGGCCCTCTGGCTGAAATCCAGAAACCGATGGAAGAAGCCTGTAGAAGGACCATTCGTGTCATAGCCATTGAATTGGAATCTCTCTTGGGTCATCCTTGTCCATTTTACGTCAACATCGGCCTCAGCAAGCCTCTGGCGGGATCTGTGCCAACATCAAAGAGTTCCTCTTTCCATCAGGCGTGTGGGAAAGATCGAAATGAATGAAAACAGGTTTATGGAATTAACTATAACTGAAGAAGAGTCTTACATTTACCAGTGAAATTCAGTGAACGAGGGCCAGTCGAAACAGTGGCTTCCAAAGGGATCTGCTCGGTTGGTTAAAGTCAAGTCCAGTCAGCTCGGATGGTTCTGGCATCCGTTTTGGAGGATTCAGTAGATTACTTGAAGGACGCAGGCCCATCATGAGGCTTACTGTGCGAACTCGAAAGAAAATGTAAAACTGCGCAGGTGAGAAAGGGGCCAAGAAGGAATTTCCCCATGGTGACAGTGCGCCTGCTGGAGGGTAACAAGGGCCATTCTAGGAGGGTTCCCTTGGGAAACCTTACCCCCTTGAACCTACAGCCCTGAGCTTGTCCCTTTGGACTTCTTTTTGTCGCCCAAGCTCAGAAAACATTGGGAAAGAACCCAATTGTCGTCCCTCGAGAATAGCAGAAGTGCTTTGTGACATGGTGTACATGGGAGAGCACACGCGTCTCTGAGGGAGGTTCAGAAGTGTGTAGAAGAACTAGGTGTCAGAGATACGAAGACAAAATAATAGGCTTATGTTTTGATATTTTGTGTAATAGAACTTGCTGTGATTGGGAGCAGTACTTTTTTACCTAACCTCGTATTAACATATAAATAGAATTTGGATCATTCTATTCCGCATCACTTTTTATTCATTAGCATCAACACCCTTTCTTCATATTAGCTGTTCTCCAAAAGCTAGGTACAAATCACTGCGTTGACTGAATGCGCCACTGTGGATTGAATCAAACACCTGTCCCATGGACTCCTAACTTAAAATTTTAGCTACTCAAACATTTGAGCTCAATTTTGGTACCTACTTTTAAAACTTTTTTTTTTTTTGAGTTTTGATTCAAAGTGTACACAGCATGTTCAGTTCCTCTTTGAAAAATGTGCATAAATTGTTCAATAACATTACATTTACAAGAATACTTTTAAAAGCTCATGGAAAAATTGGATTTCCCACACTTTTTCAGTCCTCTCACATTAGTGTCCACGTTCTCTCTGTGTTTCCTGTTCTGTTTCCAGGGCTGTCGGTTCTCAGCCCCTTATCTTCTCATCTTTGCTCCAGAGTACTGGCCTGTTGGACTCATATAGATGCTTTTTAAGTAGAGATTTTAAGATTGAATTTTTTAAGATTAATTTTAGAGTGTGAGATTACAAGTCTTATGGGCGGTAGCCTCTAGTTTGTGTGCTCTCTGGCCTTCTCTAAAAGGCGGTCACTTCTCGGTTGAAAGAGTATCTCAGAGTAAGTCTCAGAAAGTCATCTCTTCTCTCCTGTGACAACGTGTCTGGCTCTTTTTCTTTCTCTCTTCCCAGTAGGTTGCATGTTGGGCTACTAACCGAAAGGTCAGCAGTTTGAAACCGCCAGCCACTCCATGCGAGCCAAGGGGCAGTTCTTGTCTCTTCTGGGGGTCACTGTGAGTTACAGTGGACTCAAAGGCAGTTGTTTTTTTCCGGGACTATCTTTTGTGAACCAGTCCGAATGGTCAGTGATGGTAGAAGGATAGCATCTAGGTCTTCAGACTCAAGGTAAAGGAAGTTGTGATTTGTATAAATTTGTTTCTTCTTTGAGCTTGTTTGCCGCCTCCTTGCCATTTTGCCCCTGACAAATAGAGACCAGCAGTTATGTCTTAGTAAGAAGCTTGAGACATTCAGACATATACTTTTTAAATTACTTCTGGAAACTAAAGCTATACCTCACTCATCTTGCTACTTGTTTCGTTTCTTCCTCTTTAAAAAAAAAAATTCTGGTTTTGTTTGTATTTGGCTGCTTGGACCCTTGAACTCTTGGGCTAAGCATTTTCGCTTTCATCTTTTCTACCAAACGCTTTTTTCTTAATGATTTCCTTACCACATTAAACAACTTATACTTGCAACAGCACTCAACATATGGACAAGAATTGATGCGTAACCTAGCATAATCTCTTCCTGATATGTTCCTCCCTACCCTGTTTCTGTTGCTGTGTCTGCAGTAACATCAGTATACAACCTGTATTTGATAAGTTTGCGTTGTGATTACTTTGTACAAACTTGGCATTGTATTGTTTGTGGGATTTAATGATTGAATTTATTCTCTGAAAAGATCATATGCTTGGTCCTTACAATTGTCCATGTTTTTTTTTTTGTTGTTGTTGTTGTTTTTGAAATCTCTCTCTTGTGCATTCTTATGCTTAATTTTTTTCCTGGTATATATACAATTATTTATGTAATGTACTTGCCTTTCCAGTGATACTAGCAAAACTGGTTTGGTAGTGGCAAATTCACAGACTTTATTTTTGCTAAAGAATGTCTTGATTTGACCTTCAGTATAAAATGACAGCTTTGCTAGGTAAACAATTCTTGGTAGGCAGTTATTTTTATTATGTATTTATATGTCTCCATTTTCTTCTGGCCTCTAGAGTTTGTGGCAAGAACCCCTCACGGATTATTAGAAACGCCCTTTCGGGTGTTCCATTGCATTTTCTCCTGCTGCTCTCAGAGTCCGTTGGGCTTTAGTTCCTAAGAACTGTATTGAGATAAGGCACCAAGTTGATCTCTCTGTGTGTCTTCTCAGTAGTAGCTCCCTGTACTTGCAGGCTTGGCTCTCTGTCCCAATCTGGGACGTTCTCTGTGGTCATCTCTGGGAAACGTGTTTCCATCCTTTATGGTTGTCATGGTGCTCTGGGGTGCCAACAGTTCTAAGGTTAGGTTTCTTAAATTAACCTAATCCCAATTTGGGGTTGTTCGTTTCATTTGCTGCTTCACTTGAGTTCTACATTACTTTGTATTCTAGTTCCCTTGCCCTGTCTTCTCTCTGGATGTTTGTCTTGGACGTTTTCCATCTCCTTGGTGCGTCTCTTAGTTTGTTCCTGGCAGCGTGCTTCACGCTTTCTGTACACGTATTTAGTGCCACGGTTTGAACCCTCGCAGTCCTTGTCTGTTGTTCTGACCTCCTCAGGAGGAGAGTCCACTTTCTTCACGTTTTGCTTTTAATTGATCTTCTCTTGTGATTTTGTGTTTTACTATTTTTCATCAAACTTGGGTCATTCTTTTTTTATCTTTTTTTTAGTTTTGAATTCTGTTTTTGTGTGTGTGTGTGAACTTTACTGATTGGCAACCCTGGTGGCACAATAGTCAAAAGCCAAACTGTCCGTGAAAAGAGCAGGGCCTGCCCCAATGAACCACTCTTAAAGAGAGATGTGGTAACCTGCCTCCACAGGGACTCATAGTCTTGGGAGCCTCATAGGGCAGCTCCCCCCCCCTAGCTTGGGTTCTTCTGGGAATCACTGGACAGTGCTCTTTTCTTTAGGGTTTTTTGGGGTTTTCAGTGCTGATTCAGGAGTCAGGATGCTTTATTTCTGCACTTAATGTGCTTGTGTGGAGAGTGAGGTTTATTTGGTCATGGATGCGGATTTAAACAGTGGGGGTCAGCTTTCCTGTGGTGAACTTAGGAGCTCTCTCTGTACTTCATGTGTATCCTCTCCCTTGGTGTCCCAGTGTGGACAGGGAGCAGCTGTCCGCCGTTCCCCTGTGTTACTCTCCTGTCCACGTTACTCTGCTCACTTCCTCCTGCCTCTAGTGCCCATCCATCCCAGCCTCATTCAGCAGGACTCCGTCACACTGCTGCAGGCTCCCCCTTCCTCCTCCAGATTGGGTGGCCCAAGGACTCCCACAGCCCATTGGTGCCACTTTAAAAATTCCTTTTTAAAACTACCAACCCAAGTTCACTGCCATTGTGTGGATTCCAACTCATAGGGTCACTGTTAGTCAGATGAGTTAAGAACTCATTTCTTCAAATGCGCTCCCTTTCTATTGTCCTTTTGGGGTTGTTGCCCGGCCCCTGAAATGGCTGCAGTGAGCAAGCACTCCAGGTGCCGGTAGTTAGCTTCTCCCTAGGCTCTGATGTTCCCACCATCCTTTCCCAAGCCTCTAGACTCCCCATGGCTCTCCGGCACCGCAGCTGCCATCTGGAGCCCTGAGGGCCCAGTGTGTGCTTGTGTTTGCTAATGGTTCAGCGGTTTGTTGCTGAGGAGGTCAGTGGGAGCGTCCACTTTCCTACTTGCTCTGCCCTCTGGCATTCCCCCCTTTAAATATGTATTAAACAATTTCTTGTATAAAATACTTTTAAAGTGATGTTTTACTAACATTATAATTTCTCAGCTTCTTAAGAAACCAGAAAAGGGCGAGGAGCCAGCCACAGAGAAACTAAAAGAAAGAGGAGAGGAAGTTGGTATTGGAGATGGAAAATGGGGGAAAGTTCCTAGCTGTGCTGCCATAAAATCCAAGCCCTTAGAAAGCTCCCTGAAGGAGCTCAAGGAAAAGTGAGTCGTGGTTTTGTTTTTATGACCACATTAAACATTAGACATTTGTTAACAAGTCATATTCAGTGTCCTCTGTCAATAGTAGCACTCTTATTTATACTGCCTTTGCAATTCAGAAATCGAACTGGCATATAGTTGTCAAGAGTTTGGTTTCGAGTCACATCAGTCCTGCCGAGAACTTACGGTAATTCATCCATTCAGCCGCAGTCTCAGCCTGTCGACCTCAGAGGACGTGTTTCTTCTGCTGTTTCCTTCCTGGTCTCTCGCTCGTCTCTTCCTTTTCTCCTTTGTCTTTCTTTCAGCTCTCCTGTTATTGCCTGTTAGAGCCTCAAGACTTGTCCTCCCAGGTTCCTTCATGATTTTAGTCACTTTGTAATTTGGTTCTGAGATATCATGTTTATCATCATCCAAACTGCTAGGTCGGATCTCAGCTATGGCTGGTCCTTCCTTTACTAATCTACAGAATTTGACATTTGAGACCTAACCTTTTTGAAGACTAGGAAGTTGTTTTAATTGTGTGAAAGTATACACACCAAAATATTCACCAGTGCAGCAACTTTCCAATCAATGATGCTAATTATATTTTTTGTTCTGCCATCATAGCTGTCCTTTTGGAAAGTATTTTTGATGCTGAAATGGAATCATTTTAAGAGGGGTAATTCTTTTCCTAAAATTGTCCTTGATCTCATTCAGTTGTTGGATCTGACCAGCGGCTCATAATCCTGGGTGTCTCCCATGTAGAATGCCCATCGCTGCCTGGTTCTGTTCCTTTGCCTGCTCGAGATGTCCAGCCCATACAGAGAGAGCGCGAGCAGGGCTTTGTGACTAGGAGAGGCATGCCGTCTCTGCTGTGTGGTGGATTGACAGCCAGTCAGCAGGGGCTGCTCTGCTCCCTAGTCCTCAGGGTTGGGTCACCTCCGCCACAGCCCCACTGGGCCTCATGCCGGCTGGCATCACCAGTCCTTGGTGACCACAGAATTCTGTGGGCCATGGGCCCCCCAGGATCGTCAGTCCTGTCTGTCATCCTTACCACAGAGCTGCTGCCCACTTGCCGGATCTGGCTTCCATAGTGCCTCCTGCCTTCCAGACTGTTCTACTCAAGAGCTTATAGTTGGAAGCAGGGTTTTAATTTGAAGAATTTGTAGCAAGGTTGTGTAATTTTCCCAGAATTACAATCATCTTTTAACACACACTTTGGCTAACGTGGTTGTGTGTGTCTGTGGGGAGGCAATGGTTTATTGGGTTCTTTATAAAATTAACTCAGGTATGATTATGAAATCCATTATCTTTTAGCATTGTTGTGTCTGGTCTGAAAGGTTGTGTTTCTAGTGTTTGTGTTATTAGAAATAAGCCCATTCCCATGCTTCTGGCGTAGGTTCATATTTTGATTGGAAAGATCCCTATTGCCCCGCCCCGCCTCCCCCAACCCCCCAGTCATGCTGCTCCTTCTGACAGAAGGAGGAACCACACATAGTGTATGAGACGCTTTGCTCTTTGGCGGGAGAAAGCTGTAGGACTCAAATGAACTAAACTGCAATATTTTATTTACTATCCACTTAATATTTTGATCTGTGCAAAAACTTAATCAATGTAGCACTATGAATTTCTGTTCACTTAGTTCTGCTTGGAGCAGAAACTAAATTGCCCATACCAGCTTTGGCCCTGCTGGGTGTTTGTCCGGGCTCTGTCACCTAATTGGCTACTCTGGACCTCTTTTAGCCCCCATTGCTTTAACTGTTAAGCTGGAGGGGATCCTATTTATTTGGTGGGGTGATTGGGATTTAGAATACACATGCACACACAAGAGTGGGCTTCATAAAAAAAATCAAAAGATAAATGAAATTCTTTCATAAACTTTTTGAAGCCTCCTTAGGTATCTTATCATAATACCTATTTTCGTTTGTTATTCAGTATCACAACAGATATACACGCTCTCTTTCTGTTTATCCCTCTTTTCATTGATTTCTTAATTGAATGCCTATGATGTGCCCATCCCTGTGCAAACACAGGCAGTATACTGATGAGCAGCTTATATAGTCCCTGTCTACGGATCTTACAGTCTAGAAAGGAAAGCAAGTAATCCAGCAGCACTGTGTGCATAGGTATACTAATGATTTATATTGAACCACAGGTCACACAATGACAGTGATAAAGAACAAAGGGATATGGAGAGAAGAGTTCGAGACAAAGAACTTGAAACCCAAAGATACCACTTGGAGGATGGCAGAAAGCATAGAGCGCACTATGAATTTGATAAGAGTCTGAGAAGGACCGAAGATGAGCTGAAGTGGGGGAAAGGATGCTCCCAGGACAGAGGGAAGCAAGGGAAGCAGAGCGGCAGCTTCACTGTGGAGGCAGTAGAGAGACTGGGGAAAGAGGAGCAGAGTGATGATGACGTGGCATCCAGGAAGGAGCGCATGAGGAATAAGGTCCTTCACTCATGTAGGGTAATCTTCCCTTCACTAACGCAAGGCCGCCCCCTCGGTAGTCTTTAACCACTGCTTTTCCCCAGGCAGCAGTTGTTTTACTGAGAAAGAAAAGAAGGGAACGTCTGCATAGGTGTCTGTAGGTCTCAGCCCCCTGAGGTCTGATTCCCCGCTAGATCGTGCGTCGAGCACTGTCTTAGTGAGCAGAGAGTGTCGGGGTCGCTACTGGCTGGAGCAAGTGTGTGTTCGCTGGTGGGACACCAAGGCACCCTGGTAGCACAGCGGGCACCCGGTAGGCTGCCAACTCCTAGGCCAGCAGTTGAAACCCCCGCCTCTCTGAGGGAGAAGAGGGGGCTGCCACCCGTCCTCCAGGGTGGCAGTGAGTCAGTCAACTGGGTGGCAGTTGGTTGGGAGTTTGGGGATTAGACACCAAACCGTAACTGAGGGCAGGGAAGCCAAAGCTGCCATCCACCATTTGCTGGAAATTCAGTCATGGAAAGATTATAGCGTTTACCCCTTAGGGAAGAAAATATTAATGGCATTTCATGGAACTTTTATATATATATAAAATTTTAAATCTTTACCCAAATAGCCATTTTTTCATACATTTAGTGGCATGGCTTATGCTCATTGGGTACTGCCCTCACCACTCTCCTTTTGCATCATTCCACCACCATTTGCTGAAACTGTGCCCCCGAGCAAGGAATGTCAAAGATTCCCTTTGACATTGTAAAGAGTGCTTCTCATCCATAGTGAATCATCGACTGACTCCTGAAAACCCCTGTGTTAGACCCGCACAGGCACGGCAGCTGTTCCCTCCCCCGGCCCGCTTCCTCCCACCTGCAGTGGACCAGGGGCTGCAGAGAGCAGGAGACAGGTTCAGCCACACTGAGAAGAGCTCTCAGCCCATTGGTTGGAAACGCGTATCAGAGATAGAAGCCAGGAATGGCTCCAAAGCAAGTTCAAAGATCTTCTTAATGCAAAGCCGAATAAGACTGAGTTTCATTCCCTTTGATCTCCTTTCCTGGGATACCTGGAGGGGAGCTGGGAAAAAGAAGATGGGATAGATCCAAATGAGATCATCAGCCCCAAAAGAATGGAGTTGGTTGGATAGGAGAGCGACGGTGTAATCCCTCAACTCAAAACCCAGTAAAAATGTACTACAGGTGTGTTCTACCATTAGGGTTTCTGAAGCTGCTGCTTCCTGGCCAAAACAACGTGTACAGTCACAGTACTCCAAACAGGTCTCTCTTCAGTCGTCGGAAGCTCTTTTCTTCTTTCCCATTCACTTTAGAAGTGAAATAATTCTTCTAAAATGTTCACCATTCTCATCCAAACAGCTTTTCTTTCAGAAGTGTATGCATGTTACTTATTGAGATCACATTTCCTCAGAGAAGTAGGACAAATGGTATTCAGTCCTCGTTTATCCCCAGCTGTCTTTGGGGACAGGGAATTTGTGTATGTGCATGTTTGTTTTCAACTGCCCCTTTAGCAGTAGTGAATGACACAACTTAACCTTCTCAGGACCCATAGGACCTAGAGCACTACCAACATTTTCAGCTTCTCAAAGTCATTGGGAGGTGGCTCGCCCAGTGGTGATACATACCCCAACCACACGGAGCCTGTGAATGGCCTGAATCTGAAGAAGCAGGCCGCATCCCACCAGTCCTGCCCCCAGTGTCCACATGGACATGTGTCCCCCCCAAATTACTTCAAAATCCTTATCACCTTAATTTTTTATCCCTTGCTTTTATCGTACGTTCTATTACTGAAAACACATGACAACAACAAAATTCAGAGCAGAGAATAATTTGTTTCTGAAATGAATCCAATCAGATTTCTGAAGTAACCATAACTCAGGGGACATAAATGTGACTCCCTTCTCTCAACTGCACCTAAGAACGGGTAGACAAGAGAGTTCTGTGTACTAACACTAACCCCTGAGTAGTAAGTGCAAGGTAGGTTGGACCTTCTCCACAGTCTAGGCCTACAGGTGGTTTTACGGCATACCTTGTTAGGGTCAGATGTTGGACCCTCTGTACTTGAAGGCGGCCTCGGGCAGAAGAGCCACCCGCTGTTTTCTAGTGCTCGTTTCAGAGTGTGAAGTCCGTGTCTGTCTGCTCTTGGGGCTGTCACATCCACCCAGCGCCTCCGAGCACTTTCCCTCTCCTTTTCTTGGCCAAGCTTGTGTTTAGGGGAAAGAAGAAGTTGTTAAGCCCCCTCTTTCCCGGCCTCCAAGCAGAAACATTCCATACGTAGGGACCTTTATACTCAAGATGGAAATAGATGAAAGCTAGGATGACGCGAGAGGAAACAGGGAGACCTGGACTGCACACACCCATGCAACAGCCTGTCTTCAGGCTGCAGTGGTGGCCATCTAAAGGCAGATGAAGCAGTCGTGTTTAAGGGGGAAGCTGCTTTACCTGCCTATAAACTTCCACTGACCTGATGTGGAGGGGAGGGGAGGAAGTTGCCTTCCTCTTCCCTCCTTCAGTGCTAGTGCCCACAACAGGCTGGCTCCTCCAAGAAGAACAGTCATCCTTATGTTACTGACCTTAACCTTCAGAAGTAGTCCATGCCTCCCTGGCTGTTTCTGTCCATCTGCCCTCAAGCAGTTGCCTCTCACTGTACTCCCATCGCTTTTGTTCCCCGCATCCAAGAGTTTAATAAGATGATGGGTTAGTGTCTTCTACAAAGGGAACAGTTCACAGTTCTACCGTCTTGGCTGGTGGATAGGAATGGTCCACCGAAAACTGTTCCTTGCTCACGTCAGTAACTAGTAGTCCATAGATCTGAGGAGCCATCTCGCTGCGAGTCCAGGCCTGATTCTGTTGCACCCTCGTGTTCACCTTGTATGGTCAACTTGAAGTTCTGAGACGGGCACGGAAATCTGAGTATTAATCCCTCATAAAGATCCCTGGTGGTGCTGTGGTTAGCAGCAGGGCTGCAGTCTTAGGGTCTCTGTCAGGGAAAGATG
>NW_022111368.1:13802668-13805348 GCF_000313985.2 Echinops telfairi
GGGTTAGGGGGTCATTTCCCTAAGACTAACCCTGCTTTTCTCTCCTGGCAGGACCGGCCAGCCATGCAGCTATACCAGCCAGGAGCTCGCATCCGAGCCCGCTTGGGCACTGCCAGCAACACCAGTGAGAGTGGGGGCCCCCCCGCTGAGGAGAGCTGTGATGGGAGGAAGTGCGAGGCGGAAGCCTCAACCGGGGCCGCTTCCAAGAAGAGTGGAGAGACAGAGTGAGCCATGTCGTGTCTAAGCCCAGTGTGAGGCTGCTCGGCCCAGTCCATTTCCTAGACAGTGGCATGGGCAGTGTAGAACATGCCCTGTGAATGCCTCCCTGCAGGGCAGTGAGAACTGGAGAGCGCAGCTTACCAACATCCACGACGCCTGCTGCAGCAGAAGCACAGTTGTCACTAAACGCGGCTTCTCTAAGTGTTCCCATGTCTACACTAAGCTAGTATTTATTGTTTAGCCCAAACAGAGAAGTTGATGGCTGTTGGAGCGTGTCACCAAAACACGGAAGCAAATTCCTATGTGTCATTGTGAATTCTGAAGCACTTTATACACGCTAGGAATTAATTTGCACTTGGCCTTGGTCACATTTGTAAGCATACGATTGGCAGGAATTGGACCTCGTAGTGCTGCTTGTTCGTTTTCCAGGAGCCACGGTGTCATTCCCCTGTCCTGGTCTCCGTGATCAGGCACGCTGCGTGGGCTGCTTGAGCACCCTCGAGTTTCCGTCGATTCTCGGACACTCCCTCCCACAGCTTGGTCCACCACACTAACCGCTGTAGTGGTGGCTGTGTTCACCACTTGACAGGCACACTGTCGCAGTCTGTGGCTGCGTCCTGGTTGGTTTATACCAGCAGTGCTTCCGGGGTGTGCCTCGGAGAACACGCGTGGCATTCCTTGGGGACGGGTAACATAGGTGTCGCTTCTAGAGTCTCTCTTTTAAACAGCCTTTTTTTTTAAGAACATATTATCTATCTTTGAAATGATGCATTCTACGGTGGTTCTTCCTTTCAGTGACGTTTTCAAATGTTATTGTATTTTTGGCAATGTGGCAATTCTATTAAATAAAGATGGCGTTGCTATGGATTTTAAGTCCACTTAGGATAGTTTTCCTACAGAAAATTTTACATAGTAAAAATTGCCTTTTAAATGTGGCTTTACTTTTCTGAATATTTTGTGGATTGTTATTGGTAAATTATAAAGTGTTTTATTTATTTTAAAAACTAAGAATTAGTCTTGTGTTTTTTAAAAAAAATCTATAATTGTTGGGCATATGGAGGAGCTTCAAAAAGAAGTACATGGGAAAATGGAATGAAGAGACAGTGGATCTTTTCCCACATACTCCTTGGCACCCCTCAGACAGCAGCAGAAAAGTGCAGCACTCTTGAACTTCAGGAAGGACGAGGGCAGAACTTTGCTCATGTGCCCAGCCAAGTAGACGCTGGCCACCAAAAGACACTCCGTCAACCCTCCTCCGTAAAGAGCCAAGAGCAAAGAATGTAGAGTTCGCGGACCATAGGGTCTCTGTCTCAGCTACCAAACATTGCCTCTGTGGCAAAACCCAGCTGCCCACGGTACGTGAGCAGATGGGTGGAGCGGTGTTCTAATGAACGTACACTTACGGCCCTTGGTCTCGTGAATGGGGTGTGACTCTCTGGATGTGACCACCTCGCTGACAGTCATTTTGGTCTGGAGGCTGCGTATCGTATCGGGGAGGAGTCAGTGCAGCCTGCCATCTGTGGGTTCTCTCCTTGTGTGGCCGGTCTGTGTTTGGTACTGCGGGTCTCCTGGTGTCCTCTTGTGCTTTTCAAACGGTGGGTCTCAGTGTTTTCATCTCGGAATCCCTTCAGGCCTGACAAACAACTGGGAGCCCACAGAGCTCAAGAATGACTGAGCTCTTGTTTACGTTTTAGGCTCTATCTTGTGATATTTATTGTATTCAAAATAGAAACATTTCTAGAACATGAAAATAGATACAAGCATTCCCTGTAGCTGAGGGGCGGTGACATCATCACACATCCTATAGCCTCTGGAAACTCCACACGTGAGCAAGACGTGAAAAGCACGTCACTTCGTGGGACTGCAAGTGGAGTTCTCACCTTACAGATGGCCCCTCCTCAGATCTCCCCAGAACACACATTGGGAACCACTGGCTTAAAACCCCAAAGAAAACCATTACCAGGAAGTGATTCCAACCCAGGGATGTTGGCGTTGACCTGTTTGAAGTGGTTCCTCTGGCCAAAACCGTCATAGATTTTAATAATGGCTATGGATGAAAATATTTTCACACATACTTGTCAATTTAGACTCACTTTGAAGATTGGCTGAATAGGATACAAATTATTCACGCCTATTTAAAAATGAGGAAATAGAATTTTTTCAGAGATGACTGCGAAGGTCTGTTAGCACATGGTATCCCTGTGTGTGCTTACTATCATCCTGCACAGCAACAAGGACATCAGCAGCATTTCAGGGAGGAGCGGATCTGCCGCGTAGACGAGCACACACAGCCATCCTGGGTGAGGTGTCCGCACCACTCCTAGCTGAGAGGTTGGCCTTTCTCCAGCAGTCCCTGCAAACTCCCAACAAACAACCCACTGCCAGCGAGTCCATTCTGACTCATAGTGAATGACCCCATGTAATGGCCAACACTGCCCGTCTCTTTGGGAAACGAAAATTC
>NW_022111368.1:13805855-13821168 GCF_000313985.2 Echinops telfairi
GGTCCTCTAAATTCTAATTTTGTGTTCTTCCCTAAGAGTGTTGTAAATGTTGGCATTTAATTCATTCTCTAAGCTATAATTCTCTATGATAACAAATTTTAAATTTACTTTCTATTCTATTTTCTCTTTAAAATTAAGGTTAAGACTTGAAACCAGAGACTACAAGGAAGAATTAACTAATGATTAATCTATTTGCTCTGTCAGTAGCCAAATTGGCTCCCTCAAACCACCACCCCTCCCCGCAAAAAAGGAAAAAATTTTAATTTGAGGACAGTATTCTCGAAGAGGTTTTTATATAAAACAAAACATGTAAATTTCCTCACTTACATGATAGCCGTCAGCTATAGGTAAGATTTAGTGGTAATAATGATTTGAAATTCAGTTGAGTGTGTTTATTTTGCTGCTCCAATTAAGTTCAGAAAAACGCAGTCTGTCTTCTCTGTGAGGGTGTCTGGTGGGCATTTAGGTGGAAAGCCAGAAGCTTCTTATAAATTGTTATCCCTGTTTTTCTTGCATCAAATGCACGAGTGTCTTGTAACGTTCTAAATTTCTCCCAGAATTCTTCATTGTTACACATCTGAAAGAAAAATTTTAGTTATGTAAGTCACCTTGTATCACAGAAGGACGAAACCACTGAGGCTGTGATTTTGAACACAAAAATAGGTTGTGCCAACCTGGCCAATGAACAGATCTGGGATTAATTGAAGGGCAGAGAGATAAATGGCTTGGTGAGCCTCGCCTCTTGTCTCTTGCTCTTTGACGATCAGACCAGTGTGCAGCTGCCTTCCCTGGTTCTCTGCCTCAACATATAAGCTACACTACCTGTGGGACAACTAACCCTGGACTATGTCACTGTAGTTTGAGGTTCCTTCAAGACCTGCTTCACCATGCTACTGGAGTATACGTGTCTTGAGCTGGGGAACTGTTGGACCCTGTCATCTGGCTGAATATTGGTGACCTGCCTTGCTGTTTGCTGCCTGTGGCCGGATTGCCTGAATTGCTCTACAGAGGACTCAGCTATCTACTTCCTTAACTTGCACCCGGTGGCCCTCAAGCCTTGAAGGACTGCCAGTGTATTAGCTGTCTCATGGAAGTGAGTTGCACTGAGCCATTTGTACTGCTCTATAATTAGCTGTTTATTTCTCATGTTGTATATATCTGACTATATAAATATATATATAATCATAAGTGTCCTGGTTTTGTTTCTCTAGAGAACCCTATCTAACATAGAGGCCCATTCGCCAATTGAAATACAGGCAGTCTACCCTGGAAGGGAATGGTGCTTCTCAATGTGAATGGCTTTTTGAGAAAAGTAATTTTAAATTGCTTTCCAGGTACAAAAATGAATGTGCCGGTTTAATAGCCATCTGCTTGCAGACAGTTCTCCCTGCTCCACTCCTCAGGAAGCAGCCATTGCCTAGCTAACTATGATAATACTTTTCCAAACCCAAAGAGGGGAGCATTGATTAGATGGGATTTTTGTGCCACTTTGGGGTTTGCGTGCCAAGGTGCTAGCATTTCTAGGCTTTCTAAATGGATCATAGAAATCAGAGTCAAGGAAGGAAAGTCCATGAATATTCCATTGTCTTTTCATTCCATTCTTCCATGCACTCTCAGGTTCACCTGGTCTTAGAAGCCAACCGCCACCAGAAAGCCTGAGGAGTCAGCATGGACAAAGGTCAGTATCTGCAGGGGAACCTGTAGGCTTTCTTCCTTCTCTCTCCCAGGCCTGCAGTGCTGTCTGTTGAAGCTATGCGAGCGCACCAGCGCACTTTGGTGCCCCCTGTGTTAGAAAGAGCACCAAACACCTCTCAGGTGAAATTGCCATTGAATAAACACATAAAATAGAATGTCTCTGAATCCGGAATTTGAGCTAATCGGACATCCTGCAAGAGACCAGCCTGGTGCCATCCACTTGAGGCCATGTGTGTCAGAGTTGAGTCTTTGGAAATCAATTTCCAGGCCTTTCTTCCAAGGCACCCCTGGATGGACTTGAACCTCCAACCTCTCTGGTCAGCGGAGCGCATTAAGTGTACGCACCACTCAAGTGACATGAGTTCCTTTGGGTGGCCTAGTGCCTTGGTTCTTGGAGAAAAAACAGCTTGCAAGAGATTTCTCCTAAACCCTTTGCTCTGATTTTTGACCCCAGAGTTGGTTATTTTTGTCCAGGTTGACTGACGTTTTCTGAGTAAACTGAGCAACTGGGTTTTGGTAATGTTTTGTCTGGTCATAGACTGGAGCCTACCCTACAACTTGGATTGGTTCATCGGCTCTGCAAATGAGGTGAGTTACATGCAAATGAAGTCCCTGGCCTCCGCCAAGGGGCTGGCCGTTCTGTGTCCTAGGTGGGAGTGCATGCTTTGAAAATGACAGGTGTTGCAGGCAGAAAGAAGCAGGAGAGGGAAGAAGCAGAGAGGCAGGTGGCAAGGAACCTCCTAAAAACGATAATGCTGAAGGCAGGGACAGGCCCAAAAGGGAACCACCAGCAGAGCAAGCAAGAGACGGGCAGCCGGACCGACAGGTGCTTGTGCTGAGGGTGGAGAGCGTTTCCCTGCCCTGAAGAAGGGAGACTGCTTGCTCTGTGTGCCTCCTGACTCCGATCCTGACCCTGACTTGCAGTTTGTTGATCTTCATTCCAAGTTGTGGCCTGTTACCTGTTTAATAAACAACTTCACTCTAAGTATGGTATGGTCTGTGAGCTTTGTGTGGCCGCCGCAATGGATTCTCAGTCCCAGATGAGAAGTGCCATAGGAGGGCTGGCGGCTCTCAGAATTGGTAAAAAAAGGGGGGGAAAAGGGAAGGAGGAGGGCCTGGAGAGTGGCGGTGTGTCTGATCTCTATCTCAGACTGGTTGTGTGCTGCCACTGCTGAGTCTCACTGCCCCTGAAGGTAAGCAGGGTTTGTTTGTTTTCCCATTCTGCACAGTATTATCCCAAGCATATTTGTATTTATTTTGCCATCATTCTTTTCTAGACATTTACTTTCTATTTGAGTCCTTGTTATCAGCTCCTCTTTTTTCCTCCCTCACCCACCCTCCATCCTCATAACTCCATGATAAATTATAAGTTATTATTTTCATATCTTACACTGACTGCTTCCCCCAGTTTCTGTTGTTCATCCCCCTGGAGGAGCGGGTGTGTAGTTATGTGTTGATCATTGTGATCAGTTCTCCCTTTCTCCTCTCCTCTCCCCACCTTCCCCCTGCCCTCCTGGTATTGCTGCTCCCACTCCTGCTCATAGATTCCATGTGCCGTGAGCTCTTATCTCTTATCTGTACCTGTGTACATGGTCCAGTCTAGTCCGAAGTGAGAGGCAGCACTGTGGTCATGATAGTGGGGGAGGAGAAAGGCTCAAGGAGCCAGAGGAATAGTGTGTGTTTCAGAGTAGAACTTCCCCCGTAGACTTTCCAAGATGACTCTTTAGGGAGCCACTTCTGTCTGCCAGAGACCAAGCTTTTGGTTGGAAGCTGAGTGTTTAACAACTGTACCAGCAGGTCTCACAGATACCCACTCATAGTGACCCTGCACGACAGAGTAGAACTGCCCCTTTTCTCTTCCCAAGGCTTTAAATTCTTATGGGAGCAGACAGCCTCATCTTTCTGCCAAGGAGCAGCTAATGGACTTGAACTGCTAACCTGCCAGTTAGCAGCTCAATGTGTAGCCTACATGCCATCGGGATCCCCAGGAGGGGAAGAATAAAGATTGATAAAAGGGGTTTTAAAGACTGTTTACTGTGGATGGTTCAACTAAGGCAGCATTCTGGTCTCCCCAGGAAGCTGTCGGTGACACCAGCACTCTTGGCTGGTGTGGCTTGAGAAGTCTCTGATGCGGTCATGGCTTGCAAGGAGCAGGGCTGGGCTGCACTGAGGTTTAGCCATTGGGGGTTTAGCCATTGTGAGTTGGAATGGACTCAACAGCAATGAGCTCTTTATGTTTCAAGGATGTGGCAGCACCTCCCAAATGATGTTCACACCGCTGATTGCTCTCGGCTCTGAATCCAAGAGCTCGCCCAGCTGTCAGCCACCATTCCTTGGCTGTATCTCATAGGCATTTAAAGTTACTACAAACAAACTCACCACCATCGAGTTGATGCCAACTCACAGTGACCCTGTGGGACAGGGTAGAACTGCCCCTGGGGGTTTCCGAGGCTAACTCTTTATAGGAGTAGAAAGCCCTGTCTTTCTCCTGAGGAGCGGTTGGTGATTTTGAACTGCTGCCCTTGAGAGCCCTTGAGAATTGCATCCCAACTCATAACCACTATGCCACCAGGGCTCTAGGCAGAATTCTTGATCTGCACCGTATTACTGCTGCCGCCCACTCCCAAAGTATCCTTCAGCCCTCCTCTTTTCAGGAAATAGCACCTCCATTTTTTCAGTGGCCAAAATGAGCACACTGTCCACTGTGTGCTAGTGCCCACGGGGACCACTGCAGTCACATGCTTGCTCCTCGCTCTGCGTCTAGTCCTGCTTCTGGCCTATCATTTTCCTCCTACTGAGAGGGATCATGCCCTGTTTCCTATTCCTATAAAGGGTGGAATCCCCTTTCTAGCATGATCCCTGACACTGGTGGTTCAGTGTGGGAGACACGGGTTCGATTTCTAGCCAGGGAACTTCAAAGACAGCCACCATTCAGCCACCAGCAGAGGGCGGTGTGTGACCATGATGCTGAACAACTGCGGAGCTTCCAAGCTAAGCTTCACTAGGAAGAGAGGCTGGTGATTTACTTCTGAAAATTAGCCAATGGAAACACTAGGTACGGTTCACACCAGGGACCGCTGACCAGCCGGCAGCCTCTCAGGCATGGGACTGGGGCAGAACCTGGCAGTGTTTCCTTCTCCTGCGCTAGGAGTCCCCAGGAGCCGGGGCTGACTTGACAGCAGCTAAGAACGGCGTGTGCTAAAGGTCCCGACCCCACCTGGGTCCTCAGCGGCGGCGTCATTTCACACCCTCTCCCCATAAGTCTGGCTCTGACCTCACCAGCTACTCAGATCCAGAAAAGCTCCGTCCTCTTCACCGCGTGAGCGCGGTCACAGGCTATGCCTCTGCCCAGAACACCCTCTTTCTTCACTTGGCTAAGGGCTACCTACTCTGGTCACGTGTCACTCCCTCAGCCAGGCCTTACTCTGTCCCCATCACAGCCCCCTCCCAGTATGGCAGCACTTAACTTTACCTGTGAATTTTAATGTTGGCCATAACCTGCCTACTAGGTAATGAATTCCGGAAACCAGGAACGAAGTGTTGCTTACTATTGTCTGAGCCTGGCATATCGCTCAGTGCCTTGCACACAAGTGGCATTCAGTGAATACATGAATGTGGAAACAGTGCCTCCTACTGCAACTTACTGGTTCTTAAATAAGAAAATTCACATTCATGCCAATATTTACAAATAAAGAAATTGGTGATTAGAATTTCTGATAGCCTCACTTTCAGTTTTGTGTTTGGGTTTCAGAGCCACTCAAATCTCATAGTAAAATCTCTTAAAAAATACGTTTGTACAGACCAAAATGTAGCAGCAAATAAATAGAAGATTATAGATTATTTTTAAATGTGCTGTTCTTTATCTTTCTGAAACTTCTAGCTTTTTTTAAAGAAAACAATGTTACATATACAATAAATCAACCTTAGTTCCCTTTACCAATTTTAGATTCAAAATTGAGGTCTTATCAAGCATGTACAAATATCTGAAATATGTACCAAAAAATCCCAATTGAAGAAAACATACACACAACAAACATTATCCAATTCAACGAATTCTACCTGAATAATTCAGTGCCATTGACTATACTCTTAGTGTTGTACAACCATTATCGATCTCCTTTTCCAAATGATTCCACCGCCGTTGCCGTAAACTGAACGCCCCTAAGGAAACTCTGTGGAAGTAGGAAGACGCCTGTTTCTCCCGAGGAACGGCTGGTGGTTTCAAACTGCTGACCTTGAGGCTAGCGGCCCCACTCGGAACCACTATGGCACCAGGGTGCCTTCAAATATGTACAAATCTCTAAAATGAGGGGTTTAAAAGAGAATCCTTTACCACGTGATCTTAGTTACAAAGCCAGGGCTCACTCTCCTGGGGGTCAGAGAAGGCTGGCATCCTTGAATTCCTGGGCAATTTTTTTTCTATCTGTTCTTTAGTATTTCTCTCTTCTTACATCCGATTTACCTTGGTGTATGGGTAATTGATTCACTCTTAGTTTACCAGCTTCATCTGACCTGCACTGACCTGAGTGGTGGGCCCACGACTACACCTTATTTCTTAACCTGTATCATTCATCGTTCTCTCTGCTCCTGGAGCTCTGGGCTCCTGAGAGGGAAGTGAAGAAGCTCCTGGGCCCTCACTGAATTTGGGCTTGATTACTGCCCACATCCAAAATCTGTCACTCTGTGAAATGTTCGTTTTCTGGATCATTCCCTTTCTCTTTGGCATTCTGAGTAACAGGAGTCAAACACAGAATGATTTGAAGCCCTTACCTTTTGGAATTTTTGGCAGGTCTTGGACAGCTGCCCAATATCAGCCACATCCAGGAAGGAGAAGATCTGGAGGAGGAGGTGCTCGGGCAGGCGAACGAGCAAATCAAACTGCCCCCGACACAGATTCAAAGAATAACTCAGCACTTCTTTGCCAAACACTCTCTGCATCTGCCCTAAATATCAGTGCCACAGGGGTGGGGTCGGGGTGAGGGTGAGTGAGTGAGTGGGGGAAAGAGGGCGAGAGAAGGAATAAGGGAAGCAGGGATAGAGAGAAAGAGACGAGGTTACAACACACAAACTCATTCCCACCCACCCTCAAATAATAATAACTTGGTTTTAAAGCACATATGAGGGGCTTCAAAGCGTTTCTGGGAAAACCATGACCTTTCTGTTCTATTTTGTCCAGGGGCTTTTTGAAGCCGCCTCCTATACACCGTGCCTTTCCCCCCTCCCCCAAAGATTTATCATGCATGTATTTTAAAAACAATTTCCACGATCTTCTTGCCGTAAACAAAAAGCAGCAAATCACCGTGGTAGGCAAAAATGACCACCCACAACCACGGATGCTTGACCTGTGTTCTTATCTGTAGCCCCTGTTGAGGATGTGTCACTGTTGTCCACTGTCTCCTTTCCTTCCCACCAGAACTCTGCAGCCACCAAGCCTCCCAGCCCTGTCACTCAGGTCCTCAGTCCTAGGCCCACCTGCTCCTAGCATTTGCCTCCCCGCTGTCATTGGTCTCGTGGCAGGGACACGGCCTCAACAAATCCACTGCAATTTCAGGACAAACGTGTGGTTGGAGAAAAAGATATTGATCGTGCCTGGATAGTATCAAAGAGGCAATTTCCCGATGCCGCTGACAGCCAATTTACAGCCCCCAGGAGAAGTCAGCCTTAGGAAGGAGCCAACAGAAGCGCCTGCCACTTGCAAAGATCAAGAGACCCTGAACCGCTCAGGGTAATTGTGGGGCTGCTGAATCCACCCACCTTGAAGTCCACCATCTGGACTCCCCTTCCAGCCAAACTGAACTCACCGCCACTGATTCAGTACTGACGCATAGTGACAGGGTGGGACAGTACAGGACTGCCCTGTGAGTTTCTGAGACAGTAAATCTTTTGGAGAGTAGAAAGCCACGTCGTTCTCCTGAGGAGTGCTGTTGGATTCGAACTGCTGACCTTAAAGTTAGCACCCCAACTTGTAACCGAGCTCACCGAAAGAGGAAAGACAATTATACGTCACCATATTTGTAGACTTGCAACTAAAGAAATACTTATATCAAATTGTTAGTTTTTAAATTACAGTATCTTAGAAATTATAGAGCCCCCTCACAGGAAACTGAATGAGAGGTACAAGCCGTCAAAATTCAGGGTTTGGACCAATTGTTTCAAATTTGAGTAGACAATTATCTAAACAGCTTTTAAAATTCAGCAGACACTCTGGGTGGTGCTGAGGGAGAAACACAAAGCGGTTCAAATCCTCCACAATCTGCTCCTCTGGAGAAGGACGAGCCCGTCTGCTCCGATCAAGATTGAGTCTCCATTGTTCTGGGTGCAAGTATCTCTTAGTTGGTACATGACAGAAATTTCTTCCCTGGCTTTTTGAATGTTGATGGGCGTCTTCTCCCTCCATGCATTGTTTCTATTTTTGTCCTTATGCTAATATGTCCTTACCACCTCAGTGTAATTTGTCGTTCATTGTTTTCTGTTGGGTCTCCCAGCTGTAAAGCCCAGGAGGAGTGGATGTATGATGATAATAACAGATAGAAGGTGTTATAGGGAATGCAGAGGTGGGAATTGGTCATGGGAAGGGAAAAGGGATTTGCAGAGTGAATAAGGAGGGCAGGAGGGGAGAGGGAGCACTAAAACTCATTGTGATTTCACAACTCATATTGAAGGCAATTTAACCATGGGGGTGGGAAATGATCTAAGATAGATGTGGTGGTGATTGTACAATTCCTCTTGATATGATCGAACGATTGAACTACTCAATTGTATGATATGTAAATTATGTGCCAATAAAACTGTTGGGGAAAAAATAACAAAATACAAGCTGTGCAAAATAATAAAATTTTACAATTTAAAAAAAATTTCGTCTCAGAAACCCCAAGGAGCAGTTCCACTCTGTTGCTATGAATCAGAATCAAGTCTGTGGCAGTGAGTTTGGCTCTGAGTTTTTAGTTACCATAGACACTCGAGTATAAGCCAACCTGAATATCAGCCGAGGCACCTAATTTTACCACAAAAACTGCATTAAAAATGTGCTGAAACACTCGGCTTATACACGAGTAGATATGGTAGTTGTTTAAAATTTGAGTAGATATTTATTTAAAGAGCTTTCTAAATGCAGGTTCTTGGGCACTGTACTCCAGAGAGTTTGTCTCAGTAGTTTTATATGACATAGAAACCTGCATACAAAGAGTCTCTTGGTTATGCAATGTCCCACAGAGGTTATTTAAGTTATTTCTCAAGAAACTGATAGTGCTGCCCCTAAAGTAGACCAGGGATATATATCTATAATCTGTAGCTATACCATTGCATTTTGAGCTCACATCTAAGAGTAACCTCTACTCTAAGAACAATTAGTTCTTATAATATGGCCATGCTCCATACTTGCCCTAATGAAGTGATCACTGAAGATATGTGTGCTATCCCAAATAATGCCTCACAACAGAAAGAATAGTGTCTAGGTTCTTACAAGCTTATCTTAAAATAAGCAGCCATCTAAGTGAAGTGTCAACTGAGTCCATACAGAAGAAGCACACCAGCTTGTGTGATCAAAGGATTATTAATAATAAAATCCCCCATCAGAGGCAGAGATTGGATTAGAATTTAAATGCTGAGCACCCTGTTTGCAGAAGGCTCTGGATGCCAGTGAAAACACAAATACATCTGCAGAGTCCTTGCCTGGATTAAGCCTCCATTGACCAGGGATGTGAATAACTTTGTGATCAGCAGAGAGCATTGGAAAGTGGAGTAATGCAGATTTAGTTACATTTAACCAATGTCTTCCCTTTTGACCCATTTTTAACTTGTTCGTGTTTTTATTATTTTCTGCTTCCTTTTGGATTGAGGTTTTCCTGTGGTTTACTTTGTTATTGTTGTGTCTCAGGTGGTGTGGTTTTCTTTATATGAAATCCAGGATAGGTACATCTACAGATAATAACTAGAGTAATAGCTTCTTAGGGTTACATTAAGGGACATTGGAAGGAAGAACATGTTTTAAAATTGATTTGTAGTGATGATTACACAACTTTTTAATATATTTAAACCATTGAAAAGTACATACATACATACATAAAGATTCTCTAGTTCATTTTGATTGTGCACGGGTCTAGAAACATTGCAAATGTCATCCCTCTCCTTGTCAGAACCACTGCCCCGTTAGCACTTGTCAAATATAGCTCTCCAGTCCCTCTGACCAATAAGTATGTTTGTTCCAGTACCATGAGAGATCTCCAAGAAAGACCCAGGCCAAACCACATCAAACCAAACCTACTGCTATCTAGTCCATTCCAACGCACAGAGGCCCAGGCCAGTTTCTGGGCCCGTATGTCCTTCTGGGAGCACACGGCCTCAGCTTGCTTTCGAGGAGGAGCAGCCGGCCTGCGGTTCAGAGCCGACGCCTGACCCACCGCACACCAGGACTCCTTCCGAACAAGACAGGACTACATATTTTGAATTCCTGCAATGTGCCAAGTCGTCCTTTTACAGGATTTTACAAATAGGACATATTTATTTGGCCTTAACAATAACCCAAGGCAGCCCTACTGTCGCTTTGGTTAAGAGCTCAACTGCTAACTCTAAAGGTTGGTAGTTTGAACCCGCCCAGTGGTTCTGTGGGAGAAAGATCTGGTGCTGGGTCCCCGTGAAGATTACAGGTTGAAAACTCCTGTGCAGGGAATCTACTCTGCCAGCGGGGACACTCGGAGTCTAAAATCTAGTCCCCGGCACCCGGCAACAACAGACCCAGGGAACTGGGATTGTCCTCATTCAACAGGTGTGGTAACTCGGGACTCTGGTCAAGTGCTTTGCAGCTGGTGAGTGGAAAGACGGGGATTGGGAAGAGCCTGGTTGAAAGTGGAACTGCCAATTACAGTCCTCTCTCAGGGAGTGTGCTTAATCCTCAAAAGAGTCAGTGGTGTTTTTATTGGGAGTGTTATTTTGAGGTTTTGCCTTCTGCATTCCTTTTTTGAAAAATACAGATTCCTTAAAATTACAGCAATTGTAAAAAGGATGTTTTTCTAATTGGTACAGAACTATAAATTCTGAATGGAAAATGACATCTAAGATACACAAATATACATAACGGTACCAAAAAAGTTTATCCCTCAACAGAGACAAAAACAGACCCAAATGTTGAGCTTTCTAGTTCCTTTAGAACGAACTTCAATTGTCTTGCTTAGTGAAAAATAATGTAATTAGAAACATGCTCGTGGGAGATCCTTCAGGGGAAAAAATCAACAGAAAGCACAAGGGGAAAAAATTAAAACCACATGTCATCCTACTTACTAGATATAAAAAAGATTAACCCCTGAAGTTGACTTTCAAGTCTTGTCTGGACACTGATTACTTTTCTAAAGTTTGAAAAATAGCTTTTTAACTAAATACTTTTGAACATAGTTTCGTTGTAAGAAGTTATCATAATTTATTCAAGTGGTATCTACTGTTAGACTTTAAGCCACTTCCAATATATTGTCATAACATTTTTTAAGCCATCATTTTTCCTGTTCAAAGAGGTGGTCTGTTGAGGGGCAGGCAGGGACTGGATCATACATTTAAAATATGAAAAACCCACTATTTGTATGTGTGTATTTAACCAATTTTTTTAAACAACGGGGGTAGGGGTCAATATGTATGGGTTCTAACACCTGTCCTGCTGCTTCCCATCTGGAAAAGTTTGGGCAAATCATCTAACCTCTTTGGTTTTCACTTCCCCCATCAAAAAAATAAAGGGTATGACCATAGTAGCATAAGACCTTTTTTTCAGCCCTATGTTAAAAAATATTGTGTGGACCATAGAAAACTATGGAAAACCTTGGGAAGAATGGGAATTCCAGGGCACTTCTTTGCACTCATGTGGAACCTGTTCAAGATGCCGTCATTCAAACACGACAAGGGAACACTGCGTGCTTTAAAGCAGGAAAGATGAACATCAGCCTGGTATTCTCTCAACACACTTATTCTATCTGTGTGCTGAGCAAATCATCAGAGAAGCTGGATCATATGAACAAGATGTGGCATCAGGATTGGAAGAAGGCGTATTAACCACCTGCTCTACACAGATGGCTTGCTTAAAGTCAGTCGGACTTGAAGCACTTGCTGATGAAAATCAAAGATTGCAGCCTTCAGTGTGGATTACAGAAGTGCTCACAACTGGATTGTTAGGTAACATTACAATAAACATATTCGTCTTGCTTGGATTTACAATTCATGCTCATGGAAGCAGCAAGCAAGGAATCACAGGAGACATTGCATTGGGTAAATCTGCTGCACGAGACCTGTGCAAAGTGCTGAAAAGCAAGGATATTACTTTGAGAACTAAAGCGAGCCTGACCCAAGCCAGGATATTTTCAATTGCCTCCTGTCAATGGTGGGACTCAGCTAGTGCACACCAGTTCAGCAAAACCGGTAGCTAATTTTCTGTTGAGTTCAGCAACCTGGTTGTTACAATGGCACTTGTAATCAGGGGTCTCTCTAAGCTGGCCAGCCAACTAATAGGAAAATCATAAATTTGCATCCCTTCTCCTTTTTAACGTTCTTCTGCGCAACAGCATATCCTAAGCTCCTATAGTAAATTCATCCCACAGATATCAAATGTTAGGTGGAACTGTGCTTGTCATATTTATTAATACCATAAAACTCACTTTACTTCAGATGAAATACTATATTTTTATCCCTAGCATTGGTTACTTCAGTAAACAAACAACGGAAAGAGAAAACAACCAGAGGGTGACACGCTGTCATTCGTGTCAGCTTTGTGCTCTGCCCCAAATTCCCATGAGATATGATGAGTGAATTGTGCAATTGCTGAAAGTGTTCAAAGAGCTAAAAAGGTTGTCAGAACACTTGCTGTAAGTTCAGCAGAAGCGAAAAGGGATTTTTCAAAGATGAACAGAATATGCTCAGAGAAGAAAAGTCGCCTGTTTCTAATATATCAAACCCAATGAGTACTGTCTAATTGGCCTAACTCTAAAGAAATGGGATCCTCGTCCCACAGTGAAAAGATGATTGAGGATAAATCACACAAGCGTTGATGCTTGGATAAAAGCAAAGAATATTGTGAGGCCACCAATCAAGAAGCAGTATGGAAATATGTTTTAATGTTTTTTTGTCAGGTATAAGTTAATATTTCTATTAATATTTAAAAGCCCTCATAATCTAGTTTTGTGTACCTCTCTTATCCTTATTTAAGCATTGACTGTATGAAATTATAAACTACTTTTTGGTAGTCTTTTTTTATATTTAAAATGGTCATGCATGCAATGAATTGGGTGTTACATGATTCGAGTCCCACCACTGTCATGTTGTGTGCCTGTGACTGCTGGGCATTGACTGAGAGAGACCGAAGAAGACTTGATGGATCGGAACAACTGTGATGGAGAACAATTTGGGCCCTCAAAGAACCAACAGGTCTGACGTGACAACGGCAAGGATGGCGCAGGACTTGGCGGCATTTTATTCTGTTGCACACAGAGCGGCTGTGAGTCCGAGCCAACTCCAAGGCAGCACCTCCAACAACATGTTTAAAAATATGCAATGGCCCAAGTATTTTCTTCACAAATAGAGGCGCATAATTCCCATAATGATGTGTCCACCACTTTTAATTTGGTCATAGAACAATACCTGTCCTTAGATGGAATATGAGAGGAATATTATCCAGGACTTTTTTTCCCTCCTGCATTTTAAGATGTGCATACCTCACCAGTGTGGCTGTTCCCCCTATAAACCTTTCGATTGTCGGACTGAAAATTAAAACAGGGGAGGAAGTTCAGTTCCATGCCTGAAGGGTGACTAAGACCCAATATCTCAGAAGTTCTACTAGTCTCTATTTGATCAGTAAGCCTGAGCTTTTGTAAGATTTTGTAAGCTTTGGGCTGCTTTTTTATTCGACTATCTCCAGGACCTTCTAATATGATTGCTTAGCTGGGCACCATCTAGTTCTTCTGGTCTCAGAGTCTTGGAGACGGATGTCAGTGTGGTCCACTGGACTAATTGTTTCCATTTGTCGTTGATTTCTCATCACTCTTCCTTCCTCCAGACAGGAAGAGACCACTAATTGCACAATAGCTGCTTACAAGCTCTTAAGACACCCCACCATCACCACCACCACCACCAAAGTAGGGCGTAGACCGCCATCTTTATGCCAACTGACCTTGATGTCCTCTGAGCCTATGGTCCTGAGTCCCTAGGCCCAAGGGTTCATTCCTCCTAGGTGTTTGGTTATGTCTAAGTAGGAACTTCTCATAACTTTATCTCCTGTTGCTCTACCACATTCATCAACACATTTGTAGCAAACGTAAATACCCATGTACAAATATCTTCTGTCAAACACACACGCATTTGCATGTGTGTGTGTATGAATATACTCCCACTCTCCCTCCCCCATCTATCCACATCCATTCAGCCTGTGCATTTATCCGTGCACCTACTCTTGGATCATCCTTATTGCAGGGTGGAGTGTATAAGAGAGTTGACCTCTGTTGCCTGTAACTCTTGCACTCCTTCCAGTGTCTTCCCCTGCCTCCAACATGCTTTGCCAACCTCTTCTTTCCGTATATTACCTTCCCTTCACCTCAGTCTGCCTTGCCCAGGCCGTTTGTGCTGCCTTTCGCTATTCTCATCTCTAACTCTTCTAGCTCCCAAAGACGTTTCTCAGTACTTTATACTTTAACCGAAAGGGATGCTCTCTTCCTTCTGAGCGCTTTCTGGAGGACTAATGTTCACCTTAGGCTGCCTCTAGAGCCACATAGTGCCAGACAGCCATCCTCATGTCAGGGACACAGAAGCCAGGCTTCAAGAGGACAACCTACAGCCCCCAAGGAAGACCCAAAGATCCAAGCCCACAAATGGGAAGGCAGAGGCTCAAGTCTGCTTCCACTTACAGTCCGTACAGTTGCACTGCAACGCAAGGCCGCCTTGGCCGACCAATGTTAACTAAGGGAATAATTAGGAGGAGATTGTAAAGTCTTCAATGCGGGCGCTAATTAACAGGGATAACTGAGAAGGAAGGAGAAGCCTTTAGCTCCAGAGGTGAGATCGGAACAACAGGAAATGTAAGAGGGAAGTAAGGAAAGTGTAGTAGTTACATAATCTGGTGTCAATCTGGTGAGGATTAAGAGTGTCGGGGTAGAGTCTAGTCTGTCAATCCGGAGATAGCCAAGGAGACCTCTCTGTGGGCATGACCTTCTCCTGAGAATTCTGGCAACTGCAGTATTTTCCTCCTTGGAGATGGGAGACACCTCTCTCTCTGCTCACTCCCTGGGAGACTTTGTAGCTGACAAGACACATGGAACTGCACTAGTGCCCTGAGCCAGAGAATCCTAGAGACCCCTGCCAGCGCTGAGATGCTTACAACACCACTGGATCCAGAAGACTTCCAACCCACTGGTCTGTGATCCTCCCGCATTTGGCATCATTGCATGTGTTTCGTGAGTCTGAAGAGGACTTTATAGATTGGTATCAGACATATGAACTAATATCGGACTTATGGACTTGATCTGGACTGGGCTGGAATGTTTTCTCAATATACAATTTCCCTTTGATATAAAGCTCTTCCTTATACACATGAGTGTCTATGAATTTGTTTCTCTTGTCAACCCAGACTAACACAGGGGCTTTCCACAGAGGCAGT
>NW_022111368.1:13821268-13843375 GCF_000313985.2 Echinops telfairi
CATTCTCAAAACATTTTCTTTTTACTTGAGCCCTTGGTATTAGCTCCTCATTTTCCCCTCCCTCCATGACCCCCCCTCACGAACCCTTGATCATTCAGAAATTATTATTATTTTGTCATGTCTTACACTGTCCAGCATCTCCCCTCACCCACTTTTCTATAAAGCTCTTTCTTACACACATAGGAGTGTCTATGGATTTGTTTCTGTAGTCTACCTGGACTGACACAGAAAGAAAGAGGAAAGCTGAGAGTCGCACAATCAAAACCAACAAATCAAAAAGGTAGGAGATCAACAAAACTGAAACATAGTTCTTTGATGAAACCAGTGAAGTAAACAAAGCTCTGGCCTCCCTCTTTAAAAAAAAAAAAAGATGAAAATATTGAGCGAGAAAACACAAATGGGATTAAAAAAGCGGCCATATAGCAGAGAAGCAACAAGCCCACACGGAAGAAGCACACCAGTCTGTGTGATCACGAGGTGTCAATGGGATCAGGTATCACGCATCTAAGACCCAGAATAAAATCATACCAATGTGAATAGGGTGGGGGTCTCGGAGTGGAGACCCAAAGCCCATCTGTAGACAAGTGGACATCTCCTTACAGAAGGGTCGCAAGAAAGAGACGAGTCAGTCAGGGTGCAGTATAGCACCGATGAAACATACAACTTTGCTCTAGTTCTTTAATGTTTCCTCCCCCTACCCAACCTCTACTATCATGACCTCAATTCTACCTTACAAATCCAGCTAGACCAGAGCATGTACACTGCTACAGATAAGAGCTCGCAACACAGGGAATCCAGGATAGATAAACCCCTCAGGACCAAAAATGAGAATAGAGATACCAGGAGGGGAAGGGGAAGGTGAGGGAGAAAGGAGGAATCAATCACAAGGATCAACATATAACCCCCTCCCAGGGGGACAAACAACAGAAAAGTGGGTGAAGGGAGACAGAGGATGATGTAAGATATGAAAATAAAAATCAATAGTTTATCAAGGATTCATGAGGGAGGGAGTAAAAAATGAGGAGCCAATACCAAGGGCTGAAGTAGAAAGAAAATGCTTTGAAAATGATGATGGCAGTATATGTACAAATGTGCTTGACACAATAGATGAATGTATGGGTTGTGATAAGAGCTGTAAGAGCCCCCAATAAAAGTATTTAATAAAACACAACACAACACACATGGTCTTTGAGATGAAAAGACGGCCCCAGGTTCAGCTGGGCAGTGTAGGAGGCCTGGGAAAAGACGGTGCTGCTGGAGAGGATGGGAGGACACCAGACTATGGGATATAGACCGAGGACAACACGGCCACTGACTGGCTGCAGCACTAGAAAATCGTGAATGTATTCGTTTTTCATTCGTCCTGGGTTCGAAACTGCTGTCCATTCTCACGCTTCCTGGTATTTTCGATGCAGAAAAAGCGGCCTGGTGGCATAACCATTGGGCTCTTGGCTGCTGACATAAAGGCTGAAAGTGTGAACTCCCCCTTGGGTTTGAGAAGCAGCACTTGGAAACCACAGCAAATATTGAGCTTGGCTCCTAAGGGAAAGTCAAGGTTAGGTTTCTGCACATCTCAGGTTACAATCTACACAGATCACCCACCAGTCAATACAGAGCCTTGCTGAGTGAGTGCTTCAACATCTATTGTGGGTTCACGAACACGGACCTTACGGGCATCGAAGCTTCTCTGACACTTGAGTTTTCTCTGGGGGCCCACCCCAGCCTTTTTTGCATGCAGGAATGCGAGGCTGCCGCCACCATGATGCTTAGAGGCCAAATTTTAAAAATGAAGTCATCAATAAAAAGCCCAGCAATGAGGACATCCTGGCCTTGACTAGCTGGTGGGAAGGACAGCTGCATGCAGTATGAGAGCTGGAACAGGAAGCAGAGCATTATTGCTTGTTCCACCTCAGCTGGGCACCTCAGCCTCTGTCAGCTGTCGTTGCCCTGCTCTGCTCATGGCCGTGAGTGGCCGTGAAGGCACAGCTAGCGTTCACATTGGGATTGACCCAATGCATTCTACCCAGTAGATGGATTCGCAGATACACGATCAACTGTATAACTGGAGTCAGAGGCTATATGCCTCAGTTTCCAAAACCAAACTCACTGCCATCGCATCAATGCCCATTCATAGAACATGGTAGAACTGCCCCTGTGAGTTCCCGAGACTAACTCTTGACAAGATAGAGCCCTGTCTTTCTCTGCAGCAGCGGCTGGTGGCTTGGAACTGACGACCTTGCAGTGAGCAGGCCAACTCCTAACGGCTGCACGCCCAGCGCTCCTACCCTCAGTTTAAGGAAGACGTGAAAAGTGCGTGAAGTCGATTGGCACAGTGCTTTGGGAGGTCAAAGCGTTGACCTAGCACTTCCTATGGAAAGCATCGAAGAGGGCTCGGAGCATTCACTGACGAAGAACAGAGACTGCCACATGGTCCTGCTATCCGAGCCGCTGGTGGTTTGAAGCGCTTTCCTCTGAGCTAGCAGCTGAGCATGTCCACGGCGCCGCCAGAACTCATTGACATTGACTCCAGTCCTACCCCAGCGGCCCTGGAGAACTGCCCCTGTGAGTTTTCGAGACTAACTCTTTACGGGAGTACGAAGCCCTGTCTTTCTCCTTCAGGGTCACGGGTGGTTGCAAACACCGAGGACCTTGCAGATGGCAGCCCAATTCGTAACCATTGCATCCCCAAGGCCCCTAGGAACCACAACTCCGAGCCATCGAGTCAATGCTGACCCACAATGGCCCTGCAGCACACGGTAGTATCGCCCTGTGGATATCAGAGGCTATAAATCTTTCTGGGCTCGGGACAAGAGCGGTTGGAGGTGCACCAAGACCTGGGTACGGCTCCGGGCTCCGGGCTCCGGGTGGGGCAGCTTGAGGGACGGAGGGACGGGGTGGGTGCGGGAGGAAGGACATGCTCTCACGGCGGCGGCTGCTCAGGTTGAGGGCGCCTGGCCGAGGGTCCCCAGAGCGCTGCTGAGTCCTGCTCAGGGCAGGAGGCCAGGCTGACCTAGGGAGACCCTCCGCCGTCGCGTGGACTCCCATCTTACAGGACTGTGCGTTTCCCAGACGGCGACCGCGCGTGTGGAAAGCCGCATCGGCCGCCCAAGGAGTGCCTGGGGGCCCAGATTCCGACCTTTCCCTTCGCACCTGTGCACCCCCTGTGCGGGCGACAGCATCCCGCGAACCAGCGAACCAGCGCAGGGCACTGTCTTGAGCCCGTAGAGCACGCTCCTGCTGTGTTTTTGTTTCTACATCATTGCCCCAAGCCAGACGTGCCCAAACCAGGTTTCAATTCAATCCAGAGTCATTTCGAAAATAAACGTTTCTGTGAAAGGGAGGGTGCCATTTCGGCTGAGGATAAAAACAAACAAAACAAAATCTTTATGGGAGTAAAAGCCTTTGTCTTTCTCCTTGGAGCAGCTGCTACATTCAAACTGCTCGCCTTGTGCTTACCAGCCCAACACTTAACCCACTAGGCCACAAGGGCTCCCTAAGGCTCCTTGAAATATTTGCAATTCATGTAAGAAAGGGCCAAGGGACCTCTAATGGCACTGTACTGGGTTAGTCATCTTAAGCCTGAATAGTGTCCCGTCAAAATGGATGCCTGTCTGCACTTCGGGATGTGACTTTATTTGGGAATAGTGTCTTTGCAGAAATAATTAAGATGAGGTCTTACTGGAACAGCATGGGCCCTCGTCCATTTTGACTGGTGTCCTTATAAGAAGAACATTCGGATCCAGAGACACACACAGAGGGAAAATGGCCATGGGAAGAAACCTAACCATGGTATTGAGTGTACTTATTCAATCGCTATGCTTAGCAAATTCTCAGAGAAGCGGCATTATATGAAGAAGAATGAGGGATCAGGATTGCAGGAAGTCTTACTTACAACCTTTCATATGCAGAGGACACAATCTTCCTTGCTGAAAGTGAGGAGGACTTGAAGCACTTGCCGATGAAGATCAAAACTGTCAGTCTTCAGAATGGGTTACAAACCAATGTAAAAAAGACCAAAATCCTCACAACTAGACCAATCGGTAGCAACATGATGAATGGAGAAAAGAATTAAGTTCTCAAGATTTTGTCTTACTTGAATCCACAATCAATGCTCCTGGAAGCAGAAGTCAAGCGATCAAACAACTATTTATGTTAGGTAAATCTGTTGTACAAGACCTCTTCAGAGTGCTGAAAAGCAAAGATGTTACTTCGAGGACTACGCTGTGCCTACCCCAAGCTATGGCACTTTCAATTACTTCCTATGCATGTGAAGGTTGGAAATTGAATAAGGAACATCAAAGAAGAATCAATGCATTTGAATTGTGGTGCTGGCAAAGAATATTGAAAGTACCATGCACTGCTGTGTTCGTCTGGGTACTTTAGAGAAATAAATCTACAGAAACATGTATAAGAGAGAGTTTTATATAAAGGGTAAGTGCACATCAAGAAAACATCCCAACCCAGTGCTGCCCAAGCCCACAAGTCCAACATTAACCCATTAACCCATATGTCCAACACCAATTCACAAAGTCCTCCTCCATCTCACAAAGCAGACTCAATGATGCCGACTGCAGGAGGAAAGCTGAGTCAGTGAATGTGTAAGCATCTCAGCACTGGCAGGAGTCTCCACATGGCTGCTCCAGCACCCAGGGCTGCATCGGGGTAGGTCCATGTAGCTTCTCCTCAGGGATGTCTTGCAGGAAGTGAGCCTTGCCAGCTAAAGCAGGGAACTGGCTAAGGCAGCTGCACCCTGGTCCAACCATCAGAAAGCAAGATGACCCAAGAACTTGAAAGGCGAGGCTCACCGAGCCATTTATCTCTCTGTCCTTGAATTGACCCTACATGTGTTTATCGGCCAGGTTGGCACAATAAACTAACTACCTCAACTGCCAAAAGAATAAACACATCTGTCTTGCAATAAGTCCAGCCAGAATACTCATTAGAGGAAGGATGGGAGACTTTATCTCCCAAACTTTGGACATGTTATCAGGAGAGACCAGTCCCTGGAAAAGTACATCCTGCTTAGTAAAGTAGAGGGTCATTGAAAACCCAGAAAACCATCAATAAGATGGCTTGACATGGTGACGACAACAATGGCTCAAACGTGGCCAAAGTTATAAGCCTGGCACAGGAGCGGGTGGTGTTTAGTTATATCATCCAGACGGTCACTCTGTGTCACAACCAACTCGAGGGCACCTAACAACAACCACATCATTTGGCAGTTCCCTGGGTTGATGGTGCAAACTGTTTGCACCCAGTTGCTCCTCTAAAGGTCAATACCCAACCATGAAAGGAAGGCCTGCTGATCCGCTGCTGTAATGATTACAACCCAGAAACTGTATTGGAGTCTTTGAGCAGCACAAGTGATTAAGCAGTTGACTTCTAACTGAAAGAGTGGCAATGTAACCTGACCCCGAAGAATCTCAGAAGAAATACCTGGCGATCTACTTCCCCAACCCCGTGGAACACAGCTTAACTTTTCCCACGTAGGGCTCCCCTGAGTTAGGGTCAACGCAATGGTGACTGGCTGGTGATTCCATTCTGCCCCAGGTGCTTCAGCACTGGGTCACCGATTACTGGAGCCAGAGGGGGTCATCTGCTCCCATAGTGATTGACAGTATCAAGAGCTAGCAGGAGCAGGCCTGCTCTGTCCTGTAGGGTCACTATGAATAGGAATCAACCCCATGACAGCAAGTTCATCTTTTGGTTTGGGAGTGGATAATCGAATGCATCCTTTATTGATTAGATTGGTCAGGACATTCCCTGGCTAGGATGAGAAGAGAGGGTCTGACAATGATAAAATAATCCTCAAGTTTCAGTCCTCTAGGGAGTTAGGGAGGAATCCCTGGCAGCTTCCAGACAAGAGGTACATATCAGCCTGAGACCTGGGGGTTGTCGGGAGCCTTGGCACCTGGGGTTCAGCTCTAGCTCTTCCCTGGGCTGCCTCAAACCACAGGCTGGCTTACAGAAGCTTAGGCAAAGCTGATTCAGCGCACTTTGATGCATTTGCCATGAATTGAGCGCATCTCCTACCCAGGCATCTACCACCAGTCACAGAGGCTTTCGTTAAAGAGTGAGGAAGAAGCAGCCAGCCAAGGCATTTGTTTGGTTTATCTCTAGCTGGATGCCCAAACTCAAAGCCATGGCCCTCAGCACGTGCAGGCCAGCCTGGCATGTTTACCAGCCCGATACTTGCTGTGTTGCTGCTCACTCAGCAGGAAATTCACGTGGGATTTTCTCACTTCTCTTGGGAGGGTTGTCTCTTGTTCCAGGCGAAGAGATACCATCCATGACTTCCAGATGACCTGTCCGAAGAAACCAACAAATGTAGTCTGCTGACTTGTGGACCAAGTTGTATACCAACAAAACTAGAGAAAGGGGCTCTCCAACATGGCTATAGATTAGAAGTAACCTGGCTAAGTAAGGCGGGGTATGGAGTGAGTGGGAGGAGGCACACACCTGGGACATAAGAGACCAGAAAAACTCAATAATCAAGAGAAATAATATTTTGAAGTAATGTTTTAAAAATCCAAATCAATGCAAAAACCCCATCATGAACAAAATAGCCACATTTCAAATAAAGGCAGGATCTGGTCCACTTCTTTGGAAATCCATGAGTGTTGGCATTACATGGTCTTTAGGCAGGACTTGGAAGGGCCAGCAGAATTAATGTGTGCAGAACCCAGTCCTACTGCAACCGGGGGCAGGTTTGTCCTAGGTGGACCAATTATGCATATTGGAATCCCTTAGACAGCTACTTATAAACAGAGCTTCCCTGACCGTACCCCAGCCCCATTGAATCAGAATCTGTCTTTATCTAATACCCAAATGATTTTTAGATTAGACATGTCTGACTTTGTTGGGAGAGACCAGTCTCTGGAAAAGGACATCATGCTTGTAAGAAGGGTCACTAAGAAGGGCCTCATTAAGACCCTTAACGATATGGATTGACACAGTGGTTGCAACCATGGGATTAAACATAGGGAAAATTGTCAGGAAGGTGCAGGGCCAGGCGATGTTTGGTTGTATTGTACATAGGGTCTCTATCAGTGGGAACTAATTCGATAGCACGAGGGGCCCCAAATCAGAAGCCCTGGTGATGCTGTGGGTTAGCTGCGGGACTGTTAACCACAAGGTTGGTAGTTCAAATCCACCAGCAGCTCTGGGAGAGGAGGCTGCCTGCTCTTGTAAAGATTCACAGTCTCAGAAACCAGCTGATAATGAATGTATGGGTTTGTATGAATCGGGAAAATGTAAAAAGTGGTGGGGAATCAGAGAAGACTTGTCCCACTTCCAAACAGGCCAATTCCTGTATTTAGCCAACCGTTATTTCCTTAGCACCCAGATTTCAAAACTTAGGGGCCTGAAATTTTTCCTGAAGTTTTCATATTTCAATTTAATTTTTCATATATAATTTTACTTGGTGGAAATGTGTATTATATTTCTCTGAAATAAAATATGCATCTACATTTAATATTTTAACATCCTATCATAAAATCCTTCCAGAACTCTTAATTGTGTTCGTGCAGAACCTGCACCTTGACCACGCGGTGTATTCTTCCACTATACTATTCGATCTGTATCCGGAAAAAAAAATCTGAGCAGCTGGACTGTGTGAAGAAGACGTCAGGATTGGAGGAAGGCCTGTTAATAACCTGCAAGAGGCATGTGACACTGAAATCAAGGAGAACTTGAACTTTCACCACTTGCTGATGAAAAGCAAAGACTGTAATCCTCAGTATAAATTACAATTCATTGTAAAGAAAACAAAAATCCTCGCTCGTGGGCCAGTAGAGAATATCATGATAAACGCAGAAAGATTGACGTGGTCAACAATTTCACTTTGGATCCAAGCATTTTGGATTCAATCAATGCTCCTAGAAACAACAGTTAAGAAGTCAAATGACATAGTACACTGGCAAACCTGCTACAGGAGACCTCTTTACAGTGTTGAACTGCAAAGATGTATGTCACTTTGAAGATTAAGGTGCGACTGACCAAAACCATGCTATTTTCAATGACCTCATATGCATGTGAAAACTGGACAACGAATAAGGAATAACCAAGGAAAACCAATGCATTTGAGCTAAGGTGCTGGTGAAGAATATTGAAAGTATGATGGACCGCCACAAGAACAAACAAATCTGTCTTGGAAGAAGGACGGCCAGAATGCTCCTTAGAAGTGAGAATGGTGTGAGATTTTTGTCTCAGGTACTTATGGGCATGTTATCAGGAGAGACCTGTCCCTGGAGAAGGTCATCCATCATACTTGGTAAAGTAGAAGGCCAGCCAAAAAAAGGATGACCTTCAACAAGGTCGACTGGCATAGTGTCTGCCACATGGGCTTAAACATGACAACAACTGTGAGGAGGCCAAAGGACTGGGCAATGTTTTGTTGTGTTTGCATATGGGGTCAGTCTGAGTCTGAACTGACTCAAGGCCACCTGACAGCATTGACAATAACATCATCCAATCTTAAGTATTAAAAATATCTTCATTATAATAAGCACATGTTTTATCAAGCAAGTATTAAAATTGTATCTAAACAGGAAGAGTAAAATGGTTAGAAATGCACCTCCTTGAATTTAAAAACAGCAGAATGAGGACAGCTGGGGGAAGAATGAGAACCCACAGGGGTCGATTTTACTGTACTTTCGTGGATGTTTGAAAATTTTTCATCCTAGAATGTTACAGTCATCTCAGATCAATGGGAACTTATCATACTTTCCAGCTAGTTCATGCATCCATGGAGGAATTGGATAGATATTTTTATAAATAAAATAAAACAAAACAGTGTTGTACATTCCATTTCGATTTTTCATTTTGTCAATGTAATTGCTGAGAAACCTTTATTACATATGTATGTCAAAAGGAGTGGAAGGAGTTTTATTATACTGACATCGTTTTATTCTCTAAATTTCTCTCAAGTTATACACAAAATACATGCAGTTCTATCAAAAATTAATTCTAATGGCCTAGCATCTGATAATTCTTTCAATTTTATTGAAAATAAAGTTGGAAATGACCTAACTTTTAAAAGGATTTGGTATTCAATTACTATAGTCATTTATTGTTTGGTTTCTGGCAAAGTCCCAAGTTCATAAGTCCCAAGACTTATGAAATAACTGTTAATTATGCTGGTTAATCTCCCTCTTAGAGGTACATAGCCACATCTGATAAACTCAAAAACTCTTTAGGGGGTGGAAAGTAAAGAAAGCAATAATAATGTCAGTACATCTTTGCCAGTACAATGTTTGTATAAAATGTTCTGACCTTACCATGTGCTTTAAATATACGAGGGGTACCCCAAAAACCTGGAATTTCCCCCCCAAAGCTATGTATTTACTTTTTTTTTTCTTCCACAAAACAGCCTTATCACCTTCAAAGTACTCTCGATTACACTTAATACATTCATCAAATCTATGATTCCGTTCTTGGAAACATTTTTCAAACTCATCTGTTTGGATGGCTGACAGCACCTCCCTTGTTTTGGTTTTTTCTTCACCTCTTCTGTGTCATCAAATTGCTATCCTTTCATATCCCTCTTCATTCACCAAAACAAAAAGAAGTCACACCAAACAAGGTCAGATGAATAAGGTACATGGGGCAAGAGAGGCATGCTGGGGTTTCTTTGCCAAAATCTGTTGCACTGAGACGGCTGCATGAGCAGGTACATTGTCATGGTGGCGAAATCAGTCTCCCATCTGCCAAAAATCAGGACTTTTTTTTTGCACACTGTTATCCAATCTTTTCAGAACCTCTAAATAGAAAGCCTGATTAACAGTCTGACCTGGTGGAATGAACTCCAAATGCATGATCCCCCTCACAGCACACGTGGGTGTTTTGGGGGCACCCCCTCGTAGTTTGTCAAAGCCTTGGGATGACGTTTTAAGTCATCCAAATTATGAAGGATAAGCCCCCAAACCAAACTTACAGTCTTCAAGTCCATTTCCACTCACAGCAGCCCTCTCAGACAGAGCAGAGCTACCTCTGGGAGGTCTTGAGGCTGCAGGTTTTAAAGCCTCTTCTCTGTCCTATAGCGGCTGTTGGTTTCTAACTGATGATCTTACGGGTAACAACCCTAGTCCTAACCCACTAGCCACCAGGCCACCTTCTTTGAGGAACAGTCACCGTGAAACTCTGATGGAAATATACTTATCATCATACCACTCCATAATTCAGGCATATTTTCTCAGGAAATTAAAACTTCCTTTTCCAATTCAAATAAACGAGAAATTTGTTTTTCAGAATGAGGAATTATTTCTTAAAACGGACTTGGTATGTGCTATAGATGGAACTGGGTCTTCCCTGGAAGTAAGTTTGGCGCACTGGGGGCATATTCCGTTAGGCGTTGGGCTGCCATCTGCAAAGTCAGTAGCTCAAAACCACCACCTGCTACTCAGGCCATGGATGCTGCTTTCTACTTCTCCTCCCTTACAGATACAGTCTTGGAACCCTACAGGGACAGTCTGCTTTGTCTTAGAGTCACCGTGCGTCAAAATGGACTCCATGGCATGAGTTTAAGTTTTTATGAGCCAGAGTCCACTTGATGACAGTGACTGAATGTTCGTAAATCCTTACCCCTATATTTGTGGTTATGATCCCATTTGGGAATGAGCTTACTTTGCTATATTAATTAGACAGTATCTGTGTGGGTTGTGTTTTAAGTCGATCACTTTTAAGATATAAAAGAACAGATTAAACAAGGAAACAAATAAGAAACGAGGGGTGATAGCTACCAGGCCATCTGAATTACATGAAGGAGTCAAGGAACAGAAGCTGAAGAGAGAAAAGGAACTCTCACCAGACCACGTAGAGAGGGAACTCCTTTCCCTAGAGCAGCTGCATGCTGAGCTGCTATCCACAAAGTCAGCTGTTCAAATACACCAGCCAATTTGAGGGGGACAGATGAGGCTGTGTCCATAAAGAATTACAGAAGGGTCGCGGGGAAGAGATGAGCCAGTCAGGGTGCATTGTAATGATGAAACATACAACTTTCCCCTAGTTCTTTAATGCTTCCTCCCCGCCCACTATCATGATCTCAATTCTACCTTACAAATCAGGCTAGACCAGAGGATGTACACTGGTACAGATAGGAACTGGAAACACAGGGAATTCAGGACAGATGATCCCTTCAGGACCAGTGCTGAGAGTGGCGATGCCTGGAGGGTGGAGGGAATGTGGGGTAGAAAGGGAGAACCAATTACAAGGATCTACATATAATCCCCTCCCTGGGGGATGGACAACAGAAAAGTGGGTGAAAGGAGACATTGGATAGTGTAAGATATGACAAAATAATAATAATTTATAAATTATCAAGGGTTCATGAGGAAGGGGGGTGGAGAAAAATGAGGAGATGATACCAAGAACTCAAGGAGAAAGAAAATGTTTTGAGAATGATGATGGCAACAAAAGTACAAATGTGCTTAACACAATGGATATATGTATGGATTGTGATAAGAGCTGCACAAGACCCCAATAAAATGAGTTAAAAAAAAGGGGGGGGGGAAGGTGATGCAATGGAATGTGGGAGTATCACTAATTTAAAAAAAGAAGAAAGAAAGAATTACAGCCTCAGAAACTCAAATGGGCAGTTCTGCTTTGACCGCAGGCCCCCTGAGCCGGAATAGCCAGAATAGTGGGTGAGCCATCTAAACGGAGAAAATGCATTTCTGTTGTTAAAGCCCCCACTCCTGGTTCTGCTGATTCTACTGCCATCCTGACCGCCTGAATCAGGTCGATCTGAATTCCGGACATCCTAACATAGGTCGAAAGACCCTGGGCAGTAAGCAAAAGAATGCCCTATCTCCACCCGGCCATGCCCACCCCCAACACACACGGAGAGAGACCCCGTTGTCCGTGAGTCCGTCCCGCCCGTGAAAGCTGGACAATGAGAAAAGACGACGGAAGAAGTGAAGCGTGCACACTGCGGTGCTGGTGGGGAATGCCGGACATACCACCGACTGCGCAAGAATGGACATGGCAGGCTCAGAAGAAAGGAGCCAGAATGTTCCTGAGCAGTGAGACTGGTAGCAGGTTGGCCCCCTTACTTCAGAAGTGTCATCAGTAAAGACGAAGGCTAGAAAAGGGCTGTGGGGCTGGTCGAGGCTCGGCGAAAAGAAGCAAAGCCTCAAGCAGATGCCCTGACACCAACAGCCTCGACGCAGCCGGCACACAGGAGGGTGGTCACGCCTGGGGCACAGGGCACCCACAGGTTGCCCGCCAGTCAGAGCCGACTAGACAGCACCCAGCAACAACACACAAAGATGCCCAGGCTCTGCCCCATGGAACCTGGGAATATAATGTTTTGGGTGGTGGTAAAAGACACTTTGCAGATGTGACTAAGGTTAAAGACCGAGATGGGGAAATGACTCTGAGATATCCGTGTGGCCCCAGTCTAGTCTCATGAGCCCTCAAAAGCAGAGAACCTTTCCTGAGTGTTATCAGAGATGAGACGATGGAAGAAGGGTCAGAGGCAACAGTGCTCGAATTAAAGAGGAAGGAAGAGGGGTCACAAGCCAACACATAGTGGCAACCTCTAGACGCTGGAAAAGGCAAAACAAAACAAATCAAACCACCCCCAAATTCTCCCCTATGGCCTCCAACAAGGCACAATGCTCCGATTCAACACAATGGAGCCCATGTCTGGCTGCCACCTCTGACACTGTAAGGAAATCCGTGGGTGCTCTTCTAAGCAGCCTTCATAAGAATATCTAGCCTGTGTCCAAGGCTACGTGTCAATCTTACCAAAACTATGAGTATTTAAAGCAAGGAAAGATAAGCACTGGCCAGGTTTATGGTCCTTGGACTAAGCATTAATGGATGATTTACTCCAAATTCGTAATTTAAATATTTGCTTTGTGTGAGACCAGGAAGTTTGTAAGGCAGGGGCAGTGCCTTACCGTGAGATCTGGGGTGGTTGAGGGGGACGCTTTGCGTGTGTAGAGAGAAAGAAGGACTATCATGAAAGGAAAGGAGGGCATGGAGAATGTGTGTCACCTTGCAGGTCAGGATGGTGGTGTTAGCAAAGACGATTTCTGAATGCTCACGCTCCAGAAGTGGATGGTCTACAAATCATCTCAGAGGCTGCTCTGCAGCCTACCCATGTCCAGAGCTAAGTCCTTCTTACTTTAGTGGCTGAAGGCTGGGTGGGAACGATGGAGCATGTGATCTGGTGAGGCCCTCCTGTGAGCTCTGGACTTGCCAACTCCCACCTCTGTGCCTCTCTGACCATGCAGGATGATTGTCTGTGCCACAAGCAGTCGGAAGCTCCCTAGGTAAACCTGGGCATTTGAGTTTCCCCGAAAGTCTCACGGCACCCTCTTTGAGTGCTCTTGTGATCTTTGAATGAACATTCCAATTAGTCCTGATAAAACAAAAAATGGCAGAGTTTGCTTGATTGCTGGTGAGCCCAGCAATGCCTCTGACCCCCAGAGCGGGATTAAGAAGAGGATTTGGGCTGCTTGGGCATGGCTGAGGTGGTGAGCAGCCAGGGGTCACCTCCATCAGAAGCAACAGAAAGGTTCCTGTCCAAAGAAATTTGGTTGGCACCCCCACCCCCACCCCAGTTCTACGGAACAAGAAGACCGGCCAACTGTGTCTCTCTCAGACCTGCACTCGTTTTGTCTGGACCATGCATTACAAGGGAGGGAAAGGTGGATGCCAATCACACTGTTAACTGCTAATGAGGCAATCCAGCTTTTACCAGGAGATGATGACCTGTACTTGGAAGATTCAGACTATCTAGAAAAAAATTTATCCACTGGAAAAAATACTGCAGAAATCATGAAGGAAGGCAGAACCTTTATTGAATGGTGCTTCACAATTGCCATCTTTATAGTCTCCATGTGACTTTTCAGTCAAAATACAAGCATATTTATCCTAAGACCTATGTAGTGAGTGAGAGTCGAATGTAGGATGTTGCTTCTTTAGAAAAGGCCCTGTTTGAAGCAGTCAGTTCTAACGAATAAGGCTTGACGAAGCTTCCTCAGAACTCGAGGAACACGATGTCTGTAAAAGTTACTGCACATTCTTATTTCACGTTCTCCTGGCTTATTTTGGAGCCCTACTGATGTAATGGCTACGCATTGGGCTATTAACCACAAGGTCTCCTGGGAAGGAAGGTGGGGGTTTCGGTTCCCATACTGATTTATAGCCTCAGAAATCCAAAGGGGCAGTTCTACTTGATACTTAGAGGGTCTCTGTGAATTGGAATCAACTCATTGGCAGTGGGTGAGGGTCTCACTTATTTTATTCCTTAAATCATATAATGTACCACAACTCTAAAGTATTAATGAGCTTATTATCAAAATGAGAGAGAAAAAATCTACCAGGGTTTCTACCCAAAAAAAGAGGATTTTGCTGGTTCAATGTGGTAGTTAGATTTGATGCCAACTTGATGGTACCTGTGTGGAGGTAGGGGTGGAGTCCAACAGGTGATGCCTCCTTGGGGATGTGGTCTTTTTATGAGACAGTGAGAATGCCTCTCTTGGGCCCTTCACCTTCCCTACTTGCTGGGATTCTGTGTCTGCTTCAGGGGTTGCCCCATGTGGACCGCTGGTTCTGGGAGCCGAGCTGGGAGCTGTTGTCCCCCTGCCATGTTTCCACCAAACTTGGATCCACAAGACTCTGCACCCGCCAGCCTGGGTCTTCCTGCTTCCCACCTCACCTTTGGGCATCATCTGCCTGCAGCCGTGTGAGTCTGGTGAAGGCTCTGGCTAGCATCAGCCCCCTCTATGGGCTTGAGTTAGGCTGGCCTAGGATGCCTTCCTTAATAAAAAATTACTTCTTGATCTGAAGTTCTTTCTTATATCAGTGTCACAGGTTTTCTTTCTCAGAGCAACCCAGCCTAACACATTCAGAAATCTACCAAAATGTTGAACATTCTATTCCCCAGATATCTTTTGAAAGAACTCCACATGCTTGAAGGGAATTGTGGTAGTTACATAAATTCATGTCAACTTGATAAATAGGTTATAGGAGTGGAGTCTAGCCCATCAATCAGGGTGTGACCTTCTCTTGAGGATTCTGGGAGTTTTCCCCTCTTCCTTCCTGGAGGCTGGACACACCCCCTCTCTCTCCCTGTTTTACCTTCCTGTTGACAAGCCACATGGAGCCACACTGATGGCAGCCAGAGGCCTGGAGATGTGTCCACTGCCATTGGTTCTATAGGACTTTCCACCCACTGCTGATGATCTTCCTGCATTCAGCATCATTGCATGTGCTATGTGAGTCTGAAGAGGAATTCAAGGGCTAATATTAGACTTATGGGCTAATATCAAACTTACGGATTTGATCTGGAATGGACTGGGATGTTTTATTGATGCATAATTACTTATTGATATAAAGTTCTCTCTTGCACACATGTGATTGTCAATGAATTTGTTTCTCTACTCAACCTGGACTAACATAGGAACCTATGGAGAAACTGCGTGGGAGTGGTGGGTTCTCCACCAGCATCCTACAGGAGCACTGGCTGGTCACCAGCCTACTTCCTAAGGAGCGTGTTGAGTAGAGAGTCTATTTGTTCAGGACAACAGAGAAGAGGTGGCCAAGCACTGCCTTCTCTGTCCACCCCATCTTGGCACTTAGCCTCTGCTCTGAAAGGAGGTTGAGCAAATATTTAAAGAATATCAGTTTAAAGGTGAACCAAATTATTTACTTGCTTTGGGCACCCACATGACTCAGCTCAGCTCAGCTCGGTTTCAATGCCCTCTCGGCTTTGCTGAGAGGCCATAGTTTAAAGGACCAATTCTTGGGGGTCCTTTTCCTCTGCTCATTAAAACATTGCATTTTTAAAACAAAATAAACATAGAGCATGATTGCTTTCATTAGTCATTAATATTCCACATTTACAAATGTGATGCACAATTTAATCAGCCACTTTACCATGAACTTTTAAAAAATTCAAGTAGCTTTACAAAGCCGATGTCACCATTTCCCCATTTTAAAGACTGGGAAGTAGAGGCCCTCAGGTGACTGATGGCAGGTCTTCTGATGCCCACACGTGGAGCTTGTCTGACCACATCTTGGACAGGAGACAGGCTTCATCAATATACGTCTTAATAACCATTGTTTACAACAGGGGTTCTCAACCTCTATTGTGACACTAGAAACATCTGAGAGCTTATGGAAAATGCCCCCATTTGGGCTCTTTCCTGAAAGATTTAATTAGCTGGAGCTGGAGCCCAGGCACCAGTATTTTTTAAAGGTCTCCAAATGGTTCTAATGTGCAGCAAGGGTTGAGAATGACTGAAATGTGGGGAACAAGCTCAGTAGCAGAAAAGGAATATTCCATCATCTATATATTAACTTATTTAGTAAATATTGGAGTAAGTTTTATCCCAGGAATAAAGCATGTGCAACTTACTGCCCTGAAGGACCCTCTAGTCTACAGGGAAAAACACACCAATGAAAGTCAATTACAGTGAAGTCCATAGGGAGGTGGTCGGAGTGTCTATGGAAGCCCAACACAGGCCGCCCCGGTCAGGGGACGGTAGGAAAGGCCTACGGGGAAGTGGTACCTGGGCTGCCTCTCTTCTATTATGACAGTAGGCAGAGTGTATGGAAAATCAAGACTGCAGCTCCACCATCAGCGATGAGAGTCTACCACCAGCCATTCCAGATTGGTTATAAGCTGGCTACTCAGAGCTTCCTAACTCATTCCTTACCAGTAAGATCTAGGTCCATGAAATCCATCAGTTTTAACATTAGCTTATTTTCCCATCTGCTCACCAAATTCTTGACACTCTAATTAAACCACGAGGGAACATGAAGGAGCCCTGGTGGCCCAGTGAGTTACCTGTTGGGTTGTTAACCCCAAGGTCAGAAGTTCAGAACCACCAGCCACTAAGCAGGAGAAAGATGAGGCTTTCTGCTCCTGTAAAGGTCTGTAGTCTAGGGACCCCACAGTGGCAGTGCCACTCTGTCCCAAGATCACTGTGAGAACTAACTTAATGGCAATGCATTTGGTTTGGTTTTTAACATAAGTGCTCTGAATGCACCATGCCATTTTACACCATAAAATCGAAATAGGTACTACCTTTAGATGCTATTTTGTGTATGAAGAATAGAACACCCACGCTCATATTCAGAGAGAGACAGGAAGAAAGGAACGGAGACAGGATTCAACCACAGGGCTGACCAACTCAACAACTCAAGCTCTTGACCACTATGCCACTGCTAGTTTGTGAGGAAGTAGCTGCTGTTGAAGCATTAAAGCCAGAACATCCAAGAAATCAAGTCCTTGACTTTGCTGGTGTTTTACCTCAGTTTTGGTGACGGTCAAGTGGTGGAAGTCCTTGCTCGGAGAAGGCGCCTGGTTACAGATCTCATACAGAACATGGGGCAGCAGAGAAGTCATGCTCTCACTCCAAGTTCCACAATCACAGTCTCTCAGGCAGGGCCAGGTCGGGTTGCTTCTCCAGAATGGTTTCTATGCATACCACTCTTACTTTTTTTTTGATCATCCAGTACAGGTTGCTTCAGCTTCCTGGGACAGCTGCCTGCTTGGTGAAAATTGCCCTGTGCCCGCCCTTTGACAGGAGCAGACCAGGATTGTTTGGAAAGGGGTTTGGCTTTGCGCTGTCACGATAAATGGACCATGCACAAAGGAACTCGACTGCACCAGCAGGCTCGGCCGAGGGCCAGGGTTCCTGGTTGCCTTTCCATTTGCATAATGTGAAAAGCCCACTCAATTGTGTATTCAACTCACACCTACAGTGTGCCATCCCCTGGAGAGTAAACAGACCCCACCACTTCCTGCCTACCACGTCCTGACCAGCAGCAAAGGGAGCTCCGCCTGGTCAAGGGAAGTGTCCCAGTCCCGTTCTGGGATCAATCCACTACTCTAAGCTGAGCTTCTGATGGACCTGGAAGCCCCTTGGCTCCTTCATTAAGGTGCAAGGAGCCCTGGTGTCATAGTGGTTACAAGATGCATTGCTAACCACAAGGTCAGCAGTTTGAAAGACCAGTCACCCCTTGGGCGTGGTTAGTCTTGGAAACACACAGAGGCAATTCTACCTTGTCCTATAGGGTCGCTATATCATCGACTTGATGCTAGTGAGGTTTTGGTTTTCATTAAGGTGAACAAGCTTATGAATGGCCCTTAAGCCACAACTTCTCGTCATGATCTTTCCTGTTGAGGATTCACGAGGGCATTGGCCTTTTGTGAGCTCATGTCAAAGCCCTCCCATCTGAGGGTTGAGAGCCCTGCTCCTTATATTCTGGTGTAGCCTGGAGTGCTACTTCAGTCACACTGAGCCCTCCTGGTAGATCCCAGGTGCTGGACTTCTCATCACCTTAACACAGTGTACTGATATTACAAGGTCCAGACTTGACTTAGATCATCCTAAACAGGATGACTCAGGCCTGACCCCCTCCTCGGGGAACAGTCCTGTGAGGACAAGTCGATTTTCTTACATTTGTCCCTTGCCACCTCTTGCTTTTACTTCTCTTAACCAATCACTGAGGCCTTCTGTCTTGCTCTTAATGTTGAACGTGTTGGTTTTACTTCTATTTTGGTGGGTCCATTTCTTGCTCTGAATTACCCTCTGAGAACTGCTTTTGCTGTGTCCCAGTGGTTTTGTTATGCTGTATTTTGTTCTCAATTAAAAAAAATTTGCACGCTGTATTTCTTCAATTACTCAGTGGATTGGCAAATGTAAGTTGTTTTTTTTGACGGTGTCACAGAGAATTCTTAGGTTTTCTTTGGCTTCTTATTATTTTAATAGATTATTCTTGTAGTTTAGACTTGAGAGATTTATCTGATTCATTGCTTCAGTTCTACACTTTCGTTCTTTCAAAGTGTATCTAGTTCTCATATCTTAGTGTTTGTCGTCTGGATTTCTATTTGCACCTGTAGATTATTCCTCTGTTTCAGATTGTTCTTGTAGTACTTTCCTGGGTTCATCTCTTCTCTCTCTCTCTTCCTCTCTGTGTTTTTGGCCGATTGACTAGAGAAACAAATTCATTCACTCATATATAAGAGCTTTATGTTAACGAGTAATTGCGCATCAATAAAACATCCCAGCCCAGGGCAGATCAACTCCGTAAGTCTGATACTAGGCCATACATCCCTCTTCAGACTCATGAAGCCAAAGGCAATGATGTAGAACACAGGAACATCACCGGCTGGTGGGTGCAAAGTCCCATGAATCCAATGGCAGTGGTTCTGGCAGCTCTCTTGAGTGGCTTCACAGAAAGAAGGCAAAGGCACAGAAAGAGAGGTTTCCAGGATCCTCCCTATGAGGTCATGCCCACCAGGAGGTACCACCAGGCTGTGACCTGATTGACAGGCTAGGCTCCACCCTTACACTTCTATATCTTCAAGTTGATACGAAACTTATCTAACTGCCCTACACCCTTCTCTCTCTCTCTCTTGTAGCTGTTGTTTTTTCCTTCCTCTGTTTAAAGCAGCTGAACATCATCCTTCTGAGCCCATCATTTGAAGGCCTAATGCCTTTCCTTTGTATGGAAAATGTGCTGCATCTGTGTCTGTGTGTAGAGTCCTCATAATTGCCACCTAGTCTTGTTTTTCTCTTGTGCACTGAAATTGCCTATTGCTTCCCAGATATGACTTGTTCATATGTGTCTATGCTTGTTGGCCAGGTGGCATTAGAATGAATATTCTCTGTACTTGTCCCCGTTGAAGGTTCAGGCATGACTGGTTTGTGTGGCAATAGCTTCTTCTGAGCAGAGTTTGATACAAAGCTTGGTTACTCTCACCTATCAAGGTCCCATTCTGGAGATTGCCCTTTCTGGTTGCCGGGAGGTGTAGGCGAATGACTGAAACACCTGCCACAGAGGAAGAGGGAAGATACTGTCCAATATTCTGAGAGGTTGACAAAAGACTAAGATGTCAATATTTGGAAGCTTATTTACATGGTTCATCTCGAACAAGCTACAAATCGATAACTATAGCTTTGTTTACATAATTTCAATTCAAAATGTTTTTTGTTGCTGTTATTAATTTACAGAGAAAGTATAAATAACAAAGATCTGTTATTGCCCTATCACAATCTAGGTTTGGTCTTCCAAAGGCTGTCCTCTGCTAGAGCTTTGCTTACAGTTCAGTTGTGATAGGTCTTGGGCATAGTCAACTCACCTTAGAAAAGAACTAGGTGAAAGCTGGGGCAAGCAGGGAACACAAAGGGACCAGTGCTCTTGCTACAAATGGCCATTTCATTGCACATTTACCCTAGAGACAGCTGACCTGTGTCAACTGAATAAATAATAAGCTGGTTTCTTATTAATGGCTTCTAGGCTTTAAGCAGTGCTAACTGTAAATTATGTGATGTGTCAAATGAGATAGCCTTATAGGAAATGGACTTAGGAATAATAACCAGAACAAAAAAGGGTTGCAAGTTACTTAAGTAATGCTGCTATAGCAGCAACACCCACACTGCAATAATCACAAGACCTTCTGAATACAGACTTAACAATGAAAAACACGCCATACTTACATACACTGAATTTCACAAAAGAACTTCACATTCAAGGCCACAACTTCAAGAGTTCCTCAAATGTGAAACTTGATGTTCAGAGAAAAGAGCCTCTCATGCCCACATTTAATATCTACAGATTACAAAGTACTTTTAATATTTTGCATTTTTATTAATAAGGCTGAAAGTTTTTCTTTCCCACTAGTTCACTGGACATTTATTCTTCTTTTGTGAAATATGTTTGTGTCCTTGGTCCAGAGCTCTAACGGAATGTGAACATGCTTTTTTCCAAAGAGATTTTTTCATGTAAGAAGGAGTTTATTACTGAGATGAGCTTCAGAGAACAGGGTTTGACTAGCTAAAGACAGATAGCATCCATTTACTACTTAATCACCCAAAATATATTTGAGCAATATCTATGCCAGGTAATGAAGTAGGCAAAACTAGAGCCCTGGTGGCATAATGGTTACCTGTTGAGCTACTAATCACAAGGTCAGTAGTTCGAAACCACTAGTCGCTCCAAGAAAGATGGGGCTTTCCATTCCTGTAACCAGTTACAGTCTCAGAAACTCACAAGGGCAGTTCTGCCCTGTCCTACAGGGTCACGATGAGTCAGAATTGATTTGATAGCAGTGAGTTTGGGTTTTTGATTTTTGAGTGACTTTCAGTCATTCCCATGCAGACAATTCCTATTTGAGGGCCCAAACACAAAAACACCATTGTGAATAGTCAATTGGGACTGATCCTAGGGTTTCTTGAGGCTGCAAATCTTTAGGGGAGCAGACAGCTGCATCTTTCTCCCATATAGCTGCTGGGAGTGTCTGATTGAACCACTGAACTTGAAGCTAACAGCCCATCGAATACACAGTGCCACCAAGTATCCAGCTGAGCCCAGGAGTAAAATGAATCCCAATTTTGACTTTCGTTGTTTCCCCTCCCCCAGTGCAGTTCTTAAAATCTAGTCAGAAAATTTCCCAACATACACTTCCAGTTAATATTTTATTATTGTAAAATTATTGCAAAAATGAAAGAATGTCTGGCCTTAAGAAATTCGGCATTAAAGGGAAAGAATACATGATTGGAAATGCAGACACAGCGACTGAGTACGTGTTTGCTTATGCACAGGTGAACTTGGCTTTGATGAACCGGGGGAGGAAGGCCGGAGTCAGGCACTGTGATCGTGCCTTCTTTCTGCAGGTATCAGGGTCCACCCGAGCATGTGAGGCGCAAAGAATTTACACAGTTTTCCACGCGCAACCGCGTTACTTTGGGTAAGGGCATAATGGGGCCTATAACTTTTCAGACAAAAGACAAGGGACAAAACAAAGACGCCAAGGCCTCTGGCCGCGAATTGCGGCTGCACCCGGCCCGGGTTCCGGACCCCCGCACCTGGTGGGATGCACCGATAGCGAAGGGCCGGCGGGCTCGGCTCCCGGCTCCGCACTGCCCACCTGCAGCCACGCGTACCCCGCCTCCTCGTCCACGCGCGGAGCGCCCAACTCCCGACGGTCCCGGAGCGAGAGGGGAGGAGGCGACGGGGCGGGCGACCACGCAGGCACTTCCGGTTGCGAGGCGAGCGCCGCTCCAATCGCCGGCTCTCTTTCGGAACAGCGGCGCCACGTGACGCGCCAGCCGATTGGTCCGCTGGCGACGGCGGTAAACTCGC
>NW_022111368.1:13843813-13847092 GCF_000313985.2 Echinops telfairi
GAAGCTGTCTCGCTGGAGAAGCCCTTGGCTTTTCTCGAAGGAGGCGAGTGGCGCCAGCGGCGCGGGAGCTGGTCACTCCCCTTGGTCCGCTCCTGTTGGGGAGCCTCGCAGGGGGGCTCGCCGAGGAGAAGGCGGGATGCTGTGTCCGAGCGCGGACTGCACTTGTGGGCCGGAGGACCGGCGTCTCAGGTCCTCGGGAGTGCAGCCCAGGAGCAAAGGGATCTGGCCCTTGGGGACAAGGCCCAGCTTTGGGAAACGTACTTTTGCAAAGATTGGGGGAGTGCCGAGGGCTGACAGGCGCATTGGAGATGAAAACAGTTTGGTCAAAGCCCGTTGGGAAGTTGGGACTTGGCCCGGGAAGAAAAGCATTCTCTCTGTTTTAACCCGACATGAGATTTCCCCTGCTTCTCTTTTGTTATTTAAAAATCAACTGGGAACAATATTAGATATAGGCCCCGGTTTATGAGGTAGACACCGCGAACCGCACTTGGGAGCGTATCATTTTTACGGCTCACCGTTAGAAATGTCTGCTGCATAACATGTTGCAGTGCGTAATACGCTGATATTATTCCCAGATGTACACGCTTACTCGCAGATGTTCCAAGATCAGATGTGTAAAGAAACTGATGATAAAAGTAGTAGTGAAAACTGTAGTATGTTGAGATGAATAGAACCCAAATGGCTAATAGCTTTATAGAGGTTTACTGTAAAAAGGTATATGTTAAAATGTGTCTTCAAAAGTTGATCAGTGGTGAGAGGCTTCCAGGAGGATATTGGATGCCAACTGAAAAATAGGAGTAACCACTCCTATTTTGAAAACACCAGATGATGGGATGACAAAGCCCCTGTGATTGGAATTTGTGTTTCTGGGGCCAGATGTTGGGTCTGTGGAGGAGAAAAGTTAGAACGGAATATACCTTTATTGATGTGGATAATTTAGAGTTCCATTTGTAGTTTCTTCAGTGAAGGTTCTGAGATTGAGGAAAACAAACTTGCTAGCATCTGTAATGGCCCAGAACCATGAATGTCTTGACTTTCTCCTAGAAACTGGTTTCTGGACTTGCTTCTGCAACATCCTTCTGGTGATCAGCTACTGTTGCCAAGACAACATTGGTGTTGGACAGCAGGACCGAGAAGGAGACCTGTAGCTTTTTCTGATCTAAAGTGTAGTCTTCCACAAGTGGCATTGCCGTAGCATCTGTCTTCTCAATTATATGAAGCGCTTAGACTCAGGTCCTACATATCACTGACTTCCGGTTATGGCAGCGGTTCTCAACCTGTGGGTTGCAGTGACCCCTTTGGGTGTCGAACGACTTTTTCACAGGAGTTGCCCGATTCATAACAGTAGCAAGATTACATTTATGAAATAGCAACAAAAATAATTTTATGGTTGGGGGTCACCAGAACATGAGGAACTGTATTAAAGGATTGCGGCATTAGGACCTTGAGAACCACTGGGTTATGGGATGCTAACCTGACAGGCACCTTGCCACTATTCCATGATGGAGTAGTTTTTCCCAAAAACCATTTTATTGGGAGCTAATACAGATATATCGTTCCATAGTTCAATCACAAGCGGTATTGTCCAATTGCTACCACAATCAGTTTTAAAACATCCTCTTACTTGTTGAACTTCATAATATCACTTTCTTTGTAAAACACTTTAAGGTTGAGCAGAGATCACATTTCCTGCTGGCTTCTTGCTCTTTCGAGGTACAGTGTACCTGTTCTCATGTATTCTTTTCCTTGTCAAGTTAAACATCTCTAGTTCTCACTAAAAGGGGCCCTAGTGGCATAGTGGGCTATGAGTCGGGCTGCCAACTGCAAGGTCAGTAGCTCAAACTTACCAGCCGCTCTGATGGGCTTTCTGCTCCCGTAAAGATTCACAGCCTCAGAAATCCACAGGGCAGTTCTACTTTGCCCATGGGGTCACTGTGAATTATAGGCGATGGCAGTGAGAGTTCTCACAAATAATAGGTTAAGAGTACCTGCCATCCCACATCAGAACATTTGTAAGGGTCAGCAGACAGACCTGGAACTATTCATAGGCTATTTCTTTTCTTTTTTTATTCATGTCTATAGGCAGGATAAACAATCGCAAGGAGAAAACAACAGGATGGATGGTTCCAGGGGGTCGTGAGAGAGGAGGAGGGGGAGGGAAAGGAGAGAGGATCCAACAAACTCAGGGAAAGGGGAACAACAAGAGATCTAAAAGTGAAGGCAAGGAGGGCATAGAATGCCTGTTGGGGTTCATTCAATTGCAATGTCGCCAAGAGGAAGTACAGAGAGCTGAATGGAGGTTGAACATGATAGTGGGGCAAGAGGAAAGTGAAAAAAATAGAGGAAAGAACTAGGAGGCAAAAGACATTTATAAAGGTATAAACATAGGCATGTACATATGTGAATATATTAATATATAATTATAGGGATATAGGTCTATGCACAGACATTTCTAGGTTAAGTATTAAGGTAGCAGACAGACATTGGACCTCTACTCAAATCCTGCCTCCATGCAAAAACACTGTTCTAATAACCTAGCATTCTGTGGTGCTCACCTTCCCTACACAATCGATCACTGAAGACAAAATGGGCACATAAGCTAATGTGGCGAAGAAAGCTGATGGTGCCCAGCTATTACAAGAAAAAGCATCTGGGGTCTTAAAATCTTGAAGTTAAACAATTGGCCATCTAGCAGGGCAGCAACAAAGCCCATATGGAAGAAGCACACCAACCGCTTGTGATCATAAGTTGTTGATGGGATCAGGGATAAGGTAGACATCAGTGCCAGTATGAAGTATATCTCATCATTGTTTTCATTTGCATTTCCCTGTTAGCTAATAATTGAGAGATTTCTTCATACCTGGTATCAGGCATCAGAAGACCCAAAACAAAGAACCATTTTGATGCAAACGAGGAGGCCAGAATGGAGACCTAAAGACCCTCTGTAGACAATTGGACATCTCCTCACAGAATAGTCACAAGGAAGGGACAGCTAGCCGGGGTGTAGTATAGCAGCAATGAAATACAATATTCTTCTAGTTTTTTATTGCCCCCCTCTGCCACCCCTGCTGTCATGACCTCACTTCTGTCTTACAAATCTGGCTAGACCAGAGCATGCACACTGGTACAGATTAGAGCTCTGGACACACAGAATCCAGGACAGATAAACCCTTCAGACCCGATAATGAATTGTGATACCATGAGGGTAGGGGGAGGTGGGGGTGGGGGAGAAAAGGGACACCGATTGCAATGATCGACATACAACACCCCCCACCCTTG
>NW_022111368.1:13848439-13865563 GCF_000313985.2 Echinops telfairi
GGGAGGGGAAAAATGAGGACCTAATGCCAGGGGTTTAAGTGGAGAGCAAATGTTTTGAGAATGATGAGGGCAATGAATGTACAAATGTGCTTTACGCAATTGCTGTATGTATGGATTGTGATGGGAGTTGTATGAGCCCCTAATAAAACGATTTTAAAAAAATATGAAAATAAAAATAATTTATAAATTATCAAGAGCTCGGGAGGGGAAAGGGGGGGAAAGAGGAGCTGATACCAAGGGCTCAAGTAGAAAGAAAAGGTTTTGGAAATGATGTACAAATGTGCTCAATACAATTTGATGTATGTATTGTTATAAGAGCTGTAAGAGCCCACAATAAAATGATTTATTAAAAGTAAGAGAAAAAAAAAAAAGGACCAGCCATTCTGGTTGCTATCGCATATTCCTTAGTTTGTTAGCGTCTCACTCAGAGTGTCTGTCTTACCCAGAATTGGAGACCATGCTCTACAAGGATAACTCTCTTGAGTCCAGTTCCCTGTGAGCTGTCATTCGGCTCTGATTGCATCATGCTTACATCTTGTCCCAGGTTTGTTTTTCAGGCTGCCACTGGCAAGGTATTGAATGTGAGGACTTGCATTTCAGTAGGCGGTCCTTGAGGGCTCCAGGGTAGCTTAGGTCTTTTAGAGAGTAGTCTGTAAGACTTGCAAGTAGCTGAAAAGTCTCAGTCACTTAAAATCCTGCTAGTCTGGGATCAAGGAGTTCTGGTGGCCTAATGGTTATGAGTTGGGCTGCTACTTGCAAGGTCAGCATTTTGAAACCAGCAGCCACTCCATGGGAGAAAGATGGTGGGTTTCCATCAGATGAGGTTTTCTACTTCTGTAAAGAATTACAGCCCTGGAAACCCACAGGGGCAGCTCTACCCTGCCCTGTAGGGTTACTGTGAGTCAGAATCAGCTCGGTGGCAGTATCTGTGATCAGGTCCTCACTCTTCATGGGAGAATATATTTTCTGATTACCTACTGTGTACCAGGGAAGTGCTGGAGTGTGGTGTAGTGATTTACTTGATAGGGTTCTTCCACTCACCCATAATCTTTGTAACTCCCAGCAAACAACTTTTTCCTGATGGGCCTGGTAAGAGAAAGTGGGGGATAATGCTTAGGATTATATTGTTTGGTGAGTGATGTGAACAGAGCCCGTCGTGATTGTAAAACCTTGGGTGGAACTGGGGTGTGGGGATTGGTCTGCTTTGCCATCCCATTGGGTATAAAATGAGCCATCATGGTAGGGGGTCTCACTCCATCAAGAAAGAAGAGCCAGGAGTGGAGTGGCCCCTGAGATCCCTGTGCATTGAATCTTCTTGATTCAGGGACAGAAAGCAGTGGCACCAGAGAAGTGGCAGAAGGGTACCAGTAGCAGATCCAAGAACCAGAGCATGAAATAGAGTGGTGGACTTCCTGGGCCCGGACGTGAGTAAAGCTGAGTACGTTTTCCCACGGGGAGCTTGCTTGCACAGTCCGGGGCCTCCATGCACTTGATTGGAGAGCTAGGTTTGCTGACCTGTAGAGCTAGATAGAGCACAGTGCCTTTGGGTTCAGGCTTTTGGTGAGTGCCATTGCCCGAGCCAGGCCAAGAGGGCTGAGAGGCCTGCCTGTGGGCATGGTTGGGAAGGTGGTGTCCTGGCTGAAGAACTATCCTGAGCCTTTTTCATCCTGAATTGCTTTCTGCTTCTGGGAGAAAGAGTTTTTCACAAATGATAGGTGAACTTCCCTAAGAAAGCCCGTGATCGTGAGTATTAAAAAAGGTTGACTTTTGCCCCAGCAGTCGTCCTCGAGCTGATGTTAAGTTGGACTCTTCACACACACACACACACACACACACACACACACACACACACACACACCCCTCCAATGAAGTCAAAGATCTGCATCCCTCACACCTTTTCTGACCGAGGGTTACCCCAAAAAGCAAACCCGCTGCCGTAAAGTTGATTCTAGCCCATAGGGACCTGCATAAGGTTTCCGAGGCTATCGACCTGTACAGTAACAGGTAGCTTCATCTTTCTTCCGTGGAGCCTTTAGTGGGCCTGAACCTTCGACTCTCCAGTTAGTGGTCCTAGGTTCTCTGAGGACACTACTAGGCATCCTTTACAGAGAGGGTTATAGGGATGACTACATGTAGGTCCTGCTGTCCAAGAGCACTGCTAGTGTGCATGTTCTGTGGAATCATTGCTGTAATGGAGGTGTGTGTATAGAAAATGAGGGGAAAAATGAACTCCTTGCCATTTGAGTCGGTTCCAACTCAGAGCGACTCCATAGGACAGGATAGAACTGCGTCTGTAAGTTTCTGAGGTTGTAAATCTTTAGGGGAACAGAGTCTCAATGTTCTCCTTCCCAGCAACTGGTGGGTTCAAACTGCTGATCTTGCCGTTAGTAGCCCATATCGTAACCCACCATTCCACCAGAGCTTCTTGTGGATACAGAAAACTAAAAATAAATAAAACTCACTGCCACTGTGTCAATACTGACTTATAGTGACCCTACAGGTCCAAGTAGAGCTGCCCTGTAGGTTTCTAATACGGTAACTCTTTATGGGAGCAGAACAGGTTGGGGAATTGAGAAAGATTGAGGAGAAATACTTCCTGAAGAATGGGTAGGGATTTGTCTAGAGGATAAAATGGGCAATGTGAAGAAGTAATAACTTATGCAAAAGAAGGGAAGTTTGAACAGTTAAGGAATTACATTGGAATGCAAAGCTGAGAGCTGGATATTGAGATATGGTGTGTTTATGGAGTGCTGTGTCTGCTCTCTTTAAAATATTGTAGGTATTGATGAGGCTTTGAGGAATTGTGAGCAGGCGAGTGACATTAGATTTTTGTGTTTGGAAATTGACTGGTAGCAGTAGGATGAGTGGACTGGAAGGAATGAGTGATGAGGGATAGAGAAGGGGGTGCAGGGACAGGTTAGAGAGTACTCCAGTTTGTCAGAGTACACATGAGCCTTTTCCTGATTGGTGGTATTTTTTGCCCTCTATATTCATGGCAGGTTTATCACCTTCCGTTCAAGTCAACAGACGATGAGGCTTTCTCTTTACAAGTCATGCTGCATACTTTGTAGGTGGCTCAGTCCTACTATCTAGTGTCTACAGTCCTTACTCTGCTTTTGTCCAGTATTGTCCGAAACTCAAATCTCACTGTCGTCGAGCAGACTTGGACTCATAGCAACAACATAGGACAGGGTAGAACTGTCCCTGTGGGTTTCCCAGACTAACTGTATACAAGAGTAGAAAGCTCCACCTTTCTCCCTCAAGTGGCTGGTTTTGAACTGTTGACCTTGTGACTAGCAGCCCAACATCATTCTGGAAACCCTGTTTTATTGTCACTTCCTCTACTGCATAGTCATTTGCTATGATAATTAACAACACACCAGGTGGTTCTGTAGTTTGTGGCTGCAGCAGCAGATTGTCTGGAGTGTTGTCAGAAAGGGAAGATCTGGATCACCATGTCCCGAGGGTGCTTACGCTAAAGTCGTATGCTGGGTTTGCGAAGGGTATGTTCAGCACATGGACATTATTACTTACACTGCTTTGGACTGGATTCTGACTCACAGCAACCCTATGGTACAGAGTAGAACTGCCCCTGTAGGTTCCTGAGACTGTTAACACTTGATGGGGAGTAGAAAGCCTCATTCTATCTCCCTCTGAACTGCTGGTGGGTTTGAACTGCTGATTTTGTGGTTAATGCCCAGTGTGGAGCCCACTATGCCCCCAGGACTCCTTGGTGCTTCCGTGTTGCTGTTGTAATGTGCCATCTAGTCAGAATTTACCCATCGCGACCCTGGGCACCACAGAACGAAATTGCACGGTCCTGCACCATCCTCACGATTGTTGCTATCCTGAACCTATTGCAGCAGCCATTGTGTCAGTCCATTTCCATAAGGGTCTTCCTTTTTTCATTGCCCCTCCACTTTACCAAATAGGATGCCCTCCAGGGCTTGGTCTCTCCTGACAATATGTCCAAAGTATTAAGACGAAGTCTTGCCATCCTTGCCTCTAAGGAGCATTCTGGCTGTACTTTTCCCAAGACACACCTGTGTGTCCTTTTAGCGGCCCATGGCACTTTCAGTATTCTTCACCACAAGGCAAATGTGATTCTTCAGTCTTCCTTATTCAGTGTCCAACTTCCACATGCACATGAGGCAGTGGAAAATACCATGGCTTGGGGGGTTCTTAAACCGATATTAGACATGGTGGTGTGGATTGTATGTATGACAGTTTCTCACAAACCTACCCTCTGTATTTGGTTTTGTTTCATTATGTGCCCCAGCACGTTTGATTGGATAGCTCTCGTTAGAGGAGGTGCGAGTGATGAGAGAAGAAAGATCTGTGTGGATAATCTACAGATTATCGTAGAGATGTGATCTTCATTATCCTTGTTTGTTTTTTTTTCTTTTCGTTTTTCCCCCCAGGCTCAGCATCTAGTCTTTCTCCATGTAGGTTGCCAGTTCTCCGAAGACCGCTTTTAATACACCTGGTAAGTCTTTATTTCTTCCCCATGCTAAAAGCACTTGCCCTGGGTTTGTAAAAGTATTCTTCTACTACCAGCATGGCTTTGCATATATTCCTCATTTTTTAATGTTATAGGAGAAAATTTATGAGAAATTCTTTGGGAAAGTGCTTGAATTTTTTAGAGGAAGACCGTTTTCTCTAAAGGCATTCACACTGAAACTACATAAATGTAGATACCATGCCAAGTAATGTGTGAAAGCATAGTACATACACCTATATGTGTGTGTTAGTCCAGGTAGACTAGAGAAACAAATTCATAGACACTTGTGTACAAGAAAGCTTTATATACAAGAGCAGTTGAATATTGAGACAACATCTCAGCCCAGACTAGATCAAGTCCATAAGTCTGATATTAGCCCATATGTCTGATACCAATCTATAAAGCCCTCTTCAGACTCATGAAACATGTGCAATGACTCCTAATGCAGGAAGATCATAGGCCAGTGGGTGGGAAGTCTTGTGGATCCAGTGGTGGTGTACATATCTCAGCGCTGGCAGGGGTCTCCACGTGGTTCCTCCAGCTCAGCACTGGCTACATCAGGGTAGGTCCATGTGGCTTCACCTCAGGGATGTCTTGCAGGGAATGAGCAACAAGAGAGTGTCTCCCACTTCCAAGGAGGAACACCAGAGTTCCCAGAATCCTCAGGAGAAGGCCATGCCCACACAGAGGCCTCATTGGCTAGGCTAGATTCCACCCCTACACTTTTAATCTTCAAATTGACACCAGATTATGTAGCTACCAGTTCAGCTCCCAATACGGAACGTCTACTATTAGGACGGTTGGCAGTTTGAACACACCTAGCTGTGACTCAGAAGGCTTGGAAAACTTTGTCAAGATTGCATTCAAGAAAGCTCAGTGGGGCAGTTGATCAATAAGACCTTGGGGGTGTACTCAACAAGAGGTTACGAGAGAACTGGGGTTTGGAGAGTGGAATTCTGTAGTGTTCTTAACTAAATTTTCTTTCTTAAAGGTTGTTAAAATGGGACCGTGAAGGATGGTAATCAACGGCCCTGGGCAGGCATGGGAATTAGAAACTTGGATGAAAAGTGCTGGTGGTCGGGAGAAGCACTTGAGGGGCAGCTGGGTGAGGTAGGGAACGACCGAGAAGCCTCAAGCAGTCAGGATTGAATCAGACCGAAAACATGGGGATGAGTGCTGGACTTAAGAAATGGCCAAAGACAAAGGGTGGGAGAATGGACTTGACCCGTGGGAAATGAATAGGGGTAGCAGTTAAGGACAAGTGGATACTGACCAGCCACAGAATTGGGAGAGCCGAAGTGTTAGCCCCTGGAGCAGTAGGAATAAGGCCAGGTATTCCTTGTTAGAAATGGACTAGCTTAGCTGTGTGATGTGTAATTAGTATAGTGTTCCCAAATGGAGATATGCAGTAATGCAGATAGAAAAGTGGTTAGCGCTTTTCACTAGAAAGGGCTCATAAGGTTTGAGTAACAATCAGAAAAGGAGGACCAGGGCTAAAGAGGGAATTGATATCCTCTGTTAAAATGTCCATTTATGAGATGGTTTGGGGTTGGGTTCAGTCCTTCCTATGGAAATTGATTAAGATAACAAGCCTTTGTTTCTGCAGTTTGTAAAATCCCTGCATTAGATACTTAACTGAGTTCCTGGCCTGATGTGTATTTTTGTCTTTGATACCTAGTGTGGCTGTAGCATACATACAGGTTATGAACGAGTTATGAACGAGTCCATTTCAGTTTCCACGTATCTTTATGTCGGATTAGTAGCACCTGACTTGATGGCAGTGAGTTTTTGAGTTTTGGTGCTAGAGAAGGAGCCCTAGTGGTGTAGTGGGTTACACGTTTGGGCTGCTAACCACAAGGCTGACAGCTCGAAACCGCTCACTGTTCCGAGGGAGGAAAATGAGAATTTGTACTCCTGGACAGATGTACGTTCTCGGAAGCCCACAGAGTTCATTCTCCTGTGTCCTGCAGGGTCAGAGTCAGAATGGACTTGATAACAATGGATTTGGTTTTTTATTGGTTTCATGCAAAAGAAGGAAGCCTGGTAGCATAATGACTTATATTGGGCTGCTAACCACTCAGTGGGCAGTAGAACCCACCAGCCGCTCCACGGGCAAAGGATGAAGCTTTCTGGTCCATGAAGATTGACCCAGACTCGGAAACCCAGAGAGGCAGTTGTGAGGCTTTCGACGTAATGGCAGTGAGAGGCGATAACATGGAAGAAAGCATGAGGCCATCAGTGATGTAAAAGCTGTCTGCAGCAGTGAAGCTGATGGTGATAATGAATGTGTAAGTAAGGGCTGGGTCTTGGTTTAAAGGGGAGGGCCAATTTATTTAATATTTGAGTACAAATTATCCCTGAGTCTGACACTGGGAACCCGAGGACTTCCTCTATGGAAAAGAAGAAAGCCTACAAGCAATTTTCTACAAACCAAGCTTGTTGCTGCTGACTAGATTCCCACCCTGTGACCCTTTAGGACAGAGTAGAACTGCCCCACTGAGTTATCCAGGCTCTAATTTTTAAGAAAGCTGACTGCCACATCTTTTCCTGGGAGCCACTGGTGAGTTCAAACTGTGGATCTTTTGGTGAGCGGCCGAGCACTTAGCTGCGTGCACTTAGAGAACAAGAAAGCCCCACAGCAAATTTCTAAACAACAGTATATTATAAGGAGCTAACACTGTTTGAGGAAAAAATGTGTTTTCTCAATGACTGCCTTTCTCAACATTAGATTTTAAAAAATCAAGTGAGAAACTATGGATACAGGTGATAATAAAACAATAGTTACTAATGATAGTAACTTTGAAAGTAAAAGTTATCAAAATTGGAAATGCTGTTTTGTTTTTTAATTGAGACCCTGTGATCACAGATGCTACTGTCTGTTCTTTGAGGAATCGTAAAGTGGAGAGAGTACATTTTGGCACTGCTGTTACCAATAGCACACAGCACATTAGATATTCTTAATAGTGTCTGGTACTTTTCTTTAATTATAGCAACTGTTCGATACATGGTGGGAAAGAGCTGTACCAGATAGAGCTAGTGGAGTAATAGATAAGAGAACAGAGCCCAGAATAGAAGCACACGCATGTAAGTTAGTAAGTGCTAACTGAAACATGACCAGCCAGAGAGAGACTATGCAATCAGCGTTGTTGAAACAGTGGAATTAACTGGGATGAGATAGCAGACTGGATTCCTGTCTTATTCCTTCTTGTACTAGATGGATTAAGGACATTCCTGCCTCGGGGAGTTTATAGTGCCCTGCCCTCTTGTGTGAATTCCTGTTAACGTGGCATGCTCCTTCACATCTTCCAAGATCGCTGCTCAGGTGTCATCTCTGACCCCCCTCTCCACACTCCTTTCCACATGCCTTGTCTCCTCACACTCCAAGCGTGTACAAGTGTGTAAAACAGCACTGAGTATCACAGATTTCATTTGTTAGATAAACGGACACCAGATTTTATATTTGGCCAGATAAAACAAAAACATTCCATTATATGCTGGCATCAAATAAGCCAACAGGGAGAAGGAAAAAACAAACCATGTTTTCATAGTTGGTTTAGTTTAACAACTGCTTTCTGAGAAGGATTTGAAGTATAAGACATCCTCGTGCTCAGCTGTAACATAGATTTCATTTTGATGTGTGCTCGCAGCATGTTGAGATGTTGAGAGAGAGTCACAGGAAGGCACATCCAGTTCTGGAATCAGGCTGCATGTGTGAACCTCAGCTCCGTCATTTGTAATTGTCTTACAACCTTGGACAAGTCACATCTCTGAACCTCAGTTTCTTTGTATGTGGTGACGTCCGTAGTCTGAGAAGGATTAAGTGAGAAAATGTACATGTCCTGCCGGAATGCCTAGGCCTCAGTTAAAAAATTAATTCCATTTTTTCCTTTCTCACCTCTGAAATCTTTGTAGTTGTATTATCTAATAAATGCAGACGCCATTTTCGACTTACCCAGTCAGAAAGTGTGTTGTGGTGGCTTTGCATTCAAACTTGTATTCTCCAAAAATAATTTGTTTCTGCTTTGTTGCAGCAACATCAAACATTTTAAAGAATATAATTGTGTGTGTTGCCATACAAGGGAAAATGGAAATATTCCAAGAACTTCGGAAGCCATCAGCCCGTTTGGAGTGTGACCACTGTAGTTTCAGGGGCACGGATTATGAAAATACACAAATCCACATCGGTACCATCCATCCAGAATTTTGTGATGATATGGATGCTGGTGGGCTAGGTAAAATGATATTTTACCAGAAGAGTGCAAAGCTGTTCCACTGCCACAAGTGCTTCTTCACCAGCAAGATGTACTCCAATGTCTACTATCACATCACATCCAAGCATGCGGCCCCGGAGAAATGGAACGATAAACCCAAAAATCAACCAAACAGAGAAATCGAGCCTGTGAAAAGCCCCCCTCTTCCTGATCAACAGAAAATACCCTCTAATTCAGTAGAACTGAAAACAACACCAGTCCTTTCTCTCGAAACTCAGAAACTTGGCCCCGAATCACCGAAACCTACGCCCCTTAGTCCCCTGGAGCCTCCGAAGCCTGGCCCTACTGTGGCTTCTGAGCCACCATCACCTTCTCTTACTTCTCCTGAGTCTCCAAAATCTGCCTCTGTTTCTTCTCCGCATGTTCCAAACCCAGATCCGGTGGTTCCCGAGTCTCAGAAACCTGCCCCTATTCCTTCTCCTGAAGCACAGAAACATGCCACTGTGTCTGCTGAAACGGTAAAGACTACTCTAATTAATACCAAACCCCAGAAGCACTCTCATTTCCCAGAAACACTGGGGCCACCTTCTGCCTCACCTCCAGAGTCACCAGTTCTGACTGCCTCCCCTGAACCCTGGGGGCCAGCCCCAACTGTGTCTCCAGAACCCCGGAAATCAGCCCGGACTGTTTCCCCTGAGCCCAGGAAGCCGTCCCCATCTGAGTCGCCTGAATCTTGGAAGTCGTTTCCTACTGTCTCTTCAGAGCCCAGGAGACCAGCCCCAGCTGTGTCACCAGGTTCTTGGAAGGCAGGGCCTCCTGGGTCTCCTCGACCTTGGAAATCTAGTCCCTCGGCATCATCAGGACCTTGGAAGCCAGCTAAACCTGCTCCCACAGTGTCTCCAGGACCTTGGAAACCAATTCCTTCTGTATCACCTGGACCTTGGAAACCGACTCCTTCTGTGTCCCCATCTTCCTGGAAGTCTTCCTCCGTATCACCTGGTTCTTGGAAGTCTCCCCCTGCATCTCCTGAATCATGGAAATCTGGCCCACCAGAACTCCGAAAGACTCCCACCCTGTCTCCTGAGCATTGGAAAGCAGTTCCCCCAGCATCTTCTGAGCTCCGTAAAGCAGGGCCTCCCCTGTCCCCGGAGATTCGAAGCCCAGCGGGATCTCCAGAACTCAGGAAACCCTCCGGGTCCCCCGAACTTTGGAAGATTTCCCCTGAGCAAAGGAAAACTCCGCCTGCCTCTCTTGATTTCCCCGAGCCCCAGAAAAGTTCTCATGGTGGTTCTCCTGATCTCTGGAAGTCTTCCTTTTTTATTGAGCCTCAGAAACCACCTGCCTTCCCTGAAACCAGGAAAGCAGGTCCTTCTGGGCCATCTGAATCCCCTAAAGCAGCCTCAGACATCTGGAAACCCGTCCTCTCCCTGGACCCTGAGCCGAGGAAACCTGCCCTTTTCCCTGAGCCCACCAAGGCAGCCCCAGCTCCTGCTCCTGAACCACGAAAGCGGGCTCTCTTCCCAGAGCCCAGGAAGCATGCCCTTTTCCCCGAACTTCCGAAATCTGCTCTATTCTCTGAACCTCAGAAGCCAGGTGAACTTGGTGATGAACTGGTGGTCGATGCCCTAGACGATCCTCAGTGTGGCATGTTGGGTCAGGAAGAACTCATCACCCCCAAGGCACTTTTAGATGACACTTTGTTTTCTGCCTCCAAGAAGTTCAAGAAAGACAACCAAGAGAACTCCGATGCTGAGCTTAGTAGTAGCGAGTATGTCAAGACAGATTTGGATGCGATCGATATTAAGGGCCAAGAATCAAGCAGTGATCAAGAGCAGGTTGATGTAGAATCTCTTGATTTTGGTAAAGAGAACAAACTGGATATGGCTAGTCCTGAACAGTCCAAACACGTGCTCCAGTTTAATGAAGAAAAAGAGGCTTTTATTTCTGAAGAAGAGATTGCAAAATACATGAAACGGGGGAAAGGAAAGTATTACTGTAAAATCTGTTGCTGCCGTGCCATGAAAAAAGGTGCCGTCTTACATCATTTGGTCAACAAGCATAATGTTCACAGCCCTTACAAATGCACAATTTGTGGCAAGGCCTTTCTGTTGGAATCGCTCCTCAAAAACCACGTCGCTGCCCATGGGCAAAGTTTACTTAAATGTCCCCGTTGTAATTTTGAATCAAATTTCCCAAGAGGCTTCAAGAAGCATCTAACTCACTGCCAAAGCCGGCACAATGAAGAAGCAAATAAGAAGCTGATGGAAGCTGTGGAGCGCCCCCTGGAGGAGCAGCCGATTTAATCTTCACACGGGACGTGCACGTGTGCTCTACAGAGGTGTTTGCTGAAACCGTTGTCTGAGATGTAGCTTACTTCCGTAGCCTCGTCGGATCAGTTAGATGCTGATGTATGTGATCGTCCTGTGTTAAATCGTCCTGGTTGTGTTTCAGAGAACAGCATTTGATTATTTTTTTATGGTCTTTATGTGGCTGTCTTGTAAAACAATAAATGGTATATTCCAGATGGATAGAAATTTCTCATTTCTTTTCAGTATATGTGAATACTATGAAGAGGCAGGCATTCCATTTTAACTCATGAGCAAGTTTCACTCCATTGCAAACATCTAGTGCATCTTCTGGGGAAACTGATTTTGGACAATAGAAATAATTATTTGGCGTGTTTATGATTTCGGTTTGAAAAGTTAATTGGAGAGACCTTACCTTTCCTCAAGTGCATTTTCATATCCTAAAATGTTACTTGGATCAGTTTCTATTTGATCATCTAAAATTAGCTCGTTTATAGATGTACATTAGCTCTCGTGGCATGAAAAATTAGTCTCAGGGCTGCTGATTTCTTGCTAAAGAGGGGGGAAATTAAACCAAGTTTTTAAAGCCGTTTATATCCTTCTCTTGGACAATACTTAGAAAACTAGACTGGCTACTGGAGACTAAGGAGCCCTGGTCTCAACAGAGCTAAACGTGCTACCAGTAAGTGAAAGGCCAGTCAGTGGTTGAACCCACTAGCTGCCCTTCAGACGATAGGTGCGGGGTCTGCTTCCTTAAGGATCACAGGCTAGCATTCTCTTCTGTCTTTTAGGGTTGCTGTGAGCTGATAGTGATTTCACAGCGATGGCTAGTACAGGAAACTAAGAAAGGTTAGTATATTGCGTTTCTCTTGCCCTTAGTTATAAAGAACACTTTCCAGTGGATTCTTCCATTCTGTATTATATCCCACGATTTGGCCCTTCGCTTCCCTACAGCTCACTCCAAGAGATGATCCTTAATTGCCAAATGTGTTAAGAGTTTGGATGTACGTCCTACCTGAGGTCACCTGATGGGACTTCAGGTTGGAGAAATGAGTCTTCCAGATTCACAGTAGGAAATTTTATAAACACATGTCTGTTGGAAAAGTATTGCTTTTATGTTTTTTACAGTTTTGTTATTTGTGGCTGTCCATGGATAATTTTATTCTACAAGTATTTGTCAAATGTGTGTTACCAAATTAAACGCAAAGGCTTTTATGTCAGCAAAGTTGGGTGTTTTCATTTAAGTGATTTTTGTGGTATGCTGTCCAGCTTCCATTGATTTCTATTTCTCAACATACTAGTTTTCTTCATGGCAGCAGCTTTTGCTAAGCTGTTTTTCTTGGGAGTGGAAGTGGGGTGGGGTTGTGTTAGGCCAGATGCGTGTAGAACAGTGGTCCTCAACCTGTGGGTCGTGACCCTTTGGGAGTCAAACGACCCTTTCACAGGTTGCCCAATTCATAACTAGCAAAATTGCAGTTATGAAGTAGCAATGAAAATAATTTCATGGTGGGTTAAAGGTTGTCAGCATTAGGAAGGTTGAGAACCACTGGTCTAGAGAAACAAATCCAGTGACGTGTGTGTGTGTGTGTGTGTGTGTGTGTGTGTGTGTGTAACAGCTTTTTATCAAGAAGTATTTATAGATTAAGAAGGCAGCCCAGCCCAGTCCAACTCAAGTCTGTAAGTTCAATCTTGACCCTCTTCAGACTCAATGCTGATGATGTAGAAAAGCGAACCAGGAAGCAAGAAGGCTCTAGCCTGCTGGGTGCGGAACATGGTAGGGTGCTGCCAGCTCTGGGGCCTGTGCCCCCTGGTGGCAGACAGTCCCAGTCAAGCCCCACCGAGGTGAAAAGGGGCAGAAGCAGTTCCCAGAGTGCATCGCTCAAATAGGCCACACCCCCAAGGCTGTCAGCAAGCTATCATTTGATTTGACAGGTCTGCCTCCACCCCTAGTTATGAGTATGTAGTTGACATGAAATCCAACTACCACAGTGGTCATGTAGATAAAGGAAGTACCCCCCACATTATCCAAGTGATCCCTGATGGAAAATCTCACTAATGCACATTGGGATTTTAAAGTTTCTGGGTTTTTTCGTTTGAAGGATACCTGGTGGTGAGTAGTAATGCATTGGACTGCTAATCATAAAGTCAGCAGTTCAAAACCACTAGCTACTCCTTGGAAGAAAGATGGGGCTTTCTATTCCTGTAGAGTCATAGCCTTGGAAACTCACAGGGTTAGTTATACCCTGCCACGTTGGGTTGGCATTTGATAGTTTGGTGGTTTGGGGGACTAAGGGGTTGGTAGCATAATAAAGAGCCCTGGTAGCGTAGTGGATCCATGTTGGGCTGCTAACCAAAAAGTCCACTGTTCAGAACCACCAGCTTCTATGGGAGAAAGACGAGGCTGTCCACTTCTGTAAGGAGTTCCAGCCTTAGAAACTCAAGGGTAATTCTACCCTGTCACTGAGTCAGATCCATTTAATGGCAATGAGTTTGGTCTGAGTTTGATGGCATAGTGGTTACATGTTAGTTTGAAACCACCAGCCACTCCACTGGAGAAAGATTCACGGTCTCACTGGGCCAGTTCCGCCTTGTCCTACAGGGTCACTTGGTCACTTTGAATCTGAAACGAGACAATGGCAGTGAATCTGATATTATAAGCCTTAACCCTGAGATTTTAAAGACAGGTACTTGCTGAGTGTACTAAGGTAAGCCTTTAGACGTTGGGTGTGGATTACCTTGGTAGGTGCAGTGAGCAGGAAGAGCATGTTAAGTCACCCAGTGTTAGAATCGTGGCCATTTAACACAGACACTTTGAGAATGAATTGCTACCTGGGCTCACGTTTCCTAGGCAGTGAGGCCAAATAGGATTGGGTAAGTTGGAAAGCCTTTATCTACACTGACAAGACAAATCAATGGGGAAGTGAGTCTCTAGCTCCTGTTTTGAAGTCGTTGAAGCTCATGTTTTTCCCATTTACCCTGACAGCAATTCTTGTCTGGGTGACTCCCCAGCTTTGGTGCAAGCCCCTAAAAGTATCCTTAGGCTTTTGCCCAAGGTGAGCCAGCCAGGTCTCCAAACTCACCATCTGAGTTTTGCTACGTGGGGATTTTCTCAGTGCCCTCAATAGGGCCCTGTGCCAGAAGAAGTGAAGAGTGTAAGCCAGAATAACGTGTCTCCTGGGCCTTTATTAAGACCTTCACTGTCGCCCTGTCACCTCACTGAAGGGGTTTCCTGCATTTTTGTACTTGTGTCTCGAGATCAGAATGAGCTGTACAGACTCATTAGAATTTAGTGACTAACTTCAGTAACTTTCCTACATGATCAGTATCCCATTCTAATCAATCTTAAAATACGCAGTCTTGTTTTCTAGCGATTGTATAACAAAGAATACATTCTACTTAACTCCACATTCAGTGGGTTTTACTTGCTTCCATTACGCTTTGGGCGACAACTTCCATTGCACTATAAGAACGTGAGCTGCTATGCATATAGCAGATTTAACTTCCATTTTTAATGTTGGTGTGGATACCACAAGTTTGTCTTGGGTAAAGATCCTGAAGGAAATTTACCAAATCTGCAAGCATTGTAAAAGTGCCAGGGATGTCTTTAAGGTAGATCTGCTCTCCCAGACCTAAAACTGAGATTGTTACCCTTTCTCAATGTAGCAGTTTATGTTCAGGCATAATTTTCATGATGTGATTGATGGTATCCTGTTGCTGCTATCATAATTTTTTTTTTTTTTTTTTTTTTAGCAAAAAAAACCATTTTATGGTTGGGGGATCACCACAACGTGAGGAACTGGATTAAAGGGACACGGCATTAGGAAGGTTGAGAACCACTAGTGTAGAGTAATGGGGAAGTCCATTGGAGCAGGGTCATTTGGGAAAGGTCAATTCTTTGAGGGGGAGGAGTGATGAGGGAGCCCATTCTTGAAACGAGATGGCACTGGAAGCACCGGTTTCTTGGGTGGAGGTTATAGGGATGCTTTGAAGGAGGGACTGGTGGGATGGCAGCAAAGAAGTTTCCAGTATCTCATCTTTAGGATGAATGCTGCTATCATAAATTAAGTGATGTAAATTAATTGAATCCTATGGTAGCCTTGTATGTGAGGCTTTCTTCTCTGATCTTGAAGTTGAGCTTAGAATCAGTGAGACAAGTTTTCATCTCTGTGCAACCGGAAGGTTAATTCATAAAAATCAGATTATAACTGGTAGTTAATAGATTATTCTGACTAAAAAGTAGCCATTTATGTACTACTTGAATTCTTACCTATAAAATGGAGAAGTGCAAACACTTTTCTTCAATGTTCATAGGTGGCTTTATTCAGGAGTACAGGCTAAAATGTAAGAATTAAACTTCTGCAGAGATTTCCAATGTGTACATACCTTTAAGAAAGCTTAGCTCTGGGTTTTCAGTAAAATCAAGGTTGGGAAAGAATTACAAGTAAAGACTTCCATTGAGGGCTAAGCATTGTTCTAACCACTTTGTACGAATCGCTTGAATCTCAGAGCAATCTTTTTAGTTTGGCATTCTGTCCATTTCCGTTTTAATGCAGATTTGGTCATCTTATTCCAAAGGTGAGGTAGTAACTGCCAGGCTACCAAACAGTTGGTTATGGGAGTGGCGAGGGGTGGCGTAGGGAAGCGGCAAGTGTCCCCTTCCTCTAGGACTCCTAGAATCTAGGAGTATGCACAGCACTTTCAGAGGTGTTACTGTGATTTGGTCTGGCGGTTTAAGCCGTGTGCGGCTGCTGACAGCACACCAGCTACTGCGGGGGACAAAGATGTGGCGGTCTGTGTCCACAAAGATTACAGTCTCGGCACTTAATGCGGCACTTGTTCTGTCTCTTCATTCATTACGAGTTGGAACTGACTGAATGGCCGTGGGTTATTCATTCTTGCCTAAGTCCCCATTCCACCCCGTCGTGGGAATGACTGTTTTCACTCTAGAGATTTTCATCACCCCCCACCAGCCTTTCCGCCTACATTTACTTTCTGCCAGTTGTTAGTTGCCATAGAGCTCACCCTACCTCCTGGCCACCTGCTGTTGTGCACAGTAAAACTGCACCGGAGGGTTTCTCAGGCTGTGACCCTTTGGAAGCAGATCGCCGGGCCTCTGGGTGGATTCAAACTGCCAGTCTTTTGGTTAGCCCAGTGCTTAACTATTTGTGCCATTTAACAGTTCTCTGTCTAGATGGAGAGACACTGTTTCCAACTACTACCCCATAGCCATTTGCAAACCTGATAACCCCATCAGGACAGTGAAGGATATTCGGCTCTTTCATGTGGAAGTGGAAGGCCAGACTTCTGGGGACGAATGGTAAACAAGATACTGGGACGAATGAGCGATGCCTTCCTGCCTGGGTTATATTGTAACTCGTCTAGGCCATTGCCACAGAGACCCTCAATGGGCTGACGCATCCAGCCACTTCTGTCCACTTCAGTTGCCACCAACCCATGTCAAACCTCCTTATCTCCTGGCTCCATTTTTGCTCTCCTTAACACACTCGGACCAAAGTGATCAGAAAAAAACCCCAAACCCACGTCTTGTTAATGTCAGGCTTGAAGTTATTTAGCCATGTCCCGTCGCACTTGGGCTAACAGTCCCTGCTTATTCCTCCAGCCTGTTCCCACTCCGGGTCCTCCTATCTTGGAGGCAGCCGTCAGTCACCCCCTCTGTCCTGTGGGGTCACTGAGTTAGCATTTACTCAGGCACACATAGCGGTCCTACTCCTGGGAGCGCCCGGGGACACACTGGTTGAACAGTCAGCTGCTAAACAAAAGGTCTTTGGTTCAAGCTCACCAGTGGCTCTGCATGGAGACAAGTACTCCCATAGAGACTTTCAAAAAACCCAACTCTGATGCTCCGCCCTGCAAGGTCGCTGTAGGGTAGATGCTGACTGATGGAGAGGCCCGAGGCTAAGGCTCCTTCATGCTCTGTGGCAGGCTGTTTTACCACCAATCTGGTAGTGTCCTGTATTCTTTTAAATGGGATTTAAAATGAGGCCAGCAACAAATTATAAAGTAATTTACTTTTTGAGTCCTGGTTTACACATCGGGCTGCTGACCACAAGACTGGCAGGTGCAGCTTGTGTGATCATGAGGTGTC
>NW_022111368.1:13866006-13885767 GCF_000313985.2 Echinops telfairi
TCCCCGCTCTCCCCTTCCTCATGAACCCTTGATAATTTATAAATTGTTATTTTTTCATATCTTGCCCTGTCGGATGTCTCCCTTCACCCACTTCTCTGTTGTCCGTCCCCCAGGGAGGTGGTCACATGTAGATCCTTGTAATTGGTTCCCCATAAAATTATTTTCATTGCTACTTCATAACTGTAATTTTGCTACTGTTATGAATTGGGTGACCCCTGTGCAAGGGTTGATCGACCCCCAAAGGGATCGTGGCCAACAGGTTGTGAACCGCTGCTCAAGTTCTTTCATGCTCCCCCCGCCCCCCACTATCATGATCCCAATTCTACCTTACAAATCCGGCTAGACCAGAGCATGTACACGGGTACAGATAAGAGCTGGACACACGGGGAACCCAGGACAGATAAACCCTTCAGGACCAGTCATGAGAGTAGCGATACCAGGAGGGTAAGGCGAAGGTGGGCGGTGAGAGGGGGGAGCTGATCACAATGATCTATATACAACTCCCTCCCTGGGGGACAGACAACAGAAAAGTGAATGAAGGGAGACATCAGTCAGTGTAAGACATGAAAAAGTAATTTGTAAATTATCATGGGTTCGTGAGGTGGGGAGGGAGGGGGTAAAAATGAGGATACCAAGAGCTCAAGTAGAAAATGATGATGGAAACAAATATACAAATGTGCTTGACACAATGGATGAATGTATGTATTGTGATAAGAGCTGTATGAGCCCCCAATCATGATTTAAAAGATAAAATTAAAAATAAAAAGACTGGCAGGTGCTACAGGAGAGAAAGGAGGCAGTCTGGTCCCGTGGAGCTTGACGGCCTCAGAATCCCTATGGGGCTGGTTTCCTTCCTCTGAGTCGGGATAGCTTTGATGACAGAGGGGTAGGTCACCTTGAGAAATGCTGATGAAACCTTTACAACTTGGGATGTAAAAATATATTTTATAAGGATGTGTACTGTGATCTTACTTGACATATTGGCCCCAAAGTGTAGAGTATCAAAGAAAGACCGTCTCCTCAGCAGGAAGGTAGGAGGAGGTCTCCTGAATGGTAAGGGGCTGTTGATCATGAGGCTTTAACCCCAGACACAGGGTCCGCAGGGCAGGACTGCCAACGACATCTAGCCTTTTGCCTGTTTTTGTAAAGTTTTATTGGGAGATGGCCATGCACACTCATTTACATAATGTCTTTGCAGCAGAGTTGAGTAGTTGTGACAATGTGGACTTTAGACCCACAAAGTCTAAACCAGGTTCTCCACCTTCCTAATGCCACCACCCTTTCATACAGTTCCTCATGTTGTGGTGACCCCCAACTGTAAAATTATTTTCCTTGCTACTTCATAACTGTCATTTTGCTACTGTTATGAATCAGGTAACCCCTGTGAACGGGTTGTTTGACCCGCAAAGCGGTCTCAACCCACAGGTTTGAGAACCACTGGTCTGAACTATTTACCACTTGTTTCCTTGCAGGAAAAGTGTGCTGACCTCTGTCCCAGAGAATTAGGCACAGTGAAAAGGGCTGGCCTTTGGCCCCCGTGTCCTTTTGAGTTCCTGGGAAAGTTTACTCAGAAATGGAGATTGTTGTTGTGAGGTGTCTTCAAGTTGATTCCGACTCATTGCAACCCCACGTATATCAAAGAGACAATGCCAAGCCCGACGCCATCTTCCCAGTCATTATGTTTGAACCCACTGGTGTAGCCACTGTGCCAAGCCATCTTGTCAAGGATCTTCCTCCACCAAGCATGTTGTTGTCTTCCATGTCTCCTAATAACATGTCCAAAGTTCATGGAATGAAGTCTTGTCATGCTCACCTCTAAGGGACATCCCAGCTGTTTTTCTCCAAAACATTTATTGTTCTGGTAGTTCATGGTATTGTCAATATTCTTTGTAAGCACCATAATTCAAATGTATTAATTGCTATTTAGTCTTCTTTATTCATTGTCCAACTTTCACGTGCATATGAGGCAATTGAAAATACCATGGCTTGGGTCAGCTGCATTGTTATCTTCAAAGTGACATCCTTTCTCTTCAACACTTTAAAAAGCAGTGGTGCAGCAGATTTATCCATTGCAGTGCATTGCTTGATTTCTTTACTGCTGCTTAAATGAGCATTCGTTATGGAGCCTAACAAGGTGAAATCTTGACAACCTCAATCTTTCCATGATGCATTGGTCCAGTCTGAGGGGTTTTGTTTTCTTCACTAAGTTAGAGCCCGCACTGAACGCTGCAGTCCTTCGTCTTCATCGCAGGGCTCCAAGTCCTCCTGACTCAGCGAGCTAGGTGGTGTCGTCTGTCCATCCTCACAGATGGCTATGAAGCCAATCCCGATGCCATGTTCTTCATATGATCAACTTCTTGAACTGTTTGTTCGGCATACGGATGGATAAGCACAGGGAAAGGATATAGCCCTGACACACAGCTTTCCTGATTTTAAACCGTGCAGTATTCCTTGTTCTGTTCACAAGCCTACCTCTTGACCCACGAACACATCTGCATGAGCACAGTGGAATGCCCACTGTTCCCAAGACTGTCTATAGTTTGTTATGATCCCCATAGTTGAATGCCTTAGCCTAGTCAATAAAACACAAGTAAACATCTTGCAGATCTTCTCTGCTTTCAGCCAAAGGTTCATCTGATGTCAGCAATGATGTTCCTTGTTCCATGCCCTCTTCTGAAGCCAGCTTGAATTTCTGGAAGCTTCCTGTTGATGTACTGCTGCAACCATTGTTGAAAAAGCTTCAGAAAAAATTTACTGGAATGTAATATTCAGGATATCATTCAATAATTTCAGCCTTCTGGGTCACCTTTCTTTCTAATGGTTGCAAATATGGATCTGTTCCAGTTGGTGGGCCAGGGACTGCTTTTCTAAATTTGGTCTAGATGAGTGATGATAGCCTCCAGTGCTTTAAGTGATCTCATCGTCCTCCGCTTGTTGAAACACCGAATTGATACTCCATCAATTCCTGGAGCCTTTTTTTTTTTTTTTCCCCGCTAATGCCTTCAGTGCAGCTTGGACTTCCTTCAGTCCTATCAGTTCTTGCTCAGATGTTATTATCTCTTGAAATGACCCATCAGTTCTTTATGGACAGTTACTGTGTATGCCTTCCACCTTCTTTTGTAACTTCTGGCATTCTTCAATATTTCGCCCATGGAATCCATTCAACATTACAACTTGAGGCCTGAATTTCTTCCTCAGTTCTTTCAGCTGATGGCTGCTGCGTGTGTTCTTGCTTTCTGGCTTTCTAACTGCAGGTCTTTGCACACAGACTCTGTTTTTTCACGCTGCCCTTTGAACTGCCCTGTGCAGCCCTTTTACTGCATCCGTTCTTCCCTTTGCCTTCGCTACTCTGCAGTCTTTAAGAGCAAGTTTCAGAGTCTCTTCTGACATCCTCTTTGATCTTTACTTCCTTTCCTGCCTTTTTAATGACCGTTTGCTTTCTTCATGGGCGCTGTTCTTGGTGCCATCCCACAGCTTGTCGAGCCTCGGTCATCAGTGTTCGATAAGTCAAGTCAAATCGATTCTAGAGAAGTTCTTGAAATTTAGGTAGGATATACTCAAGGTTATAATTTGGCTCTCGTGAATTTGATTTTTTTTTTTTAAACTTCAACCTGAACTTACATAGGAGCAGTTGATGGTCTCTTCCACAGTCAGTCCTTGTTCTCATTTTGGCTGCTGATACTGAATTTTTCCACCATCTCTCCCCACAGATGTAGTCAATTTGGTCTTACATATTCTATCTGGCCAAGTCCGTGTGCATAGTCACTGTTTATGTTGTTGAAAAAGGTATTTGCCATGAAGAAGTTGCTAGTCTTGCAACATTCTATCATGCAATCTCCAGCTTCACTTCTATCACCAAAGCCATGTGTTCCATTGACTGTACCTTCCTCTTTGTCTCCAACTTGCACCTTCCAATCACCAGTAATTACCAACGAGTCTTGAGCGCATAGTTGGCCAACTTCAGACTAAAGAATTTGGTATAATTCTTTGATTTCTTCATCACCAGCTTTAGTGGTTGGTGTACAAATTTGAATAATAATTGTACTGATTTGATTTCCTTGTATGCATATAGTTATTTCCCAATCACTAACAGCATTGTACTTCAAGATGGGTCTTGAAATGTTCTTTTTGACTTTGAATTGGACACCATACCGTACTCCTGAATTTGCCAGAAATGATACAATAGTTTCATAATTGCCAATACCAGTCCATTTCAGCTCACTAATGCCTAAGATATATTTATGCATTCCATTTAATTTTTGATGACTTCCAGTTTTCCAAGATTCATACTTTATACATTCCACATTCTGATGACTAATGGATGTTTGCAGCAGTTTCTTCTCATTTTGCGTTATGCCCCACCAGTAAATGATAGTCCCTAATGCTTTACTCCATCCATGTCATTATAATTGGCTCTAATTTGAGGACACAGCTCTTCCTCAGTTGTATTTTGAGTGTCTTCGGACCTGACAGACTCATCTTTCAGCACTATATCCAAAGGTTCTCCTGCTAGTCAGAAAGAAATTGAGATTAGCATGTAAGGTGATTCTGAAGGATCACTCTTGAATCTACACCTGTAGAAGGAAACGAATAGAAGAGAAGGAAGAAGAATTGGGCAGAGGTAGAGATTGGGTTGTAATTCAGTGTTATTTATTTGGTTGGCTGGTTGGTTTTGATGCACTCTTGCTGACCCTCTGAGGATCCCTGAAACCAGGACAAGCCCTTTACAGAAACCAGACGTGAAGCCAGGGTCCTGGGCTTTTATGCCAGAGCACCGAGAAATGACTGGGTGTAGGCTGACTCTGGAAGGAACTGGGCTCGTGAGCGAGGCAGGGTTTTTCAGCTCCAAAGACTATCGGGGACTTGTTGCTAACAGAACCTGGGTGGAGTATCACATCAGCACAGTCCTGTAAGCTCAGACACCTTATGTGGTTAACATCCTAAGATGGAATCAACCTCTTGTGCAAATTCCTATTAACCAAATGCACAAGGCAGATGCATAAAATCAGAATGCCAATTTACAATTTTAGAATCAGAACCACAGCTGCCAGTGGGATCAGACCTATAAATTCACTGGTGGGTTTTTCTCTTCTATCTGTACTGCATGGGAAGCCGAATTAACATCAGATGGTGTTTTAGAGAGCATTGGATTAGAACAAGGGGAAGTGGCTTTATTATTTGACTGTGATCTTACAAATGGTTATAGATGCCACCAGGAGTGGACAAGTGGAGGTCCTGGGACAAGAGCACTGGATAAGCCCCCACTCTGAACTATGCTTGGATAGACAGGCACCAGTGACATTCATGACCAACCCACTCTTTTCTCGGCCTGTCCCTGACCAGAAGCAGGTCTTAGGTAAGTCAGTGCAGCTACTCAGATGGGTTCAACTCTTGTCAACCTGGGAGTCTGTTTCTCCTTCCTCTCTCTTTTAGTACTCTGCTGTGATACAGTATGATGCTGGAATTTAACACTCTGAAGACAGTCTTATATTCTCATGATCCCCAGGCACAGAAAACAGCTAGCTATAAATTCAACTTTATAATCAAGAGAATGAAAAGCAAAGCAAAGACCCAGTAATGTTTTTAATATTTTTATTCCTGATTCAAACTAAAGTGAAAACTGCAAGGTGTTTGTTCTCACAAGAAATTTATGAGTGGACACCATGGGTATGCATAGCTGAAAGGTTGGAATGTGAATTAGACCCTTCTTGATGCTCCAGCCAACATGGAAGACTTTCAAGAAAGTAGTCCTGGCAAGACAACTTAAACTCAAGTCTTGGTTTCAGGTGGAACATGCTGTTGATAATATACCCTGAACATTCCTGAAATACTCAACTTCATCCAGGTCCGGGATCAGTTCTCTTAAAAAAACAACAACAATGCCCCGCCCCCATTGCCTTGAAGGCCTTCAACAGATCCACTGAAGTAGATATAATAACAGGAACCCAGGACTAACCCAGGAGACCTAGGGTCTGCACCCACATCTGCCTGACTTTCCAGTCCAGTGACAACCTGCTTCCAACTCCATCTCCCTAGACGCCACTCAAAACAGTATGTGGATGCATGCTCACGATAAAAACTCAAACAATACAGATGTATGAAACGAGACACGGACTTCCCTCACCAGGAGCAACTCAAGGAAATCTCTTACTTCCGTTTTGAGGTGGAGAGACCCTGATCAGAGGAATGAAGAAGCCTGACCTTGGGAAGCAGCAGTTTGGCTGAAGTAGAAGGAGAGGTGATGTTTTCTCGTGGAGAGCACGGAACAGGCAGATTCAGTGCTTGTTGCTTTCTCCCCTTACTGGGCAAGCTCCTTTTCCTCCATGTGGCTCTCCTGCGAGGAACAGCACTGCAGGGTAGGTACGAGGATTAAAACGGATACAGAGCAGGAAAGGGCTTTGGGCTCTTCCATTCATGAGGGATTCACAGGACTAGGAGAAGCAGCAGCAGTAGCAGGTCTTTGACCACACATTTGAAGGCTTAGATTTCTTTTCCAACTCCCTATAACTTCTTGTGGTCCAATGAAGATAAAATTGGATAGAACAGGAGCTGCCATTTTGGGGAGTGGGGGCGGGTGGGTGCTGGTGGTCAACTCTTCTTGGGTTTTCTGCTAGAAACTAGTAGGTAAAGGCTTCTTAAGTAATAGGTTCCCCTCTGTAGCCAAATGTGGGAAGAGCGAGTACCACACTCTTTGATCTGGCTCCAGGAGAGCTGGACGACTCTTACAGCCACGAGAGCATCTGGGTTTCCTTTCGGTTTTTCATGTCTGCCCTTTGAACTGAGTTCCCCATCAGGAATGTCACAGGGCTGCGTGCATATCACAGCCTCCGCAAAGACACCCGGCATTTCCAGAAACCCCCATCAGACGAGCGATCCATCTCCATTTTGCTGTTGGTTTGCCTCCTTCCAGCTCATAATCCTCCCACGGTTAATTAACAATGATAGCTCCCTCCTGCTGGCAAATGTAGTGCCAGAAAATAGAACTGGCTCCTTCGTCTAACCTCGTCTTTCCCCTGAAATGCTTTGGTACCTCCGGAATCAGTTACATTTTTCTCTAGTTCATTGAACAGAGTTGAATTATTCTTGGCAAGTGTAAAAAAAAATATGGGTTAGGAGAGATGGAAAATGACACAAATAGCTTCATCTGCGAATTTAAAATTAAATCTGACATTTTCTTCAATATGGTGGTTTGTTTTTTAAAGAATCCTTCTTGACAGTTTTTCATATTTTTCCAATTCCACATTGCCCTAGAGTTAGAATTAATTTTCCAAACTGTCAATCAAACTGACAGCTCAGCAGCTTTATTATCGAAGCTTTTCTGTGCCTTTGACAACTCTGCAAACGGGGTAGTTAGAATTTAGAAACAGTGTTTGAAATGGCCCAATTTTTTTTCCCTTTTCTGAATTCAGTAACGCAGAGGTCTTATTAAATTCTAAATAAGTCCTGTTCAGACCTCAGCTGGCATGGAAGGCGGTCCCGAGATTTGTTGGGGAGAGGCTTTAACGTCTTCCTGAAGCAGGACCCCTCCACTGAAGGTTCTCTTATGCTTTTACAGCCATGGCCAAAGGACTGGCTCGGACACCAGGGCCGGCGTGGCAAACTGCGTGTTTCATTGTTTTCCCTTCAACAAGTGATTTGCTCCTGCAGCGGCCCATGACAGTGTCAGTCTTTGGAAAGCGTCACATACCTGGATCCAGAAAGACAGCGAAAAGGACATAGGAATGTTCTGGAACAGGGGAATGGAAACTACCAATGATTTCTTCATAAGCTGCTGGTCTGTGATCTTTGACAATGGCTGAGGCACACTTTTATAGAGAAATGTCTTTGTTTTGGGAACATCTAACTACTGCCTCTTTCACCTCTGCCTAATTAACGTCTCTCTGGAAGTGGCATTTAGGAAGTGGAAAATGGTGATCTTTACAAAGTGGTTTAATCTTGGTGCTCCCGTTGGTGCGAAGAGCTCTGCGAGACCCATCTCGCATGAGCCAGCAGGGTGGCAAAGTAAGTCTCAGAGGAGCCTCAAGCTCTAGCAACATGATCCACTGGTTGACTTAGCCCACAAGTAGTGCAGCTCACAGTTGAGACCCATCTCCTGGAACCGTTCTCAGTTTGCAAGTGAAGAGAGAGATCCAGAGGTGGTGTCAGTGCCCAGATTAGGTTTCCCTTCCCATCTCTCCTTTTCTCATGAGAGAACGTCCCTTTCTGTAGCTAAGGTGAGTCACCACAACTTTTACTAGCTCCTGCTTGAAATTCCTTTGTAGATGCCAAGTCTCTGGTGTCACAACTACATTGTCGTTTTTGGGTGCCAAACACCCAAAGCACCCGGATGCATAACAGAATGAAACACTGCCCAACCCTGCAACATCCTCACCGTTGTTCCTGTGCCTGGGTCCATTGTTGCAGCCACTGTGTCCCCCCCAACTTCTTGAGGGCCTTCCTCTTTTTTGCTGCCCCTCCACTTTACCAGGGGTGATGTCCTTCTCCAGACACTGGTCTCTCCTGACAACGTGTCTGGATTATGTAAGACAAGGTCTTGCCATACTTGTATCTGAGGAGCACTCTGGCTGTACTTCTTCCTGAGAGATCAGTCTGTCCTTCTAGCATTCCATAGGACTTTTCAATATTCCTCACCAGCACCACAATTCAGATGTATCAGTTCTTCAATCTTCCTTATTCAATGTCCCAACTTTCATATGCACGTGAGGCAAGTGAAAATGCAATGGCATGGGTCAGGTGCACCTTAGTTCTCAAAGCAGCATCCTTGGTTTTCAATCCTCTAAAGCAGTCTTGTGCAACCGATGTACCCAATGCAGTGTGTCTTTTGATTTCACTGTGATAGAAGCCTTAAAAACAACAACAACAAAACTGTGTTAGGCACAGAAACAAAACCAGGACACTTATGATTATATATATAAGGATAGGTTTATACAGTGAGAAGGATTATAACGCCTAATTAGTCCACACAGCAGTACAGAGGGCTCAGTTTAACTCATTTTCATAGGACAGTTAATATACTGAAAGTGCTTCAACTCACGTGGGCTGCCGGTCCAGTATCAAGGCAGCAGACAGCAGCACGGGAGCTTAGAGAAGCAGACCCTGATAGGATCGTGAACTCAAGCAATGCAGAGTGACAGGATCCACCAGCCTCAAGATCAAGCGATTTCTGTGCCAGCCAGGTCTCAAAGGAGCCTCAAATTGTAGCAACATGAGCCACTGGTTGGTTTAGCCTACAGTTGGTGCAGCTCACGGTTGAGGCAAAGAAGTAGCTTAAGCAGCAGCATGCTGGCCTGATCATCAGGGAGGAAGAGAGAAAGAAATGGGCATTGGAAAGGCATTTATCTCGTTGCCCTCCAAGCTGCAACCTGATTAAACTCTGCCCACATGTTCTTATTGGCCTAGTTGCCACAATAAACCTAACACAAAAATCCAGTTTTGTTTTCTGAAAAGAAGTGGCCAAAGAACAAAGCCCACATGGAAGAAGCACACCAGCCTGTATGATCACGAGGTGTCGAAGGGATCAGTTATCAGGCATCAAAGAACAAAAAATCATATCATTGTGTGCTCACCTCCTGATACGATCACTGAAGACAAATGGGTGCATAGGCAAATAATGGCGAAGAAAGCTGATGGTGCCTGGCTATCAAAAGATATATCATCTGGGGTCTTAAAAGCTTGAAGGTAAACAAGTGGCCATCTAGCTCAGAAGCAACAAAGCTCACATGGAAGAAGCACAACAGCCTGTGCGATCACGAGGTGTCAAAGGGATCAGGTATCAGGCATCATCAGAACAAAAAATCTTACCATAGTGAATGAGGCGGGGAGTGCGGAGTGGAGACCCAAAGCCCATTTGTAGGCCACTGGACATCCCCTTACAAAAGGGTCTCGGGGACAAGACGAGCCAGGCAGGGTGCTATGTAGCAATGATGAAAAATACAACTTTCCTCTAGTTCCTAAATGCTTCCTCCTCCCCACTATCATGATCCCAATTCTACCTTACAAATCTGGCTAGACCAGATGATGTACACTGGTACAGATAGGAACTGGAAACAGGGAATCCAGGGTGGATGATCCCTTCAGGACCAGTGGTGTGAGTGGTGATACTGGGAGGGTGGAGGGAGGGTGGGTTGGAAAGGGGGAACCGATTACAAGGATCTACATGTGACCTCCTCCCTGGGAGGGATGGACAGTGGAAAAGTGGGTGAAGGGAGATGTCGGACAGGGCAAGATATGACAAAATAACAATTTATAAATTATTGGGTTCATGAGGAAGGGGGAAGTGGGGAGGGAGGGGAAAAATGAGCTGATGCCAGGGGCTTAGGTGGAGAGCAAATGTTTTGAGAATGATGACGGCAATAAATGTACAAATGTGCTTTACACAATTGATGTATGTATGGATTGTGATAAGAGTTGTATGAGCCCCTAATAAAACGATTAAAAAAAAAGTGGCAAAAGATAGAATGGGGGCCTGTAAAACAGCAGTTTGGCTGATGTCGAAGGAGAGGTGGTGTTTTCTCATGGAGAGCAAGGCACAGGCAGGATGATTCCATGCTAGTTACCTTCTCCTCTCCCTGGCTGTGACCCTGGGCAAGGAGCTCCTTATACTTCAAGTGCCTCTGCTGTGAGGAAACAGCTCCAGAAGTGAGATGTTGCTAGCAATAGCCACCGATCTTGCCTGATCATAATTTTGCTCAGCAAGACTGGGGGGGGGGAGCATTTGAAAAGTTACCATCTGTTACCTGAATCAATCTCTTCTGTTTTTCACACTCTGGTTCCATATTTTTATGGAACCAGAGTACCCACCACAAGAAGAAGTGATATAAGAGTTTTAATCCAAAAGGTCTTTTCTGGAAGCAGAATCTCAAGTTTTAGCCTTCCAGACCTGGATGAATTGCAATATGAAGAGTAGGGCAGGGATCATGATAAAGCAACACAACTGTTACAGAAATGTCATTAAGAACGTCAACGATTAAGGAGTGGGAAATAACACCTCCTTCCTATTCTCAATCATGGTTACTTAAGTTCGCCTTTTCATGAGTGGAATGTGTTTTGTACCATCTTTTCAATCAACCCAATATACGATCTAGGTGCCGTGGTCAAGCAAAATTGATAAACAGCCTCACTATGAATCCATCCCCCAGTTTAGGCCAAGTTTTGTCATCTACTGCTCCCACCAAGACTGAGTAGGGCAGGGATGTTAAGCAGCCCCATCCTACGAGATGAGTAGGAAGGACCTCTCTGGCTTGAGCGTTGTCATTGGTTTTGCTGAAACATCACAACCTTACACTAGAACCTAAGTCCAACCTCCCTTTTCCATTTCCCCCTTTCCTCTTGATTTCCTCATAATGCTCTTCCTCATTTTGTTTGGATGATTCACCTAGCTTTTTCTGGCCTCTTCCCAATTCTCCTTCCCTGGCATTTTCTCCAATAAATCTCCAGTACTTCTTAATCTACTTCTTGGGAACATGGACTAATGCAGGAGCAAACCAAAACATCAAGACGTCGCCTTTCGCAGATATGCTTTATGAACACTAATGCAGAGGGGTGATGACAGAACACAAGTTTAAACCAATGAACAATCTTTAAAAAGGACCTCGATTTTCACAAAGTAATTTGTTGTTTTCTTAGCGCGATACAGTAAAACTTAAAACCATGTATCTTAATATCCACTGGTAGAGATTGAATTGCAAGTTCAAAAGAGAGATGTTGATGTTCTAACCTATTTCCTGTGGACTTGCCCTTTCTTAGAAACAGGCCATTGAAGACGTTAACATGAAATCACATTGGAGTCCCCATCCGGACTACTGATTGGTGGTTTTATAAAAAGAGGAGAGACAAGGAGCAGAAACTGAGCCAGATGGAGAGTCTTTACAAGACAATGAACCCCCAGGGCTATCAGAAACTGCAAGACAAAGGAGGATCTCCCCCTGGAATAGACAGAGTGTGGTTCTGCAGAAGCCCTGGATTTGAACTTCTAGCCTCCAGAGCTGTGAGGCAACAAATGCCTATTGTTTAAAGCCACCTGCTTTGTGGCTCCGGAACACCTTGCTTTATAGCTCTTGGCGGCTTCATTGTGTTTCCCAGACACTGCGTTCTGCATGTTGAAGGTGTGTGACAACCTTGTGCTCAAGCAGGTTCATGGTGCTGTTCTAACAGCGTGTGCTCACTTTGTGTCTCTGTCACATTTTGTTCTCACAATATTTCAAACTTTTTCCCCCATGCCAATGCACACTTCATAGTGTAGACTTACTTTTCAAAATTTTTTATTAAACGATCATTTTATTGGGGGCTCTTACAGCTCTTATAACAATGCATACATCAATTGTATCAAGCATGTTTGTACAAATATTGCCATCAGCATTTACTTTCTATTTGAGTCCTTGGTATCAGCTCCTTTTTTTTCCTTTCTTCCCTCCCACCCTCGTGACGCCATGATAAGTTATAAATTATTATTTTCATGTCTTAAACCGACTGCTGTCTCCCTTCCCCCACGGTTTCTGTTGTTTGTCTCCTTGGAGGGTGTGTGTGTGTAGTTATATGTCGATCATTGCAATCGGTTCTCCCTTCCTCCCCGCCTCTCCCCATCTTTCCCCTACCCTCCTGGTATCACTACTCTCATTCCTGTTCCTGGATTCCATGTGTTGTGAGCTCTTATCTCTTATCTGTACCTATACACATGTTCTGGTCTAGCCCGGAGTGAAAGACAGTATGGGGGGGTCATGATAGTGGGGTGTGAGGAAGTCTCAAGGAACCAGAGGACTATTGGGTGTTTTATCAGTCAGTGCTATACTGCACCCTGGTTGACTCATCCCTTCTTTGTGACCCTTCTGTGAGGGGATGTCCCATTGTCTACAGATGGGTTTTTAAAAAAAAACATTTTATTGGGGGCTCTTACAGTTCTCATAACATTCCATTCATCAGTTGTTTCAAGTATCTTGTACATATGTTGCTATCATTTTCTTTTTTTTATCGTTTTATTAGGGGCTCATACAATTGTTATCACAATCCATACATACATCAGTTGTGTAAAGCACATTTGTACATTCATTGCCCTCATTATTCTCAAAATATTTGCTCTCCACCTAAGCCCCTCATTTTTTCCCCTCCCTCCCCACTCCACCCTCCTTCATGAACCCCTGATAATTTATAATTAATTTTTCGTATCTTGCCCTGTCCGACATCTCCCTTCACCCACTTTTCTGTTGTCCGGCTCCCAGGGAGGAGGTCACATGTAGATCCTTGTAATCGGTTCCCCCTTTCGAAGCCACCCTCCCTCCACCCTCCCTCCACCCTCCCAATATTGCCACTCATACCATTGGTCCTGAAGGGATCATCCTCCCTGAATTCCCAGTGTTTCCAGTTCCTATCTGTACCAGTGTACATCCTCTGGTCTAGCCAAGTTTGTAAGGTAGAATTGGGATCATGATAGTGGGGAAGGAGGAAGCATTTAGGAACTAGAGGAAAATTGTATGTTTCATTGTTGCTACATAGCACCCTGCCTGGCTCGTCTCGTCCCCGAGACCCTTCTGTAAGGAGATGTCCACTGGCCTAGAGATGGGCTTTGGGTCTCCACTCCACACTCCATCATTCACTGTAAGATTTTTTGTTCTGATGATGCCTGATACCTGATCCCTTTGACACCTCGTGATTGCATAGGCTGTTGTACTTCTTCCATGTGGGCTTTGTTGCTTCTGAGCTAGTTGGCTGCCTGTTTATCTTCAAGCCTTTAAGACCCCAGACGCTATATCTTTTGATAGCCGGTGTGTTAGGGTTCTCTAGAGAGATAAAACCAAATTGCTGATAATTAAATATATTTATTTATAAAGATAATTAGATATATAACCAGAAATGAACTGTTAAATCATATACAGGTAAATATATAGTATAATGAACAGTTAAATTATGAGCACTACAAATGGCTCATAGTTGTGAGAGACTAGCAGTCCTCGTCTCTGCTGCCAGATCTCCCTCTATGTATAGAGAGAGTGAGGCTATCTCAGCACAGCAGCCAATCACAAGGCAGATCACTAACTGTCAACTAACCACCAGTCCCAACTGCCAGTCCCCAGCTCCAGAGATGTCTTAAAGGGACCTCAACTTACAGAGACACAGTCCACAGGCTAGGCATCCCACAGGTAGTGTAGCCTATAAATTGAGGCACAGAACAAGCAAGGCAGCCGCACACTGGTCCGATGATCAAAGAGCAAGAGACAAGAAAGGTGAGGCTCACTGAGCCATTATCTCTCCGCCCTTCAGTTAATCCTTCTTGTATTTATCGGGCAGGCTGGCATAATAAACTATATCAGCCGGGAACCATTAGCTTTCTTCACTACATTTGCTTATTCACCCGCTTTGCCTTCAGCGGTTGTGTCGGGAAGGTGAGCATCATTGAATGCCAGTTTACTAGAAGAAAGTATTCTTGCATTGAGGGAGTCAGTTTGGGTTTTTGAAAGCCACATGAAAAACAGAACCCAGGTGAGGCTCAAGAAATATCTCCTCCTATAAGGGCTCAAGGAGGCTGGAAGAAATAGCTCTGAGCTTGGAAAAAGGTGCAGAAAAGAGGGTACCATGACTTTGAACCAACTCCCTGACATGAGACAGATATAGAGATAGAAGGGCATAGTGTCCCAAAGGATTTAATCACTGATGGGTGGATTCCTGGGCGTTAGAGAGCCTGAGGGTCTGAGAGAACTTTTCTGAAATGCTTGAAGCCAAGTGAAGAGTAGGGAGCCATCGGCCTCTGAGATCTTGAAGCATGTACCTCTGGATCCTTTCCACGCACGGGGACAAAGGTGGGCGAAGGACAGGTCATGGAGGGCCACTGTGGTTGCAGAGCCCAGAGCAAGGTGCTCAGATTCTGGAGACAAGCCTTTGGATGAGAGCGACACCCTGGGCACCCAGGAGGTGGCAGTAGATAGTCACTTGAGCTCTCCTGGATCTTCCTGGGAAGCTCTTTGGAGTTTTTTCCTCCATACTGCCAGTGTAGCCTAAAGGAATACAATTCCTTTCTGTTACCAGTTGCCTCCTGATCGTGTCTGCCCAGCACCCCTTCATTTGGGCAACAGCTTCATTGACACCCTTTCTTACCATTCACCCTTGCACAGAAAGCCCGCGAACTAGACTCCAAACCCTAAGCCCTGGGTGGTGGGTACCAGGCATAGCCTGGCCAATCACAGTTCACCTTCTCATAGCTGTCCCAGGCCTGGACATGTGCTCTCTGTGGAGCCAATCAAAATCCTTCCCCAGTTGGTGGGGGTGAGAGAAGCCAGTAGCCTGGGTCCCCTTGGGAAGCGCTGAGAAGGCGGAGCTTACTCTAGACACTAGGAGGCTTGTTTTCTGCTTGAGATGAGACACAGGAAATGGGCTTGTGGGCTAGCAGCAAGTCTCCTATCCCTAAGGAGGTTCCATGGCTGCTGTGGCTCCAGTAGCCCTTCCATTCTGTGGGCTGCCTCAGTATTCTTACCTTAAACCCTATTTTGGCCAAAGTTGCTTCTAATTGTCTTGGTCACATGCAGCTTAAAGAGATGCCTGGGGTTGGCAGCCTCTGGGGAAATGTGACTAAATTCCTCACCAGGCTTGTACTTTTTTTGGGGGGTGGGGGGCTGGGGGGAATCATGCCAGTGGAATTCCTTGCTTTGGTTACTTGACTGTGCATCAAAATCTCTCCACACACAAACAAGTGACGATGCCACCCATAAATGTCTTATCAGCATGTAGAAGACCAGACCTCGACTTCTGAGGAGCAGAATGGGTGGCTGGTCCGGAAATGCTCCTTTTCAAGAAAGCCCAACCCTGCTTTCCCCAGAGTGGGCTGGGGAGAGTGTAGGAAATGAAGGAACCGGGAAAGCACGTTTGGAAACGCCAGCAGTAAGATGCATGGCTGTGGTAACGACAGGCATGATGGGCCGTCTCTGACTGCGTGCAAGTGTGCCCAGAGCTGTCTTTCAGAGAAGTTTACATGGACAGTGGCAACTTGGAGCTGGACAGAGGTGTGAATGAGAAGATGGGGGGGGGGGCGCTGCCTGGGCCTGATGTCAGAAGTGGATAGGAAGAAACTCGTTGCTGTCGTTGATGGAAACGTCTCCTGAAGAAGACCTGCAGGAGGAAAATGGAGTGGCTTCAAACTCGGGCCGATAAAAGACAATGTGAAATGAAAGGTTTCCAGATTGAGCAAGCCTCTTGGCCGTCTGGAAATGCATAGTCTGAGAGCGAGATTCCAATGGAAGGAACCAGGGCAAGACATTGGGAGGCCAGATGAGTTGTGGAATGGAACACCTGTCACCAGCGCTGTCAGCCTTCACCTAATTCACGGTCACAAGTGAGAAAAAGAAGAGGGTACGATTTCCCAAGTGCTCATGAAACTTCCAATACTGCCGGCTCTGCAGACAGGCATTGCCACATCACTACCCCAGGAGGGGGCTCGCCTGCTCAGAAATAGGGAGGACTTCCCAAAGCGGAGGATTCAATCTGGAGAGTGGTTCCCAGCGGGAGACGGAGGAGCACAGGTCAAACTCAGAACCACAGCCGAATCCTCGCCCACGAAGAGCAAGCTCAAGGAAGATGGTTGGCCGCTGGGTCTTCGGAGAGAAAGTCCAACCAGGTAAGAGACGACAAAGGCTGATGGAAGCAGAGTCTAGATGCCAGCTCCTCCCCATTGCCCCTTTGGTGCATGCTTCTCCATGAACAGCCCTGGGAGAAGCCAGAGAGAAGCAGGGTGTTGTCTGGACCATCAGATCCCCGGGAAAAAACAACGGAAAAAAAACAAACTTCATGCTCCAGAGTGGGGTCTGACTCAAAGGTCCTAGGGGACAAGGTAGGGTTATTCTTGTGGGGTTCCCAAGACTGTCAGTCTTTGTGAGAGTAGAAAGCCTCATCTTTCTCCCGCTGAGCAGCTGGTGGTTTCAAACTGCTGGCCGTGTGAGTAACATACCAACACGTCACCCATGATGCCACCAGGGCACCGGGATCCCAGGAAAAGAGGAGGATTCAGCGATCCAGGGCTTCCAAAGAGCCACACAAATCAAAGCATGTGCCTGTGTTTTCCCTCCTTACAAGTTATTTTGAGTAATCTCTTTATCGCGTAACCCCATTGCTATTGAGTTGATTTTGACTCAAGTCGACAGGTAGATAGATCAGGGATAAAGGGGTTGTCTTCACCAAATGCCACAATAGAGGGGTTGGGAAAACATCAGATACACTAATTGGACACCTATGGGAAAATCCAAACTGGGCATGCACAGACCCAGGCCAACTAGGCCCAGGTGGAAGCCAACCTGGGCACACCCACACTAGGTACCAGCAGTATTACATCACACAGGTGTGCCTAAACTCAACCAATAAGGTCAGCCAGTACCTCAACCACGCCCCTGCCCCCAAGTAGGGACAGGAGGGGATAAATAGCATACTGAGGCAAGCCACTCCCTCTAGTTTAGGTGCTCTCTTGTAGGTCTGAGTGTGGGATTCGCGCCCTATATGCGTGCCCTCTCTGGGCTCTATCTCTCCCCTCCACACTCTGGTTCCAAGCTCTTGTTCCAGTGCTCCTTCCACGTGTTTTCCCGCACCCCTCGGAAGTGGCTGAAGTGTGTCCATTGTCTGTTGCGAACCCCTGCTCGGTCTCGCACAGCCTCGCATGCTCTCCAGAGATAGCATGTACTTTGGAGACGGTAAGACCTGAAACTTCCCTTTCCCTCATAAAAGTTACTTGGATTTACAGAAGTGCTTCTGCCACATGAATTCTTTCAGCGCTGAGAGGCAAGAAACCTCACACAGTGACTGTAGGGGATTCCGACACTGTGCAGTGAGTCTTTATGAGCGCATCGCAGCGCCTCCTGGGTGGTTTAGCTGCTGTGACTTGATGTCTGTTACAGTGACTCTTATTCAAGGTAGATAGAATTATTATTCATAAAGCAGTTCTTTTTGAATATTGATGCTTTAATATATTCTTATGTATGTGTCATTTCCTCCTCATTTGATCCTCTAGAATTATGGTCCAGTGGGTTATGCCTTGGGCTGCTAACTGCAAGGTCAGCCGTTCGAATCTACCAGGGGGAAGATGAGGCTTTCCCTTCCCGTGAAGAGTTATAGCCCCCCAAACCCACAGGGACAGTTCTACCCTGCCCTTGGGTTGCTGTGAGTCAGTATCAACTCCATGGCAGTGAATTTGAGTTTGTGTTGCTTAGGTAGTTTTTGTAGCTTAAGCTATTTCTAATCTTGGCATCGAAATAAAAATTTTCCTGAAGCTGATGGTGGTAGCAATTGTACAATCCTGCTTGATGTGATTGAACTGCGAAATGATATGATACCTGTATTAGCTCCCAGTAAAATGGTTTTTGGGGGAAAAAGGAAAGTGATAGCAGAATTTTGTGTTGATGATGTCTAAATAAATAGGTTGATATGTTTCAACAAAAAAACCCCAGTTTCCTGTATTTCTTCTGAGTTCTGTGTTAGACTTAAAAAGAACCTCTTCAAGCTAATACTTTTCATGAATCCACTGGTTTTCTGTAATACTTGAGGCCAACAAAGAAAGGCATCATCTATGGAAGCTTCAGGACCCCCCCCCCCCAAAGATTTCATACAGGTCCCCTGGAGAGGGAAACCGGCAGCAGCAGGTCTTGGGTTGGAATTCCACTCATTCCAAAGACCCTCAGCACCCTTTTGCTTCATCTGCAATGTCAGGGAACAATCAGATCGGCTAGGAACCTCACTGCCATGTCTGTGACCAGGGAGTGGAGCCAGGGTATTCTTTTAATGGCTTCCTGCAGCTGGTCTCTGAGTTCAAGGAACTTCACACCCAGCAAGGGAAACCCTTACAGTCCAACTCATAATCCTGCAGGCCCACTGCTCCTCAGAGAGGCAGGGACTCGGGATAGGGCAGGTAAAAGCTGGGGTTAGAAATGAATTGAATCTGGAGAAATTGAAAGCAGGGAGATGAGCAGGAAATGCATTTGAGAGGTTGGAAGAGGACGCTTCAAGCATGCCACGCTTGGCCCAGACAGTGCCCTCTGCTAGAAGGACGACCTGCTCACCTGATCTTCCCCTGGTGCCTCATCCTCTTAGCTCAGCTCCTCCAGCGTGGCCACCTGTCTGACATTGTGCCCCTCCCTCTACATTCCCATACTTCCTCTACAATCTTAGTAGATCACCTTGCATCTGAATTCTTTCTGTTGATTGTTTCCCACACCAGAGTGGATACCCCAGGAGAGAGCAGGAACCAGGGACCTCCATCCCAGCACAGTGCCGGGCACAGAGTAGGGGCTCGTGTTTTGGTTGAATGGATGCATGCAGTCTCAGAATCTGCTTCCTCCAGCACACCGACTGCAAACCAACATAATTTAAAAGCCCATATTGTAGGCTTAAAATATTAACAAGAATCATGGTCAATATATACCTATATCTTTGCCATTTCAGCAATTATCATGTATAATTCAATGATGTTAACTGTGCTTACCACGTTGTACAACCACCCCTTTAACAGTTTTTCCATTAACGCATCAAGCTCTCAGTTATTATTGGGTGAATGGATGGTGGGAAGATTTAATTTTGAAATCTTTGGAGTGACTTATTTTATGAAAGTTCCAGGCTAGAAAATGGCAGCTATAAAATGTATATACAGTATGGGTTTAGCTGAGGGAAGGGTACACACAGACAACTCTACCACACACAATTTACATATAAAACACTTAAAGCTAACAAAATCCGATCATGACTTTTCTGTGGATATTAGAGCTAAAGGGTAAATTTTGTTTTCTTCACATTTCCATTCTC
>NW_022111368.1:13885867-13895860 GCF_000313985.2 Echinops telfairi
CCCCCCGCCCCCAAACACAGTCCTTTTGTTATCAGGTGGGGAAATGAAGAAAGTGATTTAAAAACACATTTAGAGGACCAGGCAATATTAGGAGTTCACGGAGAGTCATAATTAGTAAAAAAAGAAAAAGAAAAAATCCAATAAGATATAGGCTCCGTTTTCTGTTCATAAATTGAGCAAATGTGATTAATTTAGTTTGTATGTTACTTCTGGCCTGCAGAAGGGCCGTGGGTCGAGCTGTTTTTCTAGATGGTGGTTCCCCTTTCACCCCTAGGAGGCAGCAGATACCTAACTCTGCCTGCATCTACTGCCTCCCAGCAGAGGTAGGAGCCGGCTGGATCCTGGGGCCTTGACTCAGGAGCATTCCTAAGCATTCTTAAGGACCTCTATTGATCTCAGCTAAAGTGACAGGCTTTTGTTTGTTGTAGTTTGCTTTTCAAAAAAGAAGAGGGGAGGGGGAGGGAGAAGGGAGGAAGGACAATGGGCTGACGTCAAGGGAGGGCATTGTAATCCCCCAATGAATGAAGAGACACAGGCCGCATGTGAACTGCTGAATGTAAAACTGATCTGCTCTGTACACCTTCACCTGATTCCCAATAAGAAGTCCGGTGTTTTGTTTTTTAATGTCATTGTGTTTTGGTATGTGCTGTAGTGTCAGTTCCGATCCATGGGGACACTCTACACAAGATGGTGGGTGGGCTTTGTGCTAATCCACCTGTTGAAGGTCTTTCTCTTTCTTTCCCCACTGCCTCCCTGCTGCTTGACAGACCCTCAGCTTTCCCTGGGAGGCCTTTAAAGGAGCCCTGTAAGTTGTGTGTGGGGTTGCTAACATAAGGTCAGCAGTTCAAAACCACCAGGGGCTATGAGACAAAAAGATGAGGGTTTCCACTCCTATCACGAGTTACGGTCTTGGAAACCCACAACACCGTTCTCTTCTGTCCTATAGGGTTGCTATGAGATGGAATTGCTTCAATAGGAATGAGTTTCTTTTTCTGCTTCACCAGGCACAGTGCCATTCTCCAGGAACTGGTCCCTCCAGATAAACACGTGCAAGCTATGTGAGACAATGTCGCATCACCCTCATCGCTAAGAAAAAAGTTTTAGCAATAGGATTGCCAATTTTCAGAGATGTTAAAATGTGCCTTGTCCTGGGGAAAATTCCGCCTCTTGATCCCACAGAGTCCATGATCTGGGGGTGGGTGGGTGTACCCACCTCCCCAGTGTTATTGTTAACCCTCAGAGACCTGGCCATCTGGCCATTGTTCGGCTGCCAGTTGGGCCAGAGTTCAGTTCAGATCAGAAGGTAACCAAAAGCCATAGCCTTGGGTGTCCCACATGTCAATACGAGACTCTCAAGCCTGGTCTTCTCTGCCCCGTCCCACCCCATGCAGTCAGTCCCTTTCCGCGCCGGAAACGGTTCACGGAGTCTTGGAGAAGCCGTCAGAGGCCACTCTGTACTCTTCATTGTCCTGTGAGCTCTCCTCCCGGCTTTTTGCCACATCAGGCTGTGGTCTGGTTTCACTTAAATCCGTTCATTTAAGAAGACTATGGGGGGAAAAAAGGCTAACATAAATTGGGAAGCGAAGTCCCCAAGGCAGTATGCCCACCCAACCCCCCACCCCCACTCCCCGCTGCCTTCTGTTATTTTCCGCCCCCAGAGCGTGGGTGGGTTCCTAAATCGTTTCCTGGCACGCTGGGCCCGGGAACATTCCAGTCCGTCCTGTGGATTCCTGATAGCTCAGCAGCCCTGGGGGGACATGAACTGGCCCATACTGTTGCTTCTACATTTTCTGACTTTACTCCTTCTCATCCCCATACCCTACCATTTCTGTTGGACATTTCTAAAAAAAAAAAAAAAATTAATTTAATTTGTTCTAGGATCCCTGGTGTGATGGTTACACATTGGGCTCCCAAGGTCAGCAGTTCAAAGCCACCAGCCACTTCGTAGGAGCAAGATAACCTTTTTTGACTCCCATGAAGATCCAGCAGACCTTTAAATCACCTGTGGGTGAACGCCACAGTTTTAGATCCCCTCTGGGCTAGCAGGCTGCAGTTTGAGAGTTTCCTGAAGCAGTTATTTGTTTTCTAGCATTTCTCTAGCACATCGTTGGGAATGAAACTACCAGGGAGCAAATGGCCTTTGGAAACCAGCGAGAGTGAGTGTGTGCTGCTGCTTTTTTTTTTTTTTTAAAGGATGGACTCCATACAGAACCGAACCTCCCGTAGGACTGACTGTCAGGCCACTCCTTTGGATGCGTTTTCTGTTTCAGAGAAAAGGTTGTTTACATTAAAGCAAAAACAAACACACAGAACCCACAAGTCTCTTTCCAATAAAAGCAAGGAACTTTCCCTTTGTGAGATTCTGTGGGACAACATTTCTTCAAAGGAAAGCCACGTTTCAGTTAAAGCAAGGAGAAGGAGCAAACATTCTGCTAAAGAGCTGAACTGTTCCAGAAGGTTCCTAGCAATAAAACCCAGCTGGGTGCTCAAGGGTTAGAGGGGTAACCTGGACAAGGAGGCTAGGCCAGGGAAGGATCACCTACCAAGAAGGGCAAGAGAATCCAGCGGTTCAGGGCACAAGGCTCTGGAAATTTTCAACACCTGCTAGCATCACACGCCTCACCACAGAGAAGTTGTTCCAGCCATCCTATTAGGAATGAGTTCATGAGTGGCCCACGAATGAGGTTATAAATAGCCAAATGGCCCTTGGCAGAAAAAAGGCTCCCCACCCCTGCTTTAGGGGAATGGGGTTGTTGAGGGAAACCAGTGGAAAGAAGCAGAAGGGAGCCGGTGGCCTTAGGGCTTTAGGAAGGGCTAAGTGAGAAATTGTTCCGTGCCTCTGAACGTTTCTTTCCGTCTGGTTTCCATTACGTCCTCAGCTGCCCCTTGTCCCCACTGTCATCTACCAGAGCAATCCTATTGCTGCCGTTAGATGCCATCAGGTCGATTCCAGCCCATAGTGACCCTATGCACCACGAGCTTGAGCCTGTTGTTGGGGCCACTGTGTCCATCCTTCTCCTAGAGGGCCATCTTCTTTGTCGCTGCCTGTGGGAGTCACCTAATCTGGTGTCAATTTAAGGATTAAGAGTGTAGGGGTGGAGTCTGGACTGTCAATCTGGAGATAGCCAATGGGACTTCTGTGTGGGTCTGGCCTTCTCCTGAGAATTCTGGGAAATCTGATACTTCCTTCTTGGAGGTGGAAGACACCTCTCTCTCTCTCTCTCTCTGCTACTCTCTGGGAGACATTGCAGAAGACAAGCCACATGGATGCAACCAGACCTCTGATGCCAGAGAAGCCACACAGAGACCCCTGCCAGCACTAAGCTGTTTCCAATGACACTGGATCCAAACACTTTCTACCCACTAGCCTGTGATCTTCTGCATTCGGCGTCATTGCATGTGTTTCGTGAGTCTGAAGAGGACTTTTTAGATTGAGATCAGAAATATGGGCTAATACTGGACTTATGGACTTGATCTGGACTGGGCTGGGATGTTTTCTCAATGTTCCATTGCTCTTGTATATAAGTCTCTTTCTTATACACATATGTGTGTCCATGGATTTGTTTCTCTAGTCTACCCGGACTAACACACTGCCCCTCTACTTTGGCAAGCCCGATGTGCTTTTCCAGGACTGGTCTCTTCTGTAGTATGTAGGTCAGAGTCCCGTCATCCTGGCCTCGAGGGAGCACTCTGGCCATATTTCTTCCGAGACAGATTTGCTTGTTCTTTTGGCACTGAATGGGACTTTCCATGTTTTTCTCCACAACTCAAATGCATTGATTCTTCCCGGGTCTTCTTTATGCAGTAGCCCACTTTCACATACATATGAGGTGATCGACATCATGCTTGGATCAGGTGCCCCTTAGTCCTCAGAGTAATGTCCTTAACTTTTCAATCCTCTAAAGAGGTCTTTAAAAAAAAAAAAAACTTTTATTGGGGACTCTTACATCTCTTAACACAAGCCGTCCATTCATCCATTGTGTCAAGCACATTTGCACATATACTATCATCATCATTTTCAAAGCATTTTCTTTCTACTTGACCCCTTGATATCAGCTCCTCATTTCCCCCCAGCCCTCCCTCATGAACCCTTGATAAGTTATAGATTATTATTTTCATATCTTACATCGTCCTCTGTCTGCAATGTCTTTTGATCTCTTGACTGCTGCTCTGATTGCTTGACTGAATGGAAGCAATCCTTTAGAGCAGGTTAATTGTTCTAAAGCCTCACCAAAGACAAAGGCCAGAATGTGGCAGTCAACAAGGGCTGACATCTTACCGCTCTGACTTCATCTCTCCCCGCTCTCCATACACCTTCCTCCTTTGCTGGAGCCTTGGGTCTTTTGCCCGTCAGTACCTTTATTCCCCTGAGAGGCAAGCACACTCTCTTTCTTTCTTCCTCCTGTGTCGGAATGCCACCTTTCCTTTAAGGTCTTCCTTCCATAATAATGAAAACTCCACCCTTTCCCCCAACAGGCCCTGTCCTTCTACCTTACATCTTCTTGGCTTGTGCTAGAAAAGGTTCTAGGACAGATCACTTTCTCAAACAGTACGTTCTGAGTGACTGTGAGGTTATCCAGCTGTCTTCATTAGGATGGAGCTGCACAGGGCCAGGACCTTTGGTCTGTTCTGTGTATTGCCTTGCCCACATTGCCTGTAACAGTGCCTGGTGCCCATAGTAGGTGTTCAATAAATATTTGTTGATTGGATAAATTGCGCAGGCGCACCTGGTACTGTTAGTGGTGGTGGTGGTGGCTTTACACTCGATGTTCTTGCATTCTTTGACAATATATAGTTGTGGTAGGGGTGTGTGTTCTCTGACTGTGTAGGTTGTGGGTAGGGGTATATGTTCTGTGACTGTGTGTTGGTTTTGGGTAGGGATGTGTGTTCTGTGACTGTATGTAGGTTGTGGATTAGGGGTGTGTGTTCTCTGTGTAGATTATGGGTAGGGGTGTGTGTTCTCTGACTGTGTGTTGGTTGTGGGTAGGGATGTATGTTCTGTGGCTGTGTGTAGGTTGTGGATTAGGGGTGTGTGTGCTGTGACTGTAGGTTGTGGGTAGGGATGTATGTTTTGTGACTGTAGGTTGTGGATAGCATGCGTGTTCTGTGGCCGTGTGTAATTATAAGTAGAGGTGTATGAGTTGGCTTTCATTTTCCCTCTAAAGGTCACTGTTCAACTCCTCAGCCTAAGCAGTAGAGGTTGGCTTGTAAGCCATGTTTTTGAACTTCATGACCCTGTTTCACCAAAGCCGAGAGACCTTCAGAGCAATTGGTTCTGAAAGGCTGGCAATCTATGGACTGACCAGTGACCTGCGTTGTAATGTGGCTCACACAGATGAATGGCCAATGAGATTCCTTCATGTGGGAATTTGAGCTGGAAAATAATAATAAGTCAGTTCACCAGTTAACATTTCATGGAAAGTGGGAGTCAAAACTAAAGAGTAGTGACCACAGGGGGTAAGCAGAGCTACCTTTAGCACAAGTTACCGAGAAGCAACAAAAGTAAAGGTCCTCTATGGACGGTGGCCAGTCAAGAGAGGTGGCTAAAGACGAGCAAAGCAGAAAAGCTGGAAGAGTAGCTGTTCCCCACAATTGCCTGGTTCTCCACAGCTTTCCAGTTGGCATTCCAGGCTGTGTTTATCTGTATCGTAAACTTCCCTCTTCTGGAAATAACTTGAGTGGGTCTGTGTCTCTGCTAATCAACAGAGCTGATTATAACAAGTAGTGTTTTATCAACTGTCTTATCAGAGGCGTCTCTGTGCTAGTAAACAGTGGTGTAAGAGTATCTCTGAGAACAGCAAGAGTTCGAGGAAAGCAGCTGGCGGAGTTATGCTAATGCCTTTCTAGGAAGACACCCCCGCTGCTCTCCCTGGTGATTTCACACAGTGGCATTTCATGGGAGAAATGACACAGCATAATGATGAAGACCAGGCTCGGGAGTTTGAGTCCTGGCCCCGCTGCATGTGTCATTCATGGTAGCTGAGTAGATTCTGACTCACAGCGACCCTTCAGAGAAGATCTGCTCCGTGGGGTTTTCTAAGCCATAATCTTGACAGAGAAGATTGCCTGGTCCTCCGGGGAGCCTCTGGGTGGGTTTGAACTGTCAGCTTTCAGGTTAACAGCTGATTGCCTACAGGTTATGTCACCCAGGCACCTCTACTAGTTGTATAACCCTGGCCAAATGATTTAACCACCTGGTGCCATAGTTTCTCCATCTATTAAAGAACAACAACAATAACTAATACTTTCCTTGGGAGGAAGATGAGGCTTTCTCCCCCTATGAAGACTTAGTGTCAGAAGCCCACAGGGATAGTCGTGCTCTGTCACATAGGGGCACTATGAGTAAGAATCGGGACTTCTGTTTTGGAATACTTTCCTATAGGGTTGTGATCTTTAGGTTTTAGGTCAACTTGGGCGGGCCAAGATTCTCCCATGAAGTGATCTCACACAAGAGATGGGCTCTTCTGTGAAGCAGCCAGGCAGATTGGGGAAGAATAGGGTAGAGTGCCACCTCCTTGATCTAGTCACAGCCTTGAGACAATGGAGGGAGGTTGCATGTATAGATTGACTGCAAGGAAGCCAGCTCAAATCTACCTCTGGATCTGGACCCTCCATCTGGTACCTTGACTTCCTGTTACATTGCCTGCCAAGCCCAGGAGCCATTCATGGACTGCTGACCTTGGATTCTTTCAGTGGACCTCAGATTCATTCAGGTTTGCATCTAGCCTGTGGTCTCCCTGTTTCATCTGCCTGCTTCCTGCTCATCAGCCCCTGCAGCGACATGAGTCAGGAGATGTCTCCCGTTACATCTGACCTATGGCCTTGAACTGGACTGGACTGCCCCATTTGTACAATGGTGTGAGCCATTTCTTAATAAAAATCTTTCTATCCATGTACACATATAGGAGCCACTGGTTTTGCTCCTCCAGAGAGCCCAGCTTAACCCAAGGGAGCCCTGATGGCATAGGGGCTACATTTTGGGCTGCTAATGGCAAGCACAGCAGTTCAAAATCATCATCCAGCTCTGGAGGAGAAAGATGAGGCTTTCTATTCCTGTAAAGAATTACAGTCTCTGAAACCCACAGGGGCAGTTCTGCCCTGTCCTGTAGGGTGGCTATAGGTCATTTGACGCCATGGCAGTGAGTTTGAGATAAGTGCTTGAACATGGAAAGTGATCAATAAATGTGAGGTAGAGTTTATATTTCAATCTATTATTTGACCGATCTTTGTAGCTAGACACAGCTCATGAATCTGGGGCCTAATGATGATCCATACTCAATAAAGCCTTATGGTTATTCTGATTCTTCGATGTTATTCTGACAAGTGTGGAGGATGAAACCAACTGTTCATGAACATGAGGTGACACGGTTGGATAAAGGGTTCTCAGGCACCGAAGGAGAGGTTGAAAAACTGGTATGGGATGCAAACATCCTCAATTGAATAGGACTGTATCACTTTAGGAAGACATCCCCTTGAATGCGACTAGTGGTACCATTTAGATTAGGACAATCACTCGCACCAGTGATGCTGTAAAAGAGGGGCTTTTGGAGAAGGGCATGGCCTGAAGCACATCAAACTCAGCATAATAATGACCTAGATTAGAAGAGGGGATTTTCCACAGTGGGCAGTGTGTTTTTATCAACTGGTTGGGAATACATAGATATTCACTGTATTTTAAATATATATGTGTATAAACTATTTTTTTTCAATTTGAAACTTACCCCCTTGAGCCATTCATAAGTAAAGTGATGGAAAATGATGCCAGTAATTTCTAAATTATCATGTATATTTCCTGCAAATAAAGGTATTCTTCCATATAACCAAAATGCAACCATTAAAACCAGAAAATTTTAAGTCACTTTTAAAATCTAGCATACCACTCCAAAACAAAACAAAAGGAACTCACTGCTGACAGGCTGATTCCAACTGATAATGGTCCTGCAGGACGTCAGACCTGCCCCTGTGCGACTTTGCTAAAGACATCTATTAGTCTAGTAGTTGTTTTGCGGATTCCTTGGTATTTCTACATAAACCATAATATCACCTGCAAACGGTCACTTTTACTTCTGTGTGTTTCTTACTGTCTATGGGAGTAGAGCCTTCCTCATTCTCCCTTGGTGGTGTGGGACAGCTGCCCGTGAGACTAGCAGCCACGCTCTGAAGCACTGCTTCCCCAGGACTTCACAGCACCCCACTGAAGCCTGGTGAAGATGCCATGAATATGGGAAGAACAGACGTGCAGCTATCCTTAATATGTTACAAAGTCAAGTCAAGCATTATAAAAAGGAATACATCGCATAACCGTGTAGGTTTTCCCTAGGAATGAAAGGTTAGTTAAGCATTCAAAATTCAATCAATGTAATTCACACTGTTAACAGAACATAGGAGCAAAGCAATGTGATAATCTCAGAAGTTGCAGAAAAAGCATTTGACAAGATCAACATCCTCTTATAATAAACTCTACCAGATTAATTAGGAAGTAAGGAATTCCTTTAAGCTGATAGAGGATCTTTGTAGAGGTACAAAGATCTGAAGCTCATAAACCTAATGGCTAAAGGCTGAACTAGTTATCATTGAGATTGGGATCAATGAAAGGATATCGGCTGTCACTATCTGGATTCAGCCTAATGGAGGATCTAGCCATTAAAATAAGGCACAAAAAAAAGAAAGCCATGAAATTGGAAAGAAAGAAGTAAAAGTGACCCTGTTTGCAGGTGATATAATTGTTTATGTGGAAAACACCAAGGAATCTACAAAGCCTACTAGAATTAATAAATGTCTTTAGCAAGGTCCCAGATGAAAGTTAATATACAAAAAAATCATTTTTTATATAGGAACAGAAATTTAGGAAAGAGAAAGAGAAAGAGAAATTTAGGAAAATCTTACACCACTTATTGTAGACCAAAGATATTTAGGAATAAATTTAACAAAATGTAGTCAAATCCTCTACATTAAACATTAGATATTACTGAGTAGAATGAAGAGAGACCTAAATAAATGAAAAGACGTACAATGTTCATGGATCAGAAGACTCAAAATTGTTAGGTGGTCTTTCCCCCAAATTGACCTATAGATTTAATGCAATTTCATTCAAAATGCCAGTAGGTTTTGTGTGTGTGTATGTGTGTGTGAAGAGGTTGACAACCTGATTCTAAAATCCAAGAGACCTAAAACAATAAAAACAATTTTTTTAAAAAGAACAATGGCAGTACATAGAAATACTTCAATTTTCCTGAATAGAGTCTCTCTCTCTCTTTCATTACCTTTTACCTACTGTCTTCCCCTTTATCACTTGTTTAGAGTCAGAAACTAAGACTATTTTAGGTAAAATTAATAGGTCAATATCTTAATATATTACCTTCCGGGCCCTGAAGCATTAGAAATACTATAAATAGGTTTTAAAGAGTAGAACCTTATTTTTTAACAGTTCCGGAGGTTAACAGTCAAATCAGGGTCTCAGACATCCTTGGGCGCTTAGCAATCCGCACATGATACAGGTCTTCCCCAGTTCTGTGTCTACATGACATTCACAGGTATAGGGATTTAACTACATGACATTCACAGGCATAGGGATTGGGACTCCAGCACATATTTTGGGGGACACAATTCAATCCATAACAAATAATGATTCTTTCTTTAGAATATTTAGTGCTATGTAAGTCCTGGGAGAAGCTAGCTCCATATCCATAGATCCCAGGTGCTCAATGAAAATTTGTTGAATTGAACTAGACAGGAAAGAAGGAAATATCTATTGAATAAGTTAAATTCTTCAAATCAGCTCTGGCTATTTGTGGAATAACATTGTATCACTCTCCCAAGAGAAGGAGAGCAAATGTGTGTGTGGGTGCATGTGTGTATGTGCATGCACATGTGTCCAAACAGTCAAATGCATTTATATTTCTAAGAATTAACGTACACTGAGGGGCTGGCCCCAATCCCAGCTACATGAACAGACCCCTTCTCCCCAGAAGAATTCACTTCAGAGGACAGCGC
>NW_022111368.1:13897496-13903940 GCF_000313985.2 Echinops telfairi
AATTTATAAATTATCAAGGGTTCATGAGGGAGGGAGGGGAAAAATTGAGAAGCTGATACCAAGGGCTCATGTAGAAAGAAAATGTTTTGATAATGATGATGGCAACAAATGTACAAATGTGTTTGACACAATGGATGGATGGATGGATTGTGATAAGAGTTGTAGGGGCCCCCAATAAAATGATTGACATTTTTTAAAAGCAGCATACAGATATGTTGGAGTGGTCATGGCATTTACAGCCGAATCAGTCTGGTGTGATCCTGGGCCTGCCTTTTATCATAGTGATCTTGGATTTTCTTCTTTTTTTTTTTTAAACGATTCCTACTTGCAGAGTTGTTGGACGGTTTAAATCACACGTAAAACTCAAAGGTCAGTGGTTTGAACCGACAGTACTCCATGAAAGGAAAGACCTGCAGCCTCTGTCCACTCACCATCCTTTGCCATGGGGTCGATTCTGACTCAAAGCAACCTTCCATCGGTTTCTGAGAGTCTACCGCTTTATGGGAGCAGACAGCCGCACCTTCCTCCTAGGAAGCGGCTGGTGGGTTTGAACTGCTAGGCCTTCCCTTGAGCAGTCCGACAGCACCCCAGGCTCCTAGTGCTCCTGTACCCTCCTGTACGATGGCACCCTTGGGGCTCTGTGGCACAGTGTACTGTATGCCTGGAGAGATAACGAACTGGAAGAGACTCAGTGGCTTACAAGAAGAGGGGCTAGCATCGGGCACAGTGTTTGTGTTTGTTTTAGGGATTCTCTCCTTTAATCTTCTTTTGTTTATTGTAGAGAAACTTGTTTATTAATTTTTTTGGTTCAGTATTTTAGTATTCCTGACTTTACTAAAATCAGAGTTAACCCGCCCAAGGTCCCACAGCTCTTCAACTCCACGCAGTCTATTGACCGTAAGTCACCTTTCATCAAGCTCAGAAAGGTTAAGAAGGTGTATGCTTCTTTTAACCCTTCCTCTCTCCCTTTTCATCCCCTCCTTTCCCTCCTCCTTCAGTACTAGTTTAATCAGTCAGTAAAGTGATGAACAGAGGCCACTATTAGCCAAAGCAAAAAGGTGATTTTAGAAATTATCATACTTATTCTTTCCACCAGAAAATCTGGTGTCTTTTTAAAATGCATTCATCGTGAGCGGCACAAAATCCAGTAGCCCTCGGGAGCTCGTTTCCAACGTAAATATGTTCTCAGACTATCTGACTCCTCTGCCCTTCGTCTTGACAAAGTCAACTGGGTGTCGCTGAGGGTGACCTTACTGTGGCAGGAATCAGGACTGAGCTCTGCTTTACGTGAAGTAAGGAGCTCATTTGGCACTTTGTGGAGTTCTTGAAAAGGAAATGGAAAATGAGCCGACAAATTGAAACACAAGTGCTCCGAAGACAGGGCTCTGGGAATACTGTAGCTGATTAAAACAAAACAAAACACGGGTGGCGGCCAGCTGCTTCCGTGGCGCACTGCATTTGCAGAGCCCTGGTGTCTTCAGAGATGAGCCACTTCTCTGCGAGCTTCGACACACGTTTACTGTGTGGGGCAAACCCTCAAAACCATTTTCTCTTCCTCAGCCCCAACCCAGGCAACGCTCTGGGACGTGCTGCCTGCGTTAATGGCTTTTTCTCTTCAGCTGTGCAAGGAGTTGCCTGATTCTTAAAAAAGATTTTTTTTTCACGACCGGATCCCAAACCCTGGGCCTTCATTAGAGTTGGGTTTTGCAGATAAGGATACATAGGGTCATGGACTCTACTTGTGCCTTTCCAACAGCTCAGTGTTTCCCAAGACTTCTTCTCCACAGTGACCCGAAGAGGGATTTATCTTCTGCTTGTTTCATTTTTAAGGGCGCGTGATCTTCAAGGAGCCCTGGTGGGGTAGTGGACTGTGAGTTTAGCACGAACCGCCCGGTCAGCAGCTGGGACCTCCCAGCAGCTCTCAGGAGCAGAGGGCTGGCTGCTCCGGGAAGAAGCATAACGCCAGAGACCAAAGGCACAGCTGCCCTTTGCCCTCTGGGGGCGTTATGAGTCGGAATCAACTCGATGACAGCTTTTTCACTGAATACCCGCCCCCCCCCAATATATCTTCCTACTTGCTGGCTAAGATGCTCCGAGTTAGAATTCATTCATTCCATGTTGCGAATTGCTAGCCACAGGCGGGCAGGCCAAACACAGCAGGAACTCAGCATTTGAGAAACGCAGAGAAAGGCTTCCTGCTCTTGTAAAGATTTACAGCTTCGGAAACTCACGGGGGCAGTTCTACTCTGTACTGAAGGGTCTCGAGTCCGAATTGACTTGATGTCAGTGAGTTTGATTTTTTAGGGGGGGTGTGTGTGTGCGATAGATGCTAAGACTTTTGTGATCCCCCCTCCAAATCTGAAAAATCCGGGAATTTTTGCCAGAAGCCAGGCTTTTACCTGCTCCGTCCTCTCTGCTCGGTCTGCACTGCTGGGGCAGTTGCTCTTAAGTTTATGTGAACATCACATGAGTTTGTTATGGCTGTAAAACTAGCCCCCACCCCAACACACACACACACACACACACACACACACACACACACTTGCAGCCCAGCTCCCTGGGTCCCTGGGGCCTGATTCCTGAGCTCTGCAGGTATGCTGCCTGGGGGTCAGTGGGAGATATACAGCATAGCTTTGAGGCAAGTTAGAGAAGAACATTCAGAGGTTTACACTCTTCCTTATCAGCGTTTGATAACAGTAAACCCTCCATACACAAACCTCTGACCATAGAAAACAAAACCACTTCTAGTCGCTGGCTGGCCCTGTCTGCTCCTGTCGGAGCCTGGCCTCCCAGGGCAGTGAGCTCCTTTCTCACTAGTAGCCACAGAAGTCTTGCCTTTGCCCTGGGTGAGCCTTACACACACACACACACACACACACAAACACACACACCCTGTTTTAAAGGGAGTGATAGCACTTCCAGTGGTACAAATGCTTAAACTTGACCACTAACCCCAAAGGTTGGCAATTCAAAGCCACTCAGAGACACCTCCGAAGACATGGCTGCCGATCTGAGCAGTTCTATTCTGCACACACGAAGCCACCACAAGCCGTGGAATCAACTGTCCTGGGACTGCCACCTGAATGGGGCACTCACGCTGTGGCAGGGACTAGGCCGGGCACAGCTTCTGCCGCAGCTCATTCAGTTTTTCCAGAAGCTCTAGCAAGGTAAGCCTTGCTGTTCCCACTGTTTACTAAGAGAAGTGGCAAATAGGACTTAGAGAAGCCAGGTAATTTACCCAAGGTCAGCCAGCAAAAACGGGCAGAGGTAGATTCCAATTCTGGCCTTCCGTTTGCAAAGCTCCTAGCCCTCTGACTCGGCATCATTAACAGTTGCACTTGGAACTCTTGCCCCACTGCATTGGAGCTAGGAGAAGTTGAGAGATTGTATCTCTCCCTGCACCCTAACCATTTACCAACATTGTCTCCATCATCTTCTATTTTGTAAATTGACCACACAGGATACCATGGGATCCATGGACCTCTCTCAAGGATGTAGCTGGCTTACAGGGAGGTACTGTGATACCTTGATTGTTGACTGGCTCTGTGTTAGTCTGGGTGGACTAGAGAAACAAATCCAAGGAGACTCATATGTGTGTAAGAAAACTTTATAAGGCGTCATCAGAACAAAAAAATCTTACCATAGTGAATGATGTGGGAGTGCGGAGTGCAGACCCAAATCCCATTAGTAGGCCACTGGAGATCCCATTGCAGAGGGGTCTTGGGAAGGAGGCGAACCAGTCAGATTGCGATGTAGCAATGATGAAGAATGCAACTTTCCTCTAGTTCCTAAATGTTTCCTCTCCGCTCCGACTATCATGATCCGAATTCTACCTTGCAAGTCTGGCTAGACCAGAGGATGTACACTGGTACAGATAGGAACTGGAAATCCAGGGAATCCAGGGCGGATGATCCCTTCAGGACCAGTGGTGTGAGTGGCGATACTGGGAGGGTAAAAGGAGGGTGGGTTGGAAAGAGGGAACTAATTACAAGGAACTATATGTGACCTCGTCTGTCCTGGGGGACAGATAACAGAAAAGTGGGTGAAGGGAGACGTTGGATAGGGCAAGATATGACAAAATAATAATTTATAAACTATCAAGGGCTCAAGAGGGAGGGGGAGTGGGGAGGGAGGGGGAAAATGAGGACCTAATGCCGGGGGCAAAAAAAAAAAAGAAAGAACTTTATATCAAAGAGCAATTGTATATTAAGAAAACATCCCACCCCAGTCCAGATCAAGTCCACAAGTCTGATATTCGCCCGTATGTCTGATACCAGTCTATAAGTTTTTCAGACTCACAAAACACATGCAATGACGCCAAATGCAGGAAGATCGTAGGCCAGTGGGTGGGAAGTCTTATGGATCCAGTGGCAGTGAAAGCATCTCAGTGCTGGCATCTCTGTGGCTCCTCCAGCTCCAGGGCACGAGTGTAGCTCCATGTGCCTTGTCAGCAGGAATGTCTCCCAGGGAGTGAGCGTGTGTCTCGCATCCAGAGAGCTATTAGCGTATCTCCTTAGTGCCTCCAAATGAGGTCATCAAACTGAGACCTGATGGACAGGCTAAACTTTACCCCATTCACTTTTTTTAAAGGGAGTTTCCTTTTAGTATTTATTTTGAGGTATAATTTATAGAGAAGGTTCCAGTCTTTCATATTCATCAGCAAGTGATCAAGATCCTTTTCACATCATCATGCAATGCTGTCATCTGCATATTGCAACATTTTAATGAATTTTTCTCCAATTATGACACTGCAATTCATATAGGTATATACTCTCCAAACTAGAAAAAGAGGTACTTACAAAAATACATGCACAAATATATTCAAAGCAGCACAATTCACCATATCCAAAAGGTGAATGCCCAAAATGTCCATCAAAGGATGGATGGGGAAACCAATTGTGCGATGTGGGTGCAATGAATAGTATGTAGTGATCAATAGAATGAAGCACTGTAACGTGGCACTATGAATCTGAACCACAACAACAATTATGCAAGGTGAAACAAGCCATTCATGCATCACATTATTTTTTATATATATAAATTATACAGATAGAATGCAGAATAGTGGTTTTCAGAGGTAGGGTTAAAGAGAATGAGGACCAATTTCTTAATATTTATGGGTTTCATCTTGGCATGATAAAAATATTTTGAAACAAATACTATTGTGTTTATTGCATAACACTGTGAGTACATTAAATGGACTTTTTACTGTAAAATATTATTTTGTGAATATTGTTATATGACCTGTCCACCACCAACCCTGAAAAAAATATAAATTTCTTTATAAGTACTTTAAAAATTTTATTTATTTTCCTTAAAAATTTTTTTTTATCATTTTCCCCATTCACTTATCTCACATTGACAACAGATTATGTAACTACCACAGGCTCCAAGGTTGAACTACTCCAAACTGTGTACTACTCCACAGCAAAGTTTGAAAACAAATCTGCTAATTGTTCATAACTTTGCTTCATAGTCGAACTGAAAATCCAATGGGAAAAATCCTATACAGTGTGAGAGTGAGTCCCACGTGGAATCTCACCGACGGCACAGAGGGTGACTCGTCAGTCTAAACGCTGCGCTCCATCAGACAACTGAGAGTGCTTGTGTTAGTGCGGTAAGATGTTTGCGCATTTTTAAAAATTTGTACTTTATTTGCGTAAAATATTGTAAGCATACTTTGTCTGATTTGATGGCTGAAGATAACGAAACTAAGTTGACACTATCAACTTTTTGAAAATATAAATGTGATCAAAGTGGCTAATGTAACAAAAGGTGTGAAATCTTTAACCATGACACAAAGAACCCAGACCATGGAAGAGGTTGAAAAGTTACTGTTACTTGGAAGAGATCAGTAACAGCTCGATGGCGATAGCGTATCGAACGTGATATGTGAGAAGGCTAAACGCCACCCCGTCGTGACTTCGTGGGAAGTGAGTTCTGAGCAGGCGCAGTGTGGCGACACCGGGAAGGAACGGGCGGGCGCACACAGAATGCAGCCCAGCTCATGCGGTCATGGCTGAGTGTGTGGACTACGTGGGCGCTGAGGGTTTCCTTCCCCAGCAAGGGCTCAACTGTGACGAAACCAGACTCTTTGGGGTGGGGGGAAATGCCCATGAGGACCTTCATTACTGAAGAGGAAGAGGCATTGCCAGGCCCCAAGCCTGTGACGGATAGCCTCACTCTGTTGTGTGGGAACGCTAGTGGGCGTTTTAAATGGAAGCCCTTGCAAGTGTACCATCCCATAAAGAACAAAACATGATGAAGAATACCCTAAGTGTGATGTGGGCGGCAAAGAATAAAGTGTATGTGACCAGGCAGGTTTTCACTGAGTGAGTACATGATGTGGAGGAAAATACTTGCAGGAGAAAAACTTGCCTGTAGAAGCACTCCTCTTAGCAGATGACGGGGGAGGAGGAGAGACCGGAGCACATCCTGGCCCAC
>NW_022111368.1:13906976-13910515 GCF_000313985.2 Echinops telfairi
CAAGAGCCCTGGAAAAATCTTTTTCACATCATCCACTGCATGAGCCTTATTGACAAAGCCTGGAAGGATGTCTCCTACAGGACCACTAATTGCACAGCACAATTTGTGGGCAGAAGCTGCAGCAGAAAGAGACTGAAGTTGGAGGGCTCTGAGGAGGAACCTATTGTGGAGGGGACTGCCCAGGCAGGTGGGTGGGTGGAGAGGTTCCTGAAGAGGATGCAGAGGAGGGTAGAGCAGCACCACGCAGAGGGAGCTCACCACTGAAGAACCTCAGGGAATTCAAAAGGAGCAGCAGCAGGGAGCAGTTGAGGAAATCTCCTCAGAGGCATGAGGGAAGGGGGCAGGTCCCTCGTTCATTAATCAAAGAAAGGCCTGCTAAATGGACGGAGGTGGCCACTTTCTGGACAGACCATCCCCGGAGAAGGCAATGAGAGGCAGAACGGTGAACTTGGCCAAGGAAAATACTGCCTCTCACTTCAGCAACATTTTGACAAGAAGGCAGAAGCAGATGTCACCAGAAAAACTTTTCGTGAGCAAAGACCAAGAGAAAAGACCCCAGAAACAGTAGTGCCAGCAGCAGTCATTACGGAAGGAGACGCTCCTTCAAAAAATCATATTTCTCCTCCTCCTCCTCCAATTTCCCCCCAGCTCCCAGTATCCCAGGAAGCCTCCAAGTCAAGGTCAAGTCCCTGCACAAACATTAAAAAAAAAAAAAATTTTTTTTTACTGTATTGTGATTTGAAACTTAATGTACATAGTTATTGTGTTTCAGGGGATAATTTGCACAACCTAGGGCTTTTAACTTTGTGTTAAAGTCTTGGAAAAGTAAATTTATAAGTGTCATTTGGGGGCCTCAGAATCAATTATTTAGTTTTCCATTATTTCTTATGGGAAAATATATCCACTTGTCGAACTTTTCAGTGTTTGAACATGGATTTGGAATGAACTGAGTTCAACCATCAGGGATCACAGTACTTCTGCTACTTTAGTGATTGCGGTCGTTAGAGTCTATGCCGACTTGCTGGTACGCATGTGGAGGTAGGGGTGGAGTCCAGCCTGTCAATCAGAGGGTGGCCCGGTGATGCTTCCTTGGGGTGTGGCCTGTTATAAGAGACACTAGGAATCTTTGTCTCTCGTCCTTCACCTTCTTTCCTAGCTAGAAGAGCCTTGGCAGGGAACCGATTACAAGGGACTATATGTGACCTCCTCCCTGGAGGACTGACAACAGAAAAGTGGGTGAGGGGAGACGTCGGACAGGGCAAGATATGACAAAATACCAATTTATAAACTGTCAAGGGCTCATGAGGGAGGGGGTAGTGGGGAGGGAGGGGAAAATGAGGACCTAATGCCGGGGGTTTAAGTGGAGAGAAAATGTTTTGAGAATGAAGTACAAATGCGCTTTACACAATTGATGTGTGTATGGATTGTGCTAAGAGTTGTATGAGCCCCTAATAAAATGTTTTTAAAAAAAGAAAGAAAGAAAAAAACAAAGAGCCTTGGCATGGCCCGCTGTGGGCTGCCAGCCTGGGAGCAGTGGGTGCCCTGCCATCTTTTCACCGACCTTGGGTTCACACTACTCTGCTTCCCAATTCACCTTTCTGCATCATTGGCCTGTACCTCTGAGTCTGAAACTAGTCTCTGGCTGGCCTCTGACCTATGGACTTGAGTTGGAAAGAGCTGGACATCTTTTTAATATAAGATTGCTTCTCGATATAAAGTTCTTTCTTATACCCAGATGTGTGTCACTGCTTTGATTACTCCAGAAAACCCCGCCTAGCAGAGTAACAAGCCTCCTGCTCACCCCGTCCCCCAACCCCACGCGGCAACACACATTCAAGTGACTGCTTGAATAGATAGCGTTCCAAGAAAGATCTCAAATTTAAGGTGGAAAGCAACCGGATCAGAACGTTCTGGTGCTCTTCCAGTGGTTCAGTCAACCAGGAACTAAACCCTAACCTCCCACCCGAGGAAGACACTAGGATAAAGGGCAAGGCTTTTAAAGTGGATAATCATAAAGGCTATCAAAGGCCCAAAGGGAGGGAGGAAAATGTGACTGGAAGAGCCAGTCTCGGCAAGTAAGTAAATATTTAGACTCATTAAGTACAGGCTGGGAGCTGGGTGCTTGTGTGGGGGGCTAGACAGGAAGGGTCCCGTGTGTGGCCATGCTGTTCCCTGGGGACTGCCCACCGCGGGCTTTGGCCAGCTCTCCACTCTGCTCAGTATTCCCACGGATGGCCTGGAATCCCCCCTGTTTTTGGCTGTGCTTTCCACGACCCATGGCAAACAAATTCCTATTTGCTCAGCAGATTGGAGAGGAAGAAAAATTTTAGATTTCACTCCCTCCCGCTCCCCCCACCCCCTACAAACATAAAACAGGAACAAACGCAAAGACAACTGGAGTCCAATCAGATGACAGCAGAGTGAAGGTGGTGATTGGGAGACTGCTGTAGGTCTAGGCAGGCTTGAGTCTCTTGTACATCAGGTCATCATGAATCACACACAACTTTCCCCGACCTTGGGTTCACCCCACTGCACGCACCGGTCAGTGATTTCCCTGCTTCCCGCCCCACAACATCCGTAAGGTGGACTGGTACTGAGTGCACACACCAGTGAGTTTTTACCTATGCCTACACTCAGGTCACCACCCTGACCAACCACAGAATATCCCATTAGCCTAGAAAGAGTCCTTCTCCCCCACTTCGCTCAATGCCCATTCCTCCTTTTGTAAAGCAACCACTACTCTATTGCCACGCGGTGATTTCGCCTGCTCTTGAACTCTGTATAAATGGAATCACAAGCACCCACTTCTGTGGCTGGCTTCCTTAGTTCCATGTATTGGTGAGAGCCACCGAAGGTGTTGTGTGCATGAGCACTTTATGTTCTTTTGTGACCGAGTAGTATTCCATTGTAAGCATGTGCCTCAATTCTCTCCTTGCTGATAAGCATGTATGTAGTTTCAAGTCCAGGCTGTCAGGAATCCAGCTGCTGTGAACGTGTCTGCACCAGTCTTGCTGCGGCATCTGCGCTCAGTTCTCCTGGGTGTACCCTGAGCAGAAGGATTACTGGGTCAAAGGGAAGGCATAGGCTCATTTTTAGGAGACATTTCTACCTTCACCGTGTTTTGCTTCCCCCAAGCAGCAAAACTGGGACCGCTGTCTGCCCCCAAACCAACTTCTGGCCTGGAGTTCGGTCCCCAGGTTAGAGAGCTGGCTTCCAGTTTTAGAAAAACCTATTCTAAGAGAAGATTCCACTGAATGAATTTATCCCCATGGGATAAATTCTTTTTCAGTTACTTGCACATATAAACTTTTCCAGAGTTACTTTCCTCTACACACATGCACACACATGTAAACATTTCTCATTATAAAAGGAAAGAATACGGCTCCCTGTTCCACGCATCCCACATAGTACTGAGGTTGCGGATGGTGATGTCTTTCTCCCGTGGAGAGGCTGGTGCATCCGAATCACGGTTCTTTTCAGTTAGCAGCTGAGCGCTTTAACCACCGCACCACCAGGGTGCCTTGCTTTGCCTGTACTCG
>NW_022111368.1:13910952-13912748 GCF_000313985.2 Echinops telfairi
CGGATCTCTAGTACCTTCCTCTCTGGGAACCCTTGACCGTTCCCTTCCAGAAGCCAGAAAGCTCCTTTGTAGTCCACCCCATGCCCTGAATTCCATCTGCTCACATGCCGGCAGGGCAGGAGAGATGCTGATGATGGCCTGGCCTACGCAGGGGCAGGTGACTCAGACCTGTTTCAGAGAGATTATCTAGTGGGATCGTGCACTTTTTGTCCTTGGTGATGGACTTATTCCATTATGATGCTTCCAAGGGTGTGTGTTTTCAAAGGACTATTCCTTGACCTCTTCTTTTTCTTTTTGGCTTAGAGACAAAGGCATCTGCTTCTTCCTCCACCAGGCTACCCCCTATCCCTCCACCCCAACTCACCTAACAACCCAGTGTGTGACTTCCCCACGTGTTCTTCCTTTCCTCTACACACATGCACACACATACTCTCACATCTTGCTTTCCACACGAAGGATTTGCTTGTGGAAGTCGCTCCAAATCCATCAGGAGCCCTCTGATTCTGTCTTCAGGTGGTTGCGCCACCTTCCGCAGTTTGGGTGTACAACAGTTTACCAGCCACCCCTTTCTGATAGACACTGTGTTTCCTGTGTCTGTGTACTTGTGTGTGCCTGCACATACACCCTGGCTCTACAGATGGCCCTTCAATAAACCCCGGGTACACACATCCTTACTTTCTTTGTTTCTGTGACATACATTCTCATGACTGCTCTGCTAGGTAGAAGTGTGTGTATCTAATTTTAATAAACATTGCCAGATTGCTTTTCAAAAAGGTGATGACACTTTGTCCCTTCAAACCCTTACTAATTTTTACAACCATTTCCTGCTGAGCCATATATAGGCTAGACATTCAGAAACAACTAGCACTCCAATAAGTCTCTTTTTCAACACCCCCATGAGGAATAGCTTTAATGTATTCCCAGACAACGCCACTAAGAATATGCTGTGCCCCAAAGAGGCACCATTGGCTTCTCGGTGCTTCATCTGGACGTGACCCATTTCCAAGGTTCTGGTGGTGGAGTGGGCGGGAGCTGGGCTACTGACTGGAAGCTCAGCAGTGGGCAATCATCCGCCTTGCTGAGGGAGAACGAGGAGGCTGTCTTCTCCCATAAACAGCTTCGGTCTTGGAAACCCATAGGAGCAGTTCTACCCTGTCCTATAGGGTTCCTGTGAGTCAGAGGTCACTCGATGGCAGTGAGAGAAAGGTCTGCTAACTCCAATATCAGAATACTCTATGCCTGCCTTCCGCCATCTCTCTGGCTTCCGCTCTATCTTGCACTAGGGATAAAGGTCATGTAGCCTTCAATGGGGGGAATCGATGTGTCAGCTCTCCACGACTGCTGGTTTAATAGAGCCCTCTCTGCAAAGGTGATCTCTCAGCCTCACTCTGGCATAAAGTGACCCGTTTACACTGGCCAGTACATTCATCTTGTCCTCAACCACGTATGTAGAAGTACCAAAAATCAAAACAAAAACCCGGAAAAACTTTTTCAAAGCTATGCATTTATTTATTTATTTTTACAAAACAACCTTCTCACCTTCAGAGTACTCTCCATTACCCTTAATACATTCATCAAAGCTGCAATTCCTTTCTTGAAAACGTTTTTTAAACTTATCTGTTTTTAAACTCATCTTGCTTTTTTTTTTATTTTTACTTTTTCACTTCTAGTTTTTATTTTTATTTTTTTGCTTTTTAAAATTTTTTTTTCCTTTTCTTTTTTTTTTCTTTTTTAACATTTTATTCGGGGCTCATACAACTGTTATCCCAATCCATACACACATCAATTGTGTAAAG
>NW_022111368.1:13913901-13942467 GCF_000313985.2 Echinops telfairi
AAAAGTCCCTCATCTGCCACAAATCGGGCCTTGTTTGGTCGCACACTGTTACACAGTCTTTTCAGAACCCATAAATAGAAAGCTTCTTAACAGTCTGACCTTGCAGAACAAACCCCAAATGTACTGTGAGTTGATAATTTTCACCCGTTCTGGAAGTTGGCAGACATCCAGAATGAGGTTTTTCATCAATTGACATTTCATCTTTTTTGAAATGAGAAAACCACTCACACACTTGAGTTTTCCCCATAGCACTGCCCTTGTAAACTGTGTTCAATTTCACAACAGTTTCTGCGGCACTTTTCCTGAGCAGGAAACAAAATTTAATAGCTGCATTCTGCTCTCTTGAAGCAGCCATCACAAAACAATGAGGTTCCAGTGAAACTGCTGTCACACAAAAAGCCACTGTGACCAGAGAAAACCTTCCCGGGCGACATCAGAGCAAGTTGCTTGATGCTTGCCTGGCAGGAAAAATGCATCCTACAAAGGTTCCGCCCAGGGGAGCTTTTTCCTGTTCCTTTTTGGGTACCACCTGTTAGCCTTATTTGGTGAGATCACATCGCTACAAATGGGCCCAGCGCAGGCTGCAGCAAGGACAGCGGCAAAGAGTCTACACCTCCCCTCACTGAACAACTATTTTGCAGTTATGACAGTCGTGAAGAGTCGGCTAAGTGACTATGTTATGCATTAATGATGCACTGCTGGCAGTAATGAATGCCCAGGATGAGACAGAGTAATTAATGCTGGCTTGCGATGGGGCAAGGTTTTGTCAACCTAGCTGGGTCGTGATTCTCAGTCGTTTGGCAGTTGTTTAATGATGTAATCTGGTAGTTATGTAGCCATCCTCTAGTTGGTGATCAGAGGTGATCATCCTCCGCTTTGGCACAATCACAACTTTTTTTTTTTTTTAATCATGACTTTATTTTATTTTATTTTTTTTAACATTTTATTAGGAGCTCATACAACTATTATCCCAATCCATACACACATCAATTGTGTAAAGCGCATTTGTACAATCACAACTTTTGCATAACGACTTGGCCTTTGGAACCTAACCATGTTGATACGTAAGCCTTTGGGGGCCAGACTTCTTTTCCTTCTTTCGTTGAATATCATCAGAAAGTGTCTTCCTGCAAAGTGGTATGGTTCTAAGTGACCTATGTTACTTGGGTAGTTGACTGGTTAGGTTTTCGGTGGTCTCGGGGCAGAGAGAACTTGCCTGCACCCCAGACTTTGGGTTTTGTCATTTGACTTAAGTTGGCTCATGAACAAGCGCCACCTGATATGAGCAGAGATTTCAGATATGCTGTGTCCTTAGGCTGGTCATTTGTAGCCTGCGATTTGCCAAGAAAAGGTCGTCAATTTTTAGCCTAGTTCTGAGAATGATACATATGGAACAGATCTGAACTCTGCACCAAGCCTGGAGCCATGCCAGCCAACTCTCAGAGTCATGAGCAAGAAAAAGAAATGGGATTTTTGTGTGTGTGTGTGTGTGTGTTGTGAAGCACTAAGTTTTGAAGTGTTGGTTTTTTTGGTATAAAATCCCTTTTTCTTGATTTTTTTCTATTTATAACAAGTGGTCTCATGCAGTGTCACTGTGTGATCGACTAACTTCCCTGAGCATATCTTCCAAATCTATCCACGGCGTGGGGCGGCAGACAGTTTCCTCATGAGTCTTCCTGGACGCGTGGTCTTCCATTGTGTGCAGACACCGAGGTTAATTCCCCAGTCCTGCACTCCGGGCCCCTGAGCTTGTGCCCATCTTCTTGCTGTTGTGAAGAGTGCTGTCATCGACAGGGGTGTGTAACTGTCTGCGGTGCTTTGTTCCTTGTTTCTGTAGGGTATACATCAAGTAAAGAGGTTGCTGGGTCTTGTGGCATTTCTCTCCCAGTTCTTTCAGGAAGCTCCGCACCACTTCCATGGTGGTTATACAATTTCACCCTCCCACCAGCAGTGTATGAAGGTTCCACTCTCTTGACACCCTCTCTAGCATCTGTTATTTTACGTTTATCAGCGCTGGTGTGAGCTGGTAGCTCATCAGTGTTTTGATTTGCATCTCATGGATGGCTAGTGTTGGCAGACATTTCGAAATGACTTTTGTGCCGCATTATTGCAGCAATAACTGACCAACATAGCTCCACTGCTTAGAGGGAGAGGAAGACTAAGATCTTCTCTCCAAGAACCTCCTCATCAGAGGTCTTCCAGAGACAAACAGCTTGTAGCAAGCTGACCCCAGACATCCACACAGTCTGTTCTCTGAGCGCAAAGAAGTTTCAACTCGCAGCTTCCCATGTATCTTGCGTGAAGGATTCAATCAGGGGAGCTGTGGCAGTGCTCTGGCTGTAGGGTTAGGCTGAGTTGTTTTAGGCGTCTAAAAGTAATTTTGATGACCAGGCACAGGACTTGAAGGAGTCCTCAGGCTCAGACACCTTCCTTAAGGAATATGTGCTTTATATATAGACTGAATGTGTTTTAAAAATTGTGCAGCAATTATAGACATCCAACACTGGAATATTCACGGTGAGCATCCCACCGCCATCCTGGGCATGATGCCCAAGTGCCATTATTTAGAGCCTATTGTAGAAAGGCACCGTCATAAGTACTTTATATACGCTTCCCTATTAAGAGTCCCAGCATTCATTTACTCACCCAACAGATAGTTAAGTGCTTATTAGGAGCCTGGTGTTATTTTAGGTATAAGGATACTTAAAAATTAATGAACTAATTTGCTACTCCCTTGGAGATCTCATTCTACACAAGCTTACATTCTATGAAGCTTAACTTTCTAAAAATAGGTACCGTATGATCCTTGTCTTACAAGCGAGTGAGGCTATGGCGCTTTGGGGAGTTAATTTGTTTAGGGTCATGGATCAAATAGGTCTCAGAACAGACCGCTGAAAGTTGGTCTCATTCGAGCCCGTCTTCCCCGACGACGGTTTACTTGAAATAATGAAACGTTAATGTTGCTGCTGTAGTCGTTAGATGCTGCCAGGTTGGTTAAAACTCGTAGCGGCCCTGAATGCAGCAGAAAGAAACCCTGCCTGGCCCTGCACCATCCTCGCAATGGCGATGCTGGAGCCCATGGTGGCGGCCACTGTGCCCATCCATCTTACCGAGGGGCTTGCCGTTTCCCCCGACCCTCTCTTTTACCAAGCACCATGTCCTTCTTCAGGGGCAGCTCTTGCCCGATAATACGTCCAAAGAACATGTGACAAAGTCTCGCCATCCTCACTTTCAAGGAGAATTCTGGCTTTATTTTATTTTTTTTAAGATACAAAGGGGTGCCCCCAAAGAGTGGATTTTTTTTCAAAGCTATGCATTAAAAAATTTTTTTACAAAACCAAATATTACCTTCAAAGTACTCTCCATTACACTGTATACATTTGTCATATCTGTTATTCCATTCTTGGAAACACTTTTCAAAATCACCTGCTTGGATGGCTGACAGTACCTCCCTCGTTTTTTTTTCTTCCTCTTTTCTACGTGGTCAAATCGCTGTCCTTTTATGTTGCTCTTCATTCGCAGAGACAAAAAGAAATCTCATGGAGTGAGGTCAGGTGAGTAAGGTGCGTGGAGCAAGAGAGGCGTGCTGTTTTTGGTCCAAAACTGGCGCACTGAGATGACTGTGTGAGCAGGTGCATTGTCATGGTGTCAAAACCAGTCGTGTCTGCCACACATCAGGCCTTTTTGTCGCACATGGGTATACTATGTTTTCCAAACCTCTAAGTGGAAAGCTCGATTAGCAGTCTGACCTGGTGGAATGATTGAGCTACAAATGCACTATCCCCCTCACATTAAAAAAAAAAAAAAGAACATCATCTCCATCTTTGATTTCTGTTGACAAGTTTCTTTGGGGGCAAGGTGATGATGGCATCTTCCACTGGCTTGATTGATGTTTGCTTTGGGGGTCATAAGAATAGCACCGTGTCTCATCACCAGTGACCTTGGGAAAAAGGTCTGGGTCATTTCGGAGCTGTTCTTTCAAAGTATGACATGTTTCCACAGGAGGCTCTTCTTCCTGGTCAGTTAGAACCCGAGGCACAAATTTTGCAGCGACCTTTCTCATTCCCAAATCATCCGTTAAAGTTTGCTGACCCGAGCTCCAAGATAGTCTAGATAACTTCCCAGCTCTCAGTGGTCCGTTGTCTGTCTATGAGCACAAGTGCATAAACTGTCAACATTTGGCCCTTTGGAAAGTTGACGGACATCCAGAACGAGGCTTGTCTTCAGTCAACATTTTACCTTTATAGAAATGAGAAAACCACTCATACACTTAAGTTTTTCCCATAGTGCTGTCCTTGTAAGCTGTGTTCAACATCACAACAGTGTCGGCAGCATTTTTCCCAAGCAGGAAACAAAATTTCACAGCTGCATGCTGTTCTCTTAAATCAGCCATTGGAAAAAAAAAAATGAGGTTTGAGCAAAACTCCTTTTACAAAAAAATTCACTGTGACCAGAAAGAACCTTCCCAGGTGACGCCACTGGGTGCGCTAACTCAGAGCAAGTTGCTCGGTGCTTATCTAATAGAGAGGGGCTGGAGGTGGGGGTGGGGGTGGGAATGTGTACTATGGAAGCTCTGCCCAGCAGAGCCTTTTACGGTTTTGGTGTGTGTGGGGGTACCCTCTTGTATGTTTGTTTGTTCTTCTGTCAGTTCATGGTATGTTCAATATTACCCATGAACACCCTAATTCAAAGGCATCAATTCTGTGGTTTTCCCTGTTCAGTGTCCATCTTTCACATGCAGATGAGGTAATTGAGAATGCCATGGCTTGGGTCAGCTGCAGCTTAGTCCTCAAAGTGACATCTCTGCCCTTTCCTGTTTTAAAGAGGTCTTGTGCATCCAATTTGCCCGATGTAATGCCTTGTTTGATTCCTTGACTGCTGCTTCCATGAGTGTTGGTGGTAGATCCAAGTAAAATGAAATTATAGGAAATTGAAAAAAACAACAACAAAAAAAGCCAACCAACCCATCCCCTAAATTAACAAAAAAGCACACACAGGAAGGTCCCTTGTACTCTTCACCTGGTTTTCTCCAACGGTAACATATTGCATCACTATAGTACAGTAACAAAGCCAGGGTTGACATTGGTACAATCCTGTGTGCAGTCCTTAGTCACAGTCTGTCAGCTTTACCTGAACACAAGTTCTGTGCAGAGTTGTCACCTGTGCAGAGTCCTGTAGCCGTCCTCACCACAATCAAAACAGACGCTTCCAAGAATCCCTCTTGTCACTCCTTTAAAGCCACATCCAGCTCTCTACCATCACTAGCCCTCACCTGTTGTCCATCTCTACTATTTTGTCATTTCAAAAATATGTAGAGCCGCGCATTATGTGACCTTTTTAGGTTGGCTTTTCTTTCTTGCTTTCTTTTTACAGCATAGTGACCTTAGAACCCACCCAAGTCGAATGTATCGATAGTATGTTCTTTTTTAATGCTGAGTAAAATTTTATGGTATAAACACACCAGTTTATTTAACCATGGACACATTGAAGGTTTGTTTTTTTTTTTGCTATTATGAATAAAGCTTCTATGAACAATTATGTACAGGGTTTTGTGTAAACATAAGTTTTTATTTTTCTGTGATAATACCCATGAGTGTAATTGCAGGGTTGTAAGGTAAGTCTATGTATAATTTTATCAGGTACTGACAAACTTTTCTACCGGGGCTACTCCATTTCAGATACCCACCAGCAATATATAACGCTTTTAATTGCTGCGTATTCTCATCAATACTTGTTATTGTTTATATATTTCATCACAGCCCGCCTAGTGTGAATTGGTGTCTCAGTGCAGTCTTGACTTAGGTTTCAGTGATAACTAATGGTGCTGAGCACCTCTTCATGGTGCTTACTGGTCATTTGTGTGTCCTCTTAGGAGAAATGCCCATCAGTTCTTTTGCCCATCTTACAGTTGGGTTACTAGGCTTTTATTCTTAAGATAAAGAATTCTCTATTATGGATTCTAGTCTATTATCAGTTAGATAATTTCCAATAGTTTCTTGCATTCTGTAGATTGTCTCACTTTCTAGTTAGTTGATTTGGAAGAACAAACGACATTAAAAACAGTCTTATTGGCATATAATTCATATAAATATGTATACAAACAATTCAGTAGTTCAATCATATTAAGAAGAGTTGTGTAATCATCCCCACAATCCTCTTTGGAGCATTTTATTCTTTCTTCTACATTGCTACATTTTAACCTAACTACCGGACATCTGCCATAATCAACTTAACAATGCTCTCTGTCTGTCAGCAAGGCTATTCACAGCCCTGGACTAAGCTTGCTATTGTGAGCGATTGTGAATGAACTTGGGGAGTATACATCTGTTTGTATTCTGTCTCTATTTATTAGGGGTCTATTCCTAGCAAAGGCATTGCTGGCTCATATGGTATTTCTATTGCCTGGTTTTTTGGTATTGCCATATCACTTTCCCCAATGGTTGTACATTTTACAAGCCCATCAGCAGTGTATGATAGTTCCAATCTCTGTACACTCTCTCCAGCACTTGTTGTTCTCGGTTTTTTTAACTGAGCTACTGTTGTGGGTGTCAGGTGATAGCTCATTGTAGCTTTGATTTTCATCTCTGGCTGGCTAGGCATTCTGAGCATTTTCTCATGTGCTTTGTTAGCTATTTGAGCATCATTTCCTGTGAATTTTCTAGTCATGTCCCATGCCCAACATTTAATTGGGTTATTTAGGTTTTTTCTTTTTGTGGTGTTGCAAAATTCTGCAGGTTTCAGTTATTAGTCTATTGTGTCATTGCTAAAGATTCCCGCCCCCCCCCCATCTGTGGGCTCTTGTTTTACTCTTTTGATGAAGTCTTTTGATGTGCATGTATTTTTAACAGGTCCCAGTTATCTAGTTTGTCTTCCACTGTGTGCACTTCCTTTATTATATGTGAGAGTATGGCTATGCCCTGTACTGGGGCCCTTTAATTTTCCCAGTCCTCTCATTGATGACCACTGTGGCTCTGGGGTTTATATTAGGTCTCCAATCCATCTTGAGTTCATTTTTGTGCATGGAGCGGGATATGGGCCCTGCTACATACTTCTGCAGATGGAGATACAATTTTTCCAGCACCCTTTCAAGAGGGTGTCCCTTTCCCATTTAATGTTTATTGGTCCTTTGTCAAAAGTCCATTACCCAGGAGCAGGGAGGGAGCACTAGAATGGATTGCAATTGCACAACTCATTTTAAAGGCGATTTAACCACTCCCGCTGGCGTGTGTGTGTGTGTGTGTGTGTGTGTGATCTAAAATTGATGTGATGATTGCACAATTCTCCTTGATATGATTGAATGATTGAGCCATTGAATTTTATGATATGTAAATTATGTGCCAATAAAACTGTTGGGAAAAAATCAATTGGCTGTAGGTGGAGGCTTTTAGTTCTGGATTTTCTATCCTGTCTATCCCATTCCATTGCTCTATGTATCTATCATTGTACCATTGCTTGGAAGCAGGGAGATTTTCTCGGGGCTCACTGGTTACAGTCCACCTGCTCCAAGTGCATGTTCGTCAATGACCCAAAGAGAAGAGTTCATAGCTCTTGCACATAATTACATTCCTGACATTATTAACTTCCATCCACCTCTCCCCCCTCCAGCCTTTTGGAAAATGAACTTAAAAGAACTGACCTAATCTGATGGGGAATGAACAGTCTCGGCCCAGGAATCTAGTTAACCCCAAATTGCACTCTTGAGTGCCCTCGCAGAACTTACAGCCCCGTGTTCTCAGGCAGAGGCTAAGTCTAGAAGGAGGTCTACCTGACATAACAAGGGGCCGTTACGACTCACCGAGACCCGTGGGACAGAGACAACTGCCCCAAGGGTTTCCAAGGCCGCCACCTTTATGGGAGCAGACTGCCTCATTTTTCTGCCGTGGAGCGGCCGCTGGGGTTGAACCACTGACCTTCTGTTTAGGAGCAGAATGCTTTGACCACTGGGCTTCCTACCAGGAAGATAGAAAGAAACAAACAACAACAACAAAAGCAAACTCACTGCCATTGAGTCAATTCCGACTCACAGCAATTCTATAGGACACAGTAGACCTGCCCCTGTGGGTTTCCGAGACTGTAACTGTTTATTAATTAATACCGTTATCTGAGAGATGAGAAACTAAATCCCCTCGGTATTAATGGTGGTTTTGAACCACAGGCCTTGAGTTAGCAGTCCAATGTGTAACCACTCTGCCACCAGGGATCCAATACAAGGAACATAAAGTACAACAAAATTGTATGTAAAATTGAAATGATTTCTAAATGCAATGCACTATGCATACAGTACTGTCATGATTAAGAATGGCCCAAGAGCAGCAGTAGCTACAAGGCATTTTTTTGCTACCAGTAACTTTTCTGTGTCTCTTTTGCAATGCACACACTGCTGTTTAAACCTGAAAGATTGGGATAGCTCTCCACTAAAAAGGATCAGGGTCTTTTGGGGAGTACTGGTGACTGATTCTATGAGGTGAGGCAGAAAAATATCTAGATGTGTCTGGGATAGTCTATTATGATAGGAAAGCTCAGATACTTTTGAAAAACCAAAATCTCAGGGCCATTGCTGAAAGGATAAAAGTTCTACTTTAAAGAATCAGTCGATAGCTGTGACACTTGTCAAAGCATATAAAAATAATAAACCTCTAAGTATAATACATGCTCCTTGCCACTCCTATTATTAAGCCTATGAGTGGGCTTGTGGCTTGTAATGGTATTCACAAGACAGGTGTTAACATCAATTAGTAATTTCTGCTTCCAGAAATATAATGAGCTATTTTATTAAAATAAAAATAAAACAAACACTTTTGGCTGAAAAATTTGAATAACATACAACATCTTGATCATTCGGCTCACAACAAGGTAAGAGAGACCATCTGATGCCAAAAATGAAGAATAAACGGGAATCGAAGGTTGTAGGTGACCATCGAAGTCTCCGTAACCTGGAGGGCACTTGGTGATACTTTTTGGAGGGATAGGAGACCCTGAACACAGAAGCGGGAAGTTAGGAGTAAGACCCTGCATGAACTTAGAACCCTGAAGAGTTTATTTAGTTCTTTGAGAAAGTGTACCCTATTCAAACAAACAAACAAACAAACAAACAAACAAACAAACAGAATAACAAAACACCACCAGAAAAAGACAGCAGAGTGATTCATGTTTTTAGACCTTTACTTTAGGTGAAGGAAAATCTATCGCAAGGATTTGTAACAGTAACACGTGTATTTATGTTTTGTGCATGGAGCCTGGAAATAAATTCTGAATGATCATGGGTTGGTAGCAGAGCAGGGTCTGTGATCTCGGTGGAAGAATGCCCCTGAAGGATGCCCTCATCCGAATGCCCATAGTCTGTGACTTTGCCACGTTCATGGTGGTTGAGCTTCTGAGTCGCTTTCAGCTCCCAGCGAGCCCAGAGGCAGTGTCGGAATCCCTGTTGGCTTTTCTGGACTGGGATCTTTATGGAGCAGAGCTCCAAGTCTTCTCCCATGGAGCTGCTGGTGGCTTTAGAACACAAACAGCTGAGTCCATAAACATTGTACCAGCAGGGCGCCACAAGTTACAAGTTATAAGAAAGGATTCATATTTTTATTTTGGGGTCAGCTGGTTAGCAACCTTAATTCCACCTGCAACCTTAATCCCCCCCTCCTGAATGTTACATGGTAAAGGGGGTTTCAGGTGGAATTAGGGTGGCTAATTAGCTGACCTCAAATAAGATGGTTATCCAGAATTATGTGGTGGGTCAGTGGGAGAGTGGGGCTTTCGAGTTAGTGTCTGAATGATGCTGTGTAAGGAAAGACTCACCTGACCATTGCTGCCTTTGAAGATGAAGGAAGGGGCCAGGTACCAGGAATGCAGACAGGTTCTGGGAACTGGAAGAGGTAAGCAAGTGAATTGTCCCAGAGGCTCTAGAAACAGATGTCAACCGTGTGTTGACAACGTGGTTTTAGTGGTATGAGACAGATTTCAGACTTTGGACCTCTTGAACTGTAAGGTATGAAGTTTGTGTTGTATTAAGCCACTGTGTGGTGATTTCTTACTACAGCAATAGGAAATTCATACCATTATCTGAGAGAAGAGAGACTAAAGCCCCTCCGAGGGAACACACCCTTAGTCCTTAATCTAGAACCCTGAGGATTCCCACAGATTTAGATCAGTCAAATTGAGGTCCCAACCCCAAATTAATTAACTACCACAAAAACTCTCCAAACCAATCGTGAGGGTACACTTGCCCCTGTGGGTTTCTGAGACAGTAACTGATCTTTCTCCCATGGAGGGGCTGGTGGTTTCCAATGGCTGGACGTTCCGCTAGCAGCTCCGTGTACAACCTTCTACGGCACCAGGGCTCCAAGTGGGAGAGTAAGTGAAACCATGCACAGCAGACTTTGAGTCCAAGGACTTCAGATAAGCTAAGAATAAGCAATAGCTCATATCTACAGCGAGGTTATAAGGAGCTCTCGTCACAGTGTAGGATAAGGGCTGGGCTGTTAACCACAAAGTCAGTGGTTCAAAAACACCAGGTGCTCCTTAAGAGAAACAAAAAATGTTATCTGTTTCTGTAAAGAGTTGCAATCAAAAAAAAAAAAAAGAGTTGCAATCTTAGAAATCTGATATTTGGTTGGTATGAGGTAGAATCAACTTGATGACAGTAGAATTTATAGGGTCATTGTGAGTTAGAATCTACTTAAGGAAGTACTTTTTTTTGGTTGTTGTTGTAATGAAAGTTAACTTTTATTTTTTGTAACTTTAATATATTTTTAAGTACAGTTTAGGCCTACAGAAAAATTGTACTAAAAGTACAGAAACATTCCATTTACTCTATTTTCTCCCTTGCACGTTTTCTCCAATTATTAGCATGTTACCTTAATGTGAGACTAGCTACAATTGATGAGCCAATCAATATTAACTAAAGTTCATAGTTTACATTAGGATTCAATCTTCATGTTGTACAGTTCTATGCACATATCATGTTCCCATCCATCATTATAGAATCATCTAGAATCATTTCACTGCTCTGAAAATGCTCTGTGCTCTACTAATTGTTCATCCTTCTTCTCTTCTTGGACACCTGGCAACCTTTTCACTTTCTCTATAATTTTGCCTTTTCCAGAATGTCCTATAATTGGAACCATACAATATGTAGCTTTCCCAAATCGACTTCTGTCTCTTATTTCAGGTCCCTATGTTTTTGTATTACTACCCCACTGTATGACTGTACCCCGGTTTGTTTATGCATTCACCTACTGAAGGATTGCTTTCAATTTGGGGCAGTCGTGAATAAAGCAGCTACCTCTGAACAGGTCATTAGATAGGCAAAAGTTGTCAAAGACCAGGTTGTATGCCAAACTACCTTTCGCTTTGCAAGGCCATCTTCCTCCACAGTGGTTACACCCTTTTGCATCCCCAGCGGCAGTGGATGAGAATTCCTGCTGCTCCACCTGCTCACCAGCACTTGGACTTGTCTGTGTTCTGGACTTGACCTGTCCCTAATAGGTAGGTGGTGGCATCTGATATTTTAATGGACTTTTCTCTAATGACATGTGATGCTGAACATGTGTTTCTATGCTTATTTACCTTCTTTGTAACTTAGGTATTTGGTTTCTTATTGAGTGTAAGGGTTCTTTATATATCTTGAAGTCTTTGGGTAGCACAAATGGTTTACTGCTAGCCTACTGACTGGAAGGTTGGTGGTTTGAATCACCCCCGGTAGCGGCTCCAAAGAAAGACCTGGCAATCTGCCTTTAGAACCCAGCCAGTTACCCACTGGAAGCATGTCTGGGGTCTTCAATGCCTGTACTCAACAAGCAGCCGTCTAGATGAGGTGGACGAAGCACACCAACCTGTGCGACCCCAAAATGACCAATAACAAAATCCAAATATGATGAAGTGAAAGGTGTCAGAGCTTTTGTGAACACCAAATTTGTAGAAGACTGTGGAGGTCAGTGGGAGCCCCCAATCCATCTGGTAAATTCCCTCTGGCCATGGATCAGACAGAGATTATTTTAAACTTGATTGTGGTGTCTGGAGCTATAGTACAATATGGTACCCGATCAGTTGACCTCCTGGTTGACCCATGCTGAATTTGCTCCAAATCAAAATATTTCTAGGTGGTTTCCAGGACAGATCTTTTCTCTCTGGTTTATTTTAATATTGCTGGAGGTCTTTTCTTCCTTTCTCTATTTTTATTCTTATTTTATTTGTTCTGTTTTGTTTTTCAATGCTTCTGATATGTTTCCCAGTTTATGAAACACAAAAGGATTGGATGCATAGAGATAATAACTGATGCAATGGCTTATTGGGGATGGGTGGAAGTTGAGAGGAATTGGGGAGCAAATAATGAATTCGAGGGTGAGGAGGGTGTACTGGCAATGATTGTGATGATGTATGTATAGCTCTTTTTAAATGTGACTTAACTATGGGAGTGTACGATATGTGAATTTTATAACCATAAAATGATTGGGGGCAAAAACAGCCATTGAAATGAGGACCCAATGTCGGGGGTTTAAATGGAGAGAAAATGTTTTGAGAAACGATGTACAAATGCGCTTTACACAATTGATGTGTGTATGGATTGGGATAACAGTTGTATGAGCCCCTAATAAAATGTTAAAAAAGAAAAAAAAAAAGAAAAGAAAACCCTGTGGGGTACTTTTCTACTGTGACAGTGGCATCCTTGGCAACTGGGTAAAGCCTTTAGTGATGAGACCTGGTCGTGGTCAAGAATGTTTATAGGTTTGGTTGAGCGAGCTGCTGCCAACAGTGTAGTTTGTGATCCTTCCAGGGGCTTGACAATTTGCAGATTTTTTTCTGGCATATGTTTTATATATCTTGTATAAAAATCATTTATCAGCTAAGACTTTTGTAAACATTTTCTCCCATCTGTGGCTTGTCTTTTCATTGTCGTAGCAGTGCTTTTGATAGAGCAGAATATTTTTATTATAATGAAGCCCAACTGATCAGTTTTAACTGGACTCTATTCTGTTCCACCGATGTATTTATTCTTTTACCAGTACCCCTCCCCCTTTCTATCACTCTAGGTTTGAGTAGTGTCAGTTCTCCAACTCTGTTTTTCAGCACTTGGTTGGCTGTTCTCTATCTTTGACTTTTCCATGGGAACTTTAGATTCAATTTGTCAATATCCATAAAATAATTCGCTGAGATTTTGTTTGAATCTATATATTATCCTGAGTAGACTTGACTTTGATGACATCGAGTCTTTCTATCTGTGAACATGGACGATCTCAGTAGGTCGTCTTTGATGGCCTGTACAAAGAAGGGTCTTCTAGATGTGAGAGCGTTCTTAAAGCAGATTAAGAGCATGGGTAAAGACAAAGAGACCTTTACAAACAAGCAGTTTCAAAAGATGTAAATATTAGTGAAAACTATGATTGTTCGTGGAAATGAAAACACAGTTGATGTGTCACACAGGAGTTAGACATGGCTTAGGGAAGGAAATGGTGACCTAGAAGATAGATTTGAAGCGGGAAGTAGAAGGAGCACAGACAGAGAGACAACTTGCTGAGTGCCCCACAGCTAGGGATTGAAAGGAAGCAAAGACGAAGACATACTAGAAAAGAGGAATTAAAGGAGATAAGGGCTATATTGAGAAGGTTTACCATACCTTCAAACAGATACAGGGAAAGATAATAGGAAGAATGAGAAGTGGGGGGAAGGAGGGTATTCAAAGATACAACGCGTATCAAGTTTCCAGAATTGATGACAGACACAAATCCCCAGGTAAAAGAAGCAAAATCAGCTCAAGCAAAATAAATAAGAAAAAGGAAGCAAAGTCCATCCCTGACCTCACAAGGGGACCGCGGACCTCGGAGAACTAGAGGAACAGCTGGACTTCAGCCTGAGGACAGAGGCAAATCCCCTGTGTGGGAATAACACGTAGTCCGAGTGTAACCTCCCACCATATCAGAAGCTAGTAAAATAGTATCCTCAAAGAACTAAAAGTAAATCACCACCAGCCCAAAATGATAGAGCCACTGCCATTTCATTGAAGTCCAAGAGTGACAAATTTATTTTTGACTGAGAGAAACTGAAAGAATGTCCTATCAATAAATACATTTTAGAATTACTGCAACAATGACATAGTACTTTAGAAGTTCGTGGAGCTCCGGTGGTGCTGTCGGGTTGGACTGCTAACTGCAAGGTTGGCAGTTCAAACCCACCAGCTGCTCTATGGGAGGAAACTGAGGCTATCTCCCCTCTGAAAGATTCACAGCCTCACAAGCTTTACATAGGGTCACCGCGAGTTGGAATCGACTCAGTAGCAGTGGTGGGTTATTGGTTTATAGACATCTTTGTGAAAATAGAGAGTCAGCTCTTCCAGGGCAATAAACAAAAAGCATAGCTAGAAACCTCACCTCAAGTACTAGCTGTTACCTGATTGAGCGGCTAACTCTGCCGGGCCTTCGCGTCCTTATTTGTGAATGAGGATAATCATACTCTTTCCACAGAGGTGTTCTGCGCATCAGATAATCCCAGGAATAGACACATCCCCCAGATGTACACAGCGCCGAATGTGACTGACAAACCGGACCCTCAGCTCTGCCAAGGCACCAGGTCCCCCCACATCTGGCTTTGCTTTGTTCCTCTTGTCATCCACACCTGTCAGCATCCATTCTCCCCAGAGCACATTTCCTCTTACAGAGCAGTGAGGTCATGGTGAGTGCTTAGAGCCAGGAGGGACATCCTGGGTAGTCAGGTATTTTCACTGCTGGCTCTGCCTTGAAGAGTTCAGTACTATTGAAAATGCAAACGCAGGTTCGTAGCAGGGCTCGTTGCATCCCGCGTGGCAGGGCTTTGTCAGAGATGCTCTATGAAGAGGGGACAGAGGGGACGCGGGCACTGCTCCACTGGACCTGGGCCTCTGGTCGTGCTCTGGGAGCTGGCGTACGAGGACCGGAAGGGCCCTTTGAACAAGTGGATGGATGTAGTGAAGAGGACCGAGGCTCCAGGGTCCCGACAGGTTGGTTTGGAATCGCAGCTCCACCACTTACTGGCTAGTGACCTTAAACTAGACCTCACGTTTGGGCCTTTATTTTCCCAGCTATAAAATGAGAAAGAGGAAACTTATCTCACAGAATTGTAGCGAGCCCTTTATTGCAAAGTTCATTGTTTCCCATAGGTTATTTGTGTTTGTGATGTTGAGGTAGATCACTGATGGAAAGAAATCTTTATTTTAATATTGGGTAGCTTTATTTTCATTTAAGAACATGATTAGGTTCCAAAGGGTAGATCACTAATGGAAAATTGGAGGTTGGCCACATCCGATCACAAAACAGAGATGCCTCTATCATGACATAACTGCCAAATTGCATTATTGCAAACTGCCAAATCACATCATTGCAACGTTATGGAACCACTAAGAATGGTGGCACAGCACCTTATACATCAAGCCAGCACTATCTCACCTTGGGGTTCATTATTGCCAGATGTTGATGCTATTGTTAGGTGCCATCGGGAGTTTGACCCACAGTAACACATGGGTCAGAATGAAACACTGCCTGCTCTGCTCAATGCTCACAATTGTTCTTATGCTTGAGCCATTGCTGCTGCCACACTCTCAGTCCACCTCCATGAGGACCTTCCTTTCCTTAGCTGCTCCTCTACTTTATCGCACACGATGTCCTTCTCCAGGGACTGGTCTCTCCTGACAACATGGCCAAAGCATGCAACATGAAGTCTTGCCATCCTTGCCTCTAAGGAGCACTCTAGTCATGCTTTTTCCAGCACAGATTGGTTTGTCCTTTTAGCAGTGTCTGGCAATTTCAATGTTTTTTGCCATTGTCATAATTCAAATGCATCAGTTCTTCTTCGGTTTCCTTTATTCAATATCCAACTTTCACATGCATATGAGGCAGCGGGAAATACCGTAGCTTGCATCAGTCACACCTTAGTCCTCACAAACATTCTTGCTTTCCAGTACTCTCAGGAAGTCTTATGCAGCAGATTTACATAATGCAACGCTTCTTCTGATCTCTTGACTGCTTCTTCCATGAGCATTGACTGTGGATCCAAGCAAGACAAAATCCTTGACAAGTTCCACCTTTTCTCCATTTATCATGATGTTCCCTATTGATCCACTTGTGAGGATTTTGGTCTTTGCATTGAGTTGTAATCCATACTGAAGGCTGCAATCCTTATCTTCATCAGCGAGTGCTTCAGGTCCTCCGCACTTTCAGCAAACAAGGTTGTGTCATCTGCCTATCACAGGTTGTTAATTAGCCTTCCTCCAATTCTGATGCCATATTCTTCTCCACATAACCCAGATTTTCTGATTATTTGCTCAGTATACAGATGGAGTAAGTAGGGTGAGAGGATACAATCCTTTCGCAACCCTTTCCTGATTTTAAACTGTGCAGTATTCTCGTACCTCTTGGTCCATGTACCAGTTCTGCATGAGCACAACGAAGTGTTCTGGATTTCCAAGGTTTTGGATTTCTTCTCAAGGTTATCCATAGTTTATGACCCACAGAGTCGAATGCCTTAGCGTAATTAATAGAACACAAGTAAACATCTCTTGGTATTCTCTCTCAGCCAAGGTGCATTTGACATCAGCAATGATATCTCTCGTTCCACGTCCTCTTCTGAATCAGGCCTGAACCTTTGGCAGCTCCCTGTGAATATATTGTTGTAACCATTGTTGGGTGATCTTCAGTAAAATTTTACTTCCATGTGATATCTGTGATACTGTCCTATAATTTGAATTTTCTATTGTGTCATCTCTCTTTGAATGGATATGGATATGGATTTCTACCAGTCAGTTGGCCTAGTAGCTCTCTTCAAAATTTTCTGGCATAGACAAGTACAAGGGGTACCCCTCAAAAAATGTAATTTTTTTTCAAAGCTCTGTGTTTAATTTTATTTTTTTCCACAAAACAACCTTATCACCTTCAAAGTACTCCCCATTACACTTAATGCATTTGTCAAATCTGCAATTCCATTCTTGGAAGCATTTTTCAGACTTATCTGCTTGGGTGGCTGACAGCACTTCCCTCCTTTTTTCCTACATAGTCAAATCACTGTCCTTTCATGTCTCTCTTCATTCGTGGAAACAAAAAGAAGTTGCACAGATTGAGATCAGGTGAGTAAGGTGCATGGGGCAAGAGAGGCATGCTGTTATTTCCCCAAAACTGGCACACTGAGATGGCTGCATGAGCAGGTGCATTGTTGTGGCTGAACAATTCCCCCATCTGCCAAAAATAAGTATTTTAAAGAATTTGAAATAAATAATTTTTTTCGGGGCTCTTTCAGCTCCTATCACAATCCATACATACATCCATTATGTCAAGTACATTTGTACATATGTTGCCATTGTCATTTTAAAAATATTTTCTTTCTACTTGAGCCCTTGGTATCAGCTCATTTTCCCTCCTCCTCCACCTTCCCTCCCTCAACAACCCTTGATAATTTGTAAATTATTGTTTTTTTCATGTCTTACACAAGCCCAGTTTTCTGCTATACATCCCCTGGGAGAGGGTTATATATAAATCATTGTGTTAGGGTTCCCATTTCTCCCCCCCACCTTCCCCTTCCCCTCCTGGTATCTCTACTCTCATTATTGGTCCTGAGGGGCTTATCTGTCCTGGATTCCCTGTGTTTCGAGCTCTTATCTGTACCTGTATACATGCTCTGGTCTAGCCAGATTTGTAAAGCAGAATTGGAATCATGATAGTTGAGCGGGGGGAGCATTAAAGAACTAGAGCAGGGGTTCTCAGTCTGTGGGTCATGGCCCTGATTCATAACAGTAGCAAAATTACAGTTATGAAGTAGCAACAAATATAATTTCATGGTTGGGGGGTAACCAACACATGAGGAACTGTATTAAAGGGTCACAGCATTAGGAAGGTTGAGAACCACTGAACTAGAGGAAAGTTGGATGTTTCATACTGCACCCTGACTGGTTCATCTCTTTCTTGACCCTTCTGTAAGGGGATGTCCAATTGTCTACAGATGGGCTTTGGGTCTCCACTCCAAGCTCCCCCTCATTCACATTGATAGACTTTTTGTTCTGTGTCTTTGATGCCTGATATCTGGTCCCATTGACACCTCATGATCACACAGGCTGGTGTGCTTCTTACATGTGGGCCTTGTTGCTTCTGAGCTAGATGGCCGCTTGTTTATCTCCAAACCTTTAGGACCCCAGATGCTATATCTCTGGATAGCCAGGCACCATCAACTTTCTTCACCATATTTTATTATGTACTCATTTTGTCTTCAGTGATTGTATCAGGGAAGGTGAGGATCACAGAAAAATCAGGCCTTTTTTGTCCCACACTGTTATGCAATCTTTTCAGAACCTCTAAATAGAAAGCTTGACTAACAGTCTGACCTGTGGAATGAACTCCAAATGCACTATCCCCCTCACATCAGTGGAGGTTTTCCAGTTATTTTTGGGTACTCCCTCATAAATGCTTCCAGTGCTTCATCAACTTGCTGAAACACTTTAATTGATTTTCTATCAATTCCCCGAGCTGTGTTTTCAGTGCTGCTTGCACTTCGAACTTCAGCGCACCGTTGGTCCTTGCCTCTATGCTACTTCTTCTTTTTTTTTAACACTTCTTTTTGGTCCAGTGACTCTGTGTGTTCTTTCCATCTTTTCGCTACCCGATACATGTTGTTGATTTGCAAAAGTCAAATAAGCTTTTCATGATTGTCTTACGAATGATGTGGGACATAGCCCACATGGGAGAAGCACACCAGCCTGTGTGATCACGAGCTGTCAATAGAATCAGGCATCAGGAATCAAAGAACCAAAAATGATATCATTGTGAAGGAGGGGGAGTGCAGAGTGGAGACACAAGCCCATCTGTAGGAAACTGGACATCCCCTTACAGAAGAGTCTGATGGGGCGGGGCGGGGAGGGGGAGATGAGCCAGCCAGGGTGCAGTATAGCAACAATGAAACACACAACTTTCTTCTAGTTCTTTAATGCTTCTTCCCCACCATCCACCCAACTATCATGATTCCAATTCTACCTTACAAATCCAGCTAGACCAGAGGATGTACACTGACTGGTACAGATAAGAGCTCCAATCACAGGGAATCCAGGACAGATAAACCCCTCAGGACCAATAATGACAGTAGTGATACCAGGAGGGTAAGGAGGAGGTGGGGGGATGGGCAACAGAAAAGTGGGTGAAGGGAGACGTCTGGACAGTGTAAGATATAACAAAATAATAATAATTTATAAATTATCAAGGGTTCATGAGGTACAGGGGGGAAGAGGGAAAAAATGAGGAGCTGATACCAAGGGCTCAAGTAGAAAGTAAATGTTTTGAGAATGATGATGGCAACAAATGTACAAATGTGCTTGACACAATGGATGTATGTGTAGATTGTGATAACAGTTGTACGAGCCTCCAATAAAATGATTTTTTAAAAAAAGAATGGTGTGGGACCTCTTCTAACTTCATAAAGGGGAGAGAGAAAAAATTACCATTAGCTTCATCTCAGGGCCTCTTCCTGTGCGACTGAGGTTAGACTACTTCCTTGCTCCAAATAGTTTGCGGGTTCTGACCCCAGCTGCCCTTCCCAGTGTACTCTCTCTATTTCTTCTTAGCTTGATAATTTCTTGCAAGGGCCACACAAAAATCATAGACCATACTCACCAGACTGGAGGTCATTGGGGAAGTTCACCAGCTATAATTCAGGGTCAGAAGTGACCGGAGATACAGTTCTTTGCCTGGACATCCTCATCACAGCCAGGATTCTGATTCACATGACCTCTTGATCTCTGCCCTGCTTGGGCAAATGTCACAAAGCTGTTTTAGCTCTGCCAGTAAATGCCCCTCAAGTATTCCACTCAACCAGTAACCATCAACTGTAGCTCATCAAACCTAGCTCCCCCTGCCCCTTGATTAAGAGCCTGGAGGCAAACCATTCCATAAGCAAGCCACCTACCCAAAGGCTTTCTCGCTCTGTGGGCTACAAGCCCACCACTCTGTCTCATGATGGGCTTTGCTAATTGGCTCCGCCATTTCTCTACCTCGGCTTTCCGTTGTCTCTTGCCATCTGCAGTGTCCAGGCTCTCTGTAACGGGGATCCACACCTTTCAGGCACAGGAAGCTCTGGCTCCAGAGGATGTCCTCCATGCCTGGCTCTGCTTTCTCCATGGCAGGGAAATCCTGTTTCTGCTTCTGAAATGGTTCATTTGAAACTGAGCCGGAGGGCAAAACTGACCAATCCCCACGTGAAGGTTTCATAGACCTTATGCACGGTCCCACCCAAGGGTGCCATATGCCTTATTTACATTGTTAGCAAACTCTCCAACCTGCTTCGAGGGCCACAACCCCCTCACATTCGCGTTGGCGGGGCAGCTCCCCCCTCCCCGTGGGGTTACTATGAGTCAGGGTTGACTTGATGGCAGAGAGGTCCTTTTGGAGGCGAGGCGGCCACTTGGTAGGAATTTGAAAAATGCAAGCTAGAAGCTCCGTGTCCAGTGAGTCACTGCACTGTCGTCACAGATGTTTTACTCTGCGATCGTCGGCCAGTGAGGAGTAGGTGTAGACTAGAAACATGCTGGGTGTTCTGCTATAGCAAATAGTGAGTGTCCTTTTAAAGTAAATGTACTTAAGTAAACAGAACAAAGTAAACCATGAGTTGCTTTAAAGGAAAAATGTGAGGAGAATTGAACGGATGGCACTGGGTGTTGTTTTTTTTTTTTGTAGATATCAAAGTTTATCAGTAGTTACTAGGGTCAGTATACAGAAAGTGGGGGGTGGAGGGTAGTGGGGATGGAAAAATTACATGGATCATGGAATGGTACGCTTGCAAGCATATTCTTTTAATTGCTGTCCATAAGGCTTAAACCTGTAAATAATTGAATGGGCAAAAGTTGTGTGATAGATACACAAGGGGCTTCAAAACCTTTGTGGGAGACTTCCATTATTTTAAAATTTATTTGCAGTCATCACTGGGGCTCTATCTTGCTGATTTCTTTGCAGGCCTGCTCTTCCACCTGCATGGCCAGGTGCAGTGCATTCCTGAGACCTTGGAAGGCTGAGAGGTACTTGGTAAAGTTGGTGTGAGGGTGGATTCTGCTTTGTTCTCAGTGGTCTCCAGGTCAAAGTCACGCTGCTTGGTTATCATGGGAGAGCTTCAGTCAGGTTGGCCCTTGCTTGGAGCTGAAGAGGTCTAAGAATCTCAGGCAGAAGCCACATCTGGGAGCGCCTGCACTGGGTGTTTTATTAGGGGAATAGAAGTGTCAGGCTGACAGGGCAAAGATCACAAAGCATGAGAAACTGAAGCTTTGGAAACACTGGTGTAATGTACACCCAAGCCCCCACTAGACTGTCAGCTCCCTGAGGCGGCTCAGTCTTTCCTGTGATCATAATCAGCCCAGTGCTTAGCACAGACCAGGAACCAAGGACTCACACGATCCTGTGAATACTGTAGATGGAAGTCAGGAGCAGCCGGCACTCAGAGATTGTGAAGTCTCCCCCTCTCTTCTATGTACAATCAGTGTCCCTGGGAGACATCACATTTTCCAAAGTTCATCGAGGAACCCAATGCTCCAACCCAATGCTTCCTTAGGGTGGAGAATTGGCGACAAGCCCCCACCTTGCACATGCAGCCCCATGTCTGCTCTTCTTTTGGGAAGTTAAGATAGAAATAATAAAGTTTAAGACTGCTCATCCAGTGGTATCAGTTGCTCAAGTAGTCTCCCCACAGTGTCATAGCAACAAAGTGGCGAAGATCACACCGTGACTTCAGAAAGGACAAACTGTCCGTGGATTCCAGCTCTCTGAGCCGTCATTCAGAAAGAGCCCAAGGTGGCTTTCATCCCCTCACTCTGCAGAAGAGACCCAGCAGCCCCAGGAGGTTGGAGGTCCTTGCTTGGGGCCATGGACTACTCCATCACTCATTTCTGAAAACAGTGTGTTGGCCTCTAATAAACCGATCATGCAATTCAATGGTTTAAATCGATTTAAGAGTTGTGCAATAATCATCACAATCAATTTTAGAACATCTTCTTCATTCTTGTATCCTTTATTATTAGTTCCCCATTACCCCCCACCCCCGACCTCCTCTGCCATTACCCTAAGGAACTATTAATCTAATTACTGTCTCTATGAATTACTTATCCTGGATTTCTTTTTTTTTTTGGCATTTAAAAAATCATTTTATTGGGAGATTATACAACTCTTATCACAACCTATACATCCATCCATTGTGTCAAGCACATTTGTATGCTTCTTGCCATCATCATTCTCAAAACATTTTCTTTCCACATGAGCTCCTCATTTCCCCCCCCTCTCTCCCCCACCCTCCCTCATGAACCCTTGATAATTTATAAATTATTATTATTTTGTCATGTCTTACACTGTCCGGTGTCTCCCTTCATCCACTTTTCTGTTGTCCATGTCCCAAGGAGGGGGTTATATGTAGATCATTATGATTGGTTACCCCCTTTCTCCACCACCGTACCCTACCCTCCTAGTATTTGCTACTCTCATTATTGGTCCTGAGGGGGTTTATCTGTCCTGGATTCTCTGTGTTTCCAGCTCTTATATGTTACAGTGTACATCCTCTGGTCCAGCTGGATTTGTAAGGTAGAATTGGGATCATGATAGTGTGTGTGTGGGGTGGTGGTGGTGGTGGGAGGAAGCATTAAAGAGCTAGAAGAAAGTTACATGTTTCATTGTTGTTATCCTGCACCCTGACTGGCTCATCTCCCATGACCCTTCTGTAAAGGAATGTCCAGTTGCCTACAGATGGGCTTTGGGTTTCCCCTCTGTCCACCCCTCATTCACAATGATATGATTTTTTTGTTCTTTGATGCCTGATACCTGATCCTATTGACAACTCGTGATCACACAGGGTGGTGTGCTTCTTCCATGTGGGCTTTGTTGCTTCTCAGCTAGATGGCCGTTTGTTTATTTTCAAACCTTTAAGACCCCAGACACTATATATTTTGATAGCCAGGCACTATCAGCTTTCTTCACCATATTTTCTTATGCACTTGTTTTGTCTTCAGCGATCATGTCGGGAAGGTGAGCATCATGGAATGCCAGTTTAAAAGAACAAAGTGTTCTTGCATTGAGGGAGTACTTCAGTAGAAGCCCAATGTCCATCTACCTTATTACTAGACCTATAAATATATGCACAGAGAGCTATTCCTCCATCGTCATATATATTTACATACAGACATGCCTGTATTTAGACCTCTATAAATGCCCTTTGCCGTCTAGTTTTTTCCTCTATTTCCTTTTACTTTCCTCTGGTTCCACTATCATGTTCAGCCTTCATTTAGGTTTCAGTAGTTCCTCTCAGTTACATTGCCCTTGATCACGTCCTAACAGGCCTTGTACACCCTCCTCACCATTGATTTTAGATCATTTGTTTTTCCCTTGTCACTGGGTTTGTTAACACCCACTTCCATTCCCCAGTCTCCCCCAGCACCGTTGGTCCATTGTTTTCTCCTCCAGATTGCTTATCCCGCCTATCTTATCTAGATAGACATGCAGATATAATAATATGCCCAAAAAGCAAGACAGAGCAAAACAAAACAACAACAAAATAACAAGAACAAAGAAGAAAAACCTATAAATAGTTCAAGGTCTGTTTGTTGACCTTTAGGAGTGTTTTCTGGTTTTGTCTGATGGGGTGCCACACCCTGACCCCAAAGTCTATTTTTGGTACTCCCTGGGGACTTCATTGCTCTCTTCCCGTTGCTGTTCTGTTGCACACCCTTAGTGTTTCACCTCAGTGTGGTGGGGTCAGATCGGGCACGATTCCCGCACTGTGTCTCCAGTGATGTCCCATAGCGCTATGGGTCAGAGAGGGACATTGTGTCTTGTAGTGGAGTTGGCCCTGTGGTCCTCTCTGTGCTTTGGCTGCTCTCAGCAGGGGTATTATCCTTAGGGCTTGGTGGCCCAGGATGTGTTCCACCCTCTCTGCCTCCCCCTTCATTTTCTCCTGTGTGTTCTGATCAGACATGTCCCTCTCCCTGAGCTGTAACTTCAGTGCTGTCTTCTGAAGGGAATTCTTCTGTGGGGAGGGGGCAGGTGACCATGAAGTTGGGATTAGGGATGGCCCCTCAGACCTCTCCACTGGTTCACTACTCCATGCTGGCATGTTGCATTCACATCTTGGAGCACTGGGTTGAAGTCTGGCCCCTCTTTCCCTGTGGAGATATATACAATACCTTCCCCTTAGTTGGATTAGTGCCCTGTTCCCTCATTGCCCATGTCTTTTTTTTCTTTCCCCTCCTCCTTTTTAGTTGGCTACCATATATATCCCTGGATTTGGACTGGCCCCTGCCATACTACCTGGATCTCACCCCAGGAATGCTTCTATACAGTAGCTTTTTCCCTATGCCCCTTTTGAATTTTTAAGCTTACCTCAGCAGACTCATGTTGTATTTGTCATTTTGTGCTTGGCTTACTTTGCTTAGCATGATTTCCTCCTATTCTTCCCATGTGGCAATGTGCTTCATGCATTCATCACTGCTTTTTAATGATGCGTAGAACTCCATTTTCTGTATGTGCCACATTTTTCAAATCTATTCGTTTGTTGATGGAAATTTGGGTTGTTCCAACTCCTTGCAATTGTGAACTGTGCCACAACTTATTCTGGATTTCATATAAAGAAAATCATACAAAAAATTCACAATAAAAATAAAACAGAAAAACCTCAATCTAAGAGAAAGCAGAAGATAATAGAAACTAAAAGAAATTAAAAATGGGTCAAAAGGGAAGACAAGGGATAGTATGTTAGATTTTAACCTAATTATCTCTGTAGGAATCCACTTTCCAATGCACTCTGTCTGAAGGTAGGACCCTTCACAGCCCTGGTCAAGGAGGTGAGGGGGTCCAGTGGTGGCACTGCAGATAGATTTTGGGCTTTCACTGTCATCCATCACCTTCTGCAAACTGGGTGTTCAAAATTTAAATTCAGACACAATTCCCTCCTCTATTCATGGATGTGTTATTTATAATCCTTGGTGTGCACGCCCACCTCAGTTTTTAGGGGACTGTTGTTGTTAGGTCCCGTTGAGTCAGTTCCAACTCATAGCATCCAATGCACAGCCGACTGAAGCACTGCCCGGTCTTGCACCATCCTCACATTGTATCTGTGCTTCAGCCCATTGTTGTAGCCACAGTGCCGGGCCATCTCACTGAGGGGTTTCCTCTCTTTTGCTGCCCTCTACTTTACCAGATATGATGTCCTTTTCCTCTTCTGACAACATGTCCAAAGTATATGAGAGGAAGTCTTGCCATCCTTGCCTCTAAGGAGCACTCTGGCTGTACTTCTTCCAAGACAGATTTGTTTGTCCTATTAGCTAGCAGTCCATGGTACTTTCAATCTTCTCCACCAGTACCACAACTCAAATACATCAATTCTTCTTCTGTCCTCGTCATTCAATGCCTAACTTTCACATGTATAGGAAGCAATTGAAGATAACTTCAGGGTTTGGGTAAAGTACATCTTAGTCCTCAAAGAAACATCCTTGCTTTTTAATAATCTAAAGAGGTCTTGTGCAGCAAATATACCCAATGGAATGCATTGTTTGATCTCTTGAGTGCTTCCATGAAACTTGATTGTGGATCCAAGCAAGACAAAAATTCTTGACAACTTCAATTTTTTCTTTCACTGTGGCAAACTGAAAGACAAGTGGTGGTTTTAGAGGACTAATCATCAAATAAAATTACATTGCAACATTGTGATTACCAAAGGATTTTCATGTGAGGGCCACTAGCCAGCTAGCTACCAGCAAGTTCAGTCCAGAGGAGAGAAAATGGTGTGATCCTTACTCCAGTTGAATTTTGGAATGTTATTAAGTATGCACATGCTTGAAACGAAGACTACTGGAAGCTTAGTGAAGACGACAGCCTTCAGTATGGAGCACACCTGACATCAAAATCCTCACAATGGGGCCAATAAGCAACATGAAAATAAATGGCAAAAAGATTGACATTATCAAGAATTTCACCTTACTAGAATCCATGATAAATGCTCATGGAAGCAGTAGTCAATAAATCAAATGATATATTACACTGGACAAATTTGCTACAAATTCTCTTTAATGTCTTAAGAGCAGAGATATCAGTCTGAGAATGAGGGTGAGCCTGATGCTATTTCAATGGCCGTATGTGCCTGAGCTGGGCATTGAATAAAGGAGAGATGAGAATCCAATGACTCCCACACCCATAGCCTTGGGAGGTAGTCATCTGCTTCTTTGCACACTAGGGTGTTGCAGCCTTCGGCCCAAAGGAGTACTTCACGCTCTACAGGTGTGTTTAAAGTAGGGTCCAGTTCCAGGAATGGGTGTTCTGAGTATGATCCTTCTGGTGTGGCCTATGCGGGGTGTTGTGCGGCTTGAAAGGACAGATTATAAAGTCCTGGTTGTCTATAGTACATGGCCTAGGTCACCAAGGGCCAAAGAAAAACTAAGTCACAGTGTCCAATTAGGAACATGATGCCAGGCTTATGGTCAGAACTCTCTTATTGATCCAACAGTAACTACTGCTAGGCCCTGCCTTTCTAGCTAGGCAGGAAGTCGAGCCTTTCCCAAGGGTCCCCTCTCCCCAAGTAATTTCTGGTGCTGCCCAGGAGAGCATGCCTGCAGGTTCTACAAACCTGTCCCCACCATCATTTCTCCTCACTGCTCCCTCCAGGCTCCAGAGTGTTGCTGCTTTGTGGCTCTTCACATCACCCTGTGAAATTCAAAGTATGTTTATTCAGGCTGCCTGCCCTTTAGTTTATACCTAGTTGCTCCTAGCTGGGACACAGGGCTCCCTTGTGATTTGCTCCCCGCAGGGCCAAGGCCCAGCTGAGGAAGCACAGAGCTGAGAATAACTCCCCATAAACACACACACACACACACACACACACACACACACACACACACACACAGAGGCAGGGTTGACTCTTGGGCTCACAGGCCATAAATCCATAAACGTAACCCCAGAGCCACTGCCAACATCTATGCCGCCTTCATGAGCAGGAGATCAGCTTGGTTCTCTGAGTCTAGCCGTCCCCAACCTCCCCCCAGCGAAGATCCCTCACTTCAGGGCAGACCCTGCTTGTTCTCCTCAATGGAGGACAGGTATAGATAGGCTTTTAGGGGGGACCCAGCAGGGCGTCACCAGGGGCAGAATCCCAACAGTCGGCATTGCATTTCTGCCTCCCACTATAGTCTTCGTGCCAGGTGGGTGTGTGTGCATATGCACGGCCAGACCCACAGATGTCCACGTTCAGGAAGCACATTTGCTAATCCTTCAAGGCTGTGTTTTAGCTGATAAGGAGAATCCCAATCCATCAGCGAGGTTATCCTAATGGTAGTGAAATAATTTGGAAACGGACAGCTAGAACACTTTAAAAATGGAAGAAGGTAGCCAAAGTGGCTTCATTCTATAGGAGGAACTTGTTGCTCTGGGGAAGGTTTTGCTGTGTATATTTTCATGGGCTGGTGGCTTGGGGCGTAGGGTAGGGTGAGGGTGAGGGTCGTTGAGCGAGCGAGAGAGCCAGCCAGTTCACCTAATAGATAGCTTCTGCCTGCAGCAACCGCGTGCCCATTTGGGCTCCAAAAGTCGTAGCTTGAGACTCTCTAGTCCCTCCCCCTTTAACCTAGCTAACCAATCCCTCTCTCAGTGAATCTCGCCGCACAAAACGAGCCTCCTGAAAACGTGGTCAGCGTCTGGACATCCACCATCCCATCGGTCACTGCCTGCAGCCCCGAAAGGCCAGTTCCCTTCCTGAAAGCGGTATCACTGGCGGTGGCTGCCCTGCAGGCCTGAGAAGAAGGCACACACACCCAGATGGGATTCAGCGCCCGAGCTCTGCACCCTGCACCATGTCAGCCTGCATGGGGCGCTGCACCGAGGCGACAGCTCATGCCAACTCCCATGGCTTCCACTGGCCATCTCGGAGGGTCGTTGTGCTGCAAACACCCAGTGCAAACACAGGCGAGACCGAAAGCTAAAAGGAGAGGTGGAGAGGCTCAACTAGGGGTACAGTTTGTTGCTAAGCTCCCAAGCAGCCCCAGCGTTTCTGCACGGGGCAGGCTGCATTTCATCACCAGGGGGCAGTGGACACAAGCCTCGCCTGCGCGGGCTCCTCGCTGGGACTGGCCACCCTGGGCTCCTTTGGGCAGCGTCACACTCGGAAAACGCCTGTACCTTTCACCTTGGGCTCCCGCCCGCGATGCCTCCACCTCCCCCACAAAGCTGGCAGAGCCCCCAGGTCCACCATTTCGAATCCCCAATTTTGCCTTGAACGGACAAGAACAAATTACTTTTATCGATTCCTTGCTGCGTCTGTCTGGGTGCCTGGCACATTTAGTTGGGACCCAGGCAGCGCTCTCCATTTCCTGCTGGGGGAAAAACAAAGTATTTGACCGAAGCCAAGGCCGGCCTCCGGAAACAGCGCTGACCTTCAAATCTGCGTGGTTAACAAGTCAAGCGGCCTTCTTCTTGGACGCCGTTCACAAGCGGGCGCCCTCTTTGTCCCTTCTTGCCATTTGACAATGAGAAACCGCAGTCACCTTCATTCCTCTGGCCGATGAGAAATTCCATACTCCAGCCTGCGCACACCTGCACCTGCAGGAGGCAGTGGTTATAC
>NW_022111368.1:13945150-13952287 GCF_000313985.2 Echinops telfairi
GGGGTGCCTTGTCAATGAAGGGAGAAGACACATGGCAGTAGTTAGCACAGGACTGGCGTGGAATACATTTCACTTCTGACAAACTCCAGCTGCTGGCATGCTCCCCGGGCACCTCCGTCCTGTGCACGCACCCATCTCCCACCTCTCAGGGAAGCCATACAGTTATCATCCCTAAGTGTGACGCTCCATCTAGGGTACTGACTTCTTTGTCCTGTCTCAGGTGGAAGCATGTTCATCCGCACAGGCCTCTTTCTGGGACCAGGAGCTGCAGTTCCTCCTGGCGGCAGACAGGGTCCCCACAGCTTCTCTTTGAAGGAGCTGGCAGCAGTTGAGGGGAGAACGTGTACTCTCCGGGGGCCCCAGCAGAGAGAAGTCAGTTCTACAGGGAGCAGAAGGAGTCAGCAAGCAACCCACAGAAGATAATGCTTGAGCTGAGTTTTGCCGAAGTCTTCATTTGCCTCTCCACTTGGCAGGAAATAATAAAAGTGCTTGGGCCTCTCCCCTGAAGGGTCAAAAGAGCTTCAGATGTTTTCCATCCCAAGGCATTTCCTAGAAAGGAGCTTGGATTAGAACTCTTCCTTCCTTCTCTTGTGTAGGATCCATCCCTGGTTTTTCCATTTCATCCTATTTTGGGAACAGAGGAACATGCAACCAAACCTCCTGCTGGCCAGCCCGTTCCCCTCAGAGGGGCTCCACAGGGTTTCCGAGACTGTAAATATTTACAAGAGCGTCTTTCTCCGCCAGGGAGGCTGGCGAGTTCCAAGTTCAATCTTGCCTTTCCAGTCTCTCCTCAACTCTGTGGTCTTCCCGTAGAGACGAAAACTCCTGTCACTGCAAAACTCACCGCCATGGAGTGGATGTCATCTCATAGCGACCTCATAGGACAGGCTAGAACTGCCCCTGTTGGTTTCTAGCACTGAAACTCTTTACAGGGGTAGAAAGCCTTGACGTTCTCCTGTGGAGCAGCTGGTGGTTTCTAACTGCTGACCTTGTGGTTAGCAACCCAGCGTGTCATCACTACACCACCTGGGCCCTTCTTGAAAACTCTTGGAGACTAATTCGTACATGATCACCTTGTTCCCAGGGGCAGAGCACGACAGAGCAAATCCAAGTCTCTTCTCTGCACACCAAGGACCCCTGCGGGTGGCTCCGGGAGGCAGGGAATGCTGATTTTGTACTGTCTGCCTGGAGCCTAGGAACCCTGGTGGTGTCATGGTTATGAAGGGGCTGTTCAACCCACAAGTTCAGTGTTTTGAAGCCACCAGCCTTTCCTTGGGAAAAAGACAAGGCTTTCTGCTCCTGTAAACAGGGTTTCGTCTCAGAAACCCACAAGGGCAGTTCCGCCCCATCCTAGCGGGTCACTGTGAGTCGGCAGTGAGTGAGGCCTGGTGCTTGCACTAAATGGCGTGCTCTTCCCAGAGACAGACAATATTTGCATTTATGTTTGCCTCTCTCGTTCAATCGAGGCTAATAAGATAAGGTTGGAAGTAAGTGGATGAGAAGAAGAAAAAGGAGAGGAGAAGGAAAAGGGGGCAAGAGGAGGAGAAGGAGGAGACAAGACGAGCCAGCAGTGAGGTTAGGTGCTTGTGCACTCACTGGAGGCCACCTCTTTGGCTCAGAATGTTCTAGCAGTCAACTTAAAGCTGGCACGTCACCTTTGTGACTCACATTGTGACTCACCGGAAGCAGGGCCCAGAAGAAGCCGTGCCAGTCCTGGCCCCGAGAAGAGTGACATTCTTTTTGAGAGTCATTGGGGAGAGAACTTACATAAGGAGGTGATTCAAGGTCCTTAACAAAGCCCTGGTGGCACAGAGGCTTATGTGTTGGGCTGCTGACCATAAAATCGGTGGTTCAAACGGACTAGCTCCTCTTGCAGGAGACAAATGAGGCTGTGCGCTCTGGGACCATCTCTGAACCCCTAAGGAGCAGCTCCATTCTCTCTCACTGGGTCGCTATGAATTGGAGTTGACTTCACCGGCAATGGGGTGTTCCAAGATCTTTAACTTTGTCCTTACTAAAACTACTTCCATCCTTTTCAGAGAGGCCCAGGGACTGCACAGAAGCTGCGGGAAATGCCAGCCTCCAGCGAGAGTGTTCATCTCTCTGGATAAAAGAGGCTGGCATAGCTCCAGAGTGGTTTAAAATAAAGTCATGTTGGAGGGTGGGCAAGGAGGACGAGCACACAGCCTACCCAAGGACAATGGGTGTCTCTCCTGTTGAGGCCTTGCCAAGCCTGGGAGTCTAGGCAGTCTCCTCCCACCCTCTCCCCGCACCGTGTGTGAAGTAGTGGAGTGTAGGTACAGCTCACAGGCATCCTGAGCCCTGACAAGAGGGTGCCCGTGGCCCTGTGTGGGCTCTGGGCTCAGGTGAGAGGACCTCCTCTAGGCAGATGAGAAGCAGGAATGCGTTCCTGGCAGGGTGGGGATCTAATCATTCGCTGTGCCCCTTCATTCAGAACAAAAGGCACCTGTGTTTTGCCCACTAGACTGTAAGCCCCACAAGAACAGGGAATCGTGCCTGCTTTGTTCATTACCGAATCCCCAGTGCTAGAACAATACTTAGCACATAGTGAAAAAATAAATAAATAGAAACTCAAACTCCATGCCATTGAATCAATGCCAGCTCATAGCGACCTTATGGGACAGGGTAGAGCTGCCCTTGTGAGTTTCGAGTCTGTAACTGTTAAGGGAGTAGAAAGCCTTGTCCACCCACAGGCAGATACCTGGCATGAAGACTATTACCCATGTTACACCATGCTTCAGACAAAATTTCATTTATTTGTAATTAGAAATAATTCATGATATATAATTATATATTGTTTTTGTGGTTAATCACTATGCTTTAGTTATGTTCAATTTGTAACAATAAAAATACATTCTGCATATCATATTTACATAACGATTCATAGCAGTGCAAAATTACATTGATGAAGTAGCAACGGAAATAATGTTATGGTTGGGGGGCACCACACGAGGAACTGTATGAAAGGGTCATGGGATGAGGAAGGTTGAGGACCCCTGCTCTAGTGGATTGTTCTTGGGCTGCTAACCACAAGGTCAGCAGTCAGAACATGCCAGTCTAGGAAACTCAAAGGCTCAGCTCTATACTCTGTCCTGTAAGCTTGCTATGAGTTGGAATTGACTTCATGACACTGGACTGGTTCATTTATTTTCTCTCCTTTGGTCTCCTGATAACATGTGCAAAGTACATCAGACAAATCTCTCCATCCTTTCCACTAAGGGGCCTGCTTCCTGTACTCCTTCTAAGATTGGTTTGTTCTTCTGGCAGTCCATGGAACTTGAAGTATTCTTCTCCAACACCAAATTCGAATATATCAGTTCTTCCCTAGTCTTATATCCATTCTCTTTCAGGTGCACGTGCAGGTGATTGAAAATACTAACCTCAGTCGTTCAAACCCTCTAAAGCAGAGGTTCTCAAGCCTTCACAGGGTCGCCCGATGCATAACGGTAGCAAAATGACAGTGATGAAGTAGCAAGGAAAATAATTTTATGGTTGGGGGGGTCACCACAACATGAGGAATTGTATGAAAGGGTCATGGCATTAAGAAGGTTGAGAACCACTGTTCTAGAAGGTCCAGTAAGTGCTGGGAAGGAAAACAGGTGATCTTCAATGTTTCAAGAACTTGTCTTGCTCCAGTTGCTCTGCTAACCCACTCCAGGGCCGGGATTAGATGGATGGTGAGGGACAGGGCACGCTTCTGGGGCGTGGCTTCCCTGGAAGCACACCTACCTACCCTAGATCCCAACAGTGCCATCAGGAAGAACAGAGCCCGTACAAATGCGCTGTGCTTGAACGCATGTGGAAACAGAGAGCTAGAGAGATGACCAAACCCCAAACCCCCCAAACACTGCCATTACAGCTCATGGCAACCCTCTAGAATAGGGTAGAACTGCCCTGTGGGTTTCCGACGGTAACTCTTTAGGGGGGTTGAAAGTCCCATCTTTCTCTCTTGGAGAGAACCACACAATATACCCCTCAGGCTATCACCCCCCACGCCAAATTGCCAATTAAAAAAAGATAATTAAACTGGAAAGAGTTCCAGGTTCTACCCCAGCAATGTCCAGCCTGGAGCAGCTGCTCATGGTGGAAGATGAACCCTTTCTGAAAGATGAACCATCCAGCAAGCAGGACCACGGTTGTCTTCCTGAAGGACTTGCGGTATGAGCTGGGATACCGACGGAAGAGCTCTCTGGGTTCCCAGATCTTCACATGTAACTGCCATCAGCCTGGCTTGGAAATCTGCCTCCCAAGGTCACCGTCTGGGAACCCCCATGGAGTAGTTCCACTCTGCGCACATGGGGCCATCGTGATGGGAGCCAACAAAAGAGCCCAGAGCTTTGTACTTTGAGCAGCAGGACTTCTTTGTTTTCCCTCTAACACGAACCTCACTCATTCAGCGGGCTAGCTGGCTAGATTGGGTGTTTGATGTACAGCCCCAAGGGGAAAGTTGAGTTTGAATGTGATGGTTCTCAGCCTCTTTCGACCAGGCTGGGGGCCGGGTGGGTTGCTTGTCCTGCTGATGCAGTCACTCAGGGGAGAATCATGTCTTCTGCATACACAACACTGTTGACTTCTCTATGACTGGAGGTGGGGGGGGGGCAGGCATCTCTAATAGGCATTCAGCACATACAAGGGGGCTTTGCAAAGTTTGTGGAAGCTGGAACAATTTTGAAGTAGGACAAAGTTGGACTTAAGTGACCAGATTTAGAGGTGTTCTGTAAAGCCAAAGCCGCGAAGACAATGTGAGATCCTTCAAAGAAATGGGGAAACGAATCACCAGCTTTGCATGGGAAGGAAAGAAATACAGAATAAACAAAACACTATTAAAAAAACGTAGGAGGCCTCTCACTCCCAGATTCCTAAACCTATGATATAGCCACAGTAATTGAAACAGCTTGGTAGTGGTACAACGACAGACATGTACAACTAATACACGGTAACTGACAACCAGGGGTACCACCAAGCACCTACAGGCACTGGATCTTTGATAAGGGACTAAAACAGTTTAAGGGGGGAAGATGTCGTTTTGTCAATGGATGGATGGTGCTAGAAAAATGGAATCTCCACCAATATCCACCTGAAAAAGAATGAAACAGGACCATACCTCACACCACGTACAAAAACAAACTCAAGATGGATTAAAGGCCTAAATAAAAGCCCTAGAACTGTAAGCACCATCAATGATAAAATAAGGACAAACTTTAGGGCCCTAATACAAGGCATAAATGCACTACCAAGCCTAATAAAAAGTATACATCCCACTGAAGATAAAATAGAGGACGGGGAATCTTTTAAAATAGGACATTTATGTACATCAAAAGACTTAAAAAAAAGAACCCACAGATTGGGAAACATATTTGCCAATGACATCTCAGATAAAGGATTAATTTCAAAAGTCTATAGAACAGTATACAAAATTACAACACCGTAGTAAGAAAAATACAAATAACCTAATCAAAAAACAGGCACAAGACATGAAGAATTCCCTAAAGATGTCATCCGGGTGACCAGCAAGCATCTAAAGAGATGTTTGTGTTCATCGGCCATCAAAGAAATGCTAATGAAGACGACAACGAGATACCACCTCGCGCCAACACTAGTAGCAATAAAATAAAGTAAAATAATAAATGCTGGAGAGAATGTGGGAAGATGGCTGAGTGGCCTTGTGGAATTGTACAACCACGCTGGAAATCAACATAGCACTTCCTTAAATACAAATACCTTAAGATTCTGTGATCTCTCTGCTCGGTATATACCCCCAAAGAGAGAAAGAGCAAAATATGAACATACATTGGCACACCCATGTTTATTGTAGCAATTTTTGTAATAGCAAAAAAAATTGAAAAAAAAAACTAGCGGAATGGATAAGCAGAGCTGGTGCAGTCACACAATGGAGGATTATGAATCCTTGAAAAACAGACGGGTCCGTCAGTCTGTCCAATACTTCAAGACATGAACAGAAGGAGAGAACATGGTGCTCAGCAAAGTGAGTCAGTCAATCTCACAAAGACACATATTTCATTTAGTTAGTTATTTTTAAGATACATATTTTATGACATCATCATTGTAAAGGAAAAAAAAACAAACCAAAATGGTTTTCGCACCAAAGGATAAGGTTTTAAAGATGACACGGAGGCCAGGGCAGTGTGGCCGGGTGAGTGGGGGGCGGGGGTGTTGGGGGAGGTGGGCGGGGACAGAGAGAAGGACACGGAAGGGCAGATACAGGGGTTTAACGGGACCCTGCGCAGATTTGACGGCGTGAGCTGGGCAGACAGACTGCGGTTTTCTCCGTGTGGATGATGCTCCCAAACCAGAGGGAACATACATAAAACAATGACCAACAAAAGCCACAGGGAAAGTAAAGGAAATGATTTCTTTTTTTAAGTAAGAGAAGGCTCACCCCCCCTTTTAAGAGCCCTCCAGAACCTGACCCGTGAGACTCAAACACGGGGCTGAGTGACGATGAAAGGAGCAAACATAAAAAGGAAACTGGCTCGGAGTCTTTCGTGACATCCAAGGTAGTTTGAAAACGGAAAAGACTACGTGGTACAGACTTAGGCTTACATGAACAGAACCATGGAACAGCAGACAGGAAACAGACCCATCCAGCGATGGTAAATTAGTTTTTGACAAAGGTCCCAAGGTCATTCAAGGGGAAAACTGTATACCACATGGTGCTAGAGTAACGCATAACCATATTCACACATCAGAAGCTTGGCCCTCACCTCCAACCGTGCACGAAAAGAGAGCTCAAAGGAGTCCCAGATGTGGGCGTAAAGCGACAGCCACAGCACCCTTAGGTGGAAGTGTACGAGAAAATGCTTGCAACTGTGAAACCCCTTAGGATTCGCATTCAAACACACACAAGTTTGTGAGAAAATTCCCTTTTTCCATGAACTCTTTGAAGCTCCTTTGTATACTGCATTATATTTTATGATGTACTGTAAGTAATATCATATAGTATTTACTTATATAGTAAAGTTCACAGTGAAAAATGGAAAATATCATACCACCACCTCCTACCATCACCACCATCAATCACCACCTTCCCTACCACTACCCCCATCACCACTGCTACTCCTACCACCATCACCTCCACCACTGCCACCACCACCA
>NW_022111368.1:13952986-13954599 GCF_000313985.2 Echinops telfairi
TTTTTTTTTTAGCTGCTGAACAGACACGTTTGGCTGTGCCTCTTGTAAAGGGACATCCAGTAAAACAGAAATCAGGAGCAGAGAAAAGGAAGTGGAAGTTCTTGCCGCGGGGTTTGAAGGCTCTTTAATACTCAGCAGGGTCTACTCAAACTGGAGCCCTGGTGGTGTAGTGGTTACATGTTGGCCTGTGATCCTCCAGATCAGCAGTTCAAAACCACCAGCTGCTCCTCAGGAGAAAGACTGGGCTTTCTACTCCTGTAAATAGTTACAGTCTTGGAAACCCACAGGGGTCACCACGAGTCAGCATTGACTCGATGGCAGTGAGTTTGGATCTTTTTGGAATGCCTACCTAAAAGTCACTGGGAAGCAGCCTCGAATATGAAATCTGATATTCCACGAATCTGTTCTGGCATTTAGATCTCCCTGCTTTTGTTTTCTGGCAGTGGACACTTTGATCAATGGTGGCAATCGTGCCATTTGGCTGGCTGGGCCAGGGTCTCTAGCCCGGGGGGGCGATCATCACTGTGAAGAAGGCCTGGATGCTGATGCCCACGCCTGAGAGGCAGAGCTAGGCAGGAAGGCACGTTCTGCAATAGCCTCCTTTGGAGCTGGTTGGTGGCGTGACAGTAGCACAGTACCCAGGTTGAGGTCCCCAGGTTGGGGGAATGCCTGACTCTTCTGGGGATGAGGGCAAAACCAGGTAACCTTGGGCAAGAACCTCACATCTTTGAGATGTGTTTTCATGTGGAAACTAAGGAGATTGGATCACATGACGGATTAGGTCCCCCTAGAACCATACATAATGGCGGCATTATTTGGTGCCTGGATCCTTGCCTGGAGCATTTTCATTTGGGATGCCAACGTTTTGTAGGCTTTCAGTCTAGAGGAGGAAATGCATCTTTCCCGCACCTAGCTACTGTGATTCTCAACGCTCACACTACCTTAGAGCCACTGTAGGGCTTTTAGGAGCCCTGGTGGTGTAGTGGTTACACAAGCTGCTAACTTCAAGGTGTGCAGTTCAAAACCACCGGCTGATCCCCAGGAGAAAGAAGAGGCTCTCTACTCCTGTGAAGAGTTACTGTCCCGGAAACCCACAGATAGCCATTCTATCCTGTCCTGTCGGGTCACTATGGGTCGGTATCCACTCAATGGCAGTGAGTTTGGTTTTGGAGTATTGTAGGACTTTTAAAAGGGGCCTTGGAGGTGCCGTGGCTAAGCTGCTAACCCACAGATGTGGCCACGTGCCTCTGTGAAGATTACAGCCTTGAACACCTTGTGGGCAGTTCTACTCTGCCCTACGGGGTCACTGTAAGGCAGAATCCACTCCATAGCAATGGTTTGTTGTACAGGGCTGCAAAGGTTCACGGCACATTTATAAGATGGAGTGTAACTGATCCTTGGGATTTCTGACACTATCTTCAAGTCTCCTCTTTCTCTAGAGGAGAGGCTGGTGGGTTTGAACCGTCAACCTTGCAGTTAGCAGCCCAACATTTAATCCTCTGTGACATTAAGTCTGCATTGACTTAATGGCATTTGGTGTAGTTTGGTTTGACATAAAAGCTACTGATACCCAGGGCTTGCCTCCAAAAAAGATTTGGTTTTAATTAGGGTGG
>NW_022111368.1:13955208-13956356 GCF_000313985.2 Echinops telfairi
GACGGAGCTGACGGGGGAGCCAGGGCAGTGACGGGCTCAAGTCCAGCCAGGAGTTCTGAGACAGCTTTTGCTCTGTCATTTCATCCTGTCCCTCCCAGCTTCCGGCTTGACGTCATCAGCTTTTGATCTATGGATGTGCCTGTCAGGGGAGAAGAAACAAATGCAGGCTTGCTTACAGAATGATCATCTCTCTGGACAGGGCTGAAATGTATGATGTGCCAGGTGACAGCCACCTGCCTCGGTGGCCCTAGCATGCTCCCTTGTAGAGAGCAGACGCCTTGGGGAGTCTGGAGTGGCTGTAAACCTCACCCAGCCTCCGCCAATTGTGGCTGGGATCTTGGGAACTCTCTGGGACCAAGGTTACAAAAGCTCAAAGCCACAGCCCCTGCTGCAAGGCTTGTCCTTGACATTCTCCTCACAGTTGCCCAAACACAGACTCATGCTCTCGACCGACCCTTAGCCCAGGGAGGCAGGTACCCTGGTTACACCCAGCTATAGCCCAGGTGTGACTTGGCTTGTCACCCAGGTGATGCTAACCTGTCGGAGCCAATCCTCACCCCAGCTCAGCCCATGCTGGCCACCCTGATGAGTCTGTTTGGTGGCTGGTCAGACTGACCTTTGCAGAGGTGGAGGAGGGGTCGTTGTCAATGCCTAACTGGTATTTGCCTTTAGACTTTGAGCAGATTTATCAAACTTCAGTGAGCCTGAGGGACAGAGGCAAGGGGCTTATTAAGAATAGAGAATCCCAACCCTCTCCTGGAGACTTGTAACCGGGTGGGGTTCTGGCCCCTCCTCTCTCCCAAGTGGCTCTGCATTGACATTGAACTCCCAGGTTGCCTGCTTCCAAGGAGAGTTGCTCTGAGAGAGAGGGGGCAGGCAGTAGGCACACAGAGGGTTTCAAGAGACCCTTTTGTTGGCCAAGCAGAGTTCTACCAGGTGGGGGCTGCTAACCCTGGGGTGGAAGGAAGGAAGCCCATTCTGACTTAGAGCTTGGCTGAGCCAGCCCTCTCCTCCAGACACCCCCCCCCCCAGCTGGAGTTGGGGTGAAGTGCATCAGGCAGAGGGGTTTCTTACTCAGCGACCATCCATGTATATGTGGTCATGTGCCATCAGTTCAGATTCAGAGCAACCCTGTGAGACAGAGAGAG
>NW_022111368.1:13960470-13965646 GCF_000313985.2 Echinops telfairi
CCAGTTGCCTACAGATGGGCTTTGGGTTTTTCTCTGGTGAGGTTAGACAGGAAGAGATTTCAATCTAGACAAGATATACTGAATAGTGAAGGTCTGCCAAATTTTCCTTGAGTTGCTGGGGTTCCCCCTAAATGAAAGCAAATGTGGTTCAATAGCAAGATGTTGGAACTGCCCAAATGCCCATCGATATAAGAATTGACAAAGCAACCTTGGTACATGCACACCATGGAATTCTCCATAAAACCGAACTCAGCACCTGATCAACGGAGTCACTGCAGACTCACAGCAACCCCCTGTGGCTTTCCAAGGCTGTAACTGTTTCTAGGAATAGAAAGCCTGGTCTTCTGTGTAGCATAAAAACAATTAGGGAAACATGAAGCACCTCATGCTATGGATGGACATTATACTGAGTGACGTGAGTCCATCACCAAAGAACAATTCTGGTAGGAGGCCACTACTGTCAAGATAAATAACCAAGACAAAGACTTCCATACCAAAGGGAACAGACTTTGAAGATTCCCACAGGAGGGAGGCCTAGGGTGGAAAGATAAGCAATAGATTAGAAGGTTGACAAGCATTGACTTACATGAAAGAGAGGTTGGAGCTCGCTCAGAGGAGGAAGAGAAATCAAGGGAAGGGAGGGGGCAGATGCAGGGAGGGGGATTTTGATGAATGGCTTGAACGGTTGAACACAGAGTTGATGGTCTGAAATGTAACCTGCCCCCCACCTTAGTCACAGTAAAAAATTCATTTAAAAAAGTGAATTGATTAAAAAAGAGAGCGGTATGGAAAGGAAGGAAGGGAGGAAGAAAACATGGTTCCTGCCCCCACAGGAGCAGCAGGTGGTGGGGACGGGACACAAACATCCTTACACACTGCGAAAGGTGTAAGGCTGTTGGTTGCCCTTGAGTTGACCCCTAACTCATGATTGGAACACTGGGATCGCTGGTTCTTCCTATGACTGATTTTTTTGGAAGTTGATCACTGGGTCTTTCTTCTTTGTTTTAATCTGGAACCTTCGTATCATAGCAACACACAAGCCTCCCCGGACAGCCTGGCAGTGACTGGGCAGAAGATGCCTTAGCTAGGAATTGAAGTGGGGTGTCTCCACTCTCCAAACCACCCCTACCTGCGGGCACACCTGCACTTACTCCTGATGGAAGTGCTCATGGGAGGCCAGTCACATGAAACCAGTCCATGGTCTAACCTACCTGCAGGGCACCTGGGAACCGGAGTCCCTCCCTGCCTGGGGGGCCACTTCCCAGAGACAACTCTGTGTTGGGCTCTCTCTGCCTACATGATCGCAGTGTGAGGGCTGTTTGTAAGCCAAATGCTTAAGGAATTGGTGATATGAAAGTTACTTCCCTAAAGGTGCCTGGGTAAATCTCAGGGTTATGAAACTTCCCTTCAACATCCAAATGTCAGCCCTCGAAATTCAACTGTGCAGTTGGGATGCCACCGCCGCCGCCATTTTCAGGACAGCATACATGCCTTGGCCACACCAAGCACCTTCCTTCCATTGCCCAGGTCACCAGGAAGGAGGTCATGACTTAGAGGTAGGTCAGCTGAACCAGATGACAGTCCGAAGGAGGAGGCCCATTCCTATCTGCTAAGAAGGACCCTCAAGGGGAAAGAAAACAAGCTCGGTTGCCTGGTGGTGAGGGCGCCCAGCGGAGGTGGTTAAGGTGGCTGCATGGTGTGATGGGAAGAGCGCCAACAGGTGATCTGCACTCCCAGTGATGGGCACTGCCACTCAGGCCCTGTGCCAAGACTTCATCACGACTGCCTCCTTTCATCCAGGCCACATTCCTTTGAGGGAGGTACTCCTAGTTACAGGCAACCTGGAAAACAGATAAAGCGACTGAGCAAGTTTCCACAGCTGCCGAGTGACAGCCCGTAGCTCCTTCCCATCGCAGACTCCTTGCTCTCCGAGTCGGGAGGCGGCCGATCACATCTGTGTCACACGTGCTCTCTGGGGTCAGTTCATGATCCCCGGGTCTCACGTTGGCTTTTCATCTGTGAACCAGTGGGTCAGGGAAATCACCCACACCGTTTCACCTTTTATTCACTTTGTTATCTTAGACAAGTTCCTTCACCCATCTGGGCTTTGGATAACTTATCTATAACATAGAAATAGGAAGTGTCTACATCTACAGTGAGCTTCTTGTAAAAATCAAACAAGATAAGGCATGAAACACCCTTGGCACTGTGCCCAGCACATACAAAGTGTTCAATAAAAGTTATCAGCTGAATGTTAACACATCATTTTTTAACGGATGAAAGTGAAGGCTTTGCATATATTTAAAACAACACCAATACCAACAAATTGTATAATAATCAATCATCAAGTTGGAAAATAGATATTGATGGAATACACGTTCATACTCTACTCCTTGCCAAATAATGTTTTAGAAGCATATATACATGGTGTGATTTTGACTGAACACATTTTAACATGGGATGTTTGAGTGTCACGGCTGCATGCAGACCCCTGCTTGGCTCCTAGGCCTTGTGGGTGTGCAGGATCCATGTGGGGGGCGGAGAGGAGGCACATTGGAAGGCGTTGGGGAGGTCGACTGGTTGGGGGCAGTAAGAGAGGTGTATTAATCTAGGTACTTTAGAGAAACAAATTTACAGAAACTCATATGTATAAGAGAGAGTTTTATAGAAAAGGGTAAGTACACATCAAGAAAACATCCCAACCCAGTGCTGCCCAAACCCACAAGTCCAACATTCCAACATTAACCCATATGTCCAACACCAATTCACAAAGTCTTCCTCCATCTCACAAAACACACGCAATGACACTGACTGCAGGAGGAAAGCCGAGCCAGTGAGTGTGTGAGCATCTCAGCACTGGCAGGGGTCTCCACACGGCTGCTCCAGCACCCAGGGCTGTATCAGGGTAGGTCCACGCGGCTTCTCCTTGGGGATGTCTTGCGGGAAGTGAACCTTGCCAGCTGAAGCAGAGAACTGGCTAAGGTAGCTACACCCTGGTGCAACCATCACAAAGCAAGAGACCAGAGAACTAGAAAGTCGAGGCTCACTGAGCCATTTATCTCTCTGCGCTTCAATTAACCCCACATGTGTTTATCGGCCAGGTTGGCTCAATAAACTTTAACTACCTTAGGTGAGAAGCCATTCACCAAAGAAGAAAACCATTTCTGAAAGTGGTGGAGGCCACAGGACTGAGAAGAAAGAGGAAAGAAATGAGAAAGGAACTTCAGGAGGATTGTGGGGAAGGCCAGGGCCGGGGCAATGGCCGCACTGTGAGATGTGGAGAGCCAGGTGCGTGAAGACGATTGGTGAGCCGTTTCCCCTCCGTCTCTTTGGGAGATGTCGGTAGAAACTCAAGGTCTCCCAGGTTTAGGCTCTTTACTTCAGCTGAGTCTCTTTGTCTCAACGCGGAGGCTTCCCAGAAGGTGGCCTTGTTTTACTTCACTTGCATCCCCGCCCACCCCTCAAAAAAACCCAAAAGGTTATAGGAAAAGAAATTGAAAATCATCCTGGGTGCCACCAAGGTCAGTTGGCAAAACCTAGTTCAGAAGACAATGTTCTACATCCTACTTTGGTGAGTAGCTACTAGGGCCTTAGAAACTCCCGAGCAGCTATCTGAGGTGCAGCTATTAGCCAGTCCCGGTCTGGAGGGGAGAATGGTAAAAATAAAAGACTTGTGGAAGCAGTCGGTGCGGTAGACCAAGGGACCATGCCAACACCGTTCTCCAGAAGAACATCACGGTGCCTGGACACCACTCCCCGCGGCTCTGCAAAGGAGCACACCAGAAGGCTGCGGATGGGGCGGGAGAAAATGTACGACCGAACTCAAGTCATGAAGAGACCAGGCTGACTGATAAAGACTAGTGGGAATCCCCCTCACGACTGTGGAGCTTAGCGACCCTTCCGGGCTGGAACTGCATTGGTCTAAGAAGGAGGCTGCCTGCCCTTCGTCGCCTAGTCTGCACTCGAGTTGGAGAGAGAACGGTAGGAGCCATTTCCTGCACTGCGGGACCCTCACAGGTGTATCCAACCCATGAACAACTGGAATTTTCCTTGGGACTCATTCTGCAATCCTTCACTCAGGCCCCTCTTGCAGACACCGGCCTGGAATGCCTCTCTACACCATTTAGACAAGGGCATTCACTCTGTGCTCTCAGGTTTCCTCAGGCTCCCCTCTACTGGGAGCGGGGGACATGGGATTGAGCACACCTGTTCACACGGATGTGCCCTGGCCTCACACGCAGGCCTCCTGGTGACATGCACGACTCCTAGTGACAAGATCCTGACAGAGAGCCTGTGTGTGCTTGGTGATGGTGATTGTGGAGAAAAAAAAAAAGCAATTGTTAAAAATCCTACGGAACTCCGATCTACTGTGACTCTCTCAAGGTCACCATGAATCTGAGTCAACTCAAAGGCGACTGGCTGCAGGGTTGAGGGGCAGCAGTCAGCATCCGGTGCAGGGGCCACAGGGCGGTTCTGTGGCGTGTTTCCGGCTGAGCAGCTGCTGTTTCTTCTGCTCCTTTTCCAAGTCTGAGCCTGAGACCATCTCTGTGGTAAGTTTTTGCTGCTCGGATCTAAGCATGTTCTTGGGAACAGGGCATTGAACTTGGACAGGACGCCAGGGCTAACCCTACAGGGACTGGAATTGGGCTTGGGAGCTCCCTGGACCAGGGAGTCCCTCTCTCTTGAGTCCGCTTACTCTCCAACTCTGCTTCTCCACGTGTGTCCACAGGATTCTCTAGAACAACCCAGGTTCAATAACAAAAGCTGCATTTGCCATATGTAACTTAAAAAAAATTCAGAACAGCAGAGAATAAAAAGCCAACCCCACTCTTCATCGTTCCAGCCCCCTCCTCTCCCCAGAAGTTACACTCTGCAGTGTGGGGTAGCCTCTCTGGACTTTGGTCTGTACACGGGAGAGCAGAGCCCAGCCGTCTATACCTGTGCGGCCTTGGCAGAGACTGAACGGGGCCTTCTTTGAGGGAGGTGCATCAGCTGAGCAGGAAAGGCAGGCAGAGTCTCTGTGTGAGGTTGAGTTCTCTAGAGCAGGGGTCCTCAAACTTTTTAAACCGGGGGCCAGTTCACTGTCCCTCAGACCATTGGAGGGATGGAATATAGTTTTAAAAAAAACTCTGAACAAATTCCTATGCACACTGCAATGTCTTATTTTGAAGCAGGA
>NW_022111368.1:13967236-13968370 GCF_000313985.2 Echinops telfairi
TATGAGCCCCAAATAAAATGATTTTTTTTAAAGAAAAAAAAAAAAAAGAAAAAGAAACAAAACCAGTGACACTTGTCCGTGTTGGCTCCAGAAAGAGATTCTTATCAAAAAATGGTTCACACAGTTGTAGAACTAGGTAAGTACAGTCTGGTTCAAGTCAGGCTCCTCCTGATGAGTGGAAGCTGAGGAACTGGAAGCACAGGCTGGTGGTGGATGCAGAAGTCTGAAGTCTGCCGAATGAATCCACTGACAGCAGTTTGATGATGGCTCCTGGGATCAGCAGGTGATGCAACAGAAGATCGAGGAACCAGATCCAAGATCCACCTCCAGCAGAAAGTGCAGGGCCAAAGAGGATTTGACCCTACCAGGTCTCTCTCTCTCTTGTACAGAAAAGCCCACGACACTCAGGAGGTGTCATCAGTCTGTGACACCCTGACTGGTGGAGCTCTGCTGTACCTGCCCACACCCCGGAGGGTCTAGTTTATGTCATCCCTCTCCTGCACCGTCTCCTTGGAGCGGAGCATCTTGGTTGTCTTTACTTCTTGGAGTCTTCTTAGTTAGTTATGCCTCAAAGGCACCATGGCACCCTTTTGCCAGAAATCAAAGGTGCAACCGGGGTGATTTGACTAGAATCACCATTCATTCATCTCTTTATTTGGTCGTTTGTGGAGTGCCTCCAACAAACCCCTCCAAACCCACGATTCGGCCCAGTGCCACCCTGTAGGGCAAGGTGGAGCTGCCCTTGTGGGTTTCCGAGGCTGTCAGTCTTTACAGGTGCAAAATGCCTCATCCTTTCTCCTGAGAATTGTTAGTGTTTTGAACTGCAGACCTAGTGGCTAGCAGTCCAACACATAATCCACTACACCACCAAGGTTCATTTGTTGAGTGCCTACTGTGTGCCGAATGCTTGTGAACCAAACAGAGAAAGCTCCTTGGCGGGGAGAGACAGCCCAGGTGATAACTAACATGATAAGTGCCATGTGGTGGGAGGATGGGGGGGTGGGGCCTCCATCAGCTGAGATTTGAGCAAAGTCTTAAAGGAGGGAAGGCTTAATCGATGTGGGTTTCTGAGGGAAGGACATTGGAAAGAGCGGGCACAGCCAGTGCAGAAGTCTTGAGGCAAGATATGTGAGT
>NW_022111368.1:13969291-13970494 GCF_000313985.2 Echinops telfairi
CAGCGGTGTGGAGACCCCTGCCAGCGCTGAGATGTTTACACATTCACTGACTCAGCTTTCCTCCTGCAGCCGACATCATTACGTGTGTTTTGTGAGATGGAGGAGGACTTTGTGGATTGGTGTCGGACATATGGGCTAATGTTGGACTTGTGGGCCGGGGAAGCACTGGGCTGGGATGTTTCTTTGATGTGCACTTACCTTTTATATAAAACTCTCTCTTATACATGAGTTTCTGTGGATTTGTTTCTCTAATGTAGCCAGACTAACACAATTAGTATAAGAACTAGCACCACTTGGCGGACAAGACCTTCATTCCTGTCACTAACTTCAGGTTTAGAGTCTGTTGGGTTGAACCAACAAAAGCCTCGTGGGAGCCCAGGATACAGAAATAGCTCTTCACAACATCCTGAGGGTCTGCAGGCAGCCCGACTCAGGCTGGGCCATCCCATGCAGGGCTAGTGGGCTTTGGAGAACAACGGCTGAGCAGGGCCTGTGAACTGTGGGAGCTGTAACCTAGTCTGATTCTGGAATAGCACAGCAGCCACAGCCTAGTGCATGAGGACACTGGGTACCTTGTGCAGGACCAAGCTTTACCAGCAATTCCACATGGCCACCAGAAAGCCACCTAGCAGTGAGCTGTTTGAATGCCTCCACTCTCTGTTGTCGTGTTACTTCCCTTCCACCCTCTCTGCAGACAGTCCATTTGCTTTTTAATTTGCAAATCTGGAGGGGGGGGAGCTATCTCATGATTTCATTTTGCCTTTCTAGAGTTCCTACTAAAGTGATAAAGTGGCAGCGAAAATGAGGAAGACCCAAGATTAGAGAGCCTGACACTGGCTACGTCAATGAGCTCACACAGAACAGTTGTGGGGATGGGCTAGGCCGGGGTATGACTTCATTCTGCTGTGCACGGGGTGGCTATGAGTTGGAACCAACCCGAGGACACCCTCCTAGAGGGGCTGTGGTGGTACAAACAGTGATGCGCTCAGCTGCTATGGAAAGGCTGGAGGTTTGAATCCACCCCAGGGCTTTGCAAGCGGAAGATGGGCGGCAGTGGAGATTTCAGCCCAGAAAACCTTAAGGGGCAGTTCGGTTTCTCACATGGGGTTGCGATAAGTCAGAATCCATGGCAGCACTCAACGACAATCGTTCCCAGAAGAGTGTGAACAGCCTTCCTTTTTTTCTTCTTTCTTTAAAAAAAAA
>NW_022111368.1:13972208-13977985 GCF_000313985.2 Echinops telfairi
ACCCTTGAAATGACATTCTTCTTTTCAACATTTCAAGGAGTTTCAGAAAGGATTGTGTGTCCCCTTTCACCATACTTATTTCATCTGTAAGAATACAGCACCAAGATCGGAAGAAGACTGTTGGACCACCCAGCATATGCTGAAAATGAAGCCATCTTGACGCACTACAGACTTCAGTGTGGGAAAATAGAAATCTCCCCAACTGGACCTAGAAGCAACCTCATGACCATGGAGAAAAGGTCCGCACTGTCGAGGATTTGTTTTACTTGGCTCCACCATCAGGGCCCAAGAACTCAAACAACATCTTGTGTATGGACTTGAATCAATAGTAATAAAAAACCTGTTTTTGAGGCTAAGGTGTGTGGGGAAGATTATCCGGATAGCATGTGGTGCATGGAAAGAGGAAGAAAACCAGTACAAGAGGTAGAGTCCGTGGGACAAATCCTGTAACAACCAAGTGTCAGGCAAACCTGTTAAAATGCAGAAAGTGAAAATAAATGGCCACCATGGAATATTCCTTTGGAGCCTGAGTAAACATGAATGTATTGTGTTAGGTGCCAAGCATGACTCAGAAGACACAGTATTAAAAAAAAAGAAGAAGACACAGTATTATTTTGTGAGAGTCCACACACTAGTGCAGTAGCACACGCAACACGGAGCAGCTGAAAACGCAAAGTTCAGCCAGGATCAAGAGTACCTGGCTAATCTCAACACTTGCTAAATGCCCAAGAATTGAGCAGTTTTGTCTGGCCCACTACTATAAACATTTAGATCTTAATTATTTCATTACTATGTAGTTATTTCTCTGTCAATTTTGCTCACACATCGTTATTTTTCACATTAATCATCCACATTGCCCTCCCTCTGCCCTAAAGCCCTCTTGACTCAGACAGATCACTTTGTACATTCCAGCTCTAGCCTCACCCCCAAACCCAATCCCCGTTGTTTGCTATTTTTGTGATGTAAGTCTCACACCACTGTGTCTGAGGTTAGGGGCGTGGGTGAGAACGTGGAGAGACATAGTCATCCAGGAGCAAAGTCCTCGCACCAAGAGCAGGACGATGGCTTGCGGAAGTGGAGGAGGAGGAGGTTTCTGGAGCAATCACGCCAAACTGGCCACACCTCTGTTCTCATGCAACACGGTGCAGGAAAAGCCCAAGTACCCATGACATGGCCATAATGCCTGAGTGAGTCATTCAGAACCCCAAGAACGTGATGAGGAGGAGGCGGAGTGCTCTCCGGAATGGGAATGCCCTACCAGCCCAGCCTAGCATTCTATGAGACCACGGCACAACGTGCCAGGAGCCCACGGAGCAATATACAAGGGAGGCTTGTATATTTCCAAGTCCGATTCCATTTCCAAGTCCTTGGAGAATGGAATTAAAAGAGAATGGAATTTTTCCATGAACTTTTTGAAGCTTCCCCTATCCCCCCACCCCCAGCTTATAAATGACAGGAAATCTAGCAAGATGAAATGGAGTGCCATGATTAAGGAAAGTCCATGTCAGAACAACAGGAAAGACCGCTCTGAGATGACTTCTGTCTTCGTAGAAACTCAGGGCAAGCTTTGTGGGTGGAGGTGGGTTCATCTCTCTGGGGGTGAGGGGGGTTCTGGAAGAGGCATCGCAGATGCACTCAGACAACGTTTGCATGGACATCCCCTGGCTCATTGCAGCTGGCCTACGGGAGTGTGTTAGACCGGGTTGACTAGAGAAACAAATTCATTGACACTTATATATGTGTAAGAGAGAATTATATCAAGAAATAATTATCCATCAATAAAATATCCCAGTCCAGGTCAAGTCTATAAATTCAATATTAGCCCATAAGTCCAATATGAACCCATGAAGTCCTCTCCAGACACACCTAGCACGTGCACTGATGCTGAGTGCAGGAAGATCACAGGCCGGTGGGAGGAAAGTTCTGTGGGTCCGGGGGTAGTGGGAGCATCTCCAGGGCTCTGGCTGTCGTCAGTGTGGTTCCATACTGTATGTCAGCAGGAATGTGACACAGAGTGTGTGTCCCGCCTCCAAGGAGAGAGGAAAACTCCCAGGATCCTTATGGGAAGGCCACACCCTCAAGGAGGCATCAATCAAGTTGTGACCTGACTGACAGGCTAGACTCCACCCCTATAACCTTTTATCAAGTTGGCATGAAATTATGTAACTACCAGCCGGGGAATGCTTTTAGCTTGGGTGCCAGGTGGGTCATGGACAGGTCAGTCCTTAAGCCATAATTGGATTGACATCAGTGAATGCAGACTGGTTATTAAGCGTGAGGTCATTGTACGAGGGCCTGCCCCAGGTAAATTTACAGGTGGGGCTTTGTTTCTGCTGTCTCTTCACCTCTCCTTTTGATCTCCCACTTTAGTAACCTCTACCCCCAAGTTTTCCATCCCCGTAAGCCTGTTCTCTCAAGAGAACAATGTACAAGGGAGAACAAGTCTTCACGTCCCACATTAGACTCTGTTCTTTGTCCTCCACTCAGTGGGTATCTTTTCTGAAGCTTGGTCTTAGTCCTGTGCCCTGAGGAAAGGGAGCTGATACATTATGTCACATCAAAGCGGGACTGCTTCTTGGGACTGCGAGGTCTTGCTTCTTGAAGGTGAAACTTCCGGTACTGTGGCAGACAGATGTATGGAAGTACCATGTCAGGCAAGGTCAACCCACTTAGGTGATTATTTACTGTAACTCCACAGGAGACTGTTTAAAGATGCTGTGCTATGAAATGGTACTCAATTATAAACGTTAATGAAACAAAAGCAGCAGATATAAAAAAGCAGAGAAGAATCCTCCAGAGCCTCTTCCAGCTCCTGGTGGTCCCCAGCCATTCTTGCGACTGCTCGGTAGCTTCATCCCTCTGATCTGTGTCTCCATCATTACATGGTATCTTCTCTCTCCTCTGTGTCTCTGTATCTAAATCTCTCTCCTTTCTTCTATACAGACACTAGTCACTGGATTTAGAACTCCCTCTGAAAGGAGCCCTGGCGGTGTAATGGTTATGCGTCGGGCAGCTAACCACAAGAGCGGCTCAAAAACACTGGCTTATGGACCCTTTCACCCTTGTAAGAATTACAGTCTCAGAAATCCACAGTGGCAGTTCTACCCTGTCCTTAGGGTCTCCGTGAGTCAGTATTGACTCAATGGCAGTGAGTTTGTTCGGATGTTTTAATTCAATATGATGTCATCTTAACTTGATGACATGTGCAAAGGTCCTGTTTCCAAGTATGATCATGTTCATAGTGGACATGAATTTTTTGGAGATATTATTCAATTGACTAAAGAGCCCTGGTGGTGTGGGCAGGTAAGCAATGGACTGCTAACCTCAAAGTAGGCTGTTCAACCCTACCAGCCCATCTGGAGGAAAAACATGAGGCTGTCTGCTCCCATGGAGATTTGCAGCCTCAGAAACACTATATAGGATCACCATGAAATAGAGTCGACGGGGAGGCCCTGGGTTTAGGGTATTCTTTCACTATAGAAACCAAAGACAAAATTCTCACGAGATAAACTAATAGATTTATGTTTCAAGCTTTTTTTTTTTGTTACTGTAGAAAGAAACTATCTCTGTCCATGTGTGGACGTCGCCATAGGATTTGGGCTCATTTGGTTGTGTTCTGTTTCAGCAAACGGTACTTGTTCTTTGGGGGCCTCCGCTTTCTTTTCTGCAAAGCAAATGGCAATGCTGATCCCAGGACCCCAGTCTCCTGAGAACTTGTGTCTTGGACTTCAGGCACCGTTGCTTTCTCTCAGCCACACAAGCAGGTGGGGCTTCACCTGTCTCCTTGGTGGTTGTTGTTTTAGTGCTCTCGATTATAGTCATTTATTGTAAAGCCTATGCCAAAAGCACACGCTCTTCCATATTGTAGCCATCTAGTGCAGCTTAAAATCAGGTAGCATAAGATCTTTAACTCTGATCTTCTTTTTCATAATTTCTTAGATTTATATATTTATATCCTTTTATTGGGAGCTCTTAACAGATGATGTAACATTCCATAGTTCATCAAGCAGTATTGTACACTTGTTACCACAATCAGTTTCAAAATATTCTCCTTCTTCTTGACTTCCTTGATATCTGCTCCCCTTTCTCCCCCTCCCCTGAACCTTTCTTATTAATATATATATGCCATATCTTGCACTATCTAATATATCCATTCAACTACAATTCTGTTGTTCGCTCCCCTCTAGTGGGTTTATGCAGCCATCATTGTTATCAGCTTTCCCTCCCCCGACTCCCACCCCCTTCCAGGACCCTCAGGAAACCATTGCTCCTGCTACTTTTTCTGGTGGGTCTGACTCCCTGGGTGGTGCCCTTCTCTGCTAACAGAAAGGCTGGAGGTTCGAGTCCACCCAGAGGCGCTTGGGGGGAAAAAGCTCAAACCTCCACTGACATCTACTTCCCAAAGCATTTCTCCATTGGATACTCTATGGAGGACAGTCTACAGCAGTGGTTCTCAACCTGTGGGTTGCCGGATTCATAACAGTAGCAAAATTACAGTGATGAAGTAGCAATGAAAATAATTTTATGGTGGGGGGGGGTCACCAACATGAGGACCTGTATGAAAGGGCTGCGGCATGAGGAAGGCTGAGAACCACTGGTCTACAGAGATACTCATGGGGCGGCCATTGGTTCAAGTTGACTTGATGGCAACTCTTTTGTTTTGTGATAAATTATTTTCAGCCCTCTCCTTTCCCTAGACTCCAAATTCCTGCCTACATCTGCTCATTTGTGACTTCAGGTCTAGCTCCCTAGAACTGCCATCATATTGAGCTTCTACAGCTGTGAAGGAGGCACCTGCTGCCCTGGAATTATGCTGATTCCTCCTAGTGCTGCTGGGCTTTTCCGTGTCTTTTCTGCTCACCATAGTCTTATAACTCACACCTAGATATCAGAACAGAAGGAGGTACAACAAATAATTAATCTCTCCAACATCCCCATATGGATTATCAGCTATTCACACTAGATAGTGGTTATGATAATTACTGGTTTTATTTTTGACATTGAATCTGTTGCAGTGAAAGATCACATCTCCAAACCAAAACTCACTGCTATTTTGTTGATTCTGACTCACAGCAACCCCATATAGGGCTTCTGATGCTGTAAGTCTCTGTTAGTCCAGGTAGACTAGAGAAACAAGTTCATAAACATGCATATGTATATAAGAAAGAGCTTTATATACAGAGTAATCGTACATTAAGAGAACATCACAGCTCAATCCAGATCAAGTCCATAAGTCCGATATTAGCCAATATGTCCGATACCAATCTCTAAAGTCCTCTTCTGACTCATGAAACACATGCAGTGCCACCAAATGCAGGAAGATCACAGGCCACTGGGTGGGAAGTCTTGTGGATCCAGTGGTGGTGTAAGCATCTCAGAGCTGGCAGGGGTTTCTATGTAGCTCCTCCAGTTCCTAGGGCATGGAGCCTATCAGAGTAGTGCCATGTGTCTTGTCAGTAGAGTGTCTCTCAGGGGGTGAGCAGAGAGAGAGTGTGTTCTGCCTCCAACGAGGAAATCCAGGAATTCCCAGAATCCTCAAGAGAAGGCTCAGTCCTCAGAATCCCACACAGAAGCCTCATTGGCTGTGACCCAATTGACAGACTAGACTCCACCCCTTCACTCTTAATCCTCTCAAGCCCTAAACTGACACCAGATTATGTAACTACCACAAAATCTTTAAGGCTACATCTTTCTCCCTTGGAGAAACTAGGGGTTTGAATACTCCAATACTTACCTGGCAGGACTACCAAGTCTCCCACAGTCATTAAACACCAATT
>NW_022111368.1:13978888-13980475 GCF_000313985.2 Echinops telfairi
AGAAGTTCAAGCTCGGCTGACAGTGTGAGTAAAAAACACAGCTCCAGGAATTGACCCAATGTCAATAGCAATGTTTCAACAAACTGATGCAGCACTGGAAGCAAGCACTAGTCTATGCCAAGAAATGTGGATGACAGATACATGGCCATCTGAATGAAAGAGATCCATAACTGTGCCCATTCCACAGTAAGGTGACCCCGCAGAATGTAGACATTATCAAGCAACATTAATATCACATGCAAGTGACATTTTGCTGAAGATCCTTCAACACTGGTTGCAGTAGTATATTGACAGGGAGCTGCCAGAATTCCAAACCGGATTCAGATGAGGACAAGGCATGAGGGATATCATTACTGTTGTCAGATAGATCTTGACTGAGAGCCGAAAGATGTTCACTTCTGTTGTATTGATTATGCAAAGGCATTCAACTGTGTGGATCATAACAAGCTATGGGTTCACATTGAGGTGAATGGAAATTTGAAAACACTTCTTGTGCTCACACAAAACCTCTACATGGACCAAGAGGCAATCACACAAACAGAACAAGGAAATATTGCATGGATTAAAATCAGGAAATGTGTGTGTCAGCGTTGTACCTTTTCACCATACTTACTTAATCTGAATGCTAAGCAAATTACCCCAGAAGCTGGACCATCTGAAGAAGAACATGGCATCAGAATCGGAGGAAGGCTTATGAACAACTTGCCATCTGCAGAGGGCATAACCCTGCGTGCCGAAAGCTAGGAGGACTTGCAGCGCGGGTTGAGGAAGATCAAAGATTGCAGCCTTCAGTATTGATTATGACTCAATGTAAAGAAAACAAAAATCCTCCTAACTGGACCAATGGACAAAATCATGACAAACAGAGAAAAGATTGAAGCTATCAAGGATTTCATTTGACATGGATCCACAATCAATGCTCATGCAAGCTGCAGTCAAGAAACCCAGTCGCATGCTGCACGGGGGAAACCTTCTGCACCAGGTAAAGATGCCATTTTGAGGACTAAAGTTCGCCTGACCCAAGCCGTCGTATTTTCAATCACTTTATATTCATGTGGCAATGAATAAGGAAGACTGTAGAAGAATTTAAGACTTGAATTGTGGAATTGCCAAAGACTATTGAAAGATTCATAGACTGCCAGAAGCAACAACTCCGTGTTGGAAGAAGTCCAGCCCCAGTGCTTCTCAGAAGCTAGGAGGTGCAACTTTGTCTTACATACTTCTGACGTGTTATCAGAAGACACCGGTCCCTGGAAAAGGCCACCGTGCTTGGAAAAGTAGGCGGTCAGTTAAAAAGAGGAAGATTGTCAAGGAGATGGCTTGACACAGTGGCTGCAGCAGGGGCTCTACAGGACGATGCAGGGCTGGGCAGTGTTTCCTTCTTTGTGCATAAGCTTGTTCTGAGTTGGAACCAGCTTGATGCCCCCTAACAAGAAGACAACATGATTTAGGGGATAAAAATTACTTTGTTACTGACTGAATTTCAGCAGTAATCCACAGGCACAAGGAATAGATGGAGCAACAGCTATGCTTGGTGAAGTGCCTGATGAAATTAAAGTAACTATATGTTGGTTGGTCTGTTAGCTG
>NW_022111368.1:13981756-13984152 GCF_000313985.2 Echinops telfairi
TCAGCCCCTGGCTGTGTAGCTTGGGAAGAAGGGAAGACAAGGTGGGGAAAGGGGAGGTAAAGAGGGAGGGAGCAGAAGGAAAGAGACAGAAGTTTGGGGAAAGGAGAGCTGTTTCTTAAAGCCGAGCTGAGCCCCTTCAAGGAACAGCATCTAACACTCCGTGTTTATCTGCTGGGCACTCTATATGCTCCATACAGGGTTGGGGTATCTTTGACCTCAGACATGAAAATAAAGCTCTAAATAATATTTTGTAAGAGTCCGTCCATTGATGTGCTGAAGAACAAAAATCATTCTGTAACCAAAAATCCAAACCCACCATCATGGAGTAGTCTGAGTCTCTTTGGGTTTCTGAGACTGTAAATCTTTACAGGAAGAGACAGCTTCATCTTCCTTCATTGGAGCAGCTAGTAAGTTTGAACCGCTGACCTTGTGGTAAGCAACCCAAAGCTTAACCCACAGCACCACCAGCCATCCGACCTCTCCCATGTAAGACGGAATGACAGAAGTAAGAGCACGTGCTTGAACAGGCACAAATTCCAATTTATCCGAACAGGCTCCTCCACCAGGTAGGGGAATCATCCTCTCCCTCTGTGCCGGCTTCCTCGCTCACCAGCACAGCATCAGTATCCCAGAGTAGAGGCTGTTCTTTCTCTGGAGGCTCCTGCTGCCTCAGGTCAAGACTTAATTTGCTTCCGTGTTCTGGGATCTTGCTCCCAAGTTCCCTCCTGGGATGTGCCGAGTGTAACTAATGATTACATTTCCGAAGCAGAACAATTGCAAGCTGAGGAGGAATTTCCTATATGAAAGAAGGTCAGAATATTTGCTCGCCTGCCCTCATCTATTATTTCTCTACCTTACTGGAAACAGTGACTATCAGAGGCCAAATAATGCTTTTTCATATCCTGATAGTCAGTGGACTTCTGGATGCAGGGTGGACCCTCATCAGCTTTCTTGGCTGGGTGCGTCTGTGAAGTCAAACAAGGGTTCTCTGGCTGCTAAGACCCAGGCAGCACAAGATACTGAGCTCCAGTGTCTGGGGCAGCCTCTTGCCCATGACCTGTCTAAGCTTCACAGTAGCTACACGAGGAGAGCCCCACTCCCACACTTAGCACAGACTCAGTCCCCAGCAGATGATTATGGCTCTACTCCCATAAGGGAGAAAGTCCCCACCTCTGTCTCCGGCCATCCGACCTCTCCCATGTAAGACAGAAGGACAGGAGTGAGAGCATATGCTTGGGCAGGCACAGATTCCAGTTTATCCAAACTCTGCCGAGTGCTTCACACGATGGTGGAACTCAGAGGTTAACGTCCATGTGAGCTCGGGGAGCTACGCCTTCTCCATACTTGGGGTGGGTTGGGGGGTGGGGGGCTGTCGAAGCAAGTTTGTCAAAGGAAGTGGTGTTTGAGTTATGTTCTGAGAATCAGAAGGGAGTGGGAACAATAGGAGTAAGGGCAGAAGAACATTCTAGTCAGAGGGACCTAAGAAATGGACAGAGCCTCGGAGAGTCATAATAATGTAGGTTAGTTCAGGTGGTGTGCATGGAGAAGGGGGAAAGGCAGGCCAGATCTGCAAGAGTTTGACACCGTGTAGGGACGTAGGCTGTAAGGAATGGGGAACCACAGAAGGGGATTTAAGAGGATGAATGTTGGATTATTTATCGCCCTTCAAGTTTTCTTCCATTGTTACCATAGATTTTTTCCCTCTTATGTATATGAGAAAAGAGACCTATTTTCCATCAAAAGTCATTGAATCCAGGGAGCAGAACCCAAAATCAAAACAAAACCCTCAAAGTTAACAGACAAAATAAGAGCAATTCAATATGTGCTGTCTTAGTTTTTGAAACAGGAAATGCTAAATATTTTACTCTGAAAATTAGCATTTCTCTTTTTAAAATGCAGAGAACAATAAGATGTTTATACTAGTCAAATTTTGTTTGCTCCAGTAAGTATTCCCTACCCATCCTAGCCATCATATTCTGGAGCCTTGCAGAATTAGGGGTGCCTTCTTCTCTGGATTAGACAGCATTGAATGCAGAGAGATCAAAGTTTCAGAACAGAACCAGATACTCCCTTTATTCCCGACGGGTCCTCTCCCTGAGGATGCAATCATCTCATGGTTCTTTGCTGTAGGACTTCCTCTTTGCTGTAGGACTGTTGTCATGTGCCATTGAGTAGATTCTGATCGATAGTGACGTCATGCACACACTGCCCTGTCCCGTGCTATCTTCACAGTGGTTCCCATACTTCAGCCCATTGTTGCTGCCACAGTGTCAATCCAGCTCCTAAAGGGCTGCCTCTTTTTTACTGCCCCTCAACTTTACCTAATGTGTTAGTCCGGGTAGACTAGAGAAACAAATTCGTAGACACTCCTATGTGTATAAGAAAGCTTTATATAT
>NW_022111368.1:13986324-13989322 GCF_000313985.2 Echinops telfairi
TCTCAGTCCAGTCCAGATCAAGTCCATAAGTCCAATATTAGCCCATATGTCCAATATCAATCTATAAAGTCCTCTTCAGACTCACAAAATATATGCAATGATGCCAAATGCAGGACGATCACAGGCCAGTGGGTGCAAAGTCTTTTGGACCCAGTGGCAGTAGAAGCATCCCAGCGCTGGCAGGGGTCTCCACATGGCTCCTCCAGTTCCCAGGGCTGCCATGTGGCTCCTCTAGCTCAGGGCACTAGCATAGTTTCATGTGTCTTGTCAGCTGCAATGTCTCCCAGGGAGTGAGCAGGGAGAGAGAGAGAGAGACTCCTGCCTTCCAAGGAGGAAATCCAGGAATTCCCAGAATCCTTAGGGGAAGGCCATGCCCACACAGAGGCCTCATTGGTGATAACCTGATTGACAGCCTAGACTCCACCCCTACACTCATAATCCTCAAATTGACACCAGATTATGTAACTACCACAATGACCTTGATTAATCACATCTGAATTTAGAAACCATCTCAAGAATAGGTTCAATGCACAGAACACTAATGACTGAAGACCAGATAATTTGTAGGATGACATCAAAAACATCCTACTTAAAGAAGCAAAAGGCCATTAAAAAGATTGAGAAGAAAGAAAAGACCAAAGTGGATGTCAAAACAAATTCTGAAACTTGCTGTTGAATGTAAAGCAGTTAAAGTGAATGGAAGAAGTGATGCTGTAAAAGAGCTGAAGACCTGAAAGGAGCTGAGGAGACAAAGGAAAGCACTATGAAGAGATGTACACAGCCCTAGAGAAGACAAAACGGGAGTAACGTGCTCAGCATTTCTTAAGCTGGAAGAATTAAAGAAGAAAAAACTTAAGTCATGAGCGGAAATATTGGTCACATGATGCCGAAAATACCAAAAGATGACAAAGGAATACATGGTAACTGTTCCAAAAAGAATTGGTCGCCATTCATCCATTTGAGGACTTAGCATATGGAAAAAACAACACCAACCAACAAAACCCTGATAGTATTTAAGAAAGCATTCCAGGCTGCCATGGATACATGAGCAAAATAAAACAAAGTACCAGGAGTTCGAATGTTTCAACAATTAGATGCAGCACTGGAAGGGTTCACTCCTCTATGCCAGAAATTTTCGAAGACAACTACCTGACCAATTGAGCGGAAGAGATCCATATTTCCAAGTTCCTCCTGTGCCTGGGAAAGGGGGGCATGGATAAGGAAGGCTGCAGAAGAGTGGGTGCATTTGAATCCTGGGGTGCTGAAGGACGTTGACAGTACCAGGGACTCTCAAAAGAGCACACAAATCTCTCTTGGTGGAAGTACAACTGGAATTCTCTGTAGACGTGAGGGTGGTGAGCCTTTGTCTCCCATGTCTTGGATCTGTTCTCAAGGGAACAGTGCCTTGACGAGGCCATCATACGAGGTAGGGAACGAGAGAAAGGAAGACCCTCGGCAGATGGATGGACACTGTGGCTGCAACAGTGGGCTCACACATTCTCATGAAGATGGCACAGGACTGGGCAGCAGTTGGTTGGTTCCCTTGCACTGTGAGTCGCCACGGACTCCAGGGCGTGTAACAATAACATCTATTAGTGGTGGGAGTGCACGCTGGCATAGCTGCTGTGGAAAACAGTTTAGTGGTTCTGCAAAAGTTAAGTGTACAATTACTGTATGACACCATGACTCTGCTCCCAGGTGTGGATGCAGGAGCCTTAGAAGCAGCAGCATAAGCACCAACCTGTCCAGCGGTGTGGGTCACAGCCCTTGGACATGATGGCCAAACAGTGGAGACGGCATTGTTATGTCCCTGCAGTGAAGTGTTACTCAGTGGGAAATAGCTATGAAACCCGGCACCCGCTACAACCTGGATGGCTCTTGAGCACGTCACGCAGCGTGAGGTCAGCCCGTCGCAAGAGGACAGATCTTACAGGGTCTCATGTGAACGCTGAGAAGAGGGACTAGATTTTACTTGTGATTAGCAGGGTTGGGAGGGAGGGGAAGAGGGAGACACAGAGCCGTTGTTTAAGAAACGTTGAGTTTCTGTTTATGGTCGTGGGAAACTTGGCAACACCCTCCGGGGATGGTTGCACAACATGAGTAATTGTACACATAACAACATGGACTTGCCAAATGTGTTATCTGTATTTTTACAACATCCCCATAGGGAAAAGGAAAGAATGAGAGAAGAAAGGAAGGAAAGAAGAAAGCTGTATGGAGCAGAGACCTGTTCTCACACACGTGGGGTCACCAGGAGTCAGAATCAACCCAATAGCAACCGGTGACTGGTGAGGACAGACTAAGGAATGCGTGTCCTGGATGTCCTTATGCCAGATGCTCAGCTAATGTTCAGCACGGACTATGTTCAAAGTCCTTCAATGGTTGGGCGTGACCCCATTGATCTTCTCATCTGGCCCTCGCTTATCTTTGCCACTACTTCACGTCATAGATCTCACACAGGCCCAGCGGCTCTAATGAATAGCTCGCTTCTGCCCCTTTCTCCACATCCTTCCCTCGCTGCTTCTGGAATTGTTCACATCTCGGCTTACACATCACATCTACCTTGCAGATCTGGGCAGAGGCCCGAGGGATCTCCTTTGAAAAACACTCTGTCTAAATATTTACTCTTGTGTTTATTTTGTGGCGGCAGAGTGAACATGATTCCATATAAATTCATGTGAAAGTGTTTCTCTTATAGTTATTGAAAAGGGTTTATCCGATACACGGAAAGTAAGACAAGATGATAATTTATTTGGAGTGTTTTGCCTTTTCTAGTTTTCCTGACTCCTAAGTGGATGGCATTAGTCACATGGGGGTAATTCCCAAAGAATAGTTCAGACACGTATTTGACCTGGGTAATCACAAATCTTTTTTCATGGGTTTATATCTTCTGGAACCACAAACCAAGTGTGTAAATAGGATTTCTCGTAAACACTTTCCTTTTAGAGCCCTTTGAATTGGAGAAACAGCTGTTGCTGCAGTCTCAAAGAAGGGCCTC